>NC_083560.1:138654290-139324900 GCF_019925205.1 Metopolophium dirhodum
CTTGAAAAATTAATATTTTTCATATAATAAATGAATGTCGAACAAATTCAAAAGAATTTAAGAAAAATAATAAAAAAAAAATGTAACTTTTCCAGAACCACCAGAAACACAAAACCATTTTAAAGAAGGAACTAATTTAGAAAACTAACCTGAAAATATTAAAGAATTAATTCATCAGTTTAAAATATACTTTTAAAAAATAAGATTTATCACATTCTGAAAAAAAGTTAAATAATTTGAAAAAAGATAAATATGAAGATGAAGATGAAAATAATGTAAAAAAAATTAAAAGTAAAAGCATGGACACCAGTAAAGTTAAAAACAATAATTCACATAAAAAAAAAATGTAAAAAGTAACTATGGAAAAAGAGTTATAAATGATAAACATTCAGCAGAAGAAAAAGTAAAAAATTTTGAACCAATGTTAGAAGGTTTATCAAAAGTTGAATCATCTGTTAATGATGTTAAAGAGGTTGCAATTAAAACCGATAATGATATTAAAAAAATGTTAATACCTACTCCTTATAAACCTCGTAATGCAGAGATATTAGGATTATTAAGTACAGAGGTTTATGAAAATATTAAAACACCTAAAAGTTCTCCGATAAAAACAAAATATAATTCTCTTATAAGACAATTTAATTTAGATAATATAATATTAAATGGTAAAGAACGTATACTAACTCCAGGTATATGGTGTTTGTTAACTCGGAAAGACGTTCCAAAACAGAGTGAATATAATAATGAAGATTTTAATAAATATGCAAAAATATTGATTGAAACAGATTCAATATATCAAAATAATGATAGATCAACAGGAAAAGATAAATCAAGTGGAGATGACAGATATATGAAATTGATTAGTCCTATTTGGAAAGCAGTTATTTCAAATAAAAATGCAAAAGAAAATAAAACACCAACAATACCAAAAGAAAATTTAAATCCTACAATACCGATAGAAAATAAAGGAGCTGGTTTAATGAATTATACAAATAACGAAATTGAATAGCGTTGGATAGATAATATGAAACAATTAAATGAAAGATGTAATTTAATAGCAGCTGAAGAAATAGCAGGAAATTATGGTTTTCATAATGAAAAACAGGCTATTCTTAAATTATTTAAAACAAAAATGGAACATTTAATAGATGATGCTAAAGATATTGAATATTTACTACAATCTGTGATCAATTTACCAAAGGAAATAACAAATGACATAGAATATGATATAAAACAATTAAGAGAAAAAATCTATCATATATCTAGTGAAGAAAGGGCGGAAATAATAAATACCATGATGATAAACTTTGAAATTCTTAATTTTTGTATTAAAAAAATGGAAAAAGTAATTGACATTCCTGATAAAGGGACGATATTTTTGTGGTCATAAATTTCAAGTTTACCAAAGAAAATTGTAAAAGGTACAGGTTTTTTTTATTGATTTTTTGAATTGTAAATTTTTACCTCCGATGCATTATCCTAAATATAATTATTTAGGACCATTTACAAATTTAGAGAAAAATGAAGAACAAATTAGACAGAGCTGCAAAAGAACAAGATTATTAGTACGAAAATCATAAAGACATTTTAGAAAAAAAAGCATTGGAAAGATATAATGATCCTGATCTTGTCTATGTCTGAAAAATTTCCGGCTATTTTCACTGCATATACAATGAAAGGAAAAATACGTTTAGGAATGATTTTAATATTTGAAAAAAAAAAAAACAAATCGAAAAAACGAATAATTTCAATAAATCAACATTTTTAAAAAAACATTGACAATAAAATCCAAAAATTAAACAATTAAGTAATTTTGATATAATACAATTTGGAAATAATATAAAAATATTCAGAGGTTGTTTCATGAGAGATGAATTACCTAAAAAACCATTGTTAAATGAATGAGGAATATTAAATTTAAATAATTCTACTAAAGATGGGTCACATTGGGTTGCATGGAAAAAAATAAAAATAAGAAATTTTATTTCGATTCATTTGGAATCGTTCCTCCTCCTGAACTTGTAAAATATTCGGGTGAAGACAACCTTATGTATACCGGATGACAAATTCCAATATTATAACGATCCACCTATATGTGGACATTTGTGTTTAGAATTTATTTATTTTAAGTTTTATTTTTATTAAATCTTTTTCATTATGTAGACATCGAATTGTTTCTAATATAATATTTCAAATTATAATTAATAATAAAATAAATATATATTATTAATTAATAATTATTGATTATTAAGTAATGTTTTTTTTTAATTTTAACTAATGTTGAAAGTTTTGTACAACACTTGCTCTCACTCTTCTTACGTTGTTTAAATCATTGTTTCCTCCTCATAGAACTCTCCCGCCATCTCCTTCATCCACTTCAAGACCACTTGTTTCATCTCGTCGTCGGTTTGAAATTTTTTTGTCGAAGTAATGAAATTAAAACTAAAATAAAATGAAATTATTCAATTCAACAATTGAATAGTTTATTACCTTCAGGTATGAAATTACAAAATGATGAAAATGTTATTACATTTACTTCAAAAATTGAGTAAAGGAAATTTTCAAATTATAGAAATACATTTTATAGACCAAAATGGTAAAAAATATTATTTTGATGATGATGATTTTATTGTTTATCTTGATTTAATTAAAGAATAGATATGGATGGTGTTTGAAAAATTGTAAACCAAATTGTGATAAGTCACCCATAACATTAAAATTACCTCCACCTTTAAAATTGCTTAGAAAACCTGAGTTTATAGTTGGTCCGTTTACATCCAGAGAGTAGCTTATCAAACCTTTAGTTGTACTTACTCTTCCTACATACTCAATTTCAGATACTGTTTTACCTCGAATTTTAACTACAACTTTACTAAATAAATATGGAGGAAAATTATCAATTAGTTGTATTTTTGAATCATTAGAATATTCTTTTCCATCTTTTTGCAAATATCAACCATAGATAGAAAACTTTGTTTTTTTTTTATATCCAGAAAACCATCCATGTTATTTATTTTAAAAATAATATCTTTATTAGGCGTTATTCGTAGGTATCAAAGTTTTCGTTTGAACTCTTTCAATAAAAGGATCATAGTTTTAAAAACATATTATTCGTTATTTATAATAGCAGAAATAAAAAAAAATGTTTATTATAAAATGAATTTTATTGAAATAAAATAATCTAAAATAAAATCTTTATTTCATTTACCTATGTGAGATATGCAGATTGGTCCATCAGGTAAAGGAAAAACAACTCTGTTGAAGAGTATAATTCTAAATCATTGGACTAATTATGAAAATTTATATATTTTTACAAAAAGTCTCGACCAACCAATTTATAAAGAACTGGTATAACTATTTGAAGATATACCTGAGATTTATTTTTATGTCTCTGATACAGATATAATATCTGAAGACGAATGTAAACGCGATAACTTAGTTTTTTTTGATGATATTCCTTTAGATGAACAAAAAGCTATTTATGAATATATGAATAGATGAAGACCAAAAAATACTTCGGTTTTTTTTTTAACACAATGTTATAGTTCAGCAAATAAACAATATATTAGAAATAATTTAACTATTTTTAATGGTTTTTAAATCAACTCAATATATTAAAAAAATTTGGGAGAATTTTTTAAGTAATATTATTTCTTTAAATGATTTTAAAACTCTATGTTCAGATTGTTGGAAAAATGACTATGGTTTTATAACAATAGATCTAATCAATAATCGTTTCTACTATAAACTTGAAAAATTAATATTTTTCATATAATAAATGAATGTCGAACAAATTCAAAAGAATTTAAAAAAAATAATAAAAAAAAAATGTAACTTTTCCAGAACCACCAGAAACACAAAACCATTTTAAAGATGGAACTAATTTAGAAAACTAACCTGAAAATATTAAAGAATTAATTCATCAGTTTAAAATATACTTTTAAAAAATAAGATTTATCACATTCTGAAAAAAAGTTAAATAATTTGAAAAAAGATAAATATGAAGATGAAGATGAAAATAATGTAAAAAAAATTAAAAGTAAAAGCATGGACACCAGTAAAGTTAAAAACAATAATTCACATAAAAAAAAAATGTAAAAAGTAACTATGGAAAAAGAGTTATAAATGATAAACATTCAGCAGAAGAAAAAGTAAAAAATTTTGAACCAATGTTAGAAGGTTTATCAAAAGTTGAATCATCTGTTAATGATGTTAAAGAGGTTGCAATTAAAACCGATAATGATATTAAAAAAATGTTAATACCTACTCCTTATAAACCTCGTAATGCAGAGATATTAGGATTATTAAGTACAGAGGTTTATGAAAATATTAAAACACCTAAAAGTTCTCCGATAAAAACAAAATATAATTCTCTTATAAGACAATTTAATTTAGATAATATAATATTAAATGGTAAAGAACGTATACTAACTCCAGGTATATGGTGTTTGTTAACTCGGAAAGACGTTCCAAAACAGAGTGAATATAATAATGAAGATTTTAATAAATATGCAAAAATATTGATTGAAACAGATTCAATATATCAAAATAATGATAGATCAACAGGAAAAGATAAATCAAGTGGAGATGACAGATATATGAAATTGATTAGTCCTATTTGGAAAGCAGTTATTTCAAATAAAAATGCAAAAGAAAATAAAACACCAACAATACCAAAAGAAAATTTAAATCCTACAATACCGATAGAAAATAAAGGAGCTGGTTTAATGAATTATACAAATAACGAAATTAAATAGCGTTGCATAGACAATATGAAACAATTAAATGAAAGATGTAATTTAATAGCAGCTGAAGAAATAGCAGGAAATTATGGTTTTCATAATGAAAAACAGGCTATTCTTAAATTATTTAAAACAAAAATGGAACATTTAATAGATGATGCTAAAGATATTGAATATTTACTACAATCTGTGATCAATTTACCAAAGGAAATAACAAATGACATAGAATATGATATAAAACAATTAAGAGAAAAAATCTATCATATATCTAGTGAAGAAAGGGCGGAAATAATAAATACCATGATGATAAACTTTGAAATTCTTAATTTTTGTATTAAAAAAATGGAAAAAGTAATTGACATTCCTGATAAAGGGACGATATTTTTGTGGTCATAAATTTCAAGTTTACCAAAGAAAATTGTAAAAGGTACAGGTTTTTTTTATTGATTTTTTGAATTGTAAATTTTTACCTCCGATGCATTATCCTAAATATAATTATTTAGGACCATTTACAAATTTAGAGAAAAATGAAGAACAAATTAGACAGAGCTGCAAAAGAACAAGATTATTAGTACGAAAATCATAAAGACATTTTAGAAAAAAAAGCATTGGAAAGATATAATGATCCTGATCTTGTCTATGTCTGAAAAATTTCCGGCTATTTTCACTGCATATACAATGAAAGGAAAAATACGTTTAGGAATGATTTTAATATTTGAAAAAAAAAAAACAAATCGAAAAAACGAATAATTTCAATAAATCAACATTTTTAAAAAAACATTGACAATAAAATCCAAAAATTAAACAATTAAGTAATTTTGATATAATACAATTTGGAAATAATATAAAAATATTCAGAGGTTGTTTCATGAGAGATGAATTACCTAAAAAACCATTGTTAAATGAATGAGGAATATTAAATTTAAATAATTCTACTAAAGATGGGTCACATTGGGTTGCATGGAAAAAAATAAAAATAAGAAATTTTATTTCGATTCATTTGGAATCGTTCCTCCTCCTGAACTTGTAAAATATTCGGGTGAAGACAACCTTATGTATACCGGATGACAAATTCCAATATTATAACGATCCACCTATATGTGGACATTTGTGTTTAGAATTTATTTATTTTAAGTTTTATTTTTATTAAATCTTTTTCATTATGTAGACATCGAATTGTTTCTAATATAATATTTCAAATTATAATTAATAATAAAATAAATATATATTATTAATTAATAATTATTGATTATTAAGTAATGTTTTTTTTAATTTTAACTAATGTTGAAAGTTTTGTACAACACTTGCTCTCACTCTTCTTACGTTGTTTAAATCATTGTTTCCTCCTCATAGAACTCTCCCGCCATCTCCTTCATCCACTTCAAGACCACTTGTTTCATCTCGTCGTCGGTTTGAAATTTTTTTGTCGAAGTAATGAAATTAAAACTAAAATAAAATGAAATTATTCAATTCAACAATTGAATAGTTTATTACCTTCAGGTATGAAATTACAAAATGATGAAAATGTTATTACATTTACTTCAAAAATTGAGTAAAGGAAATTTTCAAATTATAGAAATACATTTTATAGACCAAAATGGTAAAAAATATTATTTTGATGATGATGATTTTATTGTTTATCTTGATTTAATTAAAGAATAGATATGGATGGTGTTTGAAAAATTGTAAACCAAATTGTGATAAGTCACCCATAACATTAAAATTACCTCCACCTTTAAAATTGCTTAGAAAACCTGAGTTTATAGTTGGTCCGTTTACATCCAGAGAGTAGCTTATCAAACCTTTAGTTGTACTTACTCTTCCTACATACTCAATTTCAGATACTGTTTTACCTCGAATTTTAACTACAACTTTACTAAATAAATATGGAGGAAAATTATCAATTAGTTGTATTTTTGAATCATTAGAATATTCTTTTCCATCTTTTTGCAAATATCAACCATAGATAGAAAACTTTGTTTTTTTTTTATATCCAGAAAACCATCCATGTTATTTATTTTAAAAATAATATCTTTATTAGGCGTTATTCGTAGGTATCAAAGTTTTCGTTTGAACTCTTTCAATAAAAGGATCATAGTTTTAAAAACATATTATTCGTTATTTATAATAGCAGAAATAAAAAAAAATGTTTATTATAAAATGAATTTTATTGAAATAAAATAATCTAAAATAAAATCTTTATTTCATTTACCTATGTGAGATATGCAGATTGGTCCATCAGGTAAAGGAAAAACAACTCTGTTGAAGAGTATAATTCGAAATCATTGGACTAATTATGAAAATTTATATATTTTTACAAAAAGTCTCGACCAACCAATTTATAAAGAACTGGTATAACTATTTGAAGATATACCTGAGATTTATTTTTATGTCTCTGATACAGATATAATATCTGAAGACGAATGTAAACGCGATAACTTAGTTTTTTTTGATGATATTCCTTTAGATGAACAAAAAGCTATTTATGAATATATGAATAGATGAAGACCAAAAAATACTTCGGTTTTTTTTTTAACACAATGTTATAGTTCAGCAAATAAACAATATATTAGAAATAATTTAACTATTTTTAATGGTTTTTAAATCAACTCAATATATTAAAAAAATTTGGGAGAATTTTTTAAGTAATATTATTTCTTTAAATGATTTTAAAACTCTATGTTCAGATTGTTGGAAAAATGACCATGGTTTTATAACAATCGATCTAATCAATAATCGTTTCTACTATAAACTTGAAAAATTAATATTTTTCATATAATAAATGAATGTCGAACATATTCAAAAGAATTTAAGAAAAATAATAAAAAAAAAATGTAACTTTTCACAGAACCACCAGAAACACAAAACCATTTTAAAGAAGGAACTAATTTAGAAAACTAACCTGAAAATATTAAAGAATTAATTCATCAGTTTAAAATATACTTTTAAAAAATAAGATTTATCACATTCTGAAAAAAAGTTAAATAATTTGAAAAAAGATAAATATGAAGATGAAGATGAAAATAATGTAAAAAAAATTAAAAGTAAAAGCATGGACACCAGTAAAGTTAAAAACAATAATTCACATAAAAAAAAAAATGTAAAAAGTAACTATGGAAAAAGAGTTATAAATGATAAACATTCAGCAGAAGAAAAAGTAAAAAATTTTGAACCAATGTTAGAAGGTTTATCAAAAGTTGAATCATCTGTTAATGATGTTAAAGAGGTTGCAATTAAAACCGATAATGATATTAAAAAAATGTTAATACCTACTCCTTATAAACCTCGTAATGCAGAGATATTAGGATTATTAAGTACAGAGGTTTATGAAAATATTAAAACACCTAAAAGTTCTCCGATAAAAACAAAATATAATTCTCTTATAAGACAATTTAATTTAGATAATATAATATTAAATGGTAAAGAACGTATACAACTCCAGGTATATGGTGTTTGTTAACTCGGAAAGACGTTCCAAAACAGAGTGAATATAATAATGAAGATTTTAATAAATATGCAAAAATATTGATTGAAACAGATTCAATATATCAAAATAATGATAGATCAACAGGAAAAGATAAATCAAGTGGAGATGACAGATATATGAAATTGATTAGTCCTATTTGGAAAGCAGTTATTTCAAATAAAAATGCAAAAGAAAATAAAACACCAACAATACCAAAAGAAAATTTAAATCCTACAATACCGATAGAAAATAAAGGAGCTGGTTTAATGAATTATACAAATAACGACATTGAATAGCGTTGGATAGATAATATGAAACAATTAAATGAAAGATGTAATTTAATAGCAGCTGAAGAAATAGCAGGAAATTATGGTTTTCATAATGAAAAACAGGCTATTCTTAAATTATTTAAAACAAAAATGGAACATTTAATAGATGATGCTAAAGATATTGAATATTTACTACAATCTGTGATCAATTTACCAAAGGAAATAACAAATGACATAGAATATGATATAAAACAATTAAGAGAAAAAATCTATCATATATCTAGTGAAGAAAGGGCGGAAATAATAAATACCATGATGATAAACTTTGAAATTCTTAATTTTTGTATTAAAAAAATGGAAAAAGTAATTGACATTCCTGATAAAGGGACGATATTTTTGTGGTCATAAATTTCAAGTTTACCAAAGAAAATTGTAAAAGGTACAGGTTTTTTTTATTGATTTTTTGAATTGTAAATTTTTACCTCCGATGCATTATCCTAAATATAATTATTTAGGACCATTTACAAATTTAGAGAAAAATGAAGAACAAATTAGACAGAGCTGCAAAAGAACAAGATTATTAGTACGAAAATCATAAAGAAATTTTAGAAAAAAAAGCATTGGAAAGATATAATGATCCTGATCTTGTCGATGTCTGAAAAATTTCCGGCTATTTTCACTGCATATACAATGAAAGGAAAAATACGTTTAGGAATGATTTTAATATTTGAAAAAAAAAAAAACAAATCAAAAAAACGAATAATTTCAATAAATCAACATTTTTAAAAAAACATAAAACAATAAAATCCAAAAATTAAACAATTAAGTAATTTTGATATAATACAATTTGGAAATAATATAAAAATATTCAGAGGTTGTTTCATGAGAGATGAATTACCTAAAAAACCATTGTTAAATGAATGAGGAATATTAAATTTAAATAATTCTACTAAAGATGGGTCACATTGGGTTGCATGGAAAAAAATAAAAATAAGAAATTTTATTTCGATTCATTTGGAATCGTTCCTCCTCCTGAACTTGTAAAATATTCGGGTGAAGACAACCTTATGTATACCGGATGACAAATTCCAATATTATAACGATCCACCTATATGTGGACATTTGTGTTTAGAATTTATTTATTTTAAGTTTTATTTTTATTAAATCTTTTTCATTATGTAGACATCGAATTGTTTCTAATATAATATTTCAAATTATAATTAATAATAAAATAAATATATATTATTAATTAATAATTATTGATTATTAAGTAATGTTTTTTTTAATTTTAACTAATGTTGAAAGTTTTGTACAACACTTGCTCTCACTCTTCTTACGTTGTTTAAATCATTGTTTCCTCCTCATAGAACTCTCCCGCCATCTCCTTCATCCACTTCAAGACCACTTGTTTCATCTCGTCGTCGGTTTGAAATTTTTTTGTCGAAGTAATGAAATTAAAACTAAAATAAAATGAAATTATTCAATTCAACAATTGAATAGTTTATTACCTTCAGGTATGAAATTACAAAATGATGAAAATGTTATTACATTTACTTCAAAAATTGAGTAAAGGAAATTTTCAAATTATAGAAATACATTTTATAGACCAAAATGGTAAAAAATATTATTTTGATGATGATGATTTTATTGTTTATCTTGATTTAATTAAAGAATAGATATGGATGGTGTTTGAAAAATTGTAAACCAAATTGTGATAAGTCACCCATAACATTAAAATTACCTCCACCTTTAAAATTGCTTAGAAAACCTGAGTTTATAGTTGGTCCGTTTACATCCAGAGAGTAGCTTATCAAACCTTTAGTTGTACTTACTCTTCCTACATACTCAATTTCAGATACTGTTTTACCTCGAATTTTAACTACAACTTTACTAAATAAATATGGAGGAAAATTATCAATTAGTTGTATTTTTGAATCATTAGAATATTCTTTTCCATCTTTTTGCAAATATCAACCATAGATAGAAAACTTTGTTTTTTTTTTATATCCAGAAAACCATCCATGTTATTTATTTTAAAAATAATATCTTTATTAGGCGTTATTCGTAGGTATCAAAGTTTTCGTTTGAACTCTTTCAATAAAAGGATCATAGTTTTAAAAACATATTATTCGTTATTTATAATAGCAGAAATAAAAAAAAATGTTTATTATAAAATGAATTTTATTGAAATAAAATAATCTAAAATAAAATCTTTATTTCATTTACCTATGTGAGATATGCAGATTGGTCCATCAGGTAAAGGAAAAACAACTCTGTTGAAGAGTATAATTCGAAATCATTGGACTAATTATGAAAATTTATATATTTTTACAAAAAGTCTCGACCAACCAATTTATAAAGAACTGGTATAACTATTTGAAGATATACCTGAGATTTATTTTTATGTCTCTGATACAGATATAATATCTGAAGACGAATGTAAACGCGATAACTTAGTTTTTTTTGATGATATTCCTTTAGATGAACAAAAAGCTATTTATGAATATATGAATAGATGAAGACCAAAAAATACTTCGGTTTTTTTTTTAACACAATGTTATAGTTCAGCAAATAAACAATATATTAGAAATAATTTAACTATTTTTAATGGTTTTTAAATCAACTCAATATATTAAAAAAATTTGGGAGAATTTTTTAAGTAATATTATTTCTTTAAATGATTTTAAAACTCTATGTTCAGATTGTTGGAAAAATGACTATGGTTTTATAACAATCGATCTAATCAATAATCGTTTCTACTATAAACTTGAAAAATTAATATTTTTCATATAATAAATGAATGTCGAACAAATTCAAAAGAATTTAAGAAAAATAATAAAAAAAAAATGTAACTTTTCCAGAACCACCAGAAACACAAAACCATTTTAAAGAAGGAACTAATTTAGAAAACTAACCTGAAAATATTAAAGAATTAATTCATCAGTTTAAAATATACTTTTAAAAAATAAGATTTATCACATTCTGAAAAAAAGTTAAATAATTTGAAAAAAGATAAATATGAAGATGAAGATGAAAATAATGTAAAAAAAATTAAAAGTAAAAGCATGGACACCAGTAAAGTTAAAAACAATAATTCACATAAAAAAAAAATGTAAAAAGTAACTATGGAAAAAGAGTTATAAATGATAAACATTCAGCAGAAGAAAAAGTAAAAAATTTTGAACCAATGTTAGAAGGTTTATCAAAAGTTGAATCATCTGTTAATGATGTTAAAGAGGTTGCAATTAAAACCGATAATGATATTAAAAAAATGTTAATACCTACTCCTTATAAACCTCGTAATGCAGAGATATTAGGATTATTAAGTACAGAGGTTTATGAAAATATTAAAACACCTAAAAGTTCTCCGATAAAAACAAAATATAATTCTCTTATAAGACAATTTAATTTAGATAATATAATATTAAATGGTAAAGAACGTATACTAACTCCAGGTATATGGTGTTTGTTAACTCGGAAAGACGTTCCAAAACAGAGTGAATATAATAATGAAGATTTTAATAAATATGCAAAAATATTGATTGAAACAGATTCAATATATCAAAATAATGATAGATCAACAGGAAAAGATAAATCAAGTGGAGATGACAGATATATGAAATTGATTAGTCCTATTTGGAAAGCAGTTATTTCAAATAAAAATGCAAAAGAAAATAAAACACCAACAATACCAAAAGAAAATTTAAATCCTACAATACCGATAGAAAATAAAGGAGCTGGTTTAATGAATTATACAAATAACGAAATTGAATAGCGTTGGATAGATAATATGAAACAATTAAATGAAAGATGTAATTTAATAGCAGCTGAAGAAATAGCAGGAAATTATGGTTTTCATAATGAAAAACAGGCTATTCTTAAATTATTTAAAACAAAAATGGAACATTTAATAGATGATGCTAAAGATATTGAATATTTACTACAATCTGTGATCAATTTACCAAAGGAAATAACAAATGACATAGAATATGATATAAAACAATTAAGAGAAAAAATCTATCATATATCTAGTGAAGAAAGGGCGGAAATAATAAATACCATGATGATAAACTTTGAAATTCTTAATTTTTGTATTAAAAAAATGGAAAAAGTAATTGACATTCCTGATAAAGGGACGATATTTTTGTGGTCATAAATTTCAAGTTTACCAAAGAAAATTGTAAAAGGTACAGGTTTTTTTTATTGATTTTTTGAATTGTAAATTTTTACCTCCGATGCATTATCCTAAATATAATTATTTTTGGACCATTTACAAATTTAGAGAAAAATGAAGAACAAATTAGACAGAGCTGCAAAAGAACAAGATTATTAGTACGAAAATCATAAAGACATTTTAGAAAAAAAAGCATTGGAAAGATATAATGATCCTGATCTTGTCTATGTCTGAAAAATTTCCGGCTATTTTCACTGCATATACAATGAAAGGAAAAATACGTTTAGGAATGATTTTAATATTTGAAAAAAAATAAACAAATCAAAAAAACGAATAATTTCAATAAATCAACATTTTTAAAAAAACATTGACAATAAAATCCAAAAATTAAACAATTAAGTAATTTTGATATAATACAATTTGGAAATAATATAAAAATATTCAGAGGTTGTTTCATGAGAGATGAATTACCTAAAAAACCATTGTTAAATGAATGAGGAATATTAAATTTAAATAATTCTACTAAAGATGGGTCACATTGGGTTGCATGGAAAAAAATAAAAATAAGAAATTTTATTTCGATTCATTTGGAATCGTTCCTCCTCCTGAACTTGTAAAATATTCGGGTGAAGACAACCTTATGTATACCGGATGACAAATTCCAATATTATAACGATCCACCTATATGTGGACATTTGTGTTTAGAATTTATTTATTTTAAGTTTTATTTTTATTAAATCTTTTTCATTATGTAGACATCGAATTGTTTCTAATATAATATTTCAAATTATAATTAATAATAAAATAAATATATATTATTAATTAATAATTATTGATTATTAAGTAATGTTTTTTTTAATTTTAACTAATGTTGAAAGTTTTGTACAACACTTGCTCTCACTCTTCTTACGTTGTTTAAATCATTGTTTCCTCCTCATAGAACTCTCCCGCCATCTCCTTCATCCACTTCAAGACCACTTGTTTCATCTCGTCGTCGGTTTGAAATTTTTTTGTCGAAGTAATGAAATTAAAACTAAAATAAAATGAAATTATTCAATTCAACAATTGAATAGTTTATTACCTTCAGGTATGAAATTACAAAATGATGAAAATGTTATTACATTTACTTCAAAAATTGAGTAAAGGAAATTTTCAAATTATAGAAATACATTTTATAGACCAAAATGGTAAAAAATATTATTTTGATGATGATGATTTTATTGTTTATCTTGATTTAATTAAAGAATAGATATGGATGGTGTTTGAAAAATTGTAAACCAAATTGTGATAAGTCACCCATAACATTAAAATTACCTCCACCTTTAAAATTGCTTAGAAAACCTGAGTTTATAGTTGGTCCGTTTACATCCAGAGAGTAGCTTATCAAACCTTTAGTTGTACTTACTCTTCCTACATACTCAATTTCAGATACTGTTTTACCTCGAATTTTAACTACAACTTTACTAAATAAATATGGAGGAAAATTATCAATTAGTTGTATTTTTGAATCATTAGAATATTCTTTTCCATCTTTTTGCAAATATCAACCATAGATAGAAAACTTTGTTTTTTTTTTATATCCAGAAAACCATCCATGTTATTTATTTTAAAAATAATATCTTTATTAGGCGTTATTCGTAGGTATCAAAGTTTTCGTTTGAACTCTTTCAATAAAAGGATCATAGTTTTAAAAACATATTATTCGTTATTTATAATAGCAGAAATAAAAAAAAATGTTTATTATAAAATGAATTTTATTGAAATAAAATAATCTAAAATAAAATCTTTATTTCATTTACCTATGTGAGATATGCAGATTGGTCCATCAGGTAAAGGAAAAACAACTCTGTTGAAGAGTATAATTCGAAATCATTGGACTAATTATGAAAATTTATATATTTTTACAAAAAGTCTCGACCAACCAATTTATAAAGAACTGGTATAACTATTTGAAGATATACCTGAGATTTATTTTTATGTCTCTGATACAGATATAATATCTGAAGACGAATGTAAACGCGATAACTTAGTTTTTTTTGATGATATTCCTTTAGATGAACAAAAAGCTATTTATGAATATATGAATAGATGAAGACCAAAAAATACTTCGGTTTTTTTTTTTAACACAATGTTATAGTTCAGCAAATAAACAATATATTAGAAATAATTTAACTATTTTTAATGGTTTTTAAATCAACTCAATATATTAAAAAAATTTGGGAGAATTTTTTAAGTAATATTATTTCTTTAAATGATTTTAAAACTCTATGTTCAGATTGTTGGAAAAATGACTATGGTTTTATAACAATAGATCTAATCAATAATCGTTTCTACTATAAACTTGAAAAATTAATATTTTTCATATAATAAATGAATGTCGAACAAATTCAAAAGAATTTAAAAAAAATAATAAAAAAAAAATGTAACTTTTCCAGAACCACCAGAAACACAAAACCATTTTAAAGATGGAACTAATTTAGAAAACTAACCTGAAAATATTAAAGAATTAATTCATCAGTTTAAAATATACTTTTAAAAAATAAGATTTATCACATTCTGAAAAAAAGTTAAATAATTTGAAAAAAGATAAATATGAAGATGAAGATGAAAATAATGTAAAAAAAATTAAAAGTAAAAGCATGGACACCAGTAAAGTTAAAAACAATAATTCACATAAAAAAAAAATGTAAAAAGTAACTATGGAAAAAGAGTTATAAATGATAAACATTCAGCAGAAGAAAAAGTAAAAAATTTTGAACCAATGTTAGAAGGTTTATCAAAAGTTGAATCATCTGTTAATGATGTTAAAGAGGTTGCAATTAAAACCGATAATGATATTAAAAAAATGTTAATACCTACTCCTTATAAACCTCGTAATGCAGAGATATTAGGATTATTAAGTACAGAGGTTTATGAAAATATTAAAACACCTAAAAGTTCTCCGATAAAAACAAAATATAATTCTCTTATAAGACAATTTAATTTAGATAATATAATATTAAATGGTAAAGAACGTATACAACTCCAGGTATATGGTGTTTGTTAACTCGGAAAGACGTTCCAAAACAGAGTGAATATAATAATGAAGATTTTAATAAATATGCAAAAATATTGATTGAAACAGATTCAATATATCAAAATAATGATAGATCAACAGGAAAAGATAAATCAAGTGGAGATGACAGATATATGAAATTGATTAGTCCTATTTGGAAAGCAGTTATTTCAAATAAAAATGCAAAAGAAAATAAAACACCAACAATACCAAAAGAAAATTTAAATCCTACAATACCGATAGAAAATAAAGGAGCTGGTTTAATGAATTATACAAATAACGAAATTAAATAGCGTTGCATAGACAATATGAAACAATTAAATGAAAGATGTAATTTAATAGCAGCTGAAGAAATAGCAGGAAATTATGGTTTTCATAATGAAAAACAGGCTATTCTTAAATTATTTAAAACAAAAATGGAACATTTAATAGATGATGCTAAAGATATTGAATATTTACTACAATCTGTGATCAATTTACCAAAGGAAATAACAAATGACATAGAATATGATATAAAACAATTAAGAGAAAAAATCTATCATATATCTAGTGAAGAAAGGGCGGAAATAATAAATACCATGATGATAAACTTTGAAATTCTTAATTTTTGTATTAAAAAAATGGAAAAAGTAATTGACATTCCTGATAAAGGGACGATATTTTTGTGGTCATAAATTTCAAGTTTACCAAAGAAAATTGTAAAAGGTACAGGTTTTTTTTATTGATTTTTTGAATTGTAAATTTTTACCTCCGATGCATTATCCTAAATATAATTATTTTTGGACCATTTACAAATTTAGAGAAAAATGAAGAACAAATTAGACAGAGCTGCAAAAGAACAAGATTATTAGTACGAAAATCATAAAGACATTTTAGAAAAAAAAGCATTGGAAAGATATAATGATCCTGATCTTGTCTATGTCTGAAAAATTTCCGGCTATTTTCACTGCATATACAATGAAAGGAAAAATACGTTTAGGAATGATTTTAATATTTGAAAAAAAAAAAACAAATCAAAAAAACGAATAATTTCAATAAATCAACATTTTTAAAAAAACATTGACAATAAAATCCAAAAATTAAACAATTAAGTAATTTTGATATAATACAATTTGGAAATAATATAAAAATATTCAGAGGTTGTTTCATGAGAGATGAATTACCTAAAAAACCATTGTTAAATGAATGAGGAATATTAAATTTAAATAATTCTACTAAAGATGGGTCACATTGGGTTGCATGGAAAAAAATAAAAATAAGAAATTTTATTTCGATTCATTTGGAATCGTTCCTCCTCCTGAACTTGTAAAATATTCGGGTGAAGACAACCTTATGTATACCGGATGACAAATTCCAATATTATAACGATCCACCTATATGTGGACATTTGTGTTTAGAATTTATTTATTTTAAGTTTTATTTTTATTAAATCTTTTTCATTATGTAGACATCGAATTGTTTCTAATATAATATTTCAAATTATAATTAATAATAAAATAAATATATATTATTAATTAATAATTATTGATTATTAAGTAATGTTTTTTTTAATTTTAACTAATGTTGAAAGTTTTGTACAACACTTGCTCTCACTCTTCTTACGTTGTTTAAATCATTGTTTCCTCCTCATAGAACTCTCCCGCCATCTCCTTCATCCACTTCAAGACCACTTGTTTCATCTCGTCGTCGGTTTGAAATTTTTTTGTCGAAGTAATGAAATTAAAACTAAAATAAAATGAAATTATTCAATTCAACAATTGAATAGTTTATTACCTTCAGGTATGAAATTACAAAATGATGAAAATGTTATTACATTTACTTCAAAAATTGAGTAAAGGAAATTTTCAAATTATAGAAATACATTTTATAGACCAAAATGGTAAAAAATATTATTTTGATGATGATGATTTTATTGTTTATCTTGATTTAATTAAAGAATAGATATGGATGGTGTTTGAAAAATTGTAAACCAAATTGTGATAAGTCACCCATAACATTAAAATTACCTCCACCTTTAAAATTGCTTAGAAAACCTGAGTTTATAGTTGGTCCGTTTACATCCAGAGAGTAGCTTATCAAACCTTTAGTTGTACTTACTCTTCCTACATACTCAATTTCAGATACTGTTTTACCTCGAATTTTAACTACAACTTTACTAAATAAATATGGAGGAAAATTATCAATTAGTTGTATTTTTGAATCATTAGAATATTCTTTTCCATCTTTTTGCAAATATCAACCATAGATAGAAAACTTTGTTTTTTTTTTTATATCCAGAAAACCATCCATGTTATTTATTTTAAAAATAATATCTTTATTAGGCGTTATTCGTAGGTATCAAAGTTTTCGTTTGAACTCTTTCAATAAAAGGATCATAGTTTTAAAAACATATTATTCGTTATTTATAATAGCAGAAATAAAAAAAAATGTTTATTATAAAATGAATTTTATTGAAATAAAATAATCTAAAATAAAATCTTTATTTCATTTACCTATGTGAGATATGCAGATTGGTCCATCAGGTAAAGGAAAAACAACTCTGTTGAAGAGTATAATTCTAAATCATTGGACTAATTATGAAAATTTATATATTTTTACAAAAAGTCTCGACCAACCAATTTATAAAGAACTGGTATAACTATTTGAAGATATACCTGAGATTTATTTCTATGTCTCTGATACAGATATAATATCTGAAGACGAATGTAAACGCGATAACTTAGTTTTTTTTGATGATATTCCTTTAGATGAACAAAAAGCTATTTATGAATATATGAATAGATGAAGACCAAAAAATACTTCGGTTTTTTTTTTAACACAATGTTATAGTTCAGCAAATAAACAATATATTAGAAATAATTTAACTATTTTTAATGGTTTTTAAATCAACTCAATATATTAAAAAAATTTGGGAGAATTTTTTAAGTAATATTATTTCTTTAAATGATTTTAAAACTCTATGTTCAGATTGTTGGAAAAATGACTATGGTTTTATAACAATCGATCTAATCAATAATCGTTTCTACTATAAACTTGAAAAATTAATATTTTTCATATAATAAATGAATGTCGAACAAATTCAAAAGAATTTAAGAAAAATAATAAAAAAAAAATGTAACTTTTCCAGAACCACCAGAAACACAAAACCATTTTAAAGAAGGAACTAATTTAGAAAACTAACCTGAAAATATTAAAGAATTAATTCATCAGTTTAAAATAAACTTTTAAAAAATAAGATTTATCACATTCTGAAAAAAAGTTAAATAATTTGAAAAAAGATAAATATGAAGATGAAGATGAAAATAATGTAAAAAAAATTAAAAGTAAAAGCATGGACACCAGTAAAGTTAAAAACAATAATTCACATAAAAAAAAAATGTAAAAAGTAACTATGGAAAAAGAGTTATAAATGATAAACATTCAGCAGAAGAAAAAGTAAAAAATTTTGAACCAATGTTAGAAGGTTTATCAAAAGTTGAATCATCTGTTAATGATGTTAAAGAGGTTGCAATTAAAACCGATAATGATATTAAAAAAATGTTAATACCTACTCCTTATAAACCTCGTAATGCAGAGATATTAGGATTATTAAGTACAGAGGTTTATGAAAATATTAAAACACCTAAAAGTTCTCCGATAAAAACAAAATATAATTCTCTTATAAGACAATTTAATTTAGATAATATAATATTAAATGGTAAAGAACGTATACTAACTCCAGGTATATGGTGTTTGTTAACTCGGAAAGACGTTCCAAAACAGAGTGAATATAATAATGAAGATTTTAATAAATATGCAAAAATATTGATTGAAACAGATTCAATATATCAAAATAATGATAGATCAACAGGAAAAGATAAATCAAGTGGAGATGACAGATATATGAAATTGATTAGTCCTATTTGGAAAGCAGTTATTTCAAATAAAAATGCAAAAGAAAATAAAACACCAACAATACCAAAAGAAAATTTAAATCCTACAATACCGATAGAAAATAAAGGAGCTGGTTTAATGAATTATACAAATAACGAAATTAAATAGCGTTGCATAGACAATATGAAACAATTAAATGAAAGATGTAATTTAATAGCAGCTGAAGAAATAGCAGGAAATTATGGTTTTCATAATGAAAAACAGGCTATTCTTAAATTATTTAAAACAAAAATGGAACATTTAATAGATGATGCTAAAGATATTGAATATTTACTACAATCTGTGATCAATTTACCAAAGGAAATAACAAATGACATAGAATATGATATAAAACAATTAAGAGAAAAAATCTATCATATATCTAGTGAAGAAAGGGCGGAAATAATAAATACCATGATGATAAACTTTGAAATTCTTAATTTTTGTATTAAAAAAATGGAAAAAGTAATTGACATTCCTGATAAAGGGACGATATTTTTGTGGTCATAAATTTCAAGTTTACCAAAGAAAATTGTAAAAGGTACAGGTTTTTTTTATTGATTTTTTGAATTGTAAATTTTTACCTCCGATGCATTATCCTAAATATAATTATTTTTGGACCATTTACAAATTTAGAGAAAAATGAAGAACAAATTAGACAGAGCTGCAAAAGAACAAGATTATTAGTACGAAAATCATAAAGACATTTTAGAAAAAAAAGCATTGGAAAGATATAATGATCCTGATCTTGTCTATGTCTGAAAAATTTCCGGCTATTTTCACTGCATATACAATGAAAGGAAAAATACGTTTAGGAATGATTTTAATATTTGAAAAAAAAAAAACAAATCAAAAAAACGAATAATTTCAATAAATCAACATTTTTAAAAAAACATTGACAATAAAATCCAAAAATTAAACAATTAAGTAATTTTGATATAATACAATTTGGAAATAATATAAAAATATTCAGAGGTTGTTTCATGAGAGATGAATTACCTAAAAAACCATTGTTAAATGAATGAGGAATATTAAATTTAAATAATTCTACTAAAGATGGGTCACATTGGGTTGCATGGAAAAAAATAAAAATAAGAAATTTTATTTCGATTCATTTGGAATCGTTCCTCCTCCTGAACTTGTAAAATATTCGGGTGAAGACAACCTTATGTATACCGGATGACAAATTCCAATATTATAACGATCCACCTATATGTGGACATTTGTGTTTAGAATTTATTTATTTTAAGTTTTATTTTTATTAAATCTTTTTCATTATGTAGACATCGAATTGTTTCTAATATAATATTTCAAATTATAATTAATAATAAAATAAATATATATTATTAATTAATAATTATTGATTATTAAGTAATGTTTTTTTTAATTTTAACTAATGTTGAAAGTTTTGTACAACACTTGCTCTCACTCTTCTTACGTTGTTTAAATCATTGTTTCCTCCTCATAGAACTCTCCCGCCATCTCCTTCATCCACTTCAAGACCACTTGTTTCATCTCGTCGTCGGTTTGAAATTTTTTTGTCGAAGTAATGAAATTAAAACTAAAATAAAATGAAATTATTCAATTCAACAATTGAATAGTTTATTACCTTCAGGTATGAAATTACAAAATGATGAAAATGTTATTACATTTACTTCAAAAATTGAGTAAAGGAAATTTTCAAATTATAGAAATACATTTTATAGACCAAAATGGTAAAAAATATTATTTTGATGATGATGATTTTATTGTTTATCTTGATTTAATTAAAGAATAGATATGGATGGTGTTTGAAAAATTGTAAACCAAATTGTGATAAGTCACCCATAACATTAAAATTACCTCCACCTTTAAAATTGCTTAGAAAACCTGAGTTTATAGTTGGTCCGTTTACATCCAGAGAGTAGCTTATCAAACCTTTAGTTGTACTTACTCTTCCTACATACTCAATTTCAGATACTGTTTTACCTCGAATTTTAACTACAACTTTACTAAATAAATATGGAGGAAAATTATCAATTAGTTGTATTTTTGAATCATTAGAATATTCTTTTCCATCTTTTTGCAAATATCAACCATAGATAGAAAACTTTGTTTTTTTTTTATATCCAGAAAACCATCCATGTTATTTATTTTAAAAATAATATCTTTATTAGGCGTTATTCGTAGGTATCAAAGTTTTCGTTTGAACTCTTTCAATAAAAGGATCATAGTTTTAAAAACATATTATTCGTTATTTATAATAGCAGAAATAAAAAAAAATGTTTATTATAAAATGAATTTTATTGAAATAAAATAATATAAAATAAAATCTTTATTTCATTTACCTATGTGAGATATGCAGATTGGTCCATCAGGTAAAGGAAAAACAACTCTGTTGAAGAGTATAATTCTAAATCATTGGAATAATTATGAAAATTTATATATTTTTACAAAAAGTCTCGACCAACCAATTTATAAAGAACTGGTATAACTATTTGAAGATATACCTGAGATTTATTTCTATGTCTCTGATACAGATATAATATCTGAAGACGAATGTAAACGCGATAACTTAGTTTTTTTTGATGATATTCCTTTAGATGAACAAAAAGCTATTTATGAATATATGAATAGATGAAGACCAAAAAATACTTCGGTTTTTTTTTTAACACAATGTTATAGTTCAGCAAATAAACAATATATTAGAAATAATTTAACTATTTTTAATGGTTTTTAAATCAACTCAATATATTAAAAAAATTTGGGAGAATTTTTTAAGTAATATTATTTCTTTAAATGATTTTAAAACTCTATGTTCAGATTGTTGGAAAAATGACTGTGGTTTTATAACAATCGATCTAATCAATAATCGTTTCTACTATAAACTTGAAAAATTAATATTTTTCATATAATAAATGAATGTCGAACAAATTCAAAAGAATTTAAGAAAAATAATAAAAAAAAAATGTAACTTTTCCAGAACCACCAGAAACACAAAACCATTTTAAAGAAGGAACTAATTTAGAAAACTAACCTGAAAATATTAAAGAATTAATTCATCAGTTTAAAATATACTTTTAAAAAATAAGATTTATCACATTCTGAAAAAAAGTTAAATAATTTGAAAAAAGATAAATATGAAGATGAAGATGAAAATAATGTAAAAAAAATTAAAAGTAAAAGCATGGACACCAGTAAAGTTAAAAACAATAATTCACATAAAAAAAAAATGTAAAAAGTAACTATGGAAAAAGAGTTATAAATGATAAACATTCAGCAGAAGAAAAAGTAAAAAATTTTGAACCAATGTTAGAAGGTTTATCAAAAGTTGAATCATCTGTTAATGATGTCAAAGAGGTTGCAATTAAAACCGATAATGATATTAAAAAAATGTTAATACCTACTCCTTATAAACCTCGTAATGCAGAGATATTAGGATTATTAAGTACAGAGGTTTATGAAAATATTAAAACACCTAAAAGTTCTCCGATAAAAACAAAATATAATTCTCTTATAAGACAATTTAATTTAGATAATATAATATTAAATGGTAAAGAACGTATACTAACTCCAGGTATATGGTGTTTGTTAACTCGGAAAGACGTTCCAAAACAGAGTGAATATAATAATGAAGATTTTAATAAATATGCAAAAATATTGATTGAAACAGATTCAATATATCAAAATAATGATAGATCAACAGGAAAAGATAAATCAAGTGGAGATGACAGATATATGAAATTGATTAGTCCTATTTGGAGAAAGTTTTGTACAGCACTTGCTCTCACTCTTCTTACGTTGTTTAAATCATTGTTTCCTCCTCATAGAACTCTCCCGCCATCTCCTTCATCCACTTCAAGACCACTTGTTTCATCTCGTCGTCGGTTTGAAATTTTTTTGTCGAAGTAATGAAATTAAAACTAAAATAAAATGAAATTATTCAATTCAACAATTGAATAGTTTATTACCTTCAGGTATGAAATTACAAAATGATGAAAATGTTATTAAATTTACTTCAAAAATTGAGTAAAGGAAATTTTCAAATTATAGAAATACATTTTATAGACCAAAATGGTAAAAAATATTATTTTGATGATGATGATTTTATTGTTTATCTTGATTTAATTAAAGAATAGATATGGATGGTGTTTGAAAAATTGTAAACCAAATTGTGATAAGTCACCCATAACATTAAAATTACCTCCACCTTTAAAATTGCTTAGAAAACCTGAGTTTATAGTTGGTCCGTTTACATCCAGAGAGTAGCTTATCAAACCTTTAGTTGTACTTACTCTTCCTACATACTCAATTTCAGATACTGTTTTACCTCGAATTTTAACTACAACTTTACTAAATAAATATGGAGGAAAATTATCAATTAGTTGTATTTTTGAATCATTAGAATATTCTTTTCCATCTTTTTGCAAATATCAACCATAGATAGAAAACTTTGTTTTTTTTTTATATCCAGAAAACCATCCATGTTATTTATTTTAAAAATAATATCTTTATTAGGCGTTATTCGTAGGTATCAAAGTTTTCGTTTGAACTCTTTCAATAAAAGGATCATAGTTTTAAAAACATATTATTCGTTATTTATAATAGCAGAAATAAAAAAAAATGTTTATTATAAAATGAATTTTATTGAAATAAAATAATATAAAATAAAATCTTTATTTCATTTACCTATGTGAGATATGCAGATTGGTCCATCAGGTAAAGGAAAAACAACTCTGTTGAAGAGTATAATTCTAAATCATTGGAATAATTATGAAAATTTATATATTTTTACAAAAAGTCTCGACCAACCAATTTATAAAGAACTGGTATAACTATTTGAAGATATACCTGAGATTTATTTCTATGTCTCTGATACAGATATAATATCTGAAGACGAATGTAAACGCGATAACTTAGTTTTTTTTGATGATATTCCTTTAGATGAACAAAAAGCTATTTATGAATATATGAATAGATGAAGACCAAAAAATACTTCGGTTTTTTTTTTAACACAATGTTATAGTTCAGCAAATAAACAATATATTAGAAATAATTTAACTATTTTTAATGGTTTTTAAATCAACTCAATATATTAAAAAAATTTGGGAGAATTTTTTAAGTAATATTATTTCTTTAAATGATTTTAAAACTCTATGTTCAGATTGTTGGAAAAATGACTGTGGTTTTATAACAATCGATCTAATCAATAATCGTTTCTACTATAAACTTGAAAAATTAATATTTTTCATATAATAAATGAATGTCGAACAAATTCAAAAGAATTTAAGAAAAATAATAAAAAAAAAATGTAACTTTTCCAGAACCACCAGAAACACAAAACCATTTTAAAGAAGGAACTAATTTAGAAAACTAACCTGAAAATATTAAAGAATTAATTCATCAGTTTAAAATATACTTTTAAAAAATAAGATTTATCACATTCTGAAAAAAAGTTAAATAATTTGAAAAAAGATAAATATGAAGATGAAGATGAAAATAATGTAAAAAAAATTAAAAGTAAAAGCATGGACACCAGTAAAGTTAAAAACAATAATTCACATAAAAAAAAAATGTAAAAAGTAACTATGGAAAAAGAGTTATAAATGATAAACATTCAGCAGAAGAAAAAGTAAAAAATTTTGAACCAATGTTAGAAGGTTTATCAAAAGTTGAATCATCTGTTAATGATGTCAAAGAGGTTGCAATTAAAACCGATAATGATATTAAAAAAATGTTAATACCTACTCCTTATAAACCTCGTAATGCAGAGATATTAGGATTATTAAGTACAGAGGTTTATGAAAATATTAAAACACCTAAAAGTTCTCCGATAAAAACAAAATATAATTCTCTTATAAGACAATTTAATTTAGATAATATAATATTAAATGGTAAAGAACGTATACTAACTCCAGGTATATGGTGTTTGTTAACTCGGAAAGACGTTCCAAAACAGAGTGAATATAATAATGAAGATTTTAATAAATATGCAAAAATATTGATTGAAACAGATTCAATATATCAAAATAATGATAGATCAACAGGAAAAGATAAATCAAGTGGAGATGACAGATATATGAAATTGATTAGTCCTATTTGGAAAGCAGTTATTTCAAATAAAAATGCAAAAGAAAATAAAACACCAACAATACCAAAAGAAAATTTAAATCCTACAATACCGATAGAAAATAAAGGAGCTGGTTTAATGAATTATACAAATAACGAAATTAAATAGCGTTGCATAGACAATATGAAACAATTAAATGAAAGATGTAATTTAATAGCAGCTGAAGAAATAGCAGGAAATTATGGTTTTCATAATGAAAAACAGGCTATTCTTAAATTATTTAAAACAAAAATGGAACATTTAATAGATGATGCTAAAGATATTGAATATTTACTACAATCTGTGATCAATTTACCAAAGGAAATAACAAATGACATAGAATATGATATAAAACAATTAAGAGAAAAAATCTATCATATATCTAGTGAAGAAAGGGCGGAAATAATAAATACCATGATGATAAACTTTGAAATTCTTAATTTTTGTATTAAAAAAATGGAAAAAGTAATTGACATTCCTGATAAAGGGACGATATTTTTGTGGTCATAAATTTCAAGTTTACCAAAGAAAATTGTAAAAGGTACAGGTTTTTTTTATTGATTTTTTGAATTGTAAATTTTTACCTCCGATGCATTATCCTAAATATAATTATTTAGGACCATTTACAAATTTAGAGAAAAATGAAGAACAAATTAGACAGAGCTCCAAAAGAACAAGATTATTAGTACGAAAATCATAAAGAAATTTTAGAAAAAAAAGCATTGGAAAGATATAATGATCCTGATCTTGTCGATGTCTGAAAAATTTCCGGCTATTTTCACTGCATATACAATGAAAGGAAAAATACGTTTAGGAATGATTTTAATATTTGAAAAAAAAAAAAAACAAATCAAAAAAACGAATAATTTCAATAAATCAACATTTTTAAAAAAACATAAAACAATAAAATCCAAAAATTAAACAATTAAGTAATTTTGATATAATACAATTTGGAAATAATATAAAAATATTCAGAGGTTGTTTCATGAGAGATGAATTACCTAAAAAACCATTGTTAAATGAATGAGGAATATTAAATTTAAATAATTCTACTAAAGATGGGTCACATTGGGTTGCATGGAAAAAAATAAAAATAAGAAATTTTATTTCGATTCATTTGGAATCGTTCCTCCTCCTGAACTTGTAAAATATTCGGGTGAAGACAACCTTATGTATACCGGATGACAAATTCCAATATTATAACGATCCACCTATATGTGGACATTTGTGTTTAGAATTTATTTATTTTAAGTTTTATTTTTATTAAATCTTTTTCATTATGTAGACATCGAATTGTTTCTAATATAATATTTCAAATTATAATTAATAATAAAATAAATATATATTATTAATTAATAATTATTGATTATTAAGTAATGTTTTTTTTAATTTTAACTAATGTTGAAAGTTTTGTACAACACTTGCTCTCACTCTTCTTACGTTGTTTAAATCATTGTTTCCTCCTCATAGAACTCTCCCGCCATCTCCTTCATCCACTTCAAGACCACTTGTTTCATCTCGTCGTCGGTTTGAAATTTTTTTGTCGAAGTAATGAAATTAAAACTAAAATAAAATGAAATTATTCAATTCAACAATTGAATAGTTTATTACCTTCAGGTATGAAATTACAAAATGATGAAAATGTTATTACATTTACTTCAAAAATTGAGTAAAGGAAATTTTCAAATTATAGAAATACATTTTATAGACCAAAATGGTAAAAAATATTATTTTGATGATGATGATTTTATTGTTTATCTTGATTTAATTAAAGAATAGATATGGATGGTGTTTGAAAAATTGTAAACCAAATTGTGATAAGTCACCCATAACATTAAAATTACCTCCACCTTTAAAATTGCTTAGAAAACCTGAGTTTATAGTTGGTCCGTTTACATCCAGAGAGTAGCTTATCACACCTTTAGTTGTACTTACTCTTCCTACATACTCAATTTCAGATACTGTTTTACCTCGAATTTTAACTACAACTTTACTAAATAAATATGGAGGAAAATTATCAATTAGTTGTATTTTTGAATCATTAGAATATTCTTTTCCATCTTTTTGCAAATATCAACCATAGATAGAAAACTTTGTTTTTTTTTTATATCCAGAAAACCATCCATGTTATTTATTTTAAAAATAATATCTTTATTAGGCGTTATTCGTAGGTATCAAAGTTTTCGTTTGAACTCTTTCAATAAAAGGATCATAGTTTTAAAAACATATTATTCGTTATTTATAATAGCAGAAATAAAAAAAAATGTTTATTATAAAATGAATTTTATTGAAATAAAATAATCTAAAATAAAATCTTTATTTCATTCACCTATGTGAGATATGCAGATTGGTCCATCAGGTAAAGGAAAAACAACTCTGTTGAAGAGTATAATTCTAAATCATTGGAATAATTATGAAAATTTATATATTTTTACAAAAAGTCTCGACCAACCAATTTATAAAGAACTGGTATAACTATTTGAAGATATACCTGAGATTTATTTTTATGTCTCTGATACAGATATAATATCTGAAGACGAATGTAAACGCGATAACTTAGTTTTTTTTGATGATATTCCTTTAGATGAACAAAAAGCTATTTATGAATATATGAATAGATGAAGACCAAAAAATACTTCGGTTTTTTTTTTAACACAATGTTATAGTTCAGCAAATAAACAATATATTAGAAATAATTTAACTATTTTTAATGGTTTTTAAATCAACTCAATATATTAAAAAAATTTGGGAGAATTTTTTAAGTAATATTATTTCTTTAAATGATTTTAAAACTCTATGTTCAGATTGTTGGAAAAATGACTATGGTTTTATAACAATCGATCTAATCAATAATCGTTTCTACTATAAACTTGAAAAATTAATATTTTTCATATAATAAATGAATGTCGAACAAATTCAAAAGAATTTAAGAAAAATAATAAAAAAAAAATGTAACTTTTCCAGAACCACCAGAAACACAAAACCATTTTAAAGAAGGAACTAATTTAGAAAACTAACCTGAAAATATTAAAGAATTAATTCATCAGTTTAAAATATACTTTTAAAAAATAAGATTTATCACATTCTGAAAAAAAGTTAAATAATTTGAAAAAAGATAAATATGAAGATGAAGATGAAAATAATGTAAAAAAAATTAAAAGTAAAAGCATGGACACCAGTAAAGTTAAAAACAATAATTCACATAAAAAAAAAATGTAAAAAGTAACTATGGAAAAAGAGTTATAAATGATAAACATTCAGCAGAAGAAAAAGTAAAAAATTTTGAACCAATGTTAGAAGGTTTATCAAAAGTTGAATCATCTGTTAATGATGTTAAAGAGGTTGCAATTAAAACCGATAATGATATTAAAAAAATGTTAATACCTACTCCTTATAAACCTCGTAATGCAGAGATATTAGGATTATTAAGTACAGAGGTTTATGAAAATATTAAAACACCTAAAAGTTCTCCGATAAAAACAAAATATAATTCTCTTATAAGACAATTTAATTTAGATAATATAATATTAAATGGTAAAGAACGTATACTAACTCCAGGTATATGGTGTTTGTTAACTCGGAAAGACGTTCCAAAACAGAGTGAATATAATAATGAAGATTTTAATAAATATGCAAAAATATTGATTGAAACAGATTCAATATATCAAAATAATGATAGATCAACAGGAAAAGATAAATCAAGTGGAGATGACAGATATATGAAATTGATTAGTCCTATTTGGAAAGCAGTTATTTCAAATAAAAATGCAAAAGAAAATAAAACACCAACAATACCAAAAGAAAATTTAAATCCTACAATACCGATAGAAAATAAAGGAGCTGGTTTAATGAATTATACAAATAACGACATTGAATAGCGTTGGATAGATAATATGAAACAATTAAATGAAAGATGTAATTTAATAGCAGCTGAAGAAATAGCAGGAAATTATGGTTTTCATAATGAAAAACAGGCTATTCTTAAATTATTTAAAACAAAAATGGAACATTTAATAGATGATGCTAAAGATATTGAATATTTACTACAATCTGTGATCAATTTACCAAAGGAAATAACAAATGACATAGAATATGATATAAAACAATTAAGAGAAAAAATCTATCATATATCTAGTGAAGAAAGGGCGGAAATAATAAATACCATGATGATAAACTTTGAAATTCTTAATTTTTGTATTAAAAAAATGGAAAAAGTAATTGACATTCCTGATAAAGGGACGATATTTTTGTGGTCATAAATTTCAAGTTTACCAAAGAAAATTGTAAAAGGTACAGGTTTTTTTTATTGATTTTTTGAATTGTAAATTTTTACCTCCGATGCATTATCCTAAATATAATTATTTAGGACCATTTACAAATTTAGAGAAAAATGAAGAACAAATTAGACAGAGCTGCAAAAGAACAAGATTATTAGTACGAAAATCATAAAGAAATTTTAGAAAAAAAAGCATTGGAAAGATATAATGATCCTGATCTTGTCGATGTCTGAAAAATTTCCGGCTATTTTCACTGCATATACAATGAAAGGAAAAATACGTTTAGGAATGATTTTAATATTTGAAAAAAAAAAAAACAAATCAAAAAAACGAATAATTTCAATAAATCAACATTTTTAAAAAAACATAAAACAATAAAATCCAAAAATTAAACAATTAAGTAATTTTGATATAATACAATTTGGAAATAATATAAAAATATTCAGAGGTTGTTTCATGAGAGATGAATTACCTAAAAAACCATTGTTAAATGAATGAGGAATATTAAATTTAAATAATTCTACTAAAGATGGGTCACATTGGGTTGCATGGAAAAAAATAAAAATAAGAAATTTTATTTCGATTCATTTGGAATCGTTCCTCCTCCTGAACTTGTAAAATATTCGGGTGAAGACAACCTTATGTATACCGGATGACAAATTCCAATATTATAACGATCCACCTATATGTGGACATTTGTGTTTAGAATTTATTTATTTTAAGTTTTATTTTTATTAAATCTTTTTCATTATGTAGACATCGAATTGTTTCTAATATAATATTTCAAATTATAATTAATAATAAAATAAATATATATTATTAATTAATAATTATTGATTATTAAGTAATGTTTTTTTTAATTTTAACTAATGTTGAAAGTTTTGTACAACACTTGCTCTCACTCTTCTTACGTTGTTTAAATCATTGTTTCCTCCTCATAGAACTCTCCCGCCATCTCCTTCATCCACTTCAAGACCACTTGTTTCATCTCGTCGTCGGTTTGAAATTTTTTTGTCGAAGTAATGAAATTAAAACTAAAATAAAATGAAATTATTCAATTCAACAATTGAATAGTTTATTACCTTCAGGTATGAAATTACAAAATGATGAAAATGTTATTACATTTACTTCAAAAATTGAGTAAAGGAAATTTTCAAATTATAGAAATACATTTTATAGACCAAAATGGTAAAAAATATTATTTTGATGATGATGATTTTATTGTTTATCTTGATTTAATTAAAGAATAGATATGGATGGTGTTTGAAAAATTGTAAACCAAATTGTGATAAGTCACCCATAACATTAAAATTACCTCCACCTTTAAAATTGCTTAGAAAACCTGAGTTTATAGTTGGTCCGTTTACATCCAGAGAGTAGCTTATCACACCTTTAGTTGTACTTACTCTTCCTACATACTCAATTTCAGATACTGTTTTACCTCGAATTTTAACTACAACTTTACTAAATAAATATGGAGGAAAATTATCAATTAGTTGTATTTTTGAATCATTAGAATATTCTTTTCCATCTTTTTGCAAATATCAACCATAGATAGAAAACTTTGTTTTTTTTTTATATCCAGAAAACCATCCATGTTATTTATTTTAAAAATAATATCTTTATTAGGCGTTATTCGTAGGTATCAAAGTTTTCGTTTGAACTCTTTCAATAAAAGGATCATAGTTTTAAAAACATATTATTCGTTATTTATAATAGCAGAAATAAAAAAAAATGTTTATTATAAAATGAATTTTATTGAAATAAAATAATCTAAAATAAAATCTTTATTTCATTCACCTATGTGAGATATGCAGATTGGTCCATCAGGTAAAGGAAAAACAACTCTGTTGAAGAGTATAATTCTAAATCATTGGACTAATTATGAAAATTTATATATTTTTACAAAAAGTCTCGACCAACCAATTTATAAAGAACTGGTATAACTATTTGAAGATATACCTGAGATTTATTTCTATGTCTCTGATACAGATATAATATCTGAAGACGAATGTAAACGCGATAACTTAGTTTTTTTTGATGATATTCCTTTAGATGAACAAAAAGCTATTTATGAATATATGAATAGATGAAGACCAAAAAATACTTCGGTTTTTTTTTTAACACAATGTTATAGTTCAGCAAATAAACAATATATTAGAAATAATTTAACTATTTTTAATGGTTTTTAAATCAACTCAATATATTAAAAAAATTTGGGAGAATTTTTTAAGTAATATTATTTCTTTAAATGATTTTAAAACTCTATGTTCAGATTGTTGGAAAAATGACTATGGTTTTATAACAATCGATCTAATCAATAATCGTTTCTACTATAAACTTGAAAAATTAATATTTTTCATATAATAAATGAATGTCGAACAAATTCAAAAGAATTTAAGAAAAATAATAAAAAAAAAATGTAACTTTTCCAGAACCACCAGAAACACAAAACCATTTTAAAGAAGGAACTAATTTAGAAAACTAACCTGAAAATATTAAAGAATTAATTCATCAGTTTAAAATATACTTTTAAAAAATAAGATTTATCACATTCTGAAAAAAAGTTAAATAATTTGAAAAAAGATAAATATGAAGATGAAGATGAAAATAATGTAAAAAAAATTAAAAGTAAAAGCATGGACACCAGTAAAGTTAAAAACAATAATTCACATAAAAAAAAAATGTAAAAAGTAACTATGGAAAAAGAGTTATAAATGATAAACATTCAGCAGAAGAAAAAGTAAAAAATTTTGAACCAATGTTAGAAGGTTTATCAAAAGTTGAATCATCTGTTAATGATGTCAAAGAGGTTGCAATTAAAACCGATAATGATATTAAAAAAATGTTAATACCTACTCCTTATAAACCTCGTAATGCAGAGATATTAGGATTATTAAGTACAGAGGTTTATGAAAATATTAAAACACCTAAAAGTTCTCCGATAAAAACAAAATATAATTCTCTTATAAGACAATTTAATTTAGATAATATAATATTAAATGGTAAAGAACGTATACTAACTCCAGGTATATGGTGTTTGTTAACTCGGAAAGACGTTCCAAAACAGAGTGAATATAATAATGAAGATTTTAATAAATATGCAAAAATATTGATTGAAACAGATTCAATATATCAAAATAATGATAGATCAACAGGAAAAGATAAATCAAGTGGAGATGACAGATATATGAAATTGATTAGTCCTATTTGGAAAGCAGTTATTTCAAATAAAAATGCAAAAGAAAATAAAACACCAACAATACCAAAAGAAAATTTAAATCCTACAATACCGATAGAAAATAAAGGAGCTGGTTTAATGAATTATACAAATAACGAAATTGAATAGCGTTGGATAGATAATATGAAACAATTAAATGAAAGATGTAATTTAATAGCAGCTGAAGAAATAGCAGGAAATTATGGTTTTCATAATGAAAAACAGGCTATTCTTAAATTATTTAAAACAAAAATGGAACATTTAATAGATGATGCTAAAGATATTGAATATTTACTACAATCTGTGATCAATTTACCAAAGGAAATAACAAATGACATAGAATATGATATAAAACAATTAAGAGAAAAAATCTATCATATATCTAGTGAAGAAAGGGCGGAAATAATAAATACCATGATGATAAACTTTGAAATTCTTAATTTTTGTATTAAAAAAATGGAAAAAGTAATTGACATTCCTGATAAAGGGACGATATTTTTGTGGTCATAAATTTCAAGTTTACCAAAGAAAATTGTAAAAGGTACAGGTTTTTTTTATTGATTTTTTGAATTGTAAATTTTTACCTCCGATGCATTATCCTAAATATAATTATTTAGGACCATTTACAAATTTAGAGAAAAATGAAGAACAAATTAGACAGAGCTGCAAAAGAACAAGATTATTAGTACGAAAATCATAAAGACATTTTAGAAAAAAAAGCATTGGAAAGATATAATGATCCTGATCTTGTCTATGTCTGAAAAATTTCCGGCTATTTTCACTGCATATACAATGAAAGGAAAAATACGTTTAGGAATGATTTTAATATTTGAAAAAAAAAAAAACAAATCAAAAAAACGAATAATTTCAATAAATCAACATTTTTAAAAAAACATAAAACAATAAAATCCAAAAATTAAACAATTAAGTAATTTTGATATAATACAATTTGGAAATAATATAAAAATATTCAGAGGTTGTTTCATGAGAGATGAATTACCTAAAAAACCATTGTTAAATGAATGAGGAATATTAAATTTAAATAATTCTACTAAAGATGGGTCACATTGGGTTGCATGGAAAAAAATAAAAATAAGAAATTTTATTTCGATTCATTTGGAATCGTTCCTCCTCCTGAACTTGTAAAATATTCGGGTGAAGACAACCTTATGTATACCGGATGACAAATTCCAATATTATAACGATCCACCTATATGTGGACATTTGTGTTTAGAATTTATTTATTTTAAGTTTTATTTTTATTAAATCTTTTTCATTATGTAGACATCGAATTGTTTCTAATATAATATTTCAAATTATAATTAATAATAAAATAAATATATATTATTAATTAATAATTATTGATTATTAAGTAATGTTTTTTTTAATTTTAACTAATGTTGAAAGTTTTGTACAACACTTGCTCTCACTCTTCTTACGTTGTTTAAATCATTGTTTCCTCCTCATAGAACTCTCCCGCCATCTCCTTCATCCACTTCAAGACCACTTGTTTCATCTCGTCGTCGGTTTGAAATTTTTTTGTCGAAGTAATGAAATTAAAACTAAAATAAAATGAAATTATTCAATTCAACAATTGAATAGTTTATTACCTTCAGGTATGAAATTACAAAATGATGAAAATGTTATTACATTTACTTCAAAAATTGAGTAAAGGAAATTTTCAAATTATAGAAATACATTTTATAGACCAAAATGGTAAAAAATATTATTTTGATGATGATGATTTTATTGTTTATCTTGATTTAATTAAAGAATAGATATGGATGGTGTTTGAAAAATTGTAAACCAAATTGTGATAAGTCACCCATAACATTAAAATTACCTCCACCTTTAAAATTGCTTAGAAAACCTGAGTTTATAGTTGGTCCGTTTACATCCAGAGAGTAGCTTATCACACCTTTAGTTGTACTTACTCTTCCTACATACTCAATTTCAGATACTGTTTTACCTCGAATTTTAACTACAACTTTACTAAATAAATATGGAGGAAAATTATCAATTAGTTGTATTTTTGAATCATTAGAATATTCTTTTCCATCTTTTTGCAAATATCAACCATAGATAGAAAACTTTGTTTTTTTTTTATATCCAGAAAACCATCCATGTTATTTATTTTAAAAATAATATCTTTATTAGGCGTTATTCGTAGGTATCAAAGTTTTCGTTTGAACTCTTTCAATAAAAGGATCATAGTTTTAAAAACATATTATTCGTTATTTATAATAGCAGAAATAAAAAAAAATGTTTATTATAAAATGAATTTTATTGAAATAAAATAATCTAAAATAAAATCTTTATTTCATTCACCTATGTGAGATATGCAGATTGGTCCATCAGGTAAAGGAAAAACAACTCTGTTGAAGAGTATAATTCTAAATCATTGGAATAATTATGAAAATTTATATATTTTTACAAAAAGTCTCGACCAACCAATTTATAAAGAACTGGTATAACTATTTGAAGATATACCTGAGATTTATTTTTATGTCTCTGATACAGATATAATATCTGAAGACGAATGTAAACGCGATAACTTAGTTTTTTTTGATGATATTCCTTTAGATGAACAAAAAGCTATTTATGAATATATGAATAGATGAAGACCAAAAAATACTTCGGTTTTTTTTTTAACACAATGTTATAGTTCAGCAAATAAACAATATATTAGAAATAATTTAACTATTTTTAATGGTTTTTAAATCAACTCAATATATTAAAAAAATTTGGGAGAATTTTTTAAGTAATATTATTTCTTTAAATGATTTTAAAACTCTATGTTCAGATTGTTGGAAAAATGACTATGGTTTTATAACAATCGATCTAATCAATAATCGTTTCTACTATAAACTTGAAAAATTAATATTTTTCATATAATAAATGAATGTCGAACAAATTCAAAAGAATTTAAGAAAAATAATAAAAAAAAAATGTAACTTTTCCAGAACCACCAGAAACACAAAACCATTTTAAAGAAGGAACTAATTTAGAAAACTAACCTGAAAATATTAAAGAATTAATTCATCAGTTTAAAATATACTTTTAAAAAATAAGATTTATCACATTCTGAAAAAAAGTTAAATAATTTGAAAAAAGATAAATATGAAGATGAAGATGAAAATAATGTAAAAAAAATTAAAAGTAAAAGCATGGACACCAGTAAAGTTAAAAACAATAATTCACATAAAAAAAAAATGTAAAAAGTAACTATGGAAAAAGAGTTATAAATGATAAACATTCAGCAGAAGAAAAAGTAAAAAATTTTGAACCAATGTTAGAAGGTTTATCAAAAGTTGAATCATCTGTTAATGATGTCAAAGAGGTTGCAATTAAAACCGATAATGATATTAAAAAAATGTTAATACCTACTCCTTATAAACCTCGTAATGCAGAGATATTAGGATTATTAAGTACAGAGGTTTATGAAAATATTAAAACACCTAAAAGTTCTCCGATAAAAACAAAATATAATTCTCTTATAAGACAATTTAATTTAGATAATATAATATTAAATGGTAAAGAACGTATACTAACTCCAGGTATATGGTGTTTGTTAACTCGGAAAGACGTTCCAAAACAGAGTGAATATAATAATGAAGATTTTAATAAATATGCAAAAATATTGATTGAAACAGATTCAATATATCAAAATAATGATAGATCAACAGGAAAAGATAAATCAAGTGGAGATGACAGATATATGAAATTGATTAGTCCTATTTGGAAAGCAGTTATTTCAAATAAAAATGCAAAAGAAAATAAAACACCAACAATACCAAAAGAAAATTTAAATCCTACAATACCGATAGAAAATAAAGGAGCTGGTTTAATGAATTATACAAATAACGAAATTGAATAGCGTTGGATAGATAATATGAAACAATTAAATGAAAGATGTAATTTAATAGCAGCTGAAGAAATAGCAGGAAATTATGGTTTTCATAATGAAAAACAGGCTATTCTTAAATTATTTAAAACAAAAATGGAACATTTAATAGATGATGCTAAAGATATTGAATATTTACTACAATCTGTGATCAATTTACCAAAGGAAATAACAAATGACATAGAATATGATATAAAACAATTAAGAGAAAAAATCTATCATATATCTAGTGAAGAAAGGGCGGAAATAATAAATACCATGATGATAAACTTTGAAATTCTTAATTTTTGTATTAAAAAAATGGAAAAAGTAATTGACATTCCTGATAAAGGGACGATATTTTTGTGGTCATAAATTTCAAGTTTACCAAAGAAAATTGTAAAAGGTACAGGTTTTTTTTATTGATTTTTTGAATTGTAAATTTTTACCTCCGATGCATTATCCTAAATATAATTATTTAGGACCATTTACAAATTTAGAGAAAAATGAAGAACAAATTAGACAGAGCTGCAAAAGAACAAGATTATTAGTACGAAAATCATAAAGACATTTTAGAAAAAAAAGCATTGGAAAGATATAATGATCCTGATCTTGTCTATGTCTGAAAAATTTCCGGCTATTTTCACTGCATATACAATGAAAGGAAAAATACGTTTAGGAATGATTTTAATATTTGAAAAAAAAAAAAACAAATCAAAAAAACGAATAATTTCAATAAATCAACATTTTTAAAAAAACATAAAACAATAAAATCCAAAAATTAAACAATTAAGTAATTTTGATATAATACAATTTGGAAATAATATAAAAATATTCAGAGGTTGTTTCATGAGAGATGAATTACCTAAAAAACCATTGTTAAATGAATGAGGAATATTAAATTTAAATAATTCTACTAAAGATGGGTCACATTGGGTTGCATGGAAAAAAATAAAAATAAGAAATTTTATTTCGATTCATTTGGAATCGTTCCTCCTCCTGAACTTGTAAAATATTCGGGTGAAGACAACCTTATGTATACCGGATGACAAATTCCAATATTATAACGATCCACCTATATGTGGACATTTGTGTTTAGAATTTATTTATTTTAAGTTTTATTTTTATTAAATCTTTTTCATTATGTAGACATCGAATTGTTTCTAATATAATATTTCAAATTATAATTAATAATAAAATAAATATATATTATTAATTAATAATTATTGATTATTAAGTAATGTTTTTTTTAATTTTAACTAATGTTGAAAGTTTTGTACAACACTTGCTCTCACTCTTCTTACGTTGTTTAAATCATTGTTTCCTCCTCATAGAACTCTCCCGCCATCTCCTTCATCCACTTCAAGACCACTTGTTTCATCTCGTCGTCGGTTTGAAATTTTTTTGTCGAAGTAATGAAATTAAAACTAAAATAAAATGAAATTATTCAATTCAACAATTGAATAGTTTATTACCTTCAGGTATGAAATTACAAAATGATGAAAATGTTATTACATTTACTTCAAAAATTGAGTAAAGGAAATTTTCAAATTATAGAAATACATTTTATAGACCAAAATGGTAAAAAATATTATTTTGATGATGATGATTTTATTGTTTATCTTGATTTAATTAAAGAATAGATATGGATGGTGTTTGAAAAATTGTAAACCAAATTGTGATAAGTCACCCATAACATTAAAATTACCTCCACCTTTAAAATTGCTTAGAAAACCTGAGTTTATAGTTGGTCCGTTTACATCCAGAGAGTAGCTTATCACACCTTTAGTTGTACTTACTCTTCCTACATACTCAATTTCAGATACTGTTTTACCTCGAATTTTAACTACAACTTTACTAAATAAATATGGAGGAAAATTATCAATTAGTTGTATTTTTGAATCATTAGAATATTCTTTTCCATCTTTTTGCAAATATCAACCATAGATAGAAAACTTTGTTTTTTTTTTATATCCAGAAAACCATCCATGTTATTTATTTTAAAAATAATATCTTTATTAGGCGTTATTCGTAGGTATCAAAGTTTTCGTTTGAACTCTTTCAATAAAAGGATCATAGTTTTAAAAACATATTATTCGTTATTTATAATAGCAGAAATAAAAAAAAATGTTTATTATAAAATGAATTTTATTGAAATAAAATAATCTAAAATAAAATCTTTATTTCATTCACCTATGTGAGATATGCAGATTGGTCCATCAGGTAAAGGAAAAACAACTCTGTTGAAGAGTATAATTCTAAATCATTGGAATAATTATGAAAATTTATATATTTTTACAAAAAGTCTCGACCAACCAATTTATAAAGAACTGGTATAACTATTTGAAGATATACCTGAGATTTATTTTTATGTCTCTGATACAGATATAATATCTGAAGACGAATGTAAACGCGATAACTTAGTTTTTTTTGATGATATTCCTTTAGATGAACAAAAAGCTATTTATGAATATATGAATAGATGAAGACCAAAAAATACTTCGGTTTTTTTTTTAACACAATGTTATAGTTCAGCAAATAAACAATATATTAGAAATAATTTAACTATTTTTAATGGTTTTTAAATCAACTCAATATATTAAAAAAATTTGGGAGAATTTTTTAAGTAATATTATTTCTTTAAATGATTTTAAAACTCTATGTTCAGATTGTTGGAAAAATGACTATGGTTTTATAACAATCGATCTAATCAATAATCGTTTCTACTATAAACTTGAAAAATTAATATTTTTCATATAATAAATGAATGTCGAACAAATTCAAAAGAATTTAAGAAAAATAATAAAAAAAAAATGTAACTTTTCCAGAACCACCAGAAACACAAAACCATTTTAAAGAAGGAACTAATTTAGAAAACTAACCTGAAAATATTAAAGAATTAATTCATCAGTTTAAAATATACTTTTAAAAAATAAGATTTATCACATTCTGAAAAAAAGTTAAATAATTTGAAAAAAGATAAATATGAAGATGAAGATGAAAATAATGTAAAAAAAATTAAAAGTAAAAGCATGGACACCAGTAAAGTTAAAAACAATAATTCACATAAAAAAAAAATGTAAAAAGTAACTATGGAAAAAGAGTTATAAATGATAAACATTCAGCAGAAGAAAAAGTAAAAAATTTTGAACCAATGTTAGAAGGTTTATCAAAAGTTGAATCATCTGTTAATGATGTCAAAGAGGTTGCAATTAAAACCGATAATGATATTAAAAAAATGTTAATACCTACTCCTTATAAACCTCGTAATGCAGAGATATTAGGATTATTAAGTACAGAGGTTTATGAAAATATTAAAACACCTAAAAGTTCTCCGATAAAAACAAAATATAATTCTCTTATAAGACAATTTAATTTAGATAATATAATATTAAATGGTAAAGAACGTATACTAACTCCAGGTATATGGTGTTTGTTAACTCGGAAAGACGTTCCAAAACAGAGTGAATATAATAATGAAGATTTTAATAAATATGCAAAAATATTGATTGAAACAGATTCAATATATCAAAATAATGATAGATCAACAGGAAAAGATAAATCAAGTGGAGATGACAGATATATGAAATTGATTAGTCCTATTTGGAAAGCAGTTATTTCAAATAAAAATGCAAAAGAAAATAAAACACCAACAATACCAAAAGAAAATTTAAATCCTACAATACCGATAGAAAATAAAGGAGCTGGTTTAATGAATTATACAAATAACGAAATTGAATAGCGTTGGATAGATAATATGAAACAATTAAATGAAAGATGTAATTTAATAGCAGCTGAAGAAATAGCAGGAAATTATGGTTTTCATAATGAAAAACAGGCTATTCTTAAATTATTTAAAACAAAAATGGAACATTTAATAGATGATGCTAAAGATATTGAATATTTACTACAATCTGTGATCAATTACCAAAGGAAATAACAAATGACATAGAATATGATATAAAACAATTAAGAGAAAAAATCTATCATATATCTAGTGAAGAAAGGGCGGAAATAATAAATACCATGATGATAAACTTTGAAATTCTTAATTTTTGTATTAAAAAAATGGAAAAAGTAATTGACATTCCTGATAAAGGGACGATATTTTTGTGGTCATAAATTTCAAGTTTACCAAAGAAAATTGTAAAAGGTACAGGTTTTTTTTTATTGATTTTTTGAATTGTAAATTTTTACCTCCGATGCATTATCCTAAATATAATTATTTAGGACCATTTACAAATTTAGAGAAAAATGAAGAACAAATTAGACAGAGCTGCAAAAGAACAAGATTATTAGTACGAAAATCATAAAGACATTTTAGAAAAAAAAGCATTGGAAAGATATAATGATCCTGATCTTGTCTATGTCTGAAAAATTTCCGGCTATTTTCACTGCATATACAATGAAAGGAAAAATACGTTTAGGAATGATTTTAATATTTGAAAAAAAAAAAAACAAATCAAAAAAACGAATAATTTCAATAAATCAACATTTTTAAAAAAACATAAAACAATAAAATCCAAAAATTAAACAATTAAGTAATTTTGATATAATACAATTTGGAAATAATATAAAAATATTCAGAGGTTGTTTCATGAGAGATGAATTACCTAAAAAACCATAATGAGGAATATTAAATTTAAATAATTCTACTAAAGATGGGTCACATTGGGTTGCATGGAAAAAAAATAAAAATAAGAAATTTTATTTCGATTCATTTGGAATCGTTCCTCCTCCTGAACTTGTAAAATATTCGGGTGAAGACAACCTTATGTATACCGGATGACAAATTCCAATATTATAACGATCCACCTATATGTGGACATTTGTGTTTAGAATTTATTTATTTTAAGTTTTATTTTTATTAAAATCTTTTTCATTATGTAGACATCGAATTGTTTCTAATATAATATTTCAAATTATAATTAATAATAAAATAAATATATATTATTAATTAATAATTATTGATTATTAAGTAATGTTTTTTTTTAATTTTAACTAATGTTGAAAGTTTTGTACAACACTTGCTCTCACTCTTCTTACGTTGTTTTAAATCATTGTTTCCTCCTCATAGAACTCTCCCGCCATCTCCTTCATCCACTTCAAGACCACTTGTTTCATCTCGTCGTCGGTTTGAAATTTTTTTTGTCGAAGTAATGAAATTAAAACTAAAATAAAATGAAATTATTCAATTCAACAATTGAATAGTTTATTACCTTCAGGTATGAAATTACAAAATGATGAAAATGTTATTACATTTACTTCAAAAAATTGAGTAAAGGAAATTTTCAAATTATAGAAATACATTTTATAGACCAAAATGGTAAAAAATATTATTTTGATGATGATGATTTTATTGTTTATCTTGATTTAATTAAAGAATAGATATGGATGGTGTTTGAAAAATTGTAAACCAAATTGTGATAAGTCACCCATAACATTAAAATTACCTCCACCTTTAAAAATTGCTTAGAAAACCTGAGTTTTATAGTTGGTCCGTTTACATCCAGAGAGTAGCTTATCACACCTTTAGTTGTACTTACTCTTCCTACATACTCAATTTCAGATACTGTTTTACCTCGAATTTTAACTACAACTTTACTAAATAAATATGGAGGGAAAATTATCAATTAGTTGTATTTTTGAATCATTAGAATATTCTTTTCCATCTTTTTGCAAATATCAACCATAGATAGAAAACTTTGTTTTTTTTTTATATCCAGAAAACCATCCATGTTATTTATTTTAAAAATAATATCTTTATTAGGCGTTATTCGTAGGTATCAAAGTTTTCGTTTGAACTCTTTCAATAAAAGGATCATAGTTTTAAAAACATATTATTCGTTATTTATAATAGCAGAAATAAAAAAAAATGTTTATTATAAAATGAATTTTATTGAAATAAAATAATCTAAAATAAAATCTTTATTTCATTCACCTATGTGAGATATGCAGATTGGTCCATCAGGTAAAGGAAAAACAACTCTGTTGAAGAGTATAATTCTAAATCATTGGACTAATTATGAAAATTTATATATTTTTTACAAAAAGTCTCGACCAACCAATTTATAAAGAACTGGTATAACTATTTGAAGATATACCTGAGATTTATTTTTATGTCTCTGATACAGATATAATATCTGAAGACGAATGTAAACGCGATAACTTAGTTTTTTTTGATGATATTCCTTTAGATGAACAAAAAGCTATTTATGAATATATGAATAGATGAAGACCAAAAAATACTTCGGTTTTTTTTTTAACACAATGTTATAGTTCAGCAAATAAACAATATATTAGAAATAATTTAACTATTTTTAATGGTTTTTAAATCAACTCAATATATTAAAAAAATTTGGGAGAATTTTTTAAGTAATATTATTTCTTTAAATGATTTTAAAACTCTATGTTCAGATTGTTGGAAAAATGACTATGGTTTTATAACAATCGATCTAATCAATAATCGTTTCTACTATAAACTTGAAAAATTAATATTTTTCATATAATAAATGAATGTCGAACAAATTCAAAAGAATTTAAGAAAAATAATAAAAAAAAAATGTAACTTTTCCAGAACCACCAGAAACACAAAACCATTTTAAAGAAGGAACTAATTTAGAAAACTAACCTGAAAATATTAAAGAATTAATTCATCAGTTTAAAATATACTTTTAAAAAATAAGATTTATCACATTCTGAAAAAAAGTTAAATAATTTGAAAAAAGATAAATATGAAGATGAAGATGAAAATAATGTAAAAAAAATTAAAAGTAAAAGCATGGACACCAGTAAAGTTAAAAACAATAATTCACATAAAAAAAAAATGTAAAAAGTAACTATGGAAAAAGAGTTATAAATGATAAACATTCAGCAGAAGAAAAAGTAAAAAATTTTGAACCAATGTTAGAAGGTTTATCAAAAGTTGAATCATCTGTTAATGATGTCAAAGAGGTTGCAATTAAAACCGATAATGATATTAAAAAAATGTTAATACCTACTCCTTATAAACCTCGTAATGCAGAGATATTAGGATTATTAAGTACAGAGGTTTATGAAAATATTAAAACACCTAAAAGTTCTCCGATAAAAACAAAATATAATTCTCTTATAAGACAATTTAATTTAGATAATATAATATTAAATGGTAAAGAACGTATACTAACTCCAGGTATATGGTGTTTGTTAACTCGGAAAGACGTTCCAAAACAGAGTGAATATAATAATGAAGATTTTAATAAATATGCAAAAATATTGATTGAAACAGATTCAATATATCAAAATAATGATAGATCAACAGGAAAAGATAAATCAAGTGGAGATGACAGATATATGAAATTGATTAGTCCTATTTGGAAAGCAGTTATTTCAAATAAAAATGCAAAAGAAAATAAAACACCAACAATACCAAAAGAAAATTTAAATCCTACAATACCGATAGAAAATAAAGGAGCTGGTTTAATGAATTATACAAATAACGAAATTGAATAGCGTTGGATAGATAATATGAAACAATTAAATGAAAGATGTAATTTAATAGCAGCTGAAGAAATAGCAGGAAATTATGGTTTTCATAATGAAAAACAGGCTATTCTTAAATTATTTAAAACAAAAATGGAACATTTAATAGATGATGCTAAAGATATTGAATATTTACTACAATCTGTGATCAATTTACCAAAGGAAATAACAAATGACATAGAATATGATATAAAACAATTAAGAGAAAAAATCTATCATATATCTAGTGAAGAAAGGGCGGAAATAATAAATACCATGATGATAAACTTTGAAATTCTTAATTTTTGTATTAAAAAAATGGAAAAAGTAATTGACATTCCTGATAAAGGGACGATATTTTTGTGGTCATAAATTTCAAGTTTACCAAAGAAAATTGTAAAAGGTACAGGTTTTTTTTATTGATTTTTTGAATTGTAAATTTTTACCTCCGATGCATTATCCTAAATATAATTATTTAGGGACCATTTACAAATTTAGAGAAAAATGAAGAACAAATTAGACAGAGCTGCAAAAGAACAAGATTATTAGTACGAAAATCATAAAGACATTTTAGAAAAAAAAGCATTGGAAAGATATAATGATCCTGATCTTGTCTATGTCTGAAAAATTTCCGGCTATTTTCACTGCATATACAATGAAAGAAAAAAATACATTTAGGAATGATTTTAATATTTGAAAAAAAAAAAAAACAAATCAAAAAAACGAATAATTTCAATAAATCAACATTTTTAAAAAAACATTGACAATAAAATCCAAAAATTAAACAATTAAGTAATTTTGATATAATACAATTTGGAAATAATATAAAAATATTCAGAGGTTGTTTCATGAGAGATGAATTACCTAAAAAACCATTGTTAAATGAATGAGGAATATTAAATTTAAATAATTCTACTAAAGATGGGTCACATTGGGTTGCATGGAAAAAAATAAAAATAAGAAATTTTATTTCGATTCATTTGGAATCGTTCCTCCTCCTGAACTTGTAAAATATTCGGGTGAAGACAACCTTATGTATACCGGATGACAAATTCCAATATTATAACGATCCACCTATATGTGGACATTTGTGTTTAGAATTTATTTATTTTAAGTTTTATTTTTATTAAATCTTTTTCATTATGTAGACATCGAATTGTTTCTAATATAATATTTCAAATTATAATTAATAATAAAATAAATATATATTATTAATTAATAATTATTGATTATTAAGTAATGTTTTTTTTAATTTTAACTAATGTTGAAAGTTTTGTACAACACTTGCTCTCACTCTTCTTACGTTGTTTAAATCATTGTTTCCTCCTCATAGAACTCTCCCGCCATCTCCTTCATCCACTTCAAGACCACTTGTTTCATCTCGTCGTCGGTTTGAAATTTTTTTGTCGAAGTAATGAAATTAAAACTAAAATAAAATGAAATTATTCAATTCAACAATTGAATAGTTTATTACCTTCAGGTATGAAATTACAAAATGATGAAAATGTTATTACATTTACTTCAAAAATTGAGTAAAGGAAATTTTCAAATTATAGAAATACATTTTATAGACCAAAATGGTAAAAAATATTATTTTGATGATGATGATTTTATTGTTTATCTTGATTTAATTAAAGAATAGATATGGATGGTGTTTGAAAAATTGTAAACCAAATTGTGATAAGTCACCCATAACATTAAAATTACCTCCACCTTTAAAATTGCTTAGAAAACCTGAGTTTATAGTTGGTCCGTTTACATCCAGAGAGTAGCTTATCACACCTTTAGTTGTACTTACTCTTCCTACATACTCAATTTCAGATACTGTTTTACCTCGAATTTTAACTACAACTTTACTAAATAAATATGGAGGAAAATTATCAATTAGTTGTATTTTTGAATCATTAGAATATTCTTTTCCATCTTTTTGCAAATATCAACCATAGATAGAAAACTTTGTTTTTTTTTTATATCCAGAAAACCATCCATGTTATTTATTTTAAAAATAATATCTTTATTAGGCGTTATTCGTAGGTATCAAAGTTTTCGTTTGAACTCTTTCAATAAAAGGATCATAGTTTTAAAAACATATTATTCGTTATTTATAATAGCAGAAATAAAAAAAAATGTTTATTATAAAATGAATTTTATTGAAATAAAATAATCTAAAATAAAATCTTTATTTCATTCACCTATGTGAGATATGCAGATTGGTCCATCAGGTAAAGGAAAAACAACTCTGTTGAAGAGTATAATTCTAAATCATTGGACTAATTATGAAAATTTATATATTTTTACAAAAAGTCTCGACCAACCAATTTATAAAGAACTGGTATAACTATTTGAAGATATACCTGAGATTTATTTCTATGTCTCTGATACAGATATAATATCTGAAGACGAATGTAAACGCGATAACTTAGTTTTTTTTGATGATATTCCTTTAGATGAACAAAAAGCTATTTATGAATATATGAATAGATGAAGACCAAAAAATACTTCGGTTTTTTTTTTTAACACAATGTTATAGTTCAGCAAATAAACAATATATTAGAAATAATTTAACTATTTTTAATGGTTTTTAAATCAACTCAATATATTAAAAAAATTTGGGAGAATTTTTTAAGTAATATTATTTCTTTAAATGATTTTAAAACTCTATGTTCAGATTGTTGGAAAAATGACTATGGTTTTATAACAATCGATCTAATCAATAATCGTTTCTACTATAAACTTGAAAAATTAATATTTTTCATATAATAAATGAATGTCGAACAAATTCAAAAGAATTTAAGAAAAATAATAAAAAAAAAATGTAACTTTTCCAGAACCACCAGAAACACAAAACCATTTTAAAGAAGGAACTAATTTAGAAAACTAACCTGAAAATATTAAAGAATTAATTCATCAGTTGAAAATATACTTTTAAAAAATAAGATTTATCACATTCTGAAAAAAAGTTAAATAATTTGAAAAAAGATAAATATGAAGATGAAGATGAAAATAATGTAAAAAAAATTAAAAGTAAAAGCATGGACACCAGTAAAGTTAAAAACAATAATTCACATAAAAAAAAAATGTAAAAAGTAACTATGGAAAAAGAGTTATAAATGATAAACATTCAGCAGAAGAAAAAGTAAAAAATTTTGAACCAATGTTAGAAGGTTTATCAAAAGTTGAATCATCTGTTAATGATGTCAAAGAGGTTGCAATTAAAACCGATAATGATATTAAAAAAATGTTAATACCTACTCCTTATAAACCTCGTAATGCAGAGATATTAGGATTATTAAGTACAGAGGTTTATGAAAATATTAAAACACCTAAAAGTTCTCCGATAAAAACAAAATATAATTCTCTTATAAGACAATTTAATTTAGATAATATAATATTAAATGGTAAAGAACGTATACTAACTCCAGGTATATGGTGTTTGTTAACTCGGAAAGACGTTCCAAAACAGAGTGAATATAATAATGAAGATTTTAATAAATATGCAAAAATATTGATTGAAACAGATTCAATATATCAAAATAATGATAGATCAACAGGAAAAGATAAATCAAGTGGAGATGACAGATATATGAAATTGATTAGTCCTATTTGGAAAGCAGTTATTTCAAATAAAAATGCAAAAGAAAATAAAACACCAACAATACCAAAAGAAAATTTAAATCCTACAATACCGATAGAAAATAAAGGAGCTGGTTTAATGAATTATACAAATAACGAAATTGAATAGCGTTGCATAGATAATATGAAACAATTAAATGAAAGATGTAATTTAATAGCAGCTGAAGAAATAGCAGGAAATTATGGTTTTCATAATGAAAAACGGGCTATTCTTAAATTATTTAAAACAAAAATGGAACATTTAATAGATGATGCTAAAGATATTGAATATTTACTACAATCTGTGATCAATTTACCAAAGGAAATAACAAATGACATAGAATATGATATAAAACAATTAAGAGAAAAAATCTATCATATATCTAGTGAAGAAAGGGCGGAAATAATAAATACCATGATGATAAACTTTGAAATTCTTAATTTTTGTATTAAAAAAATGGAAAAAGTAATTGACATTCCTGATAAAGGGACGATATTTTTGTGGTCATAAATTTCAAGTTTACCAAAGAAAATTGTAAAAGGTACAGGTTTTTTTTATTGATTTTTTGAATTGTAAATTTTTACCTCCGATGCATTATCCTAAATATAATTATTTAGGACCATTTACAAATTTAGAGAAAAATGAAGAACAAATTAGACAGAGCTGCAAAAGAACAAGATTATTAGTACGAAAATCATAAAGACATTTTAGAAAAAAAAGCATTGGAAAGATATAATGATCCTGATCTTGTCTATGTCTGAAAAATTTCCGGCTATTTTCACTGCATACACAATGAAAGGAAAAATACGTTTAGGAATGATTTTAATATTTGAAAAAAAATAAAACAAATCAAAAAAACGAATAATTTCAATAAATCAACATTTTTAAAAAAACATAAAACAATAAAATCCAAAAATTAAACAATTAAGTAATTTTGATATAATACAATTTGGAAATAATATAAAAATATTCAGAGGTTGTTTCATAAGAGATGAATTACCTAAAAAACCATTGTTAAATGAATGAGGAATATTAAATTTAAATAATTCTACTAAAGATGGGTCACATTGGGCTGCATGGAAAAAAATAAAAATAAGAAATTTTATTTCGATTCATTTGGAATCGTTCCTCCTCCTGAACTTGTAAAATATTCGGGTGAAGACAACCTTATGGATACCGATGACAAATTCCAATATTATAACGATCCACCTATATGTGGACATTTGTGTTTAGAATTTATTTATTTTAAGTTTTATTTTTATTAAATCTTTTTCATTATGTAGACATCGAATTGTTTCTAATATAATATTTCAAATTATAATTAATAATAAAATAAATATATATTATTAATTAATAATTATTGATTATTAAGTAATGTTTTTTTTAATTTTAACTAATGTTGAAAGTTTTGTACAACACTTGCTCTCACTCTTCTTACGTTGTTTAAATCATTGTTTCCTCCTCATAGAACTCTCCCGCCATCTCCTTCATCCACTTCAAGACCACTTGTTTCATCTCGTCGTCGGTTTGAAATTTTTTTGTCGAAGTAATGAAATTAAAACTAAAATAAAAGGAAATTATTCAATTCAACAATTGAATAGTTTATTACCTTCAGGTATGAAATTACAAAATATGTACCATGATGATAAACTTTGAAATTCTTAATTTTTGTATTAAAAAAATGGAAAAAGTAATTGACATTCCTGATAAAGGGACGATATTTTTGTGGTCATAAATTTCAAGTTTACCAAAGAAAATTGTAAAAGGTACAGGTTTTTTTTATTGATTTTTTGAATTGTAAATTTTTACCTCCGATGCATTATCCTAAATATAATTATTTAGGACCATTTACAAATTTAGAGAAAAATGAAGAACAAATAAGACAGAGCTGCAAAAGAACAAGATTATTAGTACGAAAATCATAAAGACATTTTAGAAAAAAAAGCATTGGAAAGATATAATGATCCTGATCTTGTCTATGTCTGAAAAATTTCCGGCTATTTTCACTGCATATACAATGAAAGGACAAATACGTTTAGGAATGATTTTAATATTTGAAAAAAAAAAAAAACAAATCAAAAAAACGAATAATTTCAATAAATCAACATTTTTAAAAAAACATAAAACAATAAAATCCAAAAATTAAACAATTTAGTAATTTTGATATAATACAATTTGGAAATAATATAAAAATATTCAGAGGTTGTTTCATGAGAGATGAATTACCTAAAAAACCATTGTTAAATGAATGAGGAATATTAAATTTAAATAATTCTACTAAAGATGGGTCACATTGGGTTGCATGGAAAAAAATAAAAATAAGAAATTTTATTTCGATTCATTTGGAATCGTTCCTCCTCCTGAACTTGTAAAATATTCGGGTGAAGACAACCTTATGTATACCGATGACAAATTCCAATATTATGACGATCCACCTATATGTGGACATTTGTGTTTAGAATTTATTTATTTTAAGTTTTATTTTTATTAAATCTTTTTCATTATGTAGACATCGAATTGTTTCTAATATAATATTTCAAATTATAATTAATAATAAAATAAATATATATTATTAATTAATAATTATTGATTATTAAGTAATGTTTTTTTTAATTTTAACTAATGTTGAAAGTTTTGTACAACACTTGCTCTCACTCTTCTTACGTTGTTTAAATCATTGTTTCCTCCTCATAGAACTCTCCCGCCATCTCCTTCATCCACTTCAAGACCACTTGTTTCATCTCGTCGTCGGTTTGAAATTTTTTTGTCGAAGTAATGAAATTAAAACTAAAATAAAATGAAATTATTCAATTCAACAATTGAATAGTTTATTACCTTCAGGTATGAAATTACAAAATGATGAAAATGTTATTACATTTACTTCAAAAATTGAGTAAAGGAAATTTTCAAATTATAGAAATACATTTTATAGACCAAAATGGTAAAAAATATTATTTTGATGATGATGATTTTATTGTTTATCTTGATTTAATTAAAGAATAGATATGGATGGTGTTTGAAAAATTGTAAACCAAATTGTGATAAGTCACCCATAACATTAAAATTACCTCCACCTTTAAAATTGCTTAGAAAACCTGAGTTTATAGTTGGTCCGTTTACATCCAGAGAGTAGCTTATCACACCTTTAGTTGTACTTACTCTTCCTACATACTCAATTTCAGATACTGTTTTACCTCGAATTTTAACTACAACTTTACTAAATAAATATGGAGGAAAATTATCAATTAGTTGTATTTTTGAATCATTAGAATATTCTTTTCCATCTTTTTGCAAATATCAACCATAGATAGAAAACTTTGTTTTTTTTTTATATCCAGAAAACCATCCATGTTATTTATTTTAAAAATAATATCTTTATTAGGCGTTATTCGTAGGTATCAAAGTTTTCGTTTGAACTCTTTCAATAAAAGGATCATAGTTTTAAAAACATATTATTCGTTATTTATAATAGCAGAAATAAAAAAAAATGTTTATTATAAAATGAATTTTATTGAAATAAAATAATCTAAAATAAAATCTTTATTTCATTCACCTATGTGAGATATGCAGATTGGTCCATCAGGTAAAGGAAAAACAACTCTGTTGAAGAGTATAATTCTAAATCATTGGACTAATTATGAAAATTTATATATTTTTACAAAAAGTCTCGACCAACCAATTTATAAAGAACTGGTATAACTATTTGAAGATATACCTGAGATTTATTTCTATGTCTCTGATACAGATATAATATCTGAAGACGAATGTAAACGCGATAACTTAGTTTTTTTTGATGATATTCCTTTAGATGAACAAAAAGCTATTTATGAATATATGAATAGATGAAGACCAAAAAATACTTCGGTTTTTTTTTTTAACACAATGTTATAGTTCAGCAAATAAACAATATATTAGAAATAATTTAACTATTTTTAATGGTTTTTAAATCAACTCAATATATTAAAAAAATTTGGGAGAATTTTTTAAGTAATATTATTTCTTTAAATGATTTTAAAACTCTATGTTCAGATTGTTGGAAAAATGACTATGGTTTTATAACAATCGATCTAATCAATAATCGTTTCTACTATAAACTTGAAAAATTAATATTTTTCATATAATAAATGAATGTCGAACAAATTCAAAAGAATTTAAGAAAAATAATAAAAAAAAAATGTAACTTTTCCAGAACCACCAGAAACACAAAACCATTTTAAAGAAGGAACTAATTTAGAAAACTAACCTGAAAATATTAAAGAATTAATTCATCAGTTTAAAATATACTTTTAAAAAATAAGATTTATCACATTCTGAAAAAAAGTTAAATAATTTGAAAAAAGATAAATATGAAGATGAAGATGAAAATAATGTAAAAAAAATTAAAAGTAAAAGCATGGACACCAGTAAAGTTAAAAACAATAATTCACATAAAAAAAAAATGTAAAAAGTAACTATGGAAAAAGAGTTATAAATGATAAACATTCAGCAGAAGAAAAAGTAAAAAATTTTGAACCAATGTTAGAAGGTTTATCAAAAGTTGAATCATCTGTTAATGATGTTAAAGAGGTTGCAATTAAAACCGATAATGATATTAAAAAAATGTTAATACCTACTCCTTATAAACCTCGTAATGCAGAGATATTAGGATTATTAAGTACAGAGGTTTATGAAAATATTAAAACACCTAAAAGTTCTCCGATAAAAACAAAATATAATTCTCTTATAAGACAATTTAATTTAGATAATATAATATTAAATGGTAAAGAACGTATACTAACTCCAGGTATATGGTGTTTGTTAACTCGGAAAGACGTTCCAAAACAGAGTGAATATAATAATGAAGATTTTAATAAATATGCAAAAATATTGATTGAAACAGATTCAATATATCAAAATAATGATAGATCAACAGGAAATGATAAATCAAGTGGAGATGACAGATATATGAAATTGATTAGTCCTATTTGGAAAGCAGTTATTTCAAATAAAAATGCAAAAGAAAATAAAACACCAACAATACCAAAAGAAAATTTAAATCCTACAATACCGATAGAAAATAAAGGAGCTGGTTTAATGAATTATACAAATAACGAAATTGAATAGCGTTGGATAGATAATATGAAACAATTAAATGAAAGGTGTAATTTAATAGCAGCTGAAGAAATAGCAGGAAATTATGGTTTTCATAATGAAAAACAGGCTATTCTTAAATTATTTAAAACAAAAATGGAACATTTAATAGATGATGCTAAAGATATTGAATATTTACTACAATCTGTGATCAATTTACCAAAGGAAATAACAAATGACATAGAATATGATATAAAACAATTAAGAGAAAAAATCTATCATATATCTAGTGAAGAAAGGGCGGAAATAATAAATACCATGATGATAAACTTTGAAATTCTTAATTTTTGTATTAAAAAAATGGAAAAAGTAATTGACATTCCTGATAAAGGGACGATATTTTTGTGGTCATAAATTTCAAGTTTACCAAAGAAAATTGTAAAAGGTACAGGTTTTTTTTATTGATTTTTTGAATTGTAAATTTTTACCTCCGATGCATTATCCTAAATATAATTATTTAGGACCATTTACAAATTTAGAGAAAAATGAAGAACAAATTAGACAGAGCTGCAAAAGAACAAGATTATTAGTACGAAAATCATAAAGACATTTTAGAAAAAAAAGCATTGGAAAGATATAATGATCCTGATCTTGTCTATGTCTGAAAAATTTCCGGCTATTTTCACTGCATATACAATGAAAGAAAAAATACATTTAGGAATGATTTTAATATTTGAAAAAAAAAAAAACAAATCAAAAAAACGAATAATTTCAATAAATCAACATTTTTAAAAAAACAATAAAATCCAAAAATTAAACAATTAAGTAATTTTGATATAATACAATTTGGAAATAATATAAAAATATTCAGAGGTTGTTTCATGAGAGATGAATTACCTAAAAAACCATTGTTAAATGAATGAGGAATATTAAATTTAAATAATTCTACTAAAGATGGGTCACATTGGGTTGCATGGAAAAAAATAAAAATAAGAAATTTTATTTCGATTCATTTGGAATCGTTCCTCCTCCTGAACTTGTAAAATATTCGGGTGAAGACAACCTTATGTATACCGATGACAAATTCCAATATTATAACGATCCACCTATATGTGGACATTTGTGTTTAGAATTTATTTATTTTAAGTTTTATTTTTATTAAATCTTTTTCATTATGTAGACATCGAATTGTTTCTAATATAATATTTCAAATTATAATTAATAATAAAATAAATATATATTATTAATTAATAATTATTGATTATTAAGTAATGTTTTTTTTAATTTTAACTAATGTTGAAAGTTTTGTACAACACTTGCTCTCACTCTTCTTACGTTGTTTAAATCATTGTTTCCTCCTCATAGAACTCTCCCGCCATCTCCTTCATCCACTTCAAGACCACTTGTTTCATCTCGTCGTCGGTTTGAAATTTTTTTGTCGAAGTAATGAAATTAAAACTAAAATAAAAGGAAATTATTCAATTCAACAATTGAATAGTTTATTACCTTCAGGTATGAAATTACAAAATGATGAAAATGTTATTACATTTACTTCAAAAATTGAGTAAAGGAAATTTTCAAATTATAGAAATACATTTTATAGACCAAAATGGTAAAAAATATTATTTTGATGATGATGATTTTATTGTTTATCTTGATTTAATTAAAGAATAGATATGGATGGTGTTTGAAAAATTGTAAACCAAATTGTGATAAGTCACCCATAACATTAAAATTACCTCCACCTTTAAAATTGCTTAGAAAACCTGAGTTTATAGTTGGTCCGTTTACATCCAGAGAGTAGCTTATCACACCTTTAGTTGTACTTACTCTTCCTACATACTCAATTTCAGATACTGTTTTACCTCGAATTTTAACTACAACTTTACTAAATAAATATGGAGGAAAATTATCAATTAGTTGTATTTTTGAATCATTAGAATATTCTTTTCCATCTTTTTGCAAATATCAACCATAGATAGAAAACTTTGTTTTTTTTTTATATCCAGAAAACCATCCATGTTATTTATTTTAAAAATAATATCTTTATTAGGCGTTATTCGTAGGTATCAAAGTTTTCGTTTGAACTCTTTCAATAAAAGGATCATAGTTTTAAAAACATATTATTCGTTATTTATAATAGCAGAAATAAAAAAAAATGTTTATTATAAAATGAATTTTATTGAAATAAAATAATCTAAAATAAAATCTTTATTTCATTCACCTATGTGAGATATGCAGATTGGTCCATCAGGTAAAGGAAAAACAACTCTGTTGAAGAGTATAATTCTAAATCATTGGACTAATTATGAAAATTTATATATTTTTACAAAAAGTCTCGACCAACCAATTTATAAAGAACTGGTATAACTATTTGAAGATATACCTGAGATTTATTTCTATGTCTCTGATACAGATATAATATCTGAAGACGAATGTAAACGCGATAACTTAGTTTTTTTTGATGATATTCCTTTAGATGAACAAAAAGCTATTTATGAATATATGAATAGATGAAGACCAAAAAATACTTCGGTTTTTTTTTTAACACAATGTTATAGTTCAGCAAATAAACAATATATTAGAAATAATTTAACTATTTTTAATGGTTTTTAAATCAACTCAATATATTAAAAAAATTTGGGAGAATTTTTTAAGTAATATTATTTCTTTAAATGATTTTAAAACTCTATGTTCAGATTGTTGGAAAAATGACTATGGTTTTATAACAATCGATCTAATCAATAATCGTTTCTACTATAAACTTGAAAAATTAATATTTTTCATATAATAAATGAATGTCGAACAAATTCAAAAGAATTTAAGAAAAATAATAAAAAAAAAAATGTAACTTTTCCAGAACCACCAGAAACACAAAACCATTTTAAAGAAGGAACTAATTTAGAAAACTAACCTGAAAATATTAAAGAATTAATTCATCAGTTTAAAATATACTTTTAAAAAATAAGATTTATCACATTCTGAAAAAAAGTTAAATAATTTGAAAAAAGATAAATATGAAGATGAAGATGAAAATAATGTAAAAAAAATTAAAAGTAAAAGCATGGACACCAGTAAAGTTAAAAACAATAATTCACATAAAAAAAAAATGTAAAAAGTAACTATGGAAAAAGAGTTATAAATGATAAACATTCAGCAGAAGAAAAAGTAAAAAATTTTGAACCAATGTTAGAAGGTTTATCAAAAGTTGAATCATCTGTTAATGATGTTAAAGAGGTTGCAATTAAAACCGATAATGATATTAAAAAAATGTTAATACCTACTCCTTATAAACCTCGTAATGCAGAGATATTAGGATTATTAAGTACAGAGGTTTATGAAAATATTAAAACACCTAAAAGTTCTCCGATAAAAACAAAATATAATTCTCTTATAAGACAATTTAATTTAGATAATATAATATTAAATGGTAAAGAACGTATACTAACTCCAGGTATATGGTGTTTGTTAACTCGGAAAGACGTTCCAAAACAGAGTGAATATAATAATGAAGATTTTAATAAATATGCAAAAATATTGATTGAAACAGATTCAATATATCAAAATAATGATAGATCAACAGGAAAAGATAAATCAAGTGGAGATGACAGATATATGAAATTGATTAGTCCTATTTGGAAAGCAGTTATTTCAAATAAAAATGCAAAAGAAAATAAAACACCAACAATACCAAAAGAAAATTTAAATCCTACAATACCGATAGAAAATAAAGGAGCTGGTTTAATGAATTATACAAATAACGAAATTGAATAGCGTTGGATAGATAATATGAAACAATTAAATGAAAGGTGTAATTTAATAGCAGCTGAAGAAATAGCAGGAAATTATGGTTTTCATAATGAAAAACAGGCTATTCTTAAATTATTTAAAACAAAAATGGAACATTTAATAGATGATGCTAAAGATATTGAATATTTACTACAATCTGTGATCAATTTACCAAAGGAAATAACAAATGACATAGAATATGATATAAAACAATTAAGAGAAAAAATCTATCATATATCTAGTGAAGAAAGGGCGGAAATAATAAATACCATGATGATAAACTTTGAAATTCTTAATTTTTGTATTAAAAAAATGGAAAAAGTAATTGACATTCCTGATAAAGGGACGATATTTTTGTGGTCATAAATTTCAAGTTTACCAAAGAAAATTGTAAAAGGTACAGGTTTTTTTTATTGATTTTTTGAATTGTAAATTTTTACCTCCGATGCATTATCCTAAATATAATTATTTAGGACCATTTACAAATTTAGAGAAAAATGAAGAACAAATTAGACAGAGCTGCAAAAGAACAAGATTATTAGTACGAAAATCATAAAGACATTTTAGAAAAAAAAGCATTGGAAAGATATAATGATCCTGATCTTGTCTATGTCTGAAAAATTTCCGGCTATTTTCACTGCATATACAATGAAAGGAAAAATACGTTTAGGAATGATTTTAATATTTGAAAAAAAAAAAAACAAATCAAAAAAACGAATAATTTCAATAAATCAACATTTTTAAAAAAACATAAAACAATAAAATCCAAAAATTAAACAATTAAGTAATTTTGATATAATACAATTTGGAAATAATATAAAAATATTCAGAGGTTGTTTCATGAGAGATGAATTACCTAAAAAACCATTGTTAAATGAATGAGGAATATTAAATTTAAATAATTCTACTAAAGATGGGTCACATTGGGTTGCATGGAAAAAAATAAAAATAAGAAATTTTATTTCGATTCATTTGGAATCGTTCCTCCTCCTGAACTTGTAAAATATTCGGGTGAAGACAACCTTATGTATACCGATGACAAATTCCAATATTATAACGATCCACCTATATGTGGACATTTGTGTTTAGAATTTATTTATTTTAAGTTTTATTTTTATTAAATCTTTTTCATTATGTAGACATCGAATTGTTTCTAATATAATATTTCAAATTATAATTAATAATAAAATAAATATATATTATTAATTAATAATTATTGATTATTAAGTAATGTTTTTTTTAATTTTAACTAATGTTGAAAGTTTTGTACAACACTTGCTCTCACTCTTCTTACGTTGTTTAAATCATTGTTTCCTCCTCATAGAACTCTCCCGCCATCTCCTTCATCCACTTCAAGACCACTTGTTTCATCTCGTCGTCGGTTTGAAATTTTTTTGTCGAAGTAATGAAATTAAAACTAAAATAAAAGGAAATTATTCAATTCAACAATTGAATAGTTTATTACCTTCAGGTATGAAATTACAAAATGATGAAAATGTTATTACATTTACTTCAAAAATTGAGTAAAGGAAATTTTCAAATTATAGAAATACATTTTATAGACCAAAATGGTAAAAAATATTATTTTGATGATGATGATTTTATTGTTTATCTTGATTTAATTAAAGAATAGATATGGATGGTGTTTGAAAAATTGTAAACCAAATTGTGATAAGTCACCCATAACATTAAAATTACCTCCACCTTTAAAATTGCTTAGAAAACCTGAGTTTATAGTTGGTCCGTTTACATCCAGAGAGTAGCTTATCACACCTTTAGTTGTACTTACTCTTCCTACATACTCAATTTCAGATACTGTTTTACCTCGAATTTTAACTACAACTTTACTAAATAAATATGGAGGAAAATTATCAATTAGTTGTATTTTTGAATCATTAGAATATTCTTTTCCATCTTTTTGCAAATATCAACCATAGATAGAAAACTTTGTTTTTTTTTTATATCCAGAAAACCATCCATGTTATTTATTTTAAAAATAATATCTTTATTAGGCGTTATTCGTAGGTATCAAAGTTTTCGTTTGAACTCTTTCAATAAAAGGATCATAGTTTTAAAAACATATTATTCGTTATTTATAATAGCAGAAATAAAAAAAAATGTTTATTATAAAATGAATTTTATTGAAATAAAATAATCTAAAATAAAATCTTTATTTCATTCACCTATGTGAGATATGCAGATTGGTCCATCAGGTAAAGGAAAAACAACTCTGTTGAAGAGTATAATTCTAAATCATTGGACTAATTATGAAAATTTATATATTTTTACAAAAAGTCTCGACCAACCAATTTATAAAGAACTGGTATAACTATTTGAAGATATACCTGAGATTTATTTCTATGTCTCTGATACAGATATAATATCTGAAGACGAATGTAAACGCGATAACTTAGTTTTTTTTGATGATATTCCTTTAGATGAACAAAAAGCTATTTATGAATATATGAATAGATGAAGACCAAAAAATACTTCGGTTTTTTTTTTAACACAATGTTATAGTTCAGCAAATAAACAATATATTAGAAATAATTTAACTATTTTTAATGGTTTTTAAATCAACTCAATATATTAAAAAAATTTGGGAGAATTTTTTAAGTAATATTATTTCTTTAAATGATTTTAAAACTCTATGTTCAGATTGTTGGAAAAATGACTATGGTTTTATAACAATCGATCTAATCAATAATCGTTTCTACTATAAACTTGAAAAATTAATATTTTTCATATAATAAATGAATGTCGAACAAATTCAAAAGAATTTAAGAAAAATAATAAAAAAAAAATGTAACTTTTCCAGAACCACCAGAAACACAAAACCATTTTAAAGAAGGAACTAATTTAGAAAACTAACCTGAAAATATTAAAGAATTAATTCATCAGTTTAAAATATACTTTTAAAAAATAAGATTTATCACATTCTGAAAAAAAGTTAAATAATTTGAAAAAAGATAAATATGAAGATGAAGATGAAAATAATGTAAAAAAAATTAAAAGTAAAAGCATGGACACCAGTAAAGTTAAAAACAATAATTCACATAAAAAAAAAATGTAAAAAGTAACTATGGAAAAAGAGTTATAAATGATAAACATTCAGCAGAAGAAAAAGTAAAAAATTTTGAACCAATGTTAGAAGGTTTATCAAAAGTTGAATCATCTGTTAATGATGTTAAAGAGGTTGCAATTAAAACCGATAATGATATTAAAAAAATGTTAATACCTACTCCTTATAAACCTCGTAATGCAGAGATATTAGGATTATTAAGTACAGAGGTTTATGAAAATATTAAAACACCTAAAAGTTCTCCGATAAAAACAAAATATAATTCTCTTATAAGACAATTTAATTTAGATAATATAATATTAAATGGTAAAGAACGTATACTAACTCCAGGTATATGGTGTTTGTTAACTCGGAAAGACGTTCCAAAACAGAGTGAATATAATAATGAAGATTTTAATAAATATGCAAAAATATTGATTGAAACAGATTCAATATATCAAAATAATGATAGATCAACAGGAAAAGATAAATCAAGTGGAGATGACAGATATATGAAATTGATTAGTCCTATTTGGAAAGCAGTTATTTCAAATAAAAATGCAAAAGAAAATAAAACACCAACAATACCAAAAGAAAATTTAAATCCTACAATACCGATAGAAAATAAAGGAGCTGGTTTAATGAATTATACAAATAACGAAATTGAATAGCGTTGGATAGATAATATGAAACAATTAAATGAAAGGTGTAATTTAATAGCAGCTGAAGAAATAGCAGGAAATTATGGTTTTCATAATGAAAAACAGGCTATTCTTAAATTATTTAAAACAAAAATGGAACATTTAATAGATGATGCTAAAGATATTGAATATTTACTACAATCTGTGATCAATTTACCAAAGGAAATAACAAATGACATAGAATATGATATAAAACAATTAAGAGAAAAAATCTATCATATATCTAGTGAAGAAAGGGCGGAAATAATAAATACCATGATGATAAACTTTGAAATTCTTAATTTTTGTATTAAAAAAATGGAAAAAGTAATTGACATTCCTGATAAAGGGACGATATTTTTGTGGTCATAAATTTCAAGTTTACCAAAGAAAATTGTAAAAGGTACAGGTTTTTTTTATTGATTTTTTGAATTGTAAATTTTTACCTCCGATGCATTATCCTAAATATAATTATTTAGGACCATTTACAAATTTAGAGAAAAATGAAGAACAAATTAGACAGAGCTGCAAAAGAACAAGATTATTAGTACGAAAATCATAAAGACATTTTAGAAAAAAAAGCATTGGAAAGATATAATGATCCTGATCTTGTCTATGTCTGAAAAATTTCCGGCTATTTTCACTGCATATACAATGAAAGGAAAAATACGTTTAGGAATGATTTTAATATTTGAAAAAAAAAAAACAAATCAAAAAAACGAATAATTTCATTAAATCAACATTTTTAAAAAAACATAAAACAATAAAATCCAAAAATTAAACAATTAAGTAATTTTGATATAATACAATTTGGAAATAATATAAAAATATTCAGAGGTTGTTTCATGAGAGATGAATTACCTAAAAAACCATTGTTAAATGAATGAGGAATATTAAATTTAAATAATTCTACTAAAGATGGGTCACATTGGGTTGCATGGAAAAAAATAAAAATAAGAAATTTTATTTCGATTCATTTGGAATCGTTCCTCCTCCTGAACTTGTAAAATATTCGGGTGAAGACAACCTTATGTATACCGATGACAAATTCCAATATTATAACGATCCACCTATATGTGGACATTTGTGTTTAGAATTTATTTATTTTAAGTTTTATTTTTATTAAATCTTTTTCATTATGTAGACATCGAATTGTTTCTAATATAATATTTCAAATTATAATTAATAATAAAATAAATATATATTATTAATTAATAATTATTGATTATTAAGTAATGTTTTTTTTAATTTTAACTAATGTTGAAAGTTTTGTACAACACTTGCTCTCACTCTTCTTACGTTGTTTAAATCATTGTTTCCTCCTCATAGAACTCTCCCGCCATCTCCTTCATCCACTTCAAGACCACTTGTTTCATCTCGTCGTCGGTTTGAAATTTTTTTGTCGAAGTAATGAAATTAAAACTAAAATAAAAGGAAATTATTCAATTCAACAATTGAATAGTTTATTACCTTCAGGTATGAAATTACAAAATGATGAAAATGTTATTACATTTACTTCAAAAATTGAGTAAAGGAAATTTTCAAATTATAGAAATACATTTTATAGACCAAAATGGTAAAAAATATTATTTTGATGATGATGATTTTATTGTTTATCTTGATTTAATTAAAGAATAGATATGGATGGTGTTTGAAAAATTGTAAACCAAATTGTGATAAGTCACCCATAACATTAAAATTACCTCCACCTTTAAAATTGCTTAGAAAACCTGAGTTTATAGTTGGTCCGTTTACATCCAGAGAGTAGCTTATCACACATTTAGTTGTACTTACTCTTCCTACATACTCAATTTCAGATACTGTTTTACCTCGAATTTTAACTACAACTTTACTAAATAAATATGGAGGAAAATTATCAATTAGTTGTATTTTTGAATCATTAGAATATTCTTTTCCATCTTTTTGCAAATATCAACCATAGATAGAAAACTTTGTTTTTTTTTTTATATCCAGAAAACCATCCATGTTATTTATTTTAAAAATAATATCTTTATTAGGCGTTATTCGTAGGTATCAAAGTTTTCGTTTGAACTCTTTCAATAAAAGGATCATAGTTTTAAAAACATATTATTCGTTATTTATAATAGCAGAAATAAAAAAAAATGTTTATTATAAAATGAATTTTATTGAAATAAAATAATCAAAAATAAAATCTTTATTTCATTTACCTATGTGAGATATGCAGATTGGTCCATCAGGTAAAGGAAAAACAACTCTGTTGAAGAGTATAATTCTAAATCATTGGACTAATTATGAAAATTTATATATTTTTACAAAAAGTCTCGACCAACCAATTTATAAAGAACTGGTATAACTATTTGAAGATATTGTAACGGATCTCCCTGGAGGTCCGTGCACAAATAAAAACAACGAACACTTTCGAACTAATTACTACTCTCTATAATATTTAACTTGAAAAGAAAAACTTACAATGCACTTAATGAATTATTTAATGTTTTATAAAAAATGGTCTGACAAATATAATTTTCTGGTGCGAATCACAATGTTCCGTCTACTGCTCTGAAATGCCACTGGCACGGCTTGCTATACGAGCCGTGCCTGTACCCAGCGCTTGCCTGGAATTGCTGTCGCAGCAATTCCAGACAGTCGCCGTCGTACAATATTATATTATACACTATTATATATATATACTAACTAATATAGCCAGGGGTTCTTAACACCCCCCAACTTAAATGGAACTTAGGGACCTAATGGTTCCCTAATGTTCCGTACAATATATTTTCACAACTAAATTTATGATTATAATGTTTACTTATCGATTATTTAGTGATAAAATATCCGGTAAATCCGGAGAGTACATTCTAATTATGCTATTTCTAAACTTAATAGCTAATCCACTAACTACGGATATTACAGTTAACATTAAGATATACACAAGTACCATATGAAATTCCATTTGAAATATTATTAGAGAATCTGTTGTTACCTTTGGTAACTTACTTATTTCTATTAGCCTTTTGGATAAAGAATTAAAATCGTGTACGATACTTATGTCGTTTAGGTTGTGGGGAATTATATTTTTAAGACTCTCTGATAATACTGATTCATGTTTTTTGCTTTCTGGAATTAAATCAGTAGAGATCTACTTGTCGGAAATATAATGGAATTTTTTGTATGGATTTCACAATCTTGGGAGGTGGTCAACCTTCCTACGCCTAAGATCTGAAATGTTACTATTTGTGGAGGTTCCGCACATTTGATGGTCACTAAAGTTGGTTGTGTGTAAAATAACCATGCATTGAAATCCAATAACTTTTCCCAAATGGATGTTGTTAATGTTACCAGTTTTATTTTGCAAGTTTCTGGGATTGGTTGATGTTAGAAGTACTACTTCGCAAACGTTCGATCTCGAGTGGCGGTGAAATGTTTGACCACCTTTACATAATTTGTAAGTTCCTAAATTTACACATGATTCCCACTGTTTCCCTGTCATAGTGAAAAATTCCTCATTATCATTGTTAATTACCAAATATTCGACTTCAGGTTCAATTAAAATTAATATATAGGTAGAATATATCATTGGTAATGAAACAACTCGATACACATTTAATACTTTACTTGAAATCAAGGGTATTTCAATAGAAAATATTAAGTACTCGTTTTGCACGAAAATCGTTATTTCAGAGATTTTGAAAAGGTTTGGCATGGACTCGGGTATTACTTCTATAGGGAGGTCGTTTCCCATGGGTAAGTTGATTTTAATTTCTTTTAACTCCCGTAATAATTTTCTGGGGGTGATTACGCTGGTGTTGATCTGACCATCCAGTGCTGCATTTATAATGGCAACAAGGTTTTGTGTTTCGTAAGCATACTGATTGAGAGTTACCTCGAATAAAAAGGCTTGCTCTAACAGTTTATTTTTAAATTCTAATTTGTTGATTTTAACGATACTTTGTTTGGTCAGTCTTTGTAAATACTGCAAGTTACTTTCGAGTTTCTGATGATGTTCTGTGACTTCCTGTGAAGTATGATTTGCATCCAATATTTCTGCTTGTACAACTCTTGTTTTTTCTTTGACTAAATTAATATTCTGAATTTTGTTTTTGGTTAATTCTACGATCTGTTTAAATATGAATTCGGTGTCGATTTTCGAGTATGCACCATACAAAACGTTGATCAGGCGCTTGAAGGTACCTCCCAATCCTCGGCGGTTTCGAATTTCATTATTTGAGTTATGCTCTATCGATAACATTGCGTTACGACGATTTAACTGAATTTCATATAAATATGGACGGGTTGTAGTAGAAAATTGGTTTACGAATTGATTACAAATGTTTTCTATTTCTGCATTACCAAAGTTTGCTATCATTTGCTTACAAATTGTCTCCATTTCGCTATACTGGGTCATCAACTTTTCATATTTTGTGGTCAAGATTCCAATATCCACATACGTTACCAAGTTCCATTTAGTGTGAGAAGTTTTGATCACTCCGTGAGATTCATAATAGAATCCTTTGTGATCCGGGAAGGTAGTAATGTTATAATTCTCTTGAGCTTCTGCTGTACTATCCCATATCCACATTATCAGGATTACCATTTTCGGGAATGACGGATTTTTCTTGGAAATTCCAAAGAATGCCATGATGAGTTTCCTGGAACAAATTCATTTTTCTTGTTTCATTTTTCGTGAAATAACTTAGTAAATTTTGGTGTATGGTCTGATTCTTCTTGTTACTTTTTTTTATGGTTACATTTTTATTTGTCGGATTTACATCTAAAATTTCATACGGACCCAACCACTTCGGGGCCAGTTTTTTTTTCGCGGCTTTTTCTTGTAGTAAAACCTTCTGCTGACCAACTTCAAAAATTTGATGTTTTGCTGTTTTGTCGTACTGTTCCTTTGACTTACTCTTTGCTTCCAGCAAATTGCTTCTTGCAAAAGCCTGAGCTTCTTGCATTTGTCTTTTGACTTCGAATTGGTAATCATTATAATTGTACTGAGGTTCTGGTTCGTTAGTGAAAGATGTGGGGATTTTTACAGAATTTCCATAAACCAAATGGTATGGCTGGAATTTCGTGGCTGCATGAACAGTGGGGTTATGGCAAAACATTGTATATGGAATTTTGGTATCCCAGTTTAGTTGATCTTTTCCGATAAAATTTCGTAAATATTCTGCTAAAGAACGATGACTTCTTTCGAGACTGCCATTGCTCTGAGGGTGGTAAGGTGTGGTCGACGTCTGTCAAATTTTAAGGAGTTTACACACCTCTTTAAAAACGTTGCTTAAAAATTCCGTACCATAGTCTGTCACCAGACTTTGCGGTATTCTGTGTAAGCACACGAATTTGGTCACAAAATGTTGTGCTATGTTCGCTTCATGATTCTCCATGGGGGAAGCCCATGCGAATTTAGTGAGGTCATCTTGTAAAGTTAAGTTGAAAGAATTTCCACTATGTGAACGAGGTAGTGGTCCTACGACATCTAGGAATATCTTTTCGAAGGCTCTGGTAGCTGTGCTGGTAATCACCATAGGCTCTTTTGGTGTTCTTGTCGCTGTTTTATTCTTTTGACAATCTGGACATTTTTTTATGAATTGTTTGATTTGTTTTCTCATGCCCTTCCAGTTATTTTCTTCATACATCTTATTGAACGTTCTAGTTAATCCATGATGTCCTCCTAGCGGGTTTTCATGCAATTCATTTATTTTCTGTATTTTCTGATCTTCTGTTAATTCATCTCTGGTGTAGATACAGACTTTGATGTTCGAATTTCCAAAGGTGTTTCGAAACATGTTTCGGATGATTTCCCATTGTAGTCCATATGCTTCACTTCCAATCCTTGGACAAGCTAGACTGGTTATTTTTAATTGCATACACAATTCTTTAAGTTTCTGTAAACAACTATAGATTGCTTGATACGTTGACTTTTGCCAGTGATGCTCTTTTGTTAATAAATAAAATATTGTTCGTTGTTCTGACTGAATAACGGCTACATCAGTAACTGATTTTTGTTCTTTTCGCAATTGGTCCACCTGCCCGAATTTCCGTCTCATTTGAAGGGCGATACCTCGAGACATATTAAAATCAGCGGAAACGCAATGTGCTATTGATGTAGTAGGTTCTGAGTCGAAAATATTACCTGGTAACTCAATTACATTGGTAGTAGGTTTAGCTTCGGTATTTAAAAAAAATTGGTATTCATCAGAAGACTCTGTATTGTATAGAGGTTCTGAAGTGTTCGAGACTTCCGGTAAATCTACAATGTTTATTCTGTCGGAACCACTTGTAGACGTTACCCTATCTTCTAGTCTTGAAGGTTCTGACTTGATTTTGGATCTAGTCGTGACAGTTCTGTTTCGACTTAATGCATCAGCGTTGGTGTTAGCAACACCTGGCTTATAGTGGATTTCATACTCATATTCTTCTAGTTTCAACCTCCATCGGATTAATCGGGACCCCGGGTCCTTTACGTTGAAAAGCCAGCTTAACGCTCGATGATCTGTAATAATTTTGAATTTCTGACCATATAGATACGGTCGGTATTGTTTGACTCCCCATACTATTGCACAAAGTTCCTTCTCCGTTGTATTATAATTTTGCTCTGCTTTGTTTAGAGTGCGCGATGCATATGCAATTGGTAGATCTTTCCCAATTGGTCCTTGAGATAATATGCAGCCAATTGCAAAATTGCTGGCGTCACATGTGAGATTGAATGGTTGTTCAAAATCAGGGTCTTTTAGGAGAGGTTCTTTGGTGAGAATAGCTTTTAATTTGTCAAACGATTCTTGGCAAAGATCCGACCAATAAAATGGAACATCCTTCTTTAATAACGACGTGAGCGGTTTTGCAATTTGTCCATAATTCGGAACGAAACGTCGGTAATAGCCTGACAGACCCAAGAATGATTTGATTTCCTTAGCACTTGTTGGCGTTGGAAATTTTACTACGCAATCAATCTTTTGTGGGTTAGGCCTTACTCCTTTGTCGGTTATAACATGTCCTAAATAATTCACTTCTTTTCGCATGAATGAACATTTTGACGGTTGGAGTTTGAGGTTTGCTTCTCGTAATCTGGCGAATACTTCTTTTAATTTCCTTGAATGATCTTCAAGGTCTAGGGCATAAATAATGATGTCGTCCAAATACACAAATGCCTTGATCCCATTCAATCCCGTTAATACGGAATTCATTAGACGTTGGAAAGTGGCTGGAGCTCCCTTCAACCCGAATGGAACTCTTAAAAATTCGAAATGACCTTTGTCCGTAGAAAAGGCGGTTTTATTGCAATGATCTGGGTGCATTTTGACTTGATGGTACCCTTGGGCCAAATCCAACGTAGTGTAGTACTTGGATTTTCCCAATTGGTCCAGAATTTCTGTAATGTTCGGTAGAGGATACGCATCTCCTGTTGATATCTGGTTTAACTTTCTGAAGTCCACGCACACGCGATACTTCACGACTCCGTTTTCATCAGGCTTCTTGGGAACTACGAGTAATAGCGCATTCCAAGGGCTTTTGCTCGGGGCAATAATGTTGTCCTCCTCAAGCTTCTGAATTTGTCTGTCAATTTCTTGTCTATGCTTAAAAGGCAACCGATATGGACGTACATTAATCGGTTGTGCGGCCTCACTTGTTTTGATCTCATGATAAATCTGGTCAGTGCAAGATAGTTTATCTCCGTCTAGATGGAAGATATTTGAGTATTCCTCACATATTGGCATAAGAGATTCTCTTTCTTCTTGGTTTAGATGATCCCAATTTAATTTTTCCCTTAGGGTTTCTAAACGGCCTTGTCCGCTGATCGTTTCTAGTATGTTCTGAGTTGCATAAACATTAACTTCATCAAACTTATAGATAATAATTGATTTCGTTTGTGCTTGGGTAAGTTCCACTGAAGATTCCGTGGGATTAATCACCGCTATGAGTATCTGATTCTGGTGTACTTGGTTAACCGTATTGCTACATAGGATATTCTCTGAAACCTTTTGAGCTGGGATTAAAAGTGTTTCACCCTCTTGATATTCTGTGATAGGTATTGCGATTAAAGTTTCTGTTCGAGCTTGGATTTTCATGTTATCGGTATCTGGTACTATTAATTCGTTAGTTTGATAATTAATGATCGTATGGTTCCCTATTATAAAGGGTTTCCCTAAAATTCCATCTTGTGTAATGGGAAAGTTGGAATGTACTAATTGAAATTCTACTTGCATCATACGCTCGCCAATTTGAATACTTATAGTTGTCCGTCCTAATGTTGGGACTAACTGTTCGTTGATACCCTTTAAATAGTAAATGGTATCTTCGTATACCATTACCTGATCCAAAAGTGAACAAATTTTAATTAGATTGAGATCACTTCCTGAATCCAGTAAAAATTTAGCATTGGGGTTAATTGTCTGAGAGGTTCTGCATGTAAAAGTATTATCTGTTAAATTTGACTTTAATGTGAAGATTCTGGAAATGATATGGCGGCGCTTTTTATTCTCCCTACCGGACGTCCGCCGGAAGCGCCCGGTTGATTTTGGTTTTCCGAAGTCTCCGCTTGAGCTGCTTCATTCCTTTTCCCGGTAACATATTTTAATTTCCGGCATACATCTTTGTGTGCCCCGGTTTTTTACAGTACTGGCACGTGATAGTGTTCACTGTAGCTTTGGAGGTTCCGTGTGGCGTGCTGGAATTTTTTGATTGATTTGTGTTGTTACCTCGGTTGGATCTACAATCGCGGGCCCAATGTCCTGGTTTATTGCAAATGTTGCAAGAACCATTTGGCTTTTTCGTTGCCACCGAGTTTCCTTTGTACAGTTTCTTGGATTCTTCGGATGACATCCTAATCCGTACTTCCTCTCGGGCGGCTTGTATTGCCTTATCTAAAGTAAGCGGGTTTCTTGCCTTAATGTAGTCCTTTAGGTTCCCCAAGCCTTCCATAAAGACTTGAATTACCTGTCTCTTAATAGAAATTTCCATCGCTTGAGCAATTTCTGGTGAAAAGTCTGCAGTTTCCTGTTCAATGATAAGATTTTGTAAAGCTTCTACTCTCATGGAGTAGGTCAGAATATCTTCACCATTTTTTTGTTTGATGGCGTACAATTCTAAAAATAGATGTTGTGTGGTTCGCTGGGGTTCTAGACTTGTTTTAAGTGTTTCTCGTAATTCTTCCCATGTGTCGAATGTTTTAAACTTTGTTACCTGCCTCACTTTCCCGGTTAACCTGGTTTGGATTGCCTGAAGCAGTCGTGGAATTGCCGGTTCCACTACACATGACACAACAAATTCGCATTTTTCAAGGAAAATCTCTAAATTTTCGGTGTCTTTTCCATCAAATGACTTTGGTAGTAGCCTAATCGCATCTTGAAGTCCTATTTGATTATTTGATATCGATTCTCCATGTCTCGAACTGGTGCTATCTCTTGTCGTCATGATTTCCTGAATCTTTAGATCAATTAATTGGCTTAAATCTGGATTATTTGAAATGTCTGTGTTCAACTGTGGTCCTAGTGCACCACTCTCTGTTGGTTGATTTTTATCTCCCATTATTTCCAATGGTTTTTGATTTACAAAAAGCTTAATTCCTTGGTTTGTCGATTCAACTGTGTCGCTTGAAGACCAGTCTAATAGTTTTTCTTGATTGGTCTGTAGAATTTTTGTGTTTTGGGAATTTTCTGTTGAAGTGGTTTCGAAGGCGACGTGAATTAAACTTTTGTCTATTTCCCTTAGTTCTTCGTTAACTTCGGTTAAAATACTATTTGTTGCTACAGCCAAATCCGCCTCCTTAATAAGTAAATGGTCGACGGAAAGTTCATGTATTTGACGCTCGGAATTTGGATTGTCGGGATTGGAGCACCTTACAGGTAAACTTACTCTTGGTGTAGGGGTAGGGGTATCAATAACGGACGTGTTAGCCCCCTTGGTGGTTGAATCCTCCCCCGAATTTGCGCTCATTAAAGTTTGCCTAAGAGTTTCCTAAAAGGTTTATTCTCTAATCGTAGAGATATAAAAAAAAAGAATTCGGAATAAGAAACACTGAGAACATGTGTTTACAAAGAAATACCTTTTTTCTACCATAGGTTTATGTTAATATACGATGTATAATAATTTATTATCCTATGTTTGTAAAAAAAAATATTTAACTATAAACAGAGCTGAAAACTTAATGCTAAATACTCACGACCACCACAATTGTTCGACTATAATGGATTGAAATGTTGTGTTCGTCTGCGTCTGGTCGTAGTGATTGATGCTGAATGCTCTGGTATATGACGTCGAATTGATCTCGGAACAATAACACGTCGAATTTCCTCTTCGACACCTTAACCACTTCGGAACGATGTTCTACGCCCCGAAACTGCTGGCGCGGGGACCAATAATTAATTATTGGGTTTCGCTTTGATGATTAAATAACGTAAATATATCGTTATATTTTGATATAAGTTCGTTAAGGCGGCGCTATCGTGTTTATAAACAACGAGGGTGGCGCGCGGCGGCTCTGATATCGTATTATCGTAACAGCTGTGTTGTCGTCAGTTTTCAAACGTCGGCGGCGGCGACACGGATGTCGTCACAACCACGACGGCAGCAGCAACACGTACGCCAGGCCCACACACACACGGCGGCTGCCTGTCGTCAATTTTTTTTTTTCGACGGCGTATGTATGTATTACACCACGCCGGGAATTTGCTGATCGCGCGTTTATAGAGACACGTTCACACGCAACCGTTTGCATGTATATATACACACCATATAGATGTATATAGATGTATATAAAATATTATAAAATAATAATATCTTATACTATTAGTGTTACCTTACGCAACTTTGTGTACAATGTTCTGTTTCGGATGGATACGCTTTTGTTCGTTTCCTTTTCTTCTAATATATTGTTGAAAGTCTAGTTCGGCTATTGCTCGTGGTAACGGGATACTGATATTTGTCGTGATCCCACCGCTGCCACCAAAAATGTTACGGATCTCCCTGGAGGTCCGTGCACAAATAAAAACAACGAACACTTTCGAACTAATTACTACTCTCTATAATATTTAACTTGAAAAGAAAAACTTACAATGCACTTAATGAATTATTTAATGTTTTATAAAAAATGGTCTGACAAATATAATTTTCTGGTGCGAATCACAATGTTCCGTCTACTGCTCTGAAATGCCACTGGCACGGCTTGCTATACGAGCCGTGCCTGTACCCAGCGCTTGCCTGGAATTGCTATCGCAGCAATTCCAGACAGTCGCCGTCGTACAATATTATATTATACACTATTATATATATATACTAACTAATATAGCCAGGGGTTCTTAACAATATACCTGAGATTTATTTTTATGTCTCTGATACAGATATAATATCTGAAGACGAATGTAAACGCGATAGCTTAGTTTTTTTTGATGATATTCCTTTAGATGAACAAAAAGCTATTTATGAATATATGAATAGATGAAGACCAAAAAATACTTCGGTTATTTTTTAACACAATGTTATAGTTCAGCAAATAAACAATATATTAGAAATAATTTAACTATTTTTAATGGTTTTTAAATCAACTCAATATATTAAAAAAATTTGGGAGAATTTTTTAAGTAATATTATTTCTTTAAATGATTTTAAAACTCTATGTTCAGATTGTTGGAAAAATGACTATGGTTTTATAACAATCGATCTAATCAATAATCGTTTCTACTATAAACTTGAAAAATTAATATTTTTCATAAAATAAATGAATGTCGAACAAATTCAAAAGAATTTAAGAAAAATAATAAAAAAAAAAAAGTTACTTTTCCAGAACCACCAGAAACACAAAACCATTTTAAAGAAGGAACTAATTTAGAAAACTAACCTGAAAATATTAAAGAATTAATTCATCAGTTTAAAATATACTTTTAAAAAATAAGATTTATCACATTCTGAAAAAAAGTTAAATAATTTGAAAAAAGATAAATATGAAGATGAAGATGAAAATACACACCACGATCACAGCCATATAAATACCTTTTTCATATAGCCCGCCGTACGTTGTTCTTTTTTTTTCCTCTTTAATATTTTTTTTTTGTATCCATATACCAGGGCCTAAAATAAATGAAACTTCGTACTACACTATTTTATAATTTCACATAATTTAATATGAGTTATCCCTCTCTAAAAATAAAATATAAGTTAAACATTTTTTTTTTATTAATTTGAAAATTTAACATAACACCTGTATAGAATAATTAAAAGTATAACCTAAAATTATATTTAAAACTGTATTTTTCCAAGTTCAATATTATTTGTCAAATCATATTTTTCTTGGACTTCTTCAAAAACCCCTTGATACCATTCCTGTTTTTTTGCATGTGTATGCATTTTAGAATGTCTTTTTTTTTTGTTTATCCAATTAAAGACAGCTGGTTGAGGATCAAATTCGTCTAAAGCTGACATGTTTATTTTCACATACAGAGAATCTTTTATTACTGTAGGAGATAGAGAAGATCTTGTTGCAGTTGTTAATAAGTTGTAGTATGAAATTAATCTTTCAACATCTGCCGAATGTGGTTTAGCAGATATAATGCGTGCCTATGAAAAAATAAACAAATTAATCAGTCACTTCTATAACATTAATTTGTAAAAATTAAAAAAAAGAATAAATTAAAATTATTTACCACAGCAGTGCTAAGAGGTTTCCACGAATTATTAGATAATAATGATTTTAGAAGATTAGATGACAATTGTTTATCTTTTATACATGATATCCCAGCAGCTTCTTTATAAGACACAATAAAATCAGCCAATTCAAAATCAGGGCAGATCACTTGATGTGCTTTTTCAAGTTCTTCGTCACTTATTTCATCACTTACTTTTTCTAAAGCTTTCAATGGAAGCCATTCAGATGAATCAAGACGAGTGTTGAGGTAATTAACAATATGTTCAATTACATCATTTCGTATTGCAAGAAACGAACGTTTATCAGATACATATGAATTATGTTTCTTTCTTCTCGATTGTTGACTTTTATCAAATAATTCAATGTTATGCAGTTTAATAATATTTTTATCAAATTCTGGATTATAAGTTACAATTATGTTTTTTTTGAAAACATACTCCCATCCACCCAATAATGGACTCACTTTTAAATTTTCAATCATTTGGACAACTGTATTTTTTCTTATTTCTATATCAAATATTAATACATCATCCGTTTGAATTTGCTTTTGAAATCTACTATAAAGATAACCGAGGTCTGTTAAAAAGCAAAGCAACATCATCTTGTCATAATCTGTCAATATTTTATAAAATCCTTCAGATTTAACATCATTATCTTCTGATTTCTTTTTTAAAAAATATTTAACTAAAATACGCCAATTTTTTAGAATTCCTAGAAGTAAGTTGTATGTAAATTCAGTCCACCTCACTTCAAAATATTTTGGCAATTGTGTAAAATGCATGCCTTCATTATTTGCTATATCTTTCAACTCTCTGGTTCTGAGACCAGATTGATGGAAGTATGAAGATATAGCCGAACATGCAACAATAAGTTTATGTACTTCAATTACATTAGATGTCAGTTGTCCCCATGCTAGGGCACTTCTATGCACAGCACACCACATTTTTAATAATGGTCCTTGAATATTATTAGAAAATCTATCTGAATCTATTAATGCCCACAATCCATTTTTTTGTCCAATATTAATACTTGCTCCATCCGTTGCAATTGAAGACAAAATGGATAAACAAATCTTCAAATGGCATTAATTCTTGTACTAAAGATTTAATTACTTCATAATATCCAATCGCTCCTTTTTGAATAGGTTCTTTAAAACCTATAAATACTAATTCAGAATCTCCATTTGTTAATATTATCTTAGCCAATACATGAATGTTGTCAACCTGTGTTCTATCAACAGAACCGTCAACTCTGAGGGATATAGCTAGCGCGGTTTTCAGTTTATTCATTAATAAAGGTTTATCTGTTTCAACTATTGAGTTCAATAATTCATTATGTGTTGTTGGATTGATGTATTGTAAATCACCTTCTTTAATATCAATTTTTTTAGGTGGTTCTAACAAATTTAATTGGCTTTTTTTAATTTGCACAACCACTCTTGATGGCCAAGACCAAGCACTGAAAGTACCTCTTTTAGCATCATTAAATACTTCAATCATAAATTTTCCAATTTTGAGAGCTAATTTTTCATTTTGTTTTAGAACAAGTTTATTTAAAGGTGCATTGATATTAACTTCAGATATTGATAAATTTTTTATATTTTCTACTTTTATACATTCTTTATGTTCAATAGAGGCTAAATGATTAATTAAAATTTCATTTCTTGGAATTGTACCTAACTCAGTACAAATGGGTGGCAAATGATTTTTTTGTCTAGTATGTAATAAAACAGTAGATTTATGTTTAACACAAATAGAACATCTAACCATTGTACGACCTTTTTCTTTATTTACTTTTTCATAACAAGGATCCCATTTAATTTTGTTTCTAATTTCTTTGGTTGTTTTAAGTATTTCAGTACTACTAATTACAGAAACATTGCTTTCCACTTCTTCTATTTGAGTAACATTAACTGTTGAAAAGTTAAAATAATTAAACTATGTTAAAATAAATTTGAAAACCTGGATGTTAGAATAATTTCAAGAATTAAAATAATAAAAAGTTGATTGGTAGGTAATCAAATTAAAAATTGTTACTAAATAGTAAATGTTTACATTTAACAATAATAATATAGTTATTTTACTTATAAATAATACAATATGAATTCATAAACACTAGGTATACAATTTTATTTTTATCTTAATACCTACCTACTTGTGTTCTGTTGATTTTTTAATCATTTTTGTTCATATTTATTTAACCAAAAATGAATAAACAAAAATATAATAATTATAGGCTTATACTGAAATTTATATTCTATCATCATATGAAATACAAACAAGGCGACAAGTCAAAATAATTATAAAAAAATTATTGTATTATTTATATACATATTTATACATATTCATATATATATAAAACTGTGTTTGTCGTTTATTTAACGCTCGAGTGTGCCACCCATCTTACCACATCAACGAGCGGCTCTCCGCGGACCATCTGCCACCACCGTCGTAGCCGTGTCAGGCAGGTCTTAGGTAGGAATTTTTTGAATGATAAATGAATAGTCGCTATTCATTATTCCCCGTAGTTGATGATATTTTGTCGTACCATATTATCCTATATCTCTCTCGATCGCTCTGTATCAATACTACGCACGTAATTATCATATAACGTTTTAATTTTTCTTGTTCATTTATTTTAAGATGTTTAAATGCGAACAATGTTTTTTTTGAAATTCGTATACAAGTCAAATTTGATCGCTCACCGAAAAACACATCTCGAAATGTTTAAATCTCGACAATGTCCTTTGGAATTCACTTTGAAACGTAATCTAACTAGACACGAAAAAAATCACAACGCCTAGCGTATCCCGTGTATTAGGTGTGGTATTACGTTCAGTTATAAGGCCGGTCTCAATAAACATTTGAAAAATATTTATTATTATTATTATTATATTTAAAATGTTTTATCAGGTATAGTACAAATCGCGCCACACGTTTTTGTACCAGACTTACAGCCTGGTACATCATCCGTTCGTAAAGATTGCGTATCAACTGGACGAGATAAACAAAATGTCCGCTTATCACCCATTCGAGATAACGCGATGGACGAATTTTGGAGTAATGTGAATGAATGCTTGGAAGTTCTAGACACCGTTGAGAATCTCGGACTTTATGATTTTCAAGGTTAGCATTTTTTTTTTTATAAGCGTGCTATAAGCTAATTAGTTTTTTTTTTTTTTTTAAAAAAAAAGATTCATACACTACGCTCGATAATGGCAAACGTGTCTCCAGTGCAAATACAACGTCAGCTGTTAGGCTAAAAAAAATTACGTTTAAATCTCGTAAAGTCTTCAGGATTTACACAAATCTCTACATCATCAAATCATGCAATTACCTGATATTACGTGAAAAATACCGGGAAATTTAGACAATCATTATGCAATACGTACCTATAATCTTAAACTTCAAACACCTAACTTCATAATGTCCATGAATTTGACCCACCCACTTTCTATGATAAGACCCAAACCAATACCAAAAGTTAGCAAATAGTTAGCAAATAATAGCAAATTTACTATAGAAGTTAGCAAATCATTATTGAGGCAGTTATAAGCATTATTTATTTGGGTGGGCCAAGTTCAGGTAACCCACCCACTTTGTCCGATCGTCTCCAAACAAACGCCGGTAGTTAGCAAACAGTTAGCAAATAATAGCAAATCAATTTTTGAAGTTAGCAAATCAAAATTCTATTTTTGGCCGATTTTAGAAAAAAAAATTCCAGCCCACCCACTTTGTCCGATCGTCTCCAAAGAAACGCCGGTAGTTAGCAAACAGTTAGCAAATAATAGCAAATCAATTTTTGAAGTTAGCAAATCAAAATTCTATTTTTGGCCGATTTTAGAAAAAAAAATTCCAGCCCACTCACTTTGTCCGATCGTCTCCAAACAAACGCCGGTAGTTAGCAAACAGTTAGCAAATAATAGCAAATCAATTTTTGAAGTTAGCAAATCAAAATTCTATTTTTGGCCGATTTTAGAAAAAAAAATTCCAGCCCACCCACTTTGTCCGATCGTCTCCAAACAAACGCCGGTAGTTAGCAAACAGTTAGCAAATAATAGCAAATCAATTTTTGAAGTTAGCAAATCAAAATTCTATTTTTGGCCGATTTTAGAAAAAAAAATTCCAGCCCACCCACTTTGTCCGATCGTCTCCAAAGAAACGCCGGTAGTTAGCAAACAGTTAGCAAATAATAGCAAATCAATTTTTGAAGTTAGCAAATCAAAATTCTATTTTTGGCCGATTTTAGAAAAAAAAATTCCAGCCCACCCACTTTGTCCGATCGTCTCCAAACAAACGCCGGTAGTTAGCAAACAGTTAGCAAATAATAGCAAATCAATTTTTGAAGTTAGCAAATCAAAATTCTATTTTTGGCCGATTTTAGAAAAAAAAATTCCAGCCCACCCACTTTGTCCGATCGTCTCCAAACAAACGCCGTTAGTTAGCAAATAGTTAGCGAAATAATAGCAAATTATTAATTATTATTTTTGCATTACTCTTTTATATTATTTTTAGATTATGAATTACGATAATATCCATAATAAAACTCATATACTCATATACGATATTAGTTATTACATATTAGGTGTAATTTTTAGTGTTTTATAAAATAGATACGTGTATGAGTATGATTTTTCGTATCCTTGGTGATGTGACAACTTCTAAAATATTCTCAATCTGCTTGAGTAGCGTACTTAAGCCTTTTTTATGGGTGGGGGGTTACAAAAATATTTTCATATCTACATTATATGGGATTTGACCATGTTATAAATAGTATAGTTAATACCTACATCACTTTCACGAACTTCATGCCTGTGTATTATTTGGCTGTAATAATATTATATACTAATTAGTGACATAAAGCAAATAAACTTGTTGTGTTATTTTACCACCTCAATCCAAACTAACACTACGACCGGATCATGATCAACCAGTGTTCAATCATCGTGTATGCATCACACTCTGTAGTCTGTGTTTTTTTCACACGATTAATGTCTTCTGGTATCATCACATATCGTGGTTACTGCTAATAAGATGAAAACGACAAATGTAAATATATTAACGGACTAAGATATTAATATTAAACAGGATTATGGAACACAAATAATATTTGTTGGGGACTTCAGCACTTCACCACTAGTTTGGATTGAGGTGGTAAAATAACACAACACGTTTACTCATACTCATACTCATACACGTATCTATTTTATAAGACACTAACAATTACACCTAATAAGTAATAACTAATATCGTAAATGAGTATATGAGTTTTATTATGGATACTATCGTAATTCATAATCTAAAAATAATATAAAAGAGTAATGCAAAAATAATAATTAATAATTTGCTATTATTTCGCTAACTATTATAAAATCGGCCAAAAATAAAATTTTGATTTGCTAACTTCAAAAATTGATTTGCTATTATTTGCAAACTGTTTGCTAACTAACGGCGTTTGTTTGGAGACGATCGGACAAAGTGGGTGGGCTGGAATTTTTTTTTCTAAAATCTGCCAAAAATAGAATTTTGATTTGCTAACTTCAAAAATTGATTTGCTATTATTTGCTAATTGTTTGCTAACTACCGGCGTTTGTTTGGAGACAATCGGACAAAGTGGGTGGGCTGGAATTTTTTTTTCTAAAATCGGCCAAAAATAGAATTTTGATTTGCTAACTTCAAAAATTGATTTGCTATTATTTGCTAACTGTTTCCTAACTACCGGCGTTTGTTTGGAGACGATCGGACAAAGTGGGTGGTCTGGAATTTTTTTTTCTAAAATCGGCCAAAATAGAATTTTGATTTGCTAACTTCAAAAATTGATTTGCTATTATTTGCTAACTGTTTGCTAACTACCGGCGTTTGTTTGGAGACGATCGGACAAAGTGGGTGGGCTGGAATTTTTTTTTCTAAAATCGGCCAAAAATAGAATTTTGATTTGCTAACTTCAAAAATTGATTTGCTATTATTTGCTAACTGTTTGCTAACTACCGGCGTTTGTTTGGAGACGATCGGACAAAGTGAGTGGGCTGGAATTTTTTTTTCTAAAATCGGCCAAAAATAGAATTTTGATTTGCTAACTTCAAAAATTGATTTGCTATTATTTGCTAACTGTTTGCTAACTACCGGCGTTTGTTTGGAGACGATCGGACAAAGTGGGTGGGCTGGAATTTTTTTTTCTAAAATCGGCCAAAAATAGAATTTTGATTTGCTAACTTCAAAAATTGATTTGCTATTATTTGCTAACTGTTTGCTAACTACCGGCGTTTCTTTGGAGACGATCGGACAAAGTGGGTGGGCTGGAATTTTTTTTTCTAAAATCGGCCAAAAATAGAATTTTGATTTGCTAACTTCAAAAATTGATTTGCTATTATTTGCTAACTGTTTGCTAACTACCGGCGTTTGTTTGGAGACGATCGGACAAAGTGGGTGGGTTACCTGAACTTGGCCCACCCAAATAAATAATGCTTATAACTGCCTCAATAATGATTTGCTAACTTCTATAGTAAATTTGCTATTATTTGCTAACTATTTGCTAACTTTTGGTATTGGTTTGGGTCTTATCATAGAAAGTGGGTGGGTCAAATTCATGGACATAACTTCATACCAGTATTTTTTCATAATTTATCAAATTATGATGCACATTTTATTGTCACTCGTCTCGGGTATGATCCAACACAACCAAAATCATGGCTTGTTTATCAGGATTGTGAGTATAATTTTATATTTAATTTAATATTTAATTTATTATATTACTTAAATTACAGGTAACAACTTGTACGTGTTGGACACCGTAAAGTCACAAGTGTACTTTAATAGTTCAAAGTTTCTATTGAAATCGTTGGGCTCAGAGAAAATAGAATTTGTACTCTCGTTCATGTATTCCAGTGTTCTGGGTTCGCTCAAAAACTCGTGTATACACACACAGCTTTCCAGTGGAGTGAGCGTTGCGAGGCTGGTTATCGTGTTTTTCATTTTCTACAAAAACGGTAACGTCGTTTTATACGCGGCCGTTTGTTCGTCATCGGCTTGGTTTATGTTCGGTCTTAACACTCGCGTCGGTATGCGGTACTCTACGACACATTGTTTAAAATGTTCGCGCGCGGCTACTACACGTTCACTTATCGTTTCGGCGGCACGTTGTAATACACGTAGTTTCCGTTCAAAATTTTTTTTTTTTTTTAATCTGGTCGATGTCCAAGGGCTTCAGGTCGGTAACGTTAAAGTTCAACAACACTGATATGAAGTGTTGCAATGTGTTCGGTATCCCTACGCTGTTGATGCTTTCCGATGACGTCACGCGCGAAATCGTACAGACAATGGTACGTGGACTCGGTCAATATGAGCGAAACGCAGCCGGGTATCGTTCGACTCATACTCATGTGTTTCGTCTTGATAAACGCGGGATATAGCGGGAAATTGTACAGATAATCACAGGAAAGCCTGTCGTCACCGCCGTTCAACAGGTACGCCAGATGTTTTTCAAACATCACACTCGAGCATAAACCCCCTTCGATTATTTTCATTTCATTGGTCTTCCACATCTGCACTGTCACCGTTTGGATTTCGGTTTGATTATTAAAGTCGATACTCTCCAACGTGCACAGCATACGTTCGCTTTGGAAAGCGCACCGATAAAATTCACCTTATCGTTGTACGTAGTGTTGTAACAACGTACGAGGCAGCGGTTACGCGACAGATTAAAAGTCTTGGTCGAGAACGTCGAAACGATGTCGTACGCGGGGTAAATGTTTTCAAACTATACTAATTTTCATATATTAATTTATATTGTAATTTTAGATTCACTGGTATACTATATTCAAACCGATGATTTTTACAAAGACCTGGAGAATAATTTCAATTTACTCGATCGAATGGATACATCAGACTTACCACAAGATCATCCATGTTACACGTTGCACTATAATATAATAGTTAATACATACATACATACACATACACACACACACACACACACACACACATACATACACACGTACATACATTTGCACACATATTTACTTAAACAACATTCATGTATACATATAGACTCGATTGATTATTTCAAATGATAATTTGTATAAAATACTTTCAATATATACCTATTTTATTTGATACCTGAATTCTTAAACATATATTAATTATTATATATTTACAGTAGTGTTATAAATTATGTAGAGGGTGGTCACACTGACCCCCCCACCAATAAATCCAAGTAGGTACTCTCACAACAATTGTAGGAGTAGCCAACGGGCAGAGCAAGACGCAGTACGTCCGTGTAATTAAAAACTGTTGTAAATTTAGTAATTTGTTGATTGTTAATCTTTTGTTACTCAAAGAGTCAATGTTAAAATAAAGTGTTAATCAAACGTTTAAGACGTGCTGAGTTCGATGATTTCAATCTGACAGTGGACTTTAACATTTTCAGAAGTGGGATTCGAGCGTGCGTGCATCGTGGTTTCGTAAAGTAGTAAGTACGGGAAAGTGAGGTTATGCGCCATTAACCATTCGACGTTTCGGTAAAGTGTCGCACGTTATAAAGTGTTAGTCGACTACCGTGGTACCGTCGGTAATTGGTAACCGGAATCACTTATCACGTACTCAACACTGTCACTGTTGTTGATATCCTATCACAGTATCACTATACGTTGTCATTTGTTGTTGACAAACACAAATACGCGAGTTCGTGGGTGTAATAACTAATAACGACGAAGTCATGAATAATGAAGCAAACGGTTCGTCGGGTGATTCGTCTACTGGCTCGATCGGCAATGACCCGACGCTGCAGTCATTATTAGCCTTGCTAGTCAACAATGTCATCCAAGCACCGAGTATCAACAACTCGTATCAAATTATGCCAGATTTATCTCACACTGTTGGCGATTTTGACGGCGAGTGTGAGATCGGTGGAGAAGCTACCGCATGGCTGAATAATCTGAATACCACCGCGGAACTTCACAAATGGCCCAATTCGCTGAAGTTGCAAATGGCCCGACGGCACATGATCGGAGCAGCTCGCGACTGGTTCCTGAGCAATATCGATGTAATCGCTACGTGGGCAGAATTTGAATCGCTATTCAACAAGACATTTCGAGCGGACACAAGTTTTTCGCAACGATATGCACAAATGCAAGCCAGAATCATAGGCGCAACTAGAGCTTATATTTTGGGGGGGCTAAAAGTACCAAGACAACACAGACCCGCGGGGGCTACGCCCCCCACACCCCCGTATTCACCATAATTTACGTTAATAATACATATAGGTGTACAAATTCGACTCTAGTTTTATTTTTATTTTAATACAAATTTTCTGTCTTTAATACAATACATATCTAAAACGTCTTCATTATTCAATGAGTTAACAATATCTCTCTCAATATTCAGAACTGCCAAATTAGAGAAACGGTCTTGAAGCATACTGGTTCGTAACCAATTTTTGATACGCCTCATGGAAGAAAACGATCGTTCGCAAGTGGCTGAGCTTATTGGAATACTTATTGCTACTTGCAGTAACTTATAAAGATTGGGATAAACATGTTTTTCGATCACTTTGCTAATGTCATTAATATCAAAATCCGGTTTTATGGTAATCATGCAATTTCTTGCTACATTCATTTCTGATTTTAAAGCATGAATATCTATCATTAAAACATCCTAAAACAATTAAAATCACAATAAAATTATTTAGAAAAAAATATTATCAAAAAATGTAATATTAACCTTGTAATGATTTATAAAATATGAACTTTCAACAAAATCCATTTTAATAAAACTTTCAACAGAGCTTGCCATAAGTAAACTCTCTTTGGAGAATCTATACTTGAGATGTCTTACAATAGAATCAATAATAGGCATGTAGGCTACTCTTTGCCAGTATATTTCAACCGTAGTGTTTGAATCTACTACTTCATTTTCTGCTCCAGTAGTTACAAACACCACATAATCATGAAGATTTTGAGTTTCTCTTCTTTGACGTTTGGATCCTTTTATTACAAATTTAAACAGAAATATAAATTGAATTACTTTTAAAATAAACATTATTTAATATACAAATATAATTACCCATAGTTGGAATTTGTAAGTTAATATTATTTTCATCAGCAAAATTAACTATTTTTTTCCAAACATTATGGAATTCCTCATCTGTTCTTGATGTTTCAAATGTTTTTATAACGGACTCAATAATATTTTTAGATTTACCAAGTGTTGCTGTTTTACTTTGTAAACTATTACTTAATATGTTCATTATACTCAATACATCTTTAAGAATAATAAGAAAAATAATGAATTCACATTTCTGTATAGAACTTAATATGCCTAAAAAATTTTAATTATTTTATAATTATTAAATTGAACAGTTATTATGTTATTAATTTATTACCAATAGCTTGAGCAATATCTTTATCAGATTGTTCATCAATTTCATTTTCAAGGTATTTAACAATTGCATTAAAATTATTTAACATAGCCTCGCAATTTTTGTACCTGCAAACCCATCTAGTACGCATACTCTTAACATATTGCCTTTTTTTAAACCTAATTTAGATTGAATGTCACATAACTTTGAATTATTTAAAGGTCTTGAAAAATGGACATATACAGCTTCAAGTACGTTAAATATTGTACGAGCTCCCTAAGAAACAATGACAATCTATCATCTATGTAGTTTAAAATTAATAATATTTATAAATTTAAGTATCATAGGCTTACCTTAATATTTTTACACGTATCAACAACAATTAAGTTTAGTTGGTGTGCCATGCAGTGGGTGTAAATAGCACATGGATAAAAGTCTTTAATTTTTGATTGGACTCCATTAAGATGCCCTGACATGACACTTGCACCATCATATGACTGTGCAATAATCTTAACAGCATTCATATCAACTTTATGCTTTTCAAAAAAATAAAATATGGCTGAAACTATGTGACTAGCGTCTTGCCCAGTTGATACATTTACAAATCCCAAAAAGCGTTCAAAAACTTGAAATTTAACTGAATATCTCACACAAATTGAAAGCTGCTCTTCTTTAAAACATCTATGTTTAAAAAAAATATGAACATTGATAAATTATATAAAGTTTTCAAGAAGTACCTGTTACATAGAGTTGTTAGTAGGTAATTATTAGCATACCTTGCTTCATCACACATTATTGCAAAAAAAACCCGTTTCCGATATCTGTTTAAATATTTCTTTGTTTACTAAGTTTGCACAGATGTCAATTATATCTTCTTGAATTTGCCAACTAGTTAAGTTTATTTTTCTCTCATGTATTTCGTTGAAACTTGGAAGGTGTTTGGCAAATAGTTCACACATTTCTTTAAAATTTCCTAAAGAAGTAGGTTACATAAATAAATTGAGATATTATAAAATTTTTATTTTAACTAAGTAATATTTTCAAGTAATTTAATTTAAAAGTGAGAAGTATTCAAATGTATAACCTTTATTTGTTGATTTAAATGATTCTTCGTGACCTCTAAATGCAATTCCTTGTTTGCTCAGGTATAAAACTATATCTATTAACTGAGATACATATTTTCTATTTTTTTCTATTAAAACTTTATTGGCTGTACACATTTTTGATAAAACAGACCCTGACTTTTTACTGAATACATATTCAGACAATCTTACAGTACTTTGTACATGTATTTTAGTACCAGCATGAGACGCTAATTTTGAAGATATCTGTAAATTGTTTTAATTAAAAAAATAAAATGATTGTAATAGATGTCACGTATGACATATCTAATTACTGAGTAATAGGTATAAGATTATGAATTAGAAGAACTTGCTTTTTTCCAATTATTAAACCCAGTTTTGATAAATGTATCTTCAGTATAACCAAAATTGTTTGCAAACATGCGGCAAGCATAACAAAATACAGCATTTTTCTTGATACTATACTCTAACCACTCAAAATTAGCATAATAAGAAGATGAAAATGCGCGATTTTGTGAACCAAATTTTGATTTTGGATATTCCTAAGCAAAGCAAAAGCCATAATAAACGATATTAAAATTCAATATACTTATGAAAAATTCAAATATGATAATTAGTCATTAGTCATTACTCATTGCAGCACTGTTATAATTTTTAAATTAATAAATAATAGTTATAAGCAATTGTACCTAATGTTTGTACTAACTACTAAGTACCAAATGTAATTTAATATTTACCTTTTGTATTGGTCTATTCGGTCCAGATACTAAATCACCTAGATCATCATTAAATGTGTCTCCGGAATAAGCTACATTGTTGTGAATATCAGCACTAGAATTAATAGCAGTCTCCGAAATTAAAATAATGTCGTTAAAAGCACTTGATGTTGTAGGATTATCAATATTTTGATCATTTTCTGGTGTACTTGTCGCCGTTGTCGGAGTGTTAGATTTAGACTTATTGAATTTGAAAATGTTAAAAATGTCACGTTTTTCCATATTAAATAAATAGAATAAAAAGTAAAAAAGGTGGATAAGTGGATGTCGCTCTGCTGTACAGTAGGTTACAAGTGGGTCACTGTAATGGATGGTGTTAAATTTGAATTCAATGATATAATATCATTGTATAAGAAAAACGATTCTGAGCGAAAACGGTCAGTCAGCCTATGATTTTACCAAGTATATTTGATGATATTATTGTGAATAAAGTAATTTATATATAACCTATTTACTCGGAGCCTTGTTTTAAATTTTCAATCTTTAGCCATAAAAGTTAAACATTTTATACATTTTTAACCAGAAAATAATTAATAAATTATAAATTTGATAAATGTTGTCAAAATTTGAACTTTAAATGCTTATAAAAAAAAATTGTGCATATGTATTTTTAATATTTTTCAACTGCTATTAGAACGATATATCAGGAGCCTTATATTAAATTTTCACGCTTTTTTACCCAACAAATAAAAATTTATTGATATTTATAGAAAAAAAAACTAAAAAAATTGAAAACTGACAATGTCCGTAGACAGCTCAAAAAGAGTCAAAATATTTTCAACATTTTATGGTGTATAGAAAATGCTAATATAAACATTCAGTGAAATTTTCAAGTATCTACAGTCATTCGTTTTTTAATTACAATAAAATAAGAAAATTGTTACATGAGAAATCGAGTAAATATCAAATGTTGTAAAAATATAAATTTCAGACGCTCATAAAAATTTAAATTAAGTTTCTTCTAGACATTTTTTTTTTGATAAAGGTAGACAAACTTATGAGTAATCTTATATTACATTTTCAAATCTTAGATTTAAAAAGAAAAATTTTTATGAATTCTCATCAAAATAATTTGCTATTTTTCGTGATTTTCCGTATTTTGTCAAAATTTGAACTTTAAACGTGTATAAAAAAAAAACTGTGACTAAGGATTTTTAATTTTTTTCATCTGCCTTTGAAACAATAACCTAGGAGCCTTCTATTAAATTTTCAAGCTTTTTTACCCAACAAATAAAATTTTATTGATATTTATAGAAAAAAAAATGTAAAAAAACTGAAAACTGACAATGTCCGTAAACAGTTCAAAAAAAGTCAAATTATTTTCAAAATTGTATTGTGTATAGAAAATGCAAATATAAACAACCAGTGAAAATTTCATGCATCTACGGTCATTTGTTTTAGAGTTACACCAATAACCAAAATCGATTTTGTTAAAAATCGATTTTGCGTAAAAATTCCCGTTTTTCCTTAATTTTTCTTTTGTTTTTCACATCGCTTTTGAAAACTACTGGGAAATTAAAATTTTGACCTCCCCAATGCACCAACGATATTCACTTTCCCATCGAACAAGATACTGAAGTCGAAAATCGAAGCATTATTTCGACTACTTATCGTGTACACAGACACAAAAAAAAAAAAATAAAAAAAAAATAAAAAAAAAAACACACATCATTGTAAAATCAATACATTCATCGTTTCACTCAGAATCTAAAAAAATATTTATTTATAATAAGCGTTAAAATAATAAGAATTCACACTTTTGAAAGATTCACGTCCCACGAGGTTGTTAATGAATAAAATATAATACGATTGATTTCTGATAAAATAAAATATATAATACGGGCAACAGGCTACGGGCGTCGGTCACCGTGTTCACGTGTTGTAAAACTGTACATTGTACAAGTGTACAACAATATAATGGTTCATGAGATACTCAAATGTTAGCAGCTGATAGAGCTGTTGACGAAAATACAAAGTCATGTGGAAAAACCCTGTTATACACTTTTTATAGTTACACTGAATAACAAATAATTTTCAAACTTAATAATTATTTTGTTTAAATATTGAGATTATAGATATAGATGATAAAATTTAATACATTTTATCACAAAAATTACAAAATCCTGAGATTCAAAATTTTTTTTATCAGAGGGGCTATGAAAATATTTAGGGGGGCTTAGCCCCCCCAAGCCCCCACCTAGTTGCGCCTATGGCCAGAATACAGATAAAGGGCGAATCGACCACCACCTATTTCCACAACAAAGTGAGGCGATGCAAACTAGTTAATCTCACATTCGCAGACACCAAAGAACAAATATTATTAGGATTGTGGTCGGACGAATTATCGCGGACCCTCTTAGCCGCCAGGCATATGGACACGGATGAACTTCTTGCGGATATCATGGCATACGAGCGCGTACAAAAGGGACGTGCGGAAAATAGCTGCGTTGAGAAAACTTCGTGGCGGCCAAAAACTGTCAGAGAAGTCGACAAACGCGTTAGTGCGAAGCCGCCCAACGTCACTACAGCTGGTACTGTCGCGTCTGGAGACAAGGAAAAAAGCGTAGTGCCTATTGAAAATAAATTGCGCTGTTGGAATTGTCAAAAGACAGGGCACAGCCGACGTGATTGTCCTTCGTCTCGACGCAATGGTGATAAGTGCACCTCATGTCACTGGTTCGGTGGTAAACACCACAAATCCTGCACGGTAAAAGATAAAGAAGAGGGAAAGCCAAACGCGGACAAAAGCACAATGTGTACGTCAATAGGACCTGATCAACGCAGTGGTGGCACCTTGCATGAAAAACAAGTATGTTTAAATGGTATGCACGCCATGACCGGTCTTATTGATTCTGGTTCATCGGTATGCATTTTACGAGAAAGTGCTGGACGGCGATGCGGTTTGATTTGGGAGCCTGACAACACGACAATTGTGGGATTTGGCGCGAAAGCTCAAACCACTACGATCGGGAAAACTGTAGTCAACCTGAGCATCGACGAAGCAACTCTCGCGGCAGCCGTCATATATATAGTACCTGACACCAGCCACCAACTTGGTCTATTGATCGGTCGACCGTGGTGCGAAGCGCCAGAGATTTCTTACATTAAACATGGAGACTCACTTACCTATTATAATACCATTTCATTTCCATTCACTCAGGCGGCTTCAAACGAAAGCTGCTCAGCTGAGGGTGCGTTGGTTGTACGCGACACCAAACGCATAGAAGCTAATTGCGTGGATGTAGTGACAGCAATGGTGAATGAGGTCCAGATACAGGTACCTGTGAAAAACGACTCCGAACACGCTGTGGAAGTGCAAGCTAATGACATACTCACCAGACGGGCAGTAGTAGCACAATTTCCGCAGGTGAAAGCGGAGCCGCTTAACCGTCCACTTACGTACGACGACATCCGGAAACCGGAGTGTTTGAACACAGAGCAACAAACCGAGTTACTGAACCTTGTGAACGAGTACAGGAGCTGCTTTGCATTAAATATGAGCGAATTAGGGTGCACTGATCTAGGCACCATGGATATCACCATCAAACCAGGGAGCGAACCGTTTGCCGCCAAGCCATATACCGTGTATCTAGGAACGAGAGGGAAGAAATTCAACGGCACGTCCAGGTATGGAAAGATCACGGTATTGTTGAAGATTCAACTTCAGCCTATGCTGCGCCGGTACTTCTAGTGCGTAAGAAGTCAGGGGAGTCGAGGTTAGTCGTGGACTATCGACGGTTAAACGATCAAACTGTGAAACAGGTCTACCCCCTACCAAACATTGATGACTTATTGGAACAAATGGCGGGTTACCGAATGTTTACCGTATTAGACTTGGCCCACGCCTACTTGCAAATTCCATTGACTGACGCTGCAAAACCATTGACTAGCTTTATCACACCAGATGGAACAGGTCAATTTACTCGCATGGTATTTGGGTTGAAAAATGCCCCGTTTGAATTTACCAAGGTGATGGACCGAGCTATAGAACGATTGAAGAATCGAATAGTCATAAATTACTTCGATGACTACTTCATACCTGCCAGGGACTGGGAGGAAATGAAGGAACGCCTACGTCAAGTTCTAGAAGCACTCGTTGCCGCGAAGCTTACATTACGGCCAACCAAATGTATATTTGCTGCGAAAAGTATAGAATGTCTGGGCTTCGAATTATCAGCTGATGGAGTACGTCCCGGAGTAGTGAAACTGAGGGCAATTGAAGAGTTTCCAAAACCCAAAAACGAACATGAAGTTCGTCGCTTCATGGGTGTAGCTAGTTTCTTTCGACGCTTCGTACCGAAATTTGCAGAAAAGGCACGACCAATTACTGAACTGACAAGGAAAGAAACAAAGTTCAAATGGGGACCAGAACAACAGAGTGCATTTGAACAGATTAAGTTAGATTTACTTAGTGAACCAGTACTGCAATTGTTTGATGCTACCAGGCCGACTGAGCTACATACAGATGCATCTTGTAACGGTCTAGCAGGCATGCTGTTGCAGAGAGACGAGACTGGAGAACTACGTCTAGTGCACTGCTACAGTAAAAAAAACCAGTGAGACGGAACGTCGCTACCACTCAAGTAAGCTGGAGCTCATGGTGATCGTGTGGGCCCTTGACAGGATGCGCTCTTGGCTAATTGGGATACACGTCGTTATCATTACTGATTGTCAAGCCCTTGTCTACATGAATAGTCTTAGGTCGACCAACTCACAGATAACTCGTTGGTTTGACCTAATCCAAGAATTCGACGTGGAGGTGAGACATCGTGCCGGGACAGCTATGTCACATGTGGACGCTCTCAGTCGAGCCCCTACTGAAGACAGCTCAGACACATTGGACGACCTGATCACTGAACGATTGGAAGTATGTGTAGCCGTAACTGAAGAAGAGTATGTCAAAGGGATGCAGTACAGTGATCCAGATCTACGAGAGATCATTGAATCACTAAAACAGGCGACAGCTAGTAAGATAACAACCCAAAATTATAAATTAATTAATGGTTTATTGTATAGATTGGTGCAGTCAGCAACAGGACCCCGAAAGCTCTGGATGGTTCCTAAGAGAATGAGGAAAAGTCTAGTTGTCAAATTCCACGACCTCAGCGGGCACTTTGCCGTCGAACGCACTGTCTCCAGGATGATGGAGCGCTATTATTTTCCACGTATGAGAAGATACGTAAAAGCTCATATCAATATGTGTCCAGAGTGTGCAGTATATAAGAAGTTGCGAGGGAGACAAGCAGGCATGCTACACCCTATAACTCCTGGTAATCGCCCTTTTGAAACAGTCAACATAGATCACCTGGGACCATTTCCAGTAAGTTCCAAGGGAAATGCTTATATTTTAGTGCTAGTAGACAACTTAACAAAGTTTGTTAAGTTGTATCCATCAAAAACAATACAATCAAGAGTAGTAGTAGGACAGCTGAAAACATTTGCGCTGACCTATGGACTACCTAAGCGGATCATCACAGACCGAGGAACAGCTTTCCAGTCAGAATGTTTCAACCAGTATTGTGAAACCAATGGTATAGAACACCATGCAGTATCAGTACGCCACCCCCGTGCAAATGGTCAAGTAGAGCGGGTTAATTCTACTCTATTAGGAGCAATTACCACCCAAATGGGCGATGAAGCCACCTGGGCTAAAAACCTTAGTGAGTTAGAATTGAACTTGAACACCGCACCGAACCAAACCACTGGAGTAAGTCCATTCTTTGCTGTATATGGTTATGATGCACTTAAAACAGATGGGTTACTCGATACACTGACAAACACAACTCCTGTATACCAGCAACCAGCAACTACACAGCAGAAGTTGCGCGAGGACATTGCAGAAAAACAGGCAACATGGAAATTGAGACATGACCAGCACCGTAAACATATGTCACTGGAACTGGGAGAAATAGTGTACCTTAGAAGACCACCAGTGTCGACTGGGAGCTCAACAAAACTACAACCAAAGTTCAGAGGACCGATGGTAGTGACAGCAGTGAACGCTGGAGATACATACAAACTGGCAGACCTACACCACACAGGAGGGCATTTGTATGCTACAACTGCTCATGTTAGTGCCTTGAAGCGTTTTTCTGAAAAAGATGAACAATCAGAGGAGAGTGACGCTGAACAGGATGGGACTCTGAGTACTGACCAAGAAATTGAACAGGACACAGAGGTGCAACATCTAGGAACCCAGACTTCAACTCCTGATGAAGAAACACCAACGCGACCAAAGCGAGTCCGCAAGAGACCAGCTCATCTAAGGGATTATTTAGTTAATTAAACCTACTTAACAAATAAGTCCTGTACTTTTTTTTTTATATCTAATGTTAATATTTTAAATTGTGTTAAATAATTAGTGATAGCTAACGAAAGTTGGGCCGGGGCGTCCAACAAAGTCGGATGGCCGAATGTTATAAATTATGTAGATGGTGGTCACACTGACCCCCCCCCCCCCCCCCAATAAATCCAAGTAGGTACTCTCACAACAATTGTAGGAGTAGCCAACGGGCAGAGCAAGACGCAGTACGTCCGTGTAATTAAAAACTGTTGTAAATTTAGTAATTTGTTGATTGTTAATCTTTTGTTACTCAAAGAGTCAATGTTAAAATAAAGTGTTAATCAAACGTTTAAGACGTGCTGAGTTTGATGATTTCAATCTGACAGTGGACTTTAACAGTAGATACATGAAATATATCACAACGCCGCTGTGCATACCAATACTACAATTAAATGCAATATAATACCTACAAAATCATATTTAAATTCCATGGTATTCGATAACAAGAAAGATAATATTGTATAGTTATTTTCATCACATATTAGCAAAAACAAAATAAAATGTACCTACGTCAAGCTGTGATAATCTTTCACTTATGATATCATATCGTAAACCATATATATTTCAATTATTTTTAACACATCTTACACAGATGGTCCAGCATTTATTTTATACAAAATAATAGGAATTTATTATTTATACAGTTATATCTATACTACATGGATGCTTATCACTGATACTTTTCATGTATTAGGTATTCTATATGCATACTTTGTAAAATAATCATGAAATCGCTTGAATATTAGGTACCATCACAAGCTTGGAAATATATATATATATATTTTTTTTTCTAGTGAAAATTGATAAAAATACCTTAATTTTTCCCAAATTATTATATTAGGTATATTAATGTCGATAAAATCTTATACAAATATAATTTCTATGTCAAGGACATGTCTAAAATATCGAAAATCTTAATAATTACATATAACTATAGTCTGCAAATCATTCCATCAATCATATCGCATTAGATATATTTCAAGTTTTATGACTCATACATTATATTATGTAAAAACATGTAAACATTTCATTAATTCAATAAAAATGTGTTCAATTATCATAATCTCACTGTAAAAATAGGTATATATAACTAATACATACCTTTAAAAACCGGTATTTTCATAGATACTTTTGCTAAAAGTTATTATTTTTATTTAAACATTATAAAAACTGTATTCATAGAGCCTCACTCGTCAGCTATATAATATAATATACCTATACTCTCATTACAATCTTCACTGATTTTCATCACTATACCTGTCTCGAAATACACAAATCTATAACACGTCGGTCAAGACCACTATATTTTTATGATTTTCCATCAATGTAACATAGAAATCATATATTTGTCTCCAATTATCGCTAAATACATGAGGGTATTTATGCTGAAACCATACCCGTTCACCTATTTACTTCACAAATAATGTAAAACACACGTATATTACCATCACAAGTTAGGATATATCTTGCCATCTCTAGTAGATATTAAATAATTAGTCATAGTTTGGTTTTATATAGGTATAAAATAATAATATAATATTATATTTTTATATTCGATCGTAAATAAACATACTGATCATAAATATAAACATATTTATGCTCCAACACATATAGACACTATTCAGATCTTGATAAAACTATCAAAAAAAAAACTATCTGAATAAGACGATACGTAAATATTAAAAATCTCGCAAAAATGTATAATTTCAACAGTCTACAATGCTATAAATATAAATATAGCTATTATTGTATTCGACTTTACTCTAAATAATTGATAGGTACACATATTTCAGTACAGTTCTAACCGTCGTACAGGTAAGACGTTCGGTCTTTTCCCGTTGTGATTACGTCCGTTATCGATACGTTTTTATCTAGTTAATTATAGTTCGGTTTTTCATAATGCCTCTCACTTGCTTAATTTGCTCATCGGCTATTAACCGTAGTACTACCTATTTAACTTGTCTTGCCTGTAAGAAAACTACAGCTCATAGTAATTGCGTTACTACTACTGGATCCTCTCCTAAAAACGCATCTTCTTGGAAATGCAGTATTTGCTCTCCTTCTAATTTCGATTTACTCTCTAAAATCGAAAAATTGTTCGACCTATTAAATTCTACCAATGAAAAATTAGACCGGGTTGTAGCTGAAAATTCTCGTTTTCAAGAAAAATTATGCTTACTTGAATCAAGATTCGTCAAATTAGAATCAAATCCAACTTCTAATGCCGTTTCTTATTCTGACATGTTTAACGAACTACATGATCGCCAATCTCGAGAAAAAAATATAATTTTATTTAACGTACCCGAGTCGATTAATGATGTCGATGACACCTCATTAGTTAATGACATTTTTGCTAAAATTGATGCCCCTATCGCTACTTCACTAATAGTCCGCCTGGGTAAACGTGGACCAAAACCTCGACCGATAAAGATCACATGTGAAAAAAAATCCGACGTTGGGTTAATACTTAAGTCAAAAAATCGCCTCCGGAATCTACCTGACAAGAAATTTATCCACGTAACGGTTGATTGGACCACTTCACAACGCAGTTTCTACAATAAAGTACGTGAACAACTTTCAATACGTAAAAACAATGGTGAAAACAACATTTACATCGGCTATATCAAAGGAGTTCCAACTATTCTACAAAAAAACTAAATACTGCCTCAGGTTTTACACATACAGATAATACTTTTATAAATAATAATATTAATTCATCTAAATTTAAATGCAAACATATTGATGGCTTGTTTCAAAATGTTAGGGGGTTGCGTACAAAGTTAGATTTATTACGTATCAAGGAACCGTTATTTACTTTGGATTTTTATGTAATTGTTGAGACTAGTTTAAATAGTAACTTCTTATCATCTGAACTTGGTTTTTCCTCGTTTGAGATCTATAGATGTGATCGTGACTATACAAATTCTGGCGTTAACCTTGGTGGCGGAGTTTTAATTTGTGTAAAAAAAAAATTGTTTTCTAAACATTTAAATGCACTTTATACTCCAAATTTTGAACACTTATTTATTCACGTCCGTGTTAATAATAAAGACTTAATAATCGCTGGTGTTTATTTTCCACCCAATAGTAACAATGATAGTTACGTTTCATTTTTTAACGCTTTAAATTTAATTGTATCATCACATCCTGATTATGAAATTATTATTTGCGGTGATTTTAATCTACCTAAGTTAAACTGGGTTGTTCATAAGGACTATGTTAAGTGCTACGGTAATATCTATAATCAGGCAGCAACCGTTATCGATGAATTCGCTTATCTCAACTGTCGACAATTTAATAGATGGTATAATTTATCGGGCTCATTACTTGATTTAATATTTTCTAACATTCCAAATGTTTGTGTTCTTAATGACGCTGATAAAGCTATTTTACCTTTAGACACGTTATATCACCCTGCTCTGTACATTAGCTTTAATATTTCTACGTGTTGTAGTAATTCGGACCCAATTCCAAGTTATTTCGATTTTAACCGAACTGACTTTTGTGGCTTATCGTACGCTCTTAATTCTTGTAATTGGAACGACATTTTAAGCAGTCCGGACATTAATATAGCCACTTCATGTTTTTACTCAACACTTAACACTCTGATTGAATATTTCGTTCCTAAAATTACTCAAAAAAAAACTAATTTCCCCTCCTGGTATAGCAAGTACTTAATATGTTTAATTATCAAAAAAAAAATTGCACATAAAACTTTCAAACGTTATAATAGTCCTAATGATTTCAATACTTTTAAACTATTACGGCAACAAATCAAAATTGAATCTTATAACGCATATAATAGTTATCTTAATCACATCCAATCGGATTTATTATTAAACCCAAAACGTTTTTGGAATTTTGTCCGCTCTAAAAAACAAGATAGCTCTATCCCTCAAGCCATGTCTCTCAACGAAGTATCTGCCAATTCAAGCCAAGATATTGTTAATCTTTTTGGTAACTATTTTAGCTCTGTTTTTAGCCCCATTAATAGCCCACTTACACCATTATCTAGTTTTTCTAATTTTAATACTGTTAATCTTAATAATATTGAATTTACGCTAGGTGATATTTTTGAAGGTTTAAGTTTTCTTAAACCTAAGTGTTCATATGGTCCTGATGGGATACCTCCTATACTATTACGTAATTGCCGTTATTCATTAGCACTACCCATCTATACATTATTCAAATTATCTTTATCTACTAGCTCTTTTCCTACATTATGGAAATCTAGCTACATTCAACCTATTTTTAAATCTGGTGCCAGATCAAATGTCGAAAACTATAGACCTATTTCCATTTTATCTGCAATCCCTAAGTTTTTTGATAAAATACTTGCTTCAAAAATTAACCACTATTTTAAAAATGTTTTTATTAATGAGCAACACGGGTTTAGACCTGGTAGATCTACGGTAACACACCTTTTATCCTTTCATTCTTTTCTGTTAGAGGCAATTGAATCAGGTTTACAAGTTGATGTTATATACACTGACCTCAAAAAAGCATTTGATAGCGTTAATCATACTTCCCTCGTAAATAGGTTAAACTGTATGGTGTATCGGATCCATTATTAACATGGTTCAAATCATATCTCTCCTCCCGTACCCAAATTGTAAAAATTCATAACCATTCTTCTTTTCCCATTTCCGTTACCTCAGATGTCCCGCAAGGTGGCCACCTTTCTCCGTGGCTATTTAACATTTTTATTAATGATGTGTCCCAATGCTTTTCTAACTGTAAATTCTTGCTCTTTGCTGATGACTTGAAGATTTTTAATGTTATAAATAACACATCTAACTGCTTAGATTTACAAAGTTGCTTAGTTAAACTTTATAAATGGTGCACTGATAATGGTTTATTAATAAACATTAACAAATGTAATTATATATCGTTTTTTCGTACTCGTTCATATATTAACTTCCAATATTCCATTAATTCCAATCAACTTGTCCCAGTTACCACAATAAAAGATCTAGGTGTTATTTTCTCTTCCGACCTTTCATTTAATGACCACATTAATTACATTTGTAACAAGTCCAATAAAATACTTGGGTTTTTAAACCGTAACACCATTGGTTTCTCTAATATTAACGCGTTGAATACTCTATATATGTCACTAGTCCGTTCAATACTTGAATACGCTGCTATTATTTGGTCACCCCATCAACAATTACATATTAATCGTATAAATAAAGTACAAAATAAATTTATAAAAATAAGCACATTTCGTTGTGGGATTAACCCGTATACTTTTAAATCTCTAACTGATAGACGTGTTGAATTTGATGTTACCTTTATTTACAAATTATTGAACAATGATATTGATGCTCCTGATTTACTTGCTAAATTATCTTTAGCCGTTCCTTCTTTTTATTCTAGAAACCCCCAAACTTTTAAAACGAATTTTCACACCACTAACTATGGTTACGCAGCCCCTCTTGATCGTGCTTGTCGATCTATTAATAATATGTCAAATATTGATATTTTTAACGATTCTTTGCCATCATTAATTCTAAAACTATAAAATTGTACTTGTTAATATTTTCTTTAGCCTATTCTTTATTCGTGCACCAATGTACTTTATTCTTACCTTGTAACATTATGTAATTTCTATTATTATAATCTGTACTAAACTAATGCCCCTGAGGCATCGATAAATAAATAAATAAATAAATATTTGTATAATAATATCATATTTTCAATGAAAATATATACAAACTTCATATTCGTATCAAAAAATCATATTAGATGCATCCACGTGAGAAATATTATATTTCTGTAGTTCTCATAAACATCAGCATATTTATACCTCAAATATAAACTATTTTCATACTAAATTCATATACAAATATCGTAATTTTATTAAAAAAAACATATAATTATTATCATTATCATCATAAACCGTTATACATAATAATATGATGATTTCATACGTTAACTGTTTAACTCAAGATACATTAAAGATCATCCAATTCATAATTAACATCCATACGATTCGAATTCAGAAATCACAATCACTCGCATACGTGCACGACTATATTTTACCCATTTAAACCCTCCACAATCACCAAAAACACTCGCATACGTGCACGACTATATTTCCCCCTCCACCCCACCACTAGGTTAGGTTAGTTTCCTGTAGGTTATACGAAAAAAAAAAAACAAAAAAAATAAAGGTCATCACCCATTATGACTTATTACTTCATCGTTCACAGAGTGTAGATGAAGTAATCTTTATTTTTTTTTGTTTTTTTTATTGTCGTGCACGTATGTGATACATCTGCTCAACCCATGGGTTGTGCAGAGGTGTATAGTAGATGTATGCGGGTTGTGCAACGGGCTTCACGGGTTGTGCCATCAGGTATAGGGTTGTGCCAGCAGGTTGAGGTTCCAGAACTCTCTTTTTTATCCTACTGAGGACAACTATTGTTTTGTAACGAATTTTCTCAGCTTTCCGCCAATGTACAACACTGGTTTTCTCACCAACCAGAAGATAACAACAATCAAAGAAAACCGCAGCACCAGCAACCCATTTGTTGTTATTAAAATCGTGAAATTAGTGGGCCACTATAGTTTTTTAAGGAATACTCTCAGCATTTCGCCAATATACAACACTTGTTTTCTTACCTCCCGGAAGACACCAGCAATCGAAGAAAACCGCAGCGCCACGGCACCCGTTTGTCGTGATTAAAATCGTGAAATGAGTGGACAACTATTGTTATGTAAGGAATATACTCAGCTTTTCACCAATATACAACACTTGTTTTCTTACCTCCCAGAAGATACAAGCAATCAAAGGAAACCACAGTGCCACAGCATCCGTATGTCGTTACGAAAAATTGCAGTCCACGCGTTCGGCAGTTCGGTAAAGGGTCCTAATAAATCGTTGAAATTATTGGACCACTATAGTTTTGTAAGGATTTTTCTCAGCTTTCAGCTGATAAACAACACCTGTTTCCTCACCTCCCGGAAAACAACAGCAATCAAAGAAAACCGCAGTTTTACAGCATCCGTACGTCGTTATGGAAAATCGCAGTCCGCGCGTTCGGCAGTTCGGTAAAGGGTCGTAATAACTCGTTGGAATAATCGGACCACTTTAGTTTTGTAATGCATTTTCTCTGCTTTTCGCCAATATACATCACTAGTTTTCTCACCAATCGGAAGGTACCAGCAATCGAAGAAAACCGCAGCACCAGCATCCCGTTTGTCGTGATTAAAATCGTGAAAAGAGTGGACAAACTGTCGTTTTGTAAGGAATTTTCTCATCTCCCGGAAAACTCCAGCAATCGAAGAAAACTACAGCACCACAATACCCGTACGTTTTCATAAAAAATCGTGAAATTAGTGGACCACTAGGTTTTTAAGGAATATTCTCAGCGTTTCGCCAATATACAACACTTGTTTTCTCACCTCCAGGAAGATACCAGCAATCGAAGAAACCCGCAGCGCCACAGCACCCGTTTGTCGTGATTAAAATCGTGAAATGAGTAGACAAACTATTGTTTTGTAAGGATTTTTCTCAGCTTTCAGCAGATATACAACACTTGTATTCTCACCTCCCGGAAGATACCAGGAATCGAAGAAAACCGCAGCGCCACGGCACCCGTATTTCGTGATTAAAATCGTGAAATGAGTAGACAAACTATCGTTTTGTAATGAATTTTCTCTGCTTGCAGCCGATATACAACACTTGTTTTCGCAACTTCTGGAAAACACCAGCAATCGAAGAAAACCGCAGCGCCACGTTACCGTCTGTCGTGATTAAAATCGTGAAAAGAGTTGGCAAACTATCGTTTTGTAAGGAATTTTCTCAGCTTTCAGCCGATATACAACAATTGTTTTCTCACCTCCCGAAAAACACAAGCAATCGAAGGAAACCGCAGTGCCACAGCACCCGTTTGTCGTGATTAAAATCGTGAAATGAGTGGACAAACCATCGTTTTGTAATGAATTTTCTCTGCTTTCAGCCGATATACAACTCTTGTTTTCGCAACTCCCGGAAAACACCAGCAATTGAAGAAAACCGCAGCGCCACGTTACCGTTATCGCGAGCGAATACCATAAAATATATTTTATATGATATTTTTCAAGGAAGTTCTTCAACTAGATTTGTGGTCTACTTATATTTTATTTATTTTACAATAGTAATTGTTTAGGTATATAATTACTAAGGTATGGTATTGAAAACGAATCAATAGCCCGAAATGCATTCCAAAAAACCATAAAGGAGAAAATCGAACCAGCGGGATTGTTTATTCATAAGAATAAACCCTATTTCGCAGCAAGTCGGGTTAATAGGTAAAAACTGTATCTTGGAGATAAAGTGTCCTCCGAGCATAAAAGAATATACTCCAGAAGAGGCAGTACATAAAAAAAAATAAAGTACATGATATCCGATGGTGACAAAATTACTTTAAAAAAAAACTGATAATTATTATAATCAAGTTTAAGCACAACTCAACATTACAGAAAGGAACTACTGTTATTTTGTTGTTTGGACTCCAAAAGGTAATAGTATAAGACAATTGTTTTCGTAGAATCTAAAATATTATAATTTATACGTTCGATTTTAAACGTGTTTATTTTAGGTTTTATAGTAGACAAGATATCCAAAGATGTCAAATTTTGGACATAAAAATTGAACCATTTGTCACAACATTTTACATGGAATCGTTACTGCCTGAAATCATTGACCCAAGATTTGATAGAGGACTACCAATAAGGTCCGGTATACGGACAAAGAAGCTCTAACTAAATAAAGGTATATTTATGTAGCAATATAATATAATACAAGCAATTGTTTTTTTAAAGACTTACTGTTGTCAATATATAATTTATAATGATTATGTTTTTGAATAAAACTATGAACTAGGTACATTACACAAAAATTATTGTTGAACTGTTTAGTGATAAAACTAAATAATTGCGCGTTCGGGGAACTTACCACACCAATGATCAGTTACTACACACACACTCACACAGCAATTCCCAATGAATATAACATATTGCCTATACACAACCCCTAAAAAACCAGTCCACTTTCAACCACCTTAATATATTATATATTAATTTGTTTCTGAAAAAGTCGTGTAGTAGTTGCTCATAATATTACTCATATCACCTTCATTACTACACGTCTACATCCATCTGATGGGTCTATTGTTGAAGATGCTGATGATAGTGGATGTAGTGAATTTGAGAGATTGGTTAGGTTTTTTGGGTTTTGGGAGTCGAAAACACTCTGCGAGCCTTTAATTTTAAAGTTTTTTTTTTTTTTTTTTATTTGACATTAACGATCTATACACAATTGCACAATAAGTTTGTAAGATGAGGGTAATAATATAACATGAATGGTGTGATTTAGCAGCCACCCATTAGTGACTCTTGGCTATTGGTTAATTAGGTTTTTTTTTTTATATATATAACTTTTCCTTCCTACTGTGGGACGTTAGACATTGAAGTTTTGTAAAAGGTCACGACGCCATTTTCTTTTCAATTTTCGGTTAGGATTCCCTGGAAGAGTAAGGATGGACAGATCTTTTATAAGAGGGTTTGGATGGTTTTGGAGACGTTTATGAAAACGTGTGTAGAAAAAGCGTGCTTCCTCATTTATTGTTTTCATATGGAGATCGTTATGTAGAGTATGGTTAGAAATATACGGCGGAGCGTTGGATAATCGTCGGAGTGATATATTTTGGAACGTTTGAATTCTGTTAGTGTTCGATTTTTTTGCTGCACCCCACAGTTGGAGTCCAAACGTCCAGATTGGTTTGAGTAGCGCTTTGTAGATTATTAGTTTGGTGTTTAGAGTGGAGTATTTATTTCTAATTAGCAGAGGTCTGAGCATACGTAAGCGATTGTTTAGGGTTAGTCGTTTGGTTTGAAGATGTTTCTTCCATGTTAGTCTTTTGTCAAGGAATAGTCCTAGATATTTGACTGTGTCGGATGTGGGAATTGGTACATCGTCGAGTGTAATGTTTGGACATATTCCTTGTTTAAGAGTGAATGTTGTGGTAATAGATTTGTTTTGATTCATTTTTACTCGCCATTTTTCATACCAATCGAATAAGTGGTTAAGATGTTCTTGTAAGTTGGATGAGGCAATTAAAGGATCTTCATTTATGGATAAGATGACTTTGTCATCGGCATAGTCCGCTACAATAGTTTGTTGCATGGTGAGTTGGTCTGCTACATAGATGTTCAACAGAAAGGGGGAAAGTATACCACCTTGTGGTACACCCGCTTTAATTGGTGCGATTTCCGATGTCGACGAATTAAATTGGACTTGGAAATATCTGTCAGTTAAATAAGATTTAATTAATAGGTATAATGAGGAGGGGAGAAATTTTTCAAGTTTAAATTGAAGGCCTTCATGCCAAACCCGATCGAACGCTTGTGCAACATCTAGAAAAACACACGAGCAATAAAGCTTTTTTTCAAGGGATGTAAAAATAACATCAACAACTCGGTGTAATTGATGTATGGTGCTATGTGAGTTGTGGAACCCGAACTGGGTATTTGGAAGTATGTTGTTAGTGATAATATGAGGTATTAGGCGTCTTAAAATAAGTATTTCTAAAACTTTAGAAAGGAATGGTAAGAGACTTATAGGTCTGAATGAGGTTGGGGTATCGAGTGGTTTATCAGGTTTAGAAAAAAGAACTATTTTAGAGAATTTCCATAATATTGGAAAATATGAAAGTCTGAGAGTAGCGTTAAAAATATATGTTATTAGTATTATGGCTTTTTTGGGAAGGCACCGAGCTACTTCGGCCGTAATTAAATCAAAGCCGGATGACTTTTTTAGTGAATATTTTTTGATGGTCTGTTTAACTTCATTTGGGGTGAAATATTTTTCAGGCCGACTGATTGACGATGGTAGGCTTAGATAGTTGTTTCCCTCATCCGTGTTTTCATGTGTAAGGATATCATGATGAGGTTGGAATGTTTCGTGAAGATGAGCTTTAAAAACTTCGACCTTATCAATGTCAGAGAAGGCAAATTAATTATCTGGTTTCTTAAGTGGGACTGAGGGGCATTTATATTGAAGTATTTTTTTTGTTTCACGCCGTAAGCTTCTGTCAACAGAGGAGAGTAAGGTTAGTTTTTGTTCGTATATGTCAGATTTGTTTTTAGCCAAATATTTTTTTAGTGAATTTGCTAATATGCACTTTTATATGAAGGTAACCGAGTGATTTGATAACGCGTTCTTGCTCTACGCTTTTCGACTATTAATGAACGGACTTGGTCGGAAACAAATGGGTGTTTGTGTGCTGAGTTCATTGAGGTGTTTAGGGAGTTTGACATAGAAGCCGCTGATTGGATAAGCGATGTTAAATTATTAACTGCATCGTCAATTTCGTCAGCAGATTTTAATCTTATTTTTAGGTTAATTTCTTCGTCTATGATGTTATGAAATTTAAAGCGATCAGTCGATGCTGTAAAAAGTTTGGGACTAGTCGTTCGTGTTTGTGGAGTGGCATCAATATTTAGAATAACAGACGAGTGATCGGAGTTTAGATCCAGACTATTATTAATTGAATAGTATAAGTTGCTAGGAATTTTTGTGACGAAGATCTCTAAAACGTCAGGTTTTTACCTATCTGAGGTTGGCCAATATGTTGGCCCAGGAGGTGTGAGAATTTTGTATTTTTTCATATTGGTGGAATTATAGAGCAAGTTTCCACGAGGGTTGGTGACTCGGGACCCCCAGCTTTGGTGTTTCGCGTTATAATCACCATCGATAATAAAGTTATTAGCTGTTGAGTCAAAATAGTCAGCAAGGTTAACACTAGTTAAATTGTGCCTAGGTGGGCTATAGATTGCAGAGATAACAACAGGGATATAATTTATTGTAATTGAGATAGCACATGGTTGGAAATGGTTTTGAGAGTAGTTGGGAAGTGAATAGTATTTAAGATTGTGTTTTATGAGTATGGCTGCTCCACCAAGAGCTGTGCCATCGGGATGGTTGGATTTGATTAGGCTGTAACTAGGAATAGATGTAGGAATGCTTTGTGAAATGGGATTCGGAAATTAGAACGATGTCAATGCGTTTATCGAATAGCACATTCTTCAGTTGATTAACGTGGTTTTTTAGACCATTTGCATTGAATAATATAATTACTAATGAATTTTTAGTGAATGAATTATTCATTTTGATTATTTAGAAGGGAAGTAATTACTTTATTTTAAAGTAAAAATTGTTTTTTAGATGCCTTCTTTACCAGCCGAGTGGACAATTATTTCCGAAAGATTTGAACAGTTGTGGAATTACCCTAATTGTATCGGATCGATGGATGGAAAACACGTTGTTATACAGTCTCCCATTAAAAGTGGGAACGAATATTTCAACTACAAGTCTTTCTTCAGCATTGTTTCATTTGCATTGGTTGACGCGGATTACAATTTTCTTTTTGTTGATGTCGGATGCCAAGGCAGAATATCTGACAGAGGTGTTTTCAAAAATAGTATGTTACATAAAAAAATACAATCGGGAAATATGAATTTACCACCACCAAAATCTTTGCCCGGAAAAAATAAGGAGATTCTTGTATTGACAAATATTATAATGAAACCATACTCAGGAGTACACAATATTTGATCCAAAGAAAGAGTATTTAATAATAGGTTAAGTCGGGCACGCAGAACAGTCGAGAATGCTTTTAAAATATCATCCGCAGTTTTTCGTGTTCTGAGAAAGCCATTATTATTGGAACCAGAAAAAGCGGAGTTGGTGGTAATAGCAATTGTGTACTTACACAACTTCTTAAGGAAAAGTAAATCATCCCGAAATATATACAGTGTGTACTGTGTTGAGCGCTTCTGTGATATCAAGATGTCTTTCAATCTGCGATCTTCAGATACTGAATGTCCAATTTTTGGGACACCACAACCGTTATCGGTTGTAATGCTGCCTACCTACGAGGATATCATGAAACATTTTTTATTTATCACTAATGAGATGAAAAAAACATGCAAGAAGAGCCCTTCAATGAAGTTGATCCGGGGAAAAATTGTTAAAAACGTAGTTGAAATATGGGCTAAAGCTTCGATTCCTACTGTGTCCGTTCAACGTGTTGAATCGATGTTTTCGACGTTTTACGAAAAGTATAAAAATGCTAAGAAAAGTATTGGATCTAAAGCTCATACAACTGTGAACAAAAAGGATAAAAGTAAAACAGCGTTGCTTGAAATGGCGCAACAGTTATTTGATATAGCTGCATGTAAGTGCCCTGAACCGAAATTTTGCAAGTGTCCGACTTTTAAGAAGATTCCGTTTCTTGAATTCAAATTTATGGAAGATCAGCGAACCGTTCGTAAAATGGGAATCGGAGGAGTTGATCAAAAAGAAACAAAAAATATGAGAGACAAAGAGGAGCGGAAAATTAAACGGATCGCTCGGTCAAAAAGTCTACAAACTATTAAAAATATTCAAGGTGAATCTACATCAATTTTTTCTCCTGAATCGGAATCAGGTCAAGACTCAGATAGTGAAACGGACGAATGGTGTCCCCAAAAACGCTCATTATCATTGGAATCGAGTTACTATAATTGCAAAAAACTTAAAAACGCATCTGTAGCAGCTGATCGTTTTGGAGTGTCCAGCGGCGCGGCAGCAGCAATTATATCTGGAGCTCTGCAGGATTATAAGCTGGTCACTGGCAGTGATTCCAGTTTGCTTGTTGATAAAAGTAAACTTAATAGACAGAGGTCAAAGATAAGAACTGAAAAACGAGAAGAAGCGTCAATATCACTCCAGACTAACACAGTGACAGCAATATATTTTGATGGGAAACAGGATGAGACTAAAACCGTTGATAAAACCGGAGATAAAAGTCGCACAATCAGTAAAATTTAAGCGCACATATCTGTGTTATCCCAACCAAACGACGAATAAATATACGCATTTAACGCCGGCTGGTGGAACAGGGGAACAAATCGCAAGTGTTTTATTTGAATATTTGCAGAACCTACCTGCATTGGATTTGCGCGCCGTTGGATGTGACGGAACCAACGTCAACACAGGTTGGAAGGCAGGAGCAATCGCATTACTAGAGAAAAAATTAGGATATCCAGTGCAAAGGTTCATTTGCTTGCTTCATGGCAATGAACTTCCCCTTCGACATATGTTTCAAAATATTGATGGATCAACGACTGGGCCAACATCTTTCAGCGGCCCCATCGGAAAATCGCTTGTGCGCTGCTTAAGTCTTCAGGTAGTACAATTTCAAAAAATCGATGTGGAAATTCCAAATTTTGATTCGAAACTTTTGAGCACAGATCAAAAGTACTTAATTGATATTGCCCACGTAATCAAGTCTGGTCATTGCCCAGACAATTTGGCATCGAGGGATCCTGGACCGCTAAACCATTCGCGCTGGGTGACAACGGGTAACAGACTAATGAGAGTTTATATTGGAACAATGAATCCATCTGTTGAGTTAGTTACCTTAGTAGAGTTTGTCATGAAAGTATATGTACCGATGTGGTTTACCATTAGAAAAGAGCCCTCGTGTACTAATGGAAGCAGACACATGATGAAGCAAATAACACTCTCGTCGTACTTACCAACAAAATACAAGGTCATCGTTCAACAAGTAATACAGCAAAATGCTTACTTTCTGCATCCAGAAAATGTTTTAATTTGTATAGTAACTGATAACGATCCTGAGATCCGAAAACGGGGATTGGAATTAGTGTTGTTAAGCAGGGAGACCGCCAAAAAAGAAGGAAAAATTCGTCCATTCCGTGTTCCAAAAATAAATTTTGAAGCGACGCACTACTCGGAACTCATAAGTTGGGATGAAATCGATTTAACTACTCCACCTGTGATGAACAACTTTTCTACATCAGAACTTGCGGATTATTTCAATCAGAATGAACTGCCTCAATTGCCAATTTTAGACTATCCATGCCATACACAAAGCGTTGAGCGTATTGTTCAAGAAGTTAGCAAAGCTTCTAAGATGGTTTGCGTATTTGAAGCACGCGATGGCCTAATTCTGAGTAAAATAAGTCATAGGAAGCTCATGCCCAGTCTTCGCACTAAGGCAGATTACAAGATTTCTACGGAAGAAAAATCCATTGTGTAAAGTGCAAGTATATTAATTTTTTAATTGTCTTATGCCTATTACGCTTTTTTGGTAGGGAGGAAGGGGAGGGTGGGTGGGACTCGATGTGCAGCCACCTCCCCGTGGTGAGTCCTGGGTAGTTCAGAAAATAACTAGCCAAGAGCTGCACCTTTTGTTTCGAATTCTAACTGACTAAAACATAAGGGTTCGACAATTCACGAACACCCCCTCTCCTCCCGCCAATTAAAACGTTTTTTCAGATCCGCGACCTGAAGACAATGACCGATTTAAATTTTTTAAAAAGTTTGGTGTTCAGGAGCTTATTGGGCATCTTTTTAGTACTAAGGAAAATCGAATTTGACAAAAAACAGAATATCACTACCCCCTAATATACACTCCACCAGGATCATTAGATAGCGAATTAGAAGGCGAAATTATACAAGGAAGTTGGAGACAGGAAGATACGCCTTTATCGTCACTCCATAATATTAGAATCATTCCTTGGAGACCCCCAATCAACGCTCAGGAAATAAGAGAAGAATATGCAAATTATTTTTAATCCCACATACAAACACAGATAATATTCTTACCATCAAGTATCATAATAGGTCAATTTACTCTAATTTTTAAACTAACGTAGTTAAACGTGATCTGCTGAACATAAAATTGTTACGCACTTGTAAGACGGAGACAACAAATATCTTTGTAGCGTCCTCTTAATGTTATGTACTTATTATTAAAATAAAAGAAGTTTCTAAACAATGATCTTGAATATTATTCTATATTATTTACATTATTAATTTGAATAGGTAATGATTTAATTATTTGCGTTGCTATTGAAATGTGTTTATTTAAATAAACGGTTTTATATAAAAAAAAATATTGATTTACTTGTTTCAGATATTTGGTTGCAGGATGTAGTTTTTTTGCTTTGTCACATATATTCATGAGAGGAAACAATACAATTGGAATAATAGTGAAAGAGTGCAGTGAATCTATCTGGAAAATTCTTCAACCTACATATATGCCTGTTCCAAATGAAGAAACATGGAAATCGATAGCAAAACGATACTACTAATTATGAGACCTGTCCAATTGTATTAGTTCCGTAAATGGCAAGCATTGTGTTATTAAAAAATTTGACAACACAAGTTCACTTCATTACAATTATAAAAGTTTTTTTTCCGTGGTGCTCGTGGCATGCGCGGACGCCGATGGAATTTTTACGACCGTTGATGTAGGAGAAGCAGGCAGGTTTAGTGATGGTGCCGTTTTTAAAGCTTCTATACTTGATAAACTTCATATCCCAAAACCAACACTAATGCCTAATGATGCTTTTGATTTTCCTTTGTACATGGTAGGAGATGAAGCATTTCCACTCAAAGTAAATCTCATGCGGCCGTATCCTAAGTGAGTTCTCGACAGTGAAAAACGAATATTCAACTATAGAATGTCACGTGGACGAAAAAGCGTCAAATGCGCATTTGGAATGTTAGCGTCAAAATTTGAAATATTTCATAGACCAATAATGTGTCATGAAGACACTGCAATCAAAGTTATAAAAGCAGCATGTATTCTACACAATTTCATTAAATTGATCGAGGGTTATTTTTCAGTTCCCCAAATCAGTAAAAATCAGGAAAATCAATGTACAAATCGAAAGGCGTCACAATCAAACAATAACCATTGTAGTAATAAATCTGCAGAAGAAGTAAGAGATTATTTGAAAATATATTTTTTGAAACCAGAAAATGCATTGCCTTGGCATGAAAATTACACTTTATAAATGTATTAACATGATAAAAAGCACTCCCGAGTATTTTAATAATTTTTTCTATAGATGTGCAAATTGATTATTTCTTTAATATAAAATATACCTGATAATTTAAATTCTTTTCCAATTGAATTCCACGCATTTTCAGTCACGTTTCTTTTACTGTAATCATCCCGAGTGGAATCATAAATACATGGATATTGTTTAACGTATTTTACAAATTTTATGTTCAACGCGGCTTCATCACTCATTTAATTTAATAAGAGAAAAATTGAAAATGAGGTAACACAAATGTAATAATGTGTATTGAATTTATTTAATTTTATTTATTAATATTGAAAAAACTGTATAATAATAAATGAATAATTAAAATAAATAAAATGAATAATAAAAAAACATATTACGAATAGCTCGTTTGCCCAACACTGTCAATAAATATCGACCGGCAACACGACGGTCGTGTCGCTGTCAATGCGTGTTGCTACAAGTTCGCAACAAGAAACTTTGTGTTGCTTCGGTGTGAGAATATTCATTAATTTCTACGTGATTTATCAAATGCCAATATTATTGCTTATTGCCGATTGTTAGTGCTTATTGCTCCGGTGTGAGAGCCACCTAACATATTATGCAAATAGCACAAAAGTGGTGACACGAGACTACGAGAGTCATGACACATGAGATATTTCCAATCGTCAATAAAAATAAAATCTCCAAAGTATCTATAATATCCATACAACGTATATTATTAATTATTATTAACGATACGATGCCACGGATACGGTCTAAATATAATAATCAATAGAAATAATGTTGTCATATATAACATCATAATTATAGAAAAATAATATTATTATTTAGTCAGTGCCCAATGTCCCTTATGCTGTATGGGCCCCAGTACAACTTGCTCTTTCACATGGTACCATTGAAAACACCACTGCTAGGTTTTTACAGTACTGCTATAGCAGTATTATTCAAAAACTGGCATTACCAAATAAAAATATTGCTGTAGCAGTACTTTTGTGTGGCTGTCCGTCAATGTGTTGATATAATATAATATTATTACTTATCAGTGTTGGAAAGTACATGAGTAAAAGTAATCAGATTCTTTTTAAGTTCCAACTCAAACACGTATTTTAAATAATTTCTACTTTTCTAGTATCTGTATTTGTAGTTTGTACTTGAGTCTTGAATACTTTTAAAAAGTATCTTTTACAACACAAAATTATATATTAATAAGAATTGAAATAAATAAGTATACAAATTTAAATTCTTACCTTTTCCCAGTCCCAAGTTGCTATTTTTTATTTTGGCCTTTTCTCGGCGAAATGAACTTTGTAAACTATGCATTTTATTTTTTATCTCTTCCACATCTTTATTCAATTTTCTCAAAATTAAACACCACGCATCGTGTTTCGCATTTATTGAAAAATACGATGGATTTTGTGGATCCCATAGTACTTCATTTAGTCGAAATTCTTCGATTAATTCGAAACTTAATTCACTGGGCCAGTCAATTTTAAATAATTATTCTCACTGGCATACGACGCACAACATAAAACCAAAATAACGGTCCACGTGGTGTTTCTTTGAGCAAGACCAAAATACCGACAGTAATCGGCTCGACATTCGACCTATTCGGCGAACGTTAACGAATAAATCCGAATGCTCACGCACACGTCTACACGCTCGCACGATGGGTCTCACGCAAACATGGGTGAGCATTCTTCACTTTTAGGCTGGGGCCACACGAGCGTACAAAATGCGTTGATACGCACGTACTTTTTGACGCGCGTTGTAGGACTACATTATCGGTTATGGGAGCAGACACACGAGTAACGCGCGTTAAAAATAACGCACGTTAATACGGACGTCAAATTTTATCGACGTATTATCTCTTCGACGCACGTCCAACGGACGTCGAACATATCAACGCCAAAATTAAATTTGTATTGTTTTTAAATATGAACGTCAACTGCGTGGTCACACGGGCGCACTTTTGTATACGCAGTACGCACGTTATATCCTATCCAGACGTTTTTGACCCACTCGTCCACGTGTAATATTATAATATACAAAAATAATTATAATTAGTATTATTATTATAAGCACTAAAATAATTATTATGGCAGCAAATGTTGACTGCGAGATTTTAATAAATGAGGTGCAAAAAAGGCCATTGTTGTGGAACACTGCAGACGAAAACTACAAAGACAAAACGAAAAAAAATACGGCATGGAGGGAGATTGCCTTAAGTATCATTAGCAAGTTTCAAGAAAAAAATAACTCTGAACAAAAAGTAATTTGTAAGTATTTTATTTTATTTTATTATTTATATAATACAATATAATACATCGGTACACAATTCGAAAATACGTTAATTCTTTTATAAATTAAGTTTTTGATTATATTTTACCCATCTGCCATTCCAATTGTCCTTCTTCACTTACAAAATAATTAGATAACGCATCACGATAACGGTTAAGACTTCGAGGTACCAAATAGTTTTCAACAATGCTAAGTTCTTCAAAGCCACTGATTGCTAGTGTATCGTCAAACTTGAACCCATCCCGGTCACGAACAAAATTATGTAAAACGCAACAACATTTAACAATATCGACTGCGAAATCTACGTGTACATCGATCGGTCTGTGAAATATACGCCACTTATTAGAAAGAATGCAAAATGTACACTCTACGTATCGTCTTGCGCGTGATAGACGATAGTTAAATATTTTTTTTCGAACTGGGAAATGAGTACCAGAGTAGGGTCGAAGTAAGTGCTTGTCCAGACCAAATGCTTCGTCTCCAACAAACGCGTATGGTAATGAAATATCAACTCCTGGTACTGTTGTTGATGCAGGTATATTCAAATTATTTTTTTTCAAATTTTCCCAAAGTGCCGAGTTTTTAAAGATAGTTGAATCTGAATATTTTCCATAAGATCCAACATCTACATAAATGAACTTGTAGTTTTCGTCGGCAATAGCTAGCAGTCCAATGGAAAAGTAATGCTTATAATTCATATATAATGAACCACTTCTTTCCGGTTTTATGATTCGGATATGTTTTCCATCAACAGCACCTAAGCAGTTTGGAAAATTTGCTCTTTCATTGAATTCTTTGGCAATTTTAAGCCACATACCCTGATCAGGGATGGGAATGCATATTTCTTTTAATCTGTTCCAAATACTTTTGCATACTTTTCTGACGACTTCACTTGCAGTACTTCTCCCAATCCGATAGTTATAATGCAGTTCTTTAAAACTGCACCCTGAAGCGAGGTATCTGGTGTATAAAATAACATAAAAAAATCAAATAATTTAAAAACTAATTAAAACAATTTAATAATAATTTAAAACCAAATAAACAAAAATATCCACTTAATAACCATTATGTGAAAAAAGTAAACTTATTTTTATTTTTTATTTTAGTGCAAGATATAACTTCGAAATGGCGTACAATTCGAGATAATTATACGCGAAACTTGAAAAAACAAGATGAATGTAATAGATCTGGTTCGGCGGCTAAAAAAATTAGACAGTACGTCTATGGTGAACAGTTATCATTCCTGAGAAAAACTAAGGAGTTACGTAATACTGATTCTAGTTATGCAACAACTGAAGACGATGGAGTAGACAATTTTGATGAAATTGAGCATGATTCAGTGACTTGTGTTGACGATGGTATAAATAACAGCAACATAGATATGGAAATCACAGCAACATCTTCAAACGAAAAATCCACAAGTAAAAGAAAAAAACCCAATGTGGAACATGCATTAATCGACTTTATGGAAAGCCACAAAGCATCAAAGAAAACCTCTGACAACGATGAGGATTTAGCTTTTTTTTATTCATTACTACCATCGGTTAAATCTTTAACTATGGATCAGAAATTTGAATTTAGAATGCAAACAATGCAGCTCCTACAAAATTTAAAAACGCCAGAACATAGTCAATTTTATAATACTTCATCTACAACTTTCAATAAAACACCCGCAAATTTCCGTCCAACATCATCTTCGTCTGCTTTGTCTTATTACTCTCAATTCTCCAGTGATGAGTTGTCAAACGAATATACAACTATGGAAAATGTTAGTTATTTAAATCCCAGTTCATAATTATATTTTTTTACGCAATATTATTTAAAAAAGTAAAATATTATAATATGTATACCTATTAATTATAAATATATATATATATCAATATACATTGACTAATAAAGTAACTTAATAAAAAATAAAATACCGGAATAATAACTTATTTTTATAAGAGTAAATTTTACTACAAAAATACCTACATACCTCAAAGTTATCACCAACATTTCTTCGGGCTGTATGGCTAATCGCATATTGGTATTTTGTAACTGAATATCATTTTTGATGCACAGTAAAAGTTCATCAAATGATCTTACAGACATGCGGAAGTAGTTAAAAAATTTTGACGAATCTTCTCGAAGTTTATTGTACAACTTCACGTAATGACCATTTGTATATCGTTCACAATTTATTGGATGAACCCAATGTTCCCTTTTAGTCCGTTTTTTGTTTTAGGTATAAATAGGTTAAAGAACTGAAGGAAAAAACTTCATCTGGGTCCATATTTAAAAAAAACTTTGTGAAAATAGTACGCAAAACGTCTTTACAACTTTACAACCAAGTAGATAGTAGATACTAGATACAAAATCAATGATAACACATTTTTAACGGACGTCATATTGACGCTCGTGTGCCCGCTCTAGTGCGCGCGTTAAATAGTACGTCCGTCGCAACGCGCGTACTTAGTGCGTCCGTTGTGTAAGATTTTATTTACTAATATTTAATTAATATGATAAGTTTTTATACTAATTAAAATAATTAGATTTTTTCAAACCATGGCAATTTTTCTTCGTCACTCATAAAATAATAAGATAGAGCATCACGAATCAAATTTGTATTTCGATTTATTCCTGAATTAACTAAAACATCAAATTCTTCAAATCCATTTATAGTTAGTGTATCATTAAAACTAAATCCATCCCGATTTTTTTTAATGATCAAGGTTCATTAAGTTAATAGATCTATGGCTGTAAGCTGTAACCACGAATAATCATATTTGGTGAAATCGGCCCTAACTTTCTTTAGATTTTAATTTTTTAACTGAGTTAAAAAATAGCATTAACTTGCCAAGCCTTGCGTTTAATTAGTATTAATTTTCATTTTTCTTTTGTTAGGTTTTTCTGTTGTACGCAAATCGTTTATTCTGCGTAAAACCCTGACATAGTGGTTAGAACCGGTATAGGATATCGAATTTGTATGCTAAAAATCAGCATGTTATTTCACTGGACAGGATATAATTTGTAATAGTACCTACTGGCTATTTGAAAATAAATAACCTCATATTGGTCACTATAGAAGCAAACTATACGATACCATATAATAATCTTATACATTTTTATGATCAGAACAAATTAAAATTCTACGGGAAGTTATAATTAATTTTAAAATTTTATTACACTTAAGCAACAATGACTAATAATAATCAATTTGAAAAGCTGTTGCTCGAGGCGTGGGAACGGTGCACGGACGACGAAACTTTGCGCGAGTCAGCCACGTACAAATGTGCAAGACAGATGTTGGCAAAATTGACGTGCTCCGGTCGACGAAACAATGAAGAATTATGTCAACTTAAATCGTTGATCAGTGCGCTGAGAGCCGGTAATGAAGTCTGCTGTCCCAAAGAGAAATTTGGTGGAGAAGAAGCATGTTGCCGTTTGGAAGTCGTTGAGTTGTGTTGCCCAGAGGAACAGCGGCCAAACGAAACTTGTGAGCGTTCAAATGACGATGAAATGTGTGGGATATCCTTATCCAAGACTACAGAAAAACCTGAACAGGTTATATACCCGCAGTTGCCCTTTCCAGACACTGATGCCGATTGCATACTGAAGTCGTCCTTGGTGACTGTAGAAGACAACGTCGGTCTGCAACAGTTCTTTCGGGACGTGGCTGTGAACACTTGTGATCGCGGTGATTTACTAATGCGTGTCACGCGAGACGTGTTGACAGACTTTCGGTTTTTTGTCGACAGCGTCTTCAGCAACCGCGTGACACAGATTGGCATGGTGCTTGCGCGTGAGCACATGTCTATCCGCGACCGGTACGCGGAGCTCGAGTCCCGGACATTAAACCGGGCGCAGTTGTCAGTGTTTCACGTCAAGGAAGTGATGCCTACATTTGACTGGCAGCGGTATTCATCGGAACCAGGCTACATCAAGTCTGTGGTGGTGTCGAGTTGTCTGCAAAACGCTCGGGCAGAAGATACGGATGAAGATGCTCGGGGGAAGGGGCTGCTTTACCAACTTAACTGGCTCCGGTCCGAAAATGACAGAGCCGACAGCGAGAACCACTGTCTGCATGAACAGCACGCCAAGCTGACGGCTGAACTTTCCACAATAAATGGCAACATATCATCAGTTCAGTGCCGGGCGGCCAACGACATAGCGTGTCTGTCAGAACAGCTGGAGAAACTTCGATCAAAGTCTTGTGAACAGATGGCAATTATAGACAAGCTTATGGAGGATATACAAATATCCATTCAAAATTCAAAAAAAGGGACAAAGGCGGCAGTGACAACGCGACGTTGTATTTGATTTAATCGTGACTCTGTAACTGCAGCGATTCAACCAAATAGATTTTACGCTACCTACTGCAGCATGTGAAGCTTTTCAGAAAGTAGCTAAAATATAGGGAATTACCTACAACTATTATTGTATATGTACAATATTATGGATTATGATTTGATTATGCATACCAATATTATAATATACAGCCTAGTAATTCACTTTTATTTTAGATATTGAAAAATGATAATATTAAATTTAGACAGCATGCCTCGTCACCCAGCCCTAAACTTTGTCATGTCCGCTTTGAGCTTAATCATGATACACGTTTGCTAAAATCATATCGCCTCTGTAAATATACGTTTCTATGGTGCCAGTTTGGCTGGAAGCTTGTCATTCCGTTCGTTCAAAAAGGTGGTCCCCTCAGTTTATCTTTATCTTTTTGGTACAGAGTTCAAATAATTTAATTGTAACAGTAGTCTCAGTGTTCATGGACACCGTCCATTAATGAGTGCTGAATGCACAGCAGCAGAATCAATTCGAACTTATTTGCTAACCAGAACTATATTGATCTGAGTCAACCAGTAGCTAAAATAGTCGACGAAAATAAATGGAAGCCCATAAGAACGTCGCATTAGAAATTTCCAGGCTGCTTACTTGCGTGTATATATGCATAGCTACTAATTTAACTTAATAACAATAATCTTGCTTAGCACACACTCAAATTTTTCAATTTTTTTATTCTAAAGCTTACATGGCTATATTAAACGTTTTAAACATGAGAGTGGAAAAAAAAAATTGATGGTAAGACTTAGTTTTAAAGTTATCTAACTATTTTATATTATTCAAATACTAATAGAAACTTAAATGTTCATAATTTGAACTTTAATTTTAAATAGAAATAATACAATGCTCAAAAAGTCTTTATTTTAAAGTTTGTTGAGTTTTATACTGTTATTATTTAATATTAGGTATTCTTTTTAAATTATTTTATTCAATAGTAGTTAAAAAATGTAATTGTTAAATTAAATTATTATTCACTGATATTTATTACTATGGTGATTCTGATGGCTCATCAATAAACATGCTTAATAAAGATACGACTGATTTCGAAAGGTACCCAAATGATCCAGCTCTAGTTAACGATTCTCAAATAACCAGTGAATATTTGACATATATGATTTCGATTGGACCATGCCAACCTTTAGCTTCAAATATGCCAGGTAATTATTCCCTTAAGGCCAAAAGGAAGCAAAATAATAATGTCCGATCTTATAACGACAGTTATTATTTTAAAATGAACACGAATCGTCTAAAGATCATTTAAACTCTGTAATAATAGGACATTCCATGTATGTTAAGAATAGTCGAGTTGATATAAATGATGTTAGACTAATTTCAAATACAAATGTAGCCGAAAATAGAAAAACAGTAGAAGTTATAATTGAAATAATTATTTACCCTGTAAGACAAAATATTCCGTTACGAGGAAATGATGAAAGTGTTACTTCCTTGAATCAAAGAAACTTTTTGCAACTCGTTAAGTTATTAGCCCATTATCATCCTATACTTTCTCATCATATCGATGACTACACAGCAATACCTCGTAACTCGATTTTACCAAATTGTTCAGGAGGAGCGAAAAACTGTGACACGTATTTGTCAATTATAAATAATTTTTACTTTATTCTTCTTTTACAATTATTCTTCATCGTTAAATAATAAAAGAAATCAAAATTTTGATATTATTGTGTAAATAATTTGACTTACGAGTTCTTGATTTCATTAAATTGACTTACGAGTTCTTGATTTCATTAAATTGACTTACGAGTTTTAGATTATAAGTAAATTTTACTTACGAGTTTTTGTGAAGTAAAATTTTAGAAAAATAGATTAATACTAAGATATAATTTATAATAAATTAAACTTTAAAATAATAATTTATTTTTAAAATACTTGCATAATAACACATTACAATACCTATTACCTATAGATACTGTGAGAAAATGGAGTTTTTTACGACTCCAAAAACCACCCACAAACTGAGGGGAACACTCTGTTCGTGACCTACGAGCAACACCGCGTGTAAATCCGATGATTGACGTCGGTGGAGCTCGTAGGCTTTGATACACGCAGTGATAAGTTGAAAGTCACAGATTTAAAAAAAAAATAATGTTCATAAATATGAGTATAAATTCAGGTGACACTAATTAATAACTGTATAATAGAATAAGAAGCGTAGTTTACGGTAATCACGAGGTTTTATATTTTAGGTTTTACAAATAATATTTTTAAATAATAATAATGGCAATAACAAAATAATAACAAGTTCACACAGGTGAATAATAATATAGAAATTTGATTTATAATCATGGGACAATTGGGCAACATGGCAGGTGTGGGAAACAAAAATGAATATAAGAAAGAAAACTGTCACAAGACATCATAATGATTTTATGTGTTCTCCTTTTTAGTTATAATAAGAATAATAAAAACAACTCCTGGCCCACGGGAGACAACACACCGCATTACTCGTGGTGGTACTCACAGGGTTACCGGAAGGGTACGTGTATCGTATTTTTGACAGTAATAATTACAATCATGATCGCCAAGGTGGCGTAAAGCTTGCGACAGCTTACTAAGGGAATGAACGGGAGACTTGCGTCTTGTGACGCCTATACATTGTGCTTACAGGGGAGAAAGAAATTATACGTTACAATCCATGAGGTATGGTCGACTGGTTGTTGAGATGTGGATTGACGTTCCGATGATATGGGTGGGTTGGCGAACTGCCACCGGCACGCACGAGGCCGGCACGACCCACCTGGTCGTCGGAAACGTGTATCCGCATTGTGAAGCAGGAAGAAACAAACGTCCGTATAATAATGGTCACCACGGCTATTACAGGACGATCACTCATAAAATCATATGAAAAACAGTCTGATACTTCCTGCGCATCAAGAAACAAAAGACCAAATGTGTGTCGTAACCATTTGCCGATTTGCCGATTTCGGAATTGTTTTCTTTATATTCAATTGATAAACCAAGAGATTGTATTTTTTTCCCCAAAAATTATTCAAATGAAATATAATATAAATAATTAAATATAAATAATTATATTACTTTCTGGCTAAACTTCAGTAACTGCATTTATAATACCTTTTTCGTAATCGATAGTCACATTCAAACACATTTGGATTTTCACGTTTACTGGTAATTAATTGTGCAGACATTGCTGTAGCTTATATTGGTTAAAACACATCAAACACTATCCACTTATTGGTGATCACTAGTCACTACTCAGTACTCAATACCGTAATATATCTAACAAATCGAACAAACTATTGCAGTATGATATCAGATGTCGGATTAGATAATATAATCTATATTTATAAAATAATATTTTCTACGTAGATAAAGACGAATACAGGTATAAAAATTAAAAACCCACCATATAAGTTATTACATACCATAATATAGACTATTATATCTCAATATAAACCATAGGTTCATCGTAATAAGTGTTATGATAGAATTATATTTTTTGACTTATTTTGTCGGTACACTAATATCATAACTATTACTTATATAATAAGTAATAACTGGAAAAAATATTATTATTTAACTCTATAGTGTGTATCTATACAATATATTATAGTGACTTAAAAAAATTTGTAAAATTATTAAATCTTTACGTAAGGGTTCCCAAACTTTAAAATTCTATAATTATAATTGGCGGAAAAAAGAATGACGTTTTTTTTAATTTGGCGGAAAACTTAAAGGTCATTTTTGGCGGAAACCGGTGACACCCAGATAATATCTATAATATTATCATGGTTCATAATAACATGATGATATGCAAGTATACCTATTACCAGGTTATCATGAAGCGCATGAAAATACGTTGAGTAGATAAACGGTTAGGTTATATTGTTATAAACTTGTTAGATTATAAGAAATAATTGAATTGTGCTAAATACTTTAAATGATTTAATCAAATCGTTTAAAGTATTTGATCATGATCTTGAATCGTTAATGTTAATAAACTTTTACTTTTTAATATTTCACATTTTTAAGTGCTTACATTTTAATAATCCACTTTTTTATAAATAAAGTTCAACTACAAAGTTCTTGTACCTATGCATTTTTTTTAATGTCAATTGGATACTTTGTGGGTAGGTACATATTATTATGTATAAATTGTAGGTAAGTTTTACTAGTTGGTAGTTTCTACAATTAAATAAATGATCTTACATCGTTCAACGTTAAGCTCTCCAATTTGGTTTCTTATGTTCAGGAATATAAGACACATTTCTTAAAAGCTCTTCTATATCATAATTGCCAAGCTCTACTAGTCCCTACACATTTCTGATAGTTGTAGAACACCTGTTATTGTTTGCCGAATAGGTCGCCTGTCTTACTTATGAAGTATGAATTAATCTATTTACAGTTACTACTTTTTTATTCAAACTAATCCAAAAATTAAAGTGGCCAATATGTTTACAATTATAATAAATCACGAATGAACATTAGTGTATGTATGATTAAGCAGTAAATAATCATATACCTACTGTCCATTTACTGCCCTTCTTAAATCATTTCTTGACCTCCCCTATGTTCGAAAGTGACTTAAGAATATTAACCAGTTTAAATTTGATTACTAAATTATTTAATTTTAATGAATTTTAGATTTAAACTAACCATAGAACTGATAGAGGGATGGATGTTGACCCATCAATCTTATCAGTTAACTATGATAGGATTCAATATAATTATTTGTCCTATATTGCAGGCTATAAACAGAGAATCTATGTGGAGTCACTGTGTCGATCCAGTGCCGTTGAAAATACTGCATAGTGTAATTCTACTTCAATATGGTACTCAGTTACTATAGGGTGTCTCAAAAGGAACACCGGATTTGAGAAGGCCGCCATTTTTGTTTTTTTTTTGTTGGCTGCGCTGGTTTTGATAGTTTTGTTATCTGTTATCATTGAGGTTTTGTGTTGAAAAGGGGTTTCGTGGTTCTTAGTCATTGTTTATGTTGTATCGCAATGGAAATGTACAGTAAAGAACAGCGTATTTTAATAGTGAAAACTCACTACCAGAATGGTGAACATTACGCAGTGACTGTACGAAAACTACGCACTATTCTTGGACATCATAATGCACCAAACGAATCAACTGATCGTCGGTTGATTAAGAAATTTGAAGAAAGTGGTTCTACACAAGACAAAAAAATCCATGGACGCCCTCGAAGTGGCCGAAGTGAGGCGAATGTTAATGTTGTCCACTGGCGTCGCTTAGCCCATCATGGTGATTGACGACCACGGTTCAAGATGAAAAACAAAACGATGTTGAAAAACTCGTACTGTGGCCACGTGTGTGTGGTAGGCAGAAAATTGTAGCCAACAAAAGGTCCGAGAGACGTGAACTTTGAGCTACGTCAGCTCAGTTCAGCGGTCGCGAAAAGAAAAAAGGAATGTATTTTTTTTCTAGTGGCATAACGACCCGGAATCGTCGAGTCGGCGAATCTTGATATTGTTGGTGGAGAATGTTGTATGGAACGAGTCACCAGTGTCGGTAGATGCGGGGATTTTTAATATAACAAAATTATGGGGAGTCACAGATTGCCGTGTCGATGTATGCCGACGGACGCGACGGACACGCCCGGCAAACAGCGACGAACTGTTGACAACTGGACACTGCAGATTGTGGGGGTCGGGGGACAGGTGTTGCATAACAATTGCATGTTCACTGAATGTGAGTAGCGCGTTGCACTAATAGCGGGGAGGATTTTCATTCACGTTATACCTACATACTACCATGACTATAATAATAAAAAAGATGCTCAGACTAAATAATAATACAATGAAAGCAAAAATTCTGTTACGTTACATTACCCCCCCCCCCCCCCAACATGTTGTTAAATTTCCCACCTCGATTGGGACTGACAACCACTTGTTGTAAGAGAAACAGTGACAGAATTTGGGGGTTATGGTCATAAGTAAAAGGGGGATTGACAATTTAGTTGGAGATATTATAATGATTATCAATTTAATAATAATAAATTCTGGTTTGCAACCATAAATGAAAAATAATAAAAACTTTGAGTTAATAAAGAAATAGTTAAGGTATAGGCATCATAACAATAATAATAATAATAATAATAAACTGCAACACGATCAATGTAATAATATATAAAACCTAAGTAGGATGAAAAAGACAGTTCCAAAACCTGAACCTGCAGGCGTTTCCCTATACCGCCTTGCTGAACCCTGACACCCGGTTCCAGACCCTCTGCTGATTCCGCCGCCTTGCTGAACCCTCCACACCCTCCGCAGCTTATCGTTCACGTGCGCGAGATACCCCCCGCCCTCGCCGCTACCCCTTCCCATATGGCCGCCACCCGGGGAAAATAATTTAAAGATTTTTTTTTCCCGGACTGGGATTCGAACCCGGATCTGTTGGCTGATGAGCGATCACCGTACCACTGCGCCACCCCGTTACATATACTTATCATTAATAACTAGCTTTATTTAACTTGTAACAAAATATGTCGCCAACGTGCATGACTTATATCTGCGTTATCATATCTGCGTTATCATATCTGCGTTATCATATCTGCGTTATCATATCTACGTTATCACATATACCCTTATTTTGTAATAAAATATACCGCGAACGAGTGTATATCAGTTATCATATCTACGTTATCACGTCATATATCCTTAACTTGTAATAAAATATACCGAAAACGAGTGTATATCAGTTATCATATCTACGTTATCACATATACCCTTATTTTGTAATAATAATATACCGCCAACGTGCATGACTTATATCTGCGTTATCATATCTACGTTATCACATTACTTTAACTGTAATATTGTTCTTCCCCTATCGAACTTGTAATAATATACCGTGAACAAGCGTATATCAGTTATCATATCTACGTTATCACATATACCCTTAACTTGTAATAATATACCGCCAACGTGCATGACTTATATCTGCGTTATCATATCTGCGTTATCATATCTACGTTATCACATTACTTTAATATATATGTAATATTGTTCTTCCCCTATCGAACTTGTAATAATATACAGCCAACGAATGTATATCAGTTATCATATCTGTGTTATCATATCTACGTTATCGCATTATTTTAATATATATGTAATATTGTTCTCCACTTTAAATATAATATTCCCAACCAGTTAGACATCGAAGTTAATCACACGAGACTTAATATAACATTAACCAATCGATCGTATAATATTGGTTACGTACATAATCGTCTATACTACTGACTTGGTAGATGGTTATATCCTGTATATATATATTATAGTTTTAAATATTTTAGTTTATATATTACTTATAGAAAAAAAGGTCTGAAAAAATCTTTTGTTATCCGTAGGGATACGGATTCATGGAATCTATACAACAGATGTCCAAACATCGTATACGGTATAGATCCCTATGATTGGGGGTGAGTGGTGGTGAGGAATGTTAGGTCCAGATGATAGGACGAGCGGTGGCGGGGGATGTCATCTCCTAGTGTGTCTGTAAGGGAAGGTCGGTTAGTACGATTCACACTGTTGTATTACAACGTACGTAATTTACTCCATTTTAATTTGCCGTATTAATTTTTGTCGTGCGTTTATTTAAAAATGTTTAAATGCGAGCAATGCCCTTTGGTATTCATGTACGAAACTAATTTGATGGTTCACCGAAAAACGCATATAAATTTTTTTAAATGCGATCAATGTACTTCGGAATTCACGGCGAAACGTAATTTAACTGCTCACCGAAAAACGCATGAAGGTGTCCGTTTCCCGTGTACTAGATGTTCCATTACATTCAGTTACAAGACCAGCTTCAAAAAACATTTGAAAAATGTTCATGGTAAGTATTTCTGTTTTACACTTTAAATATTTATTTATATACATATTTTTTTACTAGGTGTTATACAAGCCCCGATTCGGCAAAGAAATATTCGAATCATGCCGCAAACAACCACCCCCGATAATGTTCATGGTAAGTATTTCTGTTTTACACTTAAAATATTTATTTATATTATATTTTTTACTAGGTATCATGCAGCAAGGAAATATACAGATCGCACCACATATAGTCGTTCCTGATATTCCAGCAGGTTCGTCATGTGTACGAGATACCAAGGTAAACGGTCCACCAGTGATACCAACCCTAAATGATGCCGCGACAGACTGTCCGGTGGAACCATCCGTCCGAAATGATAAACGGGACGGGTACAGTTTTCCCGATTTTGATAACAATTGATAACAGCGAACTTGATAAGAAAAAAAAAATAATGCTTATGCCAACCTACAAAAGTTAGAAAAAATCCCAATTCCCGCGGCGTTGACCAGCGAATAAATCAAAAATATAAAAATCTTTTTCATATGATTGAAAAAATGTATAGCGAGAAATTTTGCCTTCTATAAAATAAAACCCTGTTTAGTTAGCTTTTAATCGGTGAAGTTAGGTTTTTATCATTTATTGATCAATGATCATAATATTATATAATATTCATATTTTAAATTTAAATTTTAATACTTTTAACTTTATACTTTATACCAATACTTTAACCTCTATTCTATGCTTTATACTTCACACTTTCACAGTAGGTACATACTCACGATTACTAGTATTATAATTTAAATTTTTGGAGTTAAATGCAGCTTTAATATTAGTGAAAGTATACTTACTGTGCTATAAGAAATAAATTTAATATATAATAATATGTTAAATGTGCCAAACAAACCTAACTATATTTATTGAAAAGGTATGAATGTATGATGCCTATAATTATTCTCAGATTTAAATACTACTTTGGATATTATTGTAGTAAATTTTTAGTAGATATTCATAATATAAATTTAATTTGATTATTTTTAACTTTACAATTCCACAATTCATATTGGCGCAAGAAACTAATCTATTTATTTATATAATATTTAGAAACAAAAATAAAAATTCATATTTGTTGTTACTTATTAGTTATTACTTATATCTATATGTTTATAGTTTTTTAAATACTTTGTAAATATAATTATTTTTTGGGACAAGTATTTCAGTAGGTAATAGGTATATTCAATGATTATTACTAACACTTCTGTTTTTATTGAAGATAAACTAAACTTGTTATAGGTATTATGTAACTAAATGGCAGATCGCTACATGCAATAGGAAGTTTCTTCACAGTTTTATTAAATCTTCATTCTTATTATATTTATGTACATATTCTTACTGTATTAAATATATGATTAAACATATTAGGCCACAGAATCATTCAATTTTATTTCTGTTTCAGCCTGGATTGTAGTACAAAATCGACAGTATTATTTCAACAAGATATTTTTCTTTACATTATTAAAATGATTTAAATGGCAATAAATGTTTTTAATTTTGGTTTTTTTTTGTACTAAAAAAATAAAATAAGTACTTTAAATTTATTTTAATTCCTAACCTTTCAAATTATTCATAGTTTTTAGTTGTTTAAGGTTTAATTTTGTTGTGTGACAATTTCTTGTTTTTAAAATGTATTAACTGTATCAATCTATTCAGTATTTATAATTTATTGGTATATTTAGAAAAAAGAAATTTAAGTTTAATGCAATTTGCAATAATTAGGTGTTATAACATAAAGAAAGATAAGTGTATAAAATATTTAACCCCATAATTTCGATACCTTTATTGGATGTTAAACATGTACTCCAGACTATACTATTTAAACACACTTCCACGTTTGGTGACTAACAACAGACCAAACAGACTACTTTATTCACTCAAATAAATACACAATTAATAGAAGGTACTACATAGGGATTTTCTAGTACATGACAAAATGGGTATTCTTTTCTCCTTATAAAGATAATGCTGTATAACACATATACAATATAGTCCATATTAAGGGACAATGTATATAAGTACCTATATTATGTGAGCAAACATAAATTTACTGTCACTTTTTCAGTAATATTTGTGTTTGTAAGAAATATGGACAATGGCTGACCTCTGTTAATTCATTTTTTATTGTTAACTTCATTTCAACACCATGATGAATAAATATATATTTATATAATTATGATATTTTGACAAATTACAATAATACTATGACATATTTATTATTTATCAAACTTAATATTATATTACTTTTTTATATTAAAAAATATTATTGACTTTTGTTACCCTTCAATGTTATACCTGTAGCTAAATGCATGTCTGCATTCTCCTTTTGCATCATCCTTGATGTACCTGTTCTATGCATAGTTAGTTTATAGGCGTATGGTTTAAAATATAGATGAATTTAAATTTGAAAGCAATGATGGATTAATAAATGTTAAAATGTAAGTTAAGTCTCTAGGTAGCACAATTATTTTTGGAGTTGCAATAAATAGTAAATAATTAAAATCAATTTCAAACAAGTTTTGGAAAAACTATTGAGAATTTCGGAAAATGACCTCTAGAGAACCTAACCAACTTCAAATAAGCTCAAATTATTCAATCGAAGATTCAGTTTTTATAAATGCACTGTGCCTTAGTAGGTACTTTGAAACTTGAAAATTGAAATTACTTTTCTAATTGTTATCTAGTGACGTGTATTTTATTTTCCTTGTACTGTTACCTAGGGTGGTTTTAAAAATTAAGTACCTATTATGTTTTTTTTATTATTTTATATTACATCATATTTTGTTTAAAAATATTTTTAAAAAACACTTTTACTGTTACCTAGGTGGTAACTAAAAACATTTACTACATTTTTCGTAATCTTAGTACTATACTTGATAAAATGCAATTAAGAATAATTTATATTTCACTGGTTCAATGAATTATTACTTATGGTTTTGAGAGTTGGGGGTTTGCTTATGACGTTCACTTACATAACTAAAAGTAACTATAAATTAATTAATTTAATTTCTATTAAAGTTACTAAACTGTGCAAGTATTTTGATATTATGTGTATAATTTTGAAAAGCTATTTAAATAATGTTTATTATTACTTGTATCTAAACATAAAAATATTGTTAATACAAGATTTAGAAAAATGTAAATATAAGTATCATTTAAAATATGCCTAGATGTTGTAAATCTTTTGGTCTCAAAAACTTGTTAAATAGGAAATACTGCTATTATTAAAGAAAGGACTTATATTGAATATATATATAATAAGAATATGAAAAACATATTAAAAAATTTAAATCCTTCAATAAAAGTCCTATCTTTATGAAACCTTCAAGGTTCGAAGCAGAAGCGTCCCTAGACTAGTTTCCAGTTTTTAAAAGTGTATTAACTCAATTGTTAATGGGGTAAATGTTGTGATCGAAATTTGAATTTTCAAAAAAAAAAAAAAATGGCGGGAAATTTTGTTTTGCCAATTTCTCTAACTTAAATACAAGACGCAGCTTTTTTTAGAACAGAAATTTGATCTAGAGGTATCACTGCATTGAACCTCGGAGATTTCAAGACGATACGATCAATATTGAAGTTTTTAGGTTTTCTTGATATATTACGATTTTGAAAAAAACAAATCCTTCAATAAAATTCCTATATTTATGAAACCTTCAAGGTTCGAAGCAGAAACGACCTTAGACCAGTTTCCAGTTTTTAAAAGGTTATTAACTCAATTATTAAGGGGGTAAATTACATGTTCAAAATTTGAATTATTCAAAAATGAAATTGGCGGGAAATTTTCTTTTGTTAATTTTTCAAACTTAAGGTCGGTACGCGACTTTTTTGAGAATAGAAATTTGATCTCGAGGGTTGACTGCTTCGGTCCTTGAAGGTTTCATAACGATAGCACTTATATTGAATGATTTAGGTTTTCAATAAAATACGAATTTGAAAAACCTATTTAAAAACCTAAATCCTTCAATAAAAGTCCTATCTTAATGAAACCTATGAGGATCGAAGCAGAAACATGCGTAGTTCATTTGTCATCTGGTAAAAGTTTTTGTAACTCAAATATTAAGAGGGTAAATTAAGGTTCAAAATTTTGAATTGTTCAAAAAAAAAATTGGCGGGAAATTTTCTTTTGTCAATTATCCAGCCTTAGGGTCGATACGTGATTTTTTTAAGAACAGATATTGGATCTAGAGGGGTCACTGCATTGAACCTCGAAGATTTCAAGACGATACGATCAATATTGTAGGTTTTAGGTTTTCTCAATACATATATTACGATTTTGAAAAAACCAAATCCTTCAAAAAAAGTACGATCTTTTTGAAACTTTCGAGGATTGAAGCAGAAACGTCTCTAGACCAGTTACCAGTTTTTAAAAGTTTATTAACTCTACTATTAAGGGGGTAAATGTTGTGATCAAAATTTGAATTTTTTTTAAAAAAAAATTAGCGGGAAATTTAGTTTTACCAATTTCTCAAACTTAAATACGAGACTTGGCTTTTTCGAGAACAGAAATTTGATCTAGAGATGTCACTGCATTGCACCTTAAAGATTTCAAAACGATACGACCCATATTAAAGGAGCTAATTTTTGAAAATGTACATCCAATTTTGTGTTGTTACTTGTGTTACCTCAAATATTATATTAGAGTTAATTGACCTATTATTTTATAGGTTTTAATATTTTATTCTTATATGCCTATCGATTTACATTAATAAATAATTGCCTACTAGAATAAATGTGAAAAAAAAGTTCAAAACAATTATTACTTAAAACGTCATACATACGTATACCATAAGGAAACGTCTGGTTATACGAATAATCACATATTGCGTTTTTCAACTTTTTGCTTCTCCGATTACGGGCGAAATAATGGTCGCACGTACTTCAACCATAGAGCCTTTTTAAATCCTCGTACACCAAAAGACAGGAATCTCGAGTTTCGTACTGATCAAACGACAACCTAAAATCCAAAATACACGTAACTACGTAATTTTTTAAGTACAAAAAACACTTGAAAAATCATAACTCCCGAACCAAAAGTGGGATAACCTCGATATTGGTATCCATCGATACGGCGCAAAGTCTTCTATAACGTCCGACTACAAAAAAAGGCTCACCGCTCCCAAAATCTAAGTGTCCGTACCGGAAACCCCGAAAAACGCAAATTTTAAATTTCCGAAGCCCCAAAAGACGGAGAAAAACGGCTCCTATGGTCTCGACACCTGATACCGAATTTGATCACCGACCTCCAAACTATACAAATCTCGAGTTTCAGAAACGTCGTACAAAAACTAAATCTTTTCCAAAATACAACTAGGGGGGGGGGGACTCCGGGATTACGTTTTAGAAGGGCCTAAACCAAAACGTTTGGGAACTTAAAAGTATAATATTAGCTTATGAAAACGTCATCAGCTACAACTTATAGATTTATTGAACTTTAAAAACTATAACATATTTATACGTTAGTTCGCATTTGGTAATTACGCCAGTAACATACAACTTTCTATGTCAGTAGTTTTCCTAGAAGTAGTTACCTATTCATATAATCACATCGATAATAAATCTATTTAGTGTTAAACATGAACAATTGTTTATATAATTGATGAACTCAATCATCAAAGTTTATGACGTATTATACGTCTCGAAAATGATTATAACTAAATGTATTTTGTCATAAATTATAATACTTTAATATGACATGTCCTGAAATTTACTAACGCTGGACAATAGGTATAAACGTATTGTGAATTAGTAAATGACAGATATATAATATAATATTAGCCATTAGGTATGTACTCTATTCAGAACTATTGTGGTCGTCTGTTTGTGGATGAGATTAATCCCACATAGGAGAACGAGAAATGGTGAAATCTAAAGTTTGTCGATGGAGAATATTATGGAGATTCCATTTAAATGGTTGGTGTAATGAATTTTCCAGTTGTTAAATAGAGAGCTTACAAAAACCATAAAAAAACCAAAAAACCATACTAAATTTGCTTTATCAAATAATCATAGATTTTAAATTATGATAATGAATTATTAACATGTGTAACCATTATTTTGTAAATGTTTAGGGCCATTATCATAGCTGATGCTTAAAAATAAGTATTGCTTAAGCTGTACCTACTTATGACTCAAACGAGATTCATACACGAGACTTTAGCCTAAGAAAAGAAATAGTGTTACTTAAACTAAGGATCGTCGAGACCTGCATCAAGCATTGCTTTTAGTTACTATAGCTACTAACCTAACCTGTTTTTTTATATCACAACTTTTTTAGTTTTTAAATTACCAACATTTACTTAAGCAATACTTATTCTTAAGCATTGACTATGGTCCTTAGTGTTAAATTTTATAGTAATGGTTAATGATGATGGAGTTACTAATTATTAATAATATTAAAAAGTTTACATGTTTACCTATATTGTTATTTTTTATTTTTCTCCATAAGGCATAGATAATAATAAATAATACAAGTATACACTATAGGTTCACAACTATAACACAAGGATGTTGGCTATATTATATATTGGGATACACTATGTGTTGGGACTATGAATAATGTTGATTGGTTACTATTTTACCTTCATTGATTTTTTATATGATATTGAGCCATTAAATGAATACTATTTTCAAAATAATTTAATTAATATAGTTGTTTTTTTTTCCAATTTTAGTAAGCAAGATACAGTAACTGGTGTATGCATGTACCCAAGCCATGTAGGAGATTATTCTGTTTGGAAAAACTTCTTCTGAAAAAACTGTTTCCACTAACAGTTCCACATGGCGGTTTACGAGTAATGACCAAAATAGGCATCTAGCTTCAACTTCTGTGTTCACCCTTGAAAGAACGTCATTAAGCTATACCACATAGAGTTGTAAATACCGTTTCCGGATATATGCCGGTGTATTTATTTATATATAATAATATTATGTTATTCTGTAATCCGTGACAAGTGCCATACTGTGCCACCGTGGTTAAGGCACAACTAAATAAATTGGGTGCCATGAGTAGGGATTTAAATTCTGCCTTATTAATATTAACACCTTAATAATAATTAATGACATTAAAACGTTGCACCTACCTATACTCAAGGACAAGGCCCTAATATTATATATTATACATATATAAAAATGAAAAATAGATTATAATAGAATATATGTAGGTTCTAGATGTCTCGTTCACAAAAATCCACGCTATTTCTTGATATACAAAAAATTCCTATATTATAAAACTAAATTACAAATTACAAAATCTAATAAATAGATATTACAAATAAAATATTGAAAAAACAAACAAACAATTTTGTATTTTTTGAAGTTAATATTTTTACTGTAATTGAATTCTTCTTTAGGGGATTGAAATTTTTCTTATTAAAAGATACAATAAAATAGAATAAGAAACGGTTAAAATGTAATTTAAGAAACAAATTTTCATTTTCAATGTGCTAAAATAAAATTTCCCTGGTTGGTTGATTGAATTTATGTTTAAATATTTACCCGACTAAAAGATTAAATATCATATCACATCAGTACATCACTGTCCAGCCAGTTTCAAACCATATTACTCTATTGATAAATACCTGACCTTTGATTACTAAACATGTTTTGTTAGTTTAAAATAAATAAAAAATTAAACTAAATAGATACTTGGTGTGTAGATAATTGGGACTAATATTAATTATTATTTCTTTTTACTTAACTCCATATAAGATGTAGATGATTTTTATTTACTGTGTTTTTAATGTGTCAACAAACTAATTTTATATTATTTAAGTCAAATTTGATGTATAAAAACCAAAAAATAGAAATAGTGACTTCTTGTATACTATTGATTATTTAGATTCTTATAATAAATTATTTTGTATTCATTTAATTAATTTTGTATAATTATGATAAGAAACAACTCGCATTAGACTAATGATTCAATTAAATAAACTCGTCAATGGTGGTCACGAACAAATAAATTATGATTCTTATGATCAAATGATTCACTGTACTGTCTGAACCAGTTCATTTATTTGAAAAAAACGAATCAGTTAATTAAAGACAACTTGTCACATCTCTACAGTACTCAACAGTGTATTCTTCACTTCATACTTCTTAAGTTATATTTGTCTATTTAATGTATATTTGAATGTATTTTTTTTTGTTTCTATTTATTGATAAACTTAGACGAATATTATATTTATATTTTAAATTTCAGCTATATAATTTTTTTTAGTACATATATAAAATCTTAGTTTTATAATTTACACAGTACTTATGTTTGTATCTTATGTAACTATGTACCTTATACATAAAATATATATAGAATTTAGACAAGTAAATGCAATTTTTAAGTCTTATACTGTGTATATATTATGATGAATTTACAATTGATACTAATATGTATGCATGGGCGCAAATAGCATTTGGGGTGGCTAACGCCTTACTTTGATAATATTGAATAAGCTTAAAACTAAATTTAGGAAATGTTTGAGGAGCTTATGTATGTATGGACATATGTAAGTTTTTGAAACTGCATTTAAAACAAATAACTGTTGTGGAACATAAAATTAATAGCAATACACCAATATTCTTCAACATATGTCGCATCGTATTGTTATTGGAAATGTAAGTCACTCAATCATGTATTATTTTATCAAAAGTTAATCAAGAATAATCAAAATTATTATGAATTCTGTGTTACAAAGATTCACTAGATGTGTCATGAACAAACTATTTTAAGTTTTTGAGCATTCAAGGTTTAAATGTGTAACTTTGGTGGGTAATGGGACGGTAGCTCCAATATTTGTTTTTTTTAAATTCAGATATTGATATCCTGTAGTTATAATTGATAAGTGGTAGTTAGGTTTTTAGCTATTTTAAATTAAGATTTTTGTATTTTTATGTTGGAAACGCTGGTTAGGTAAAACTAAAAATATTTTTATACGGGAAATTTATGTTTCTAAGGTTGGCATAACCGATCTCCCGAAATTTGATTTTGATGATATCTCGCTGTTATCAAAATCGGGAAAACTGTCCTAGCCCCAATGATAAACTATCAGCAGTACGAGATAGCGTATCACCAGTACGAGATAACATAATGTCAACAGTACGAGATAACGTGATGGATGAATTTTACAACAACGTGGATGACGATGGCGATTACGCTCAAGTTGCAGATATCATCGAAAACCTTGGATTCTGTAAAAAGGAAGGTTAGTAATTTAATTTTTATAAACGCAGTATAGACTAATAAGGTTTTTTTTTTTTTAAAAAAAAGATTCATACACTACGCTTGATAATGGAAAACGCGTTTCCAGTGCACACACTAAATCTGCTGTCAGGGCAAAAAAATTACGCTTGAATCTCGTAAAGTCCCCCGGGTTTACACAAATCTCGACGTCATCAAACAACACAATCACTTGGTATTACGTAAAAAATAACGGCAATATTCAAAACTACATCTACTTCCTTGATTCTATTAAATCCGAACTAATCAATTTACTAAAATCAATTGCTTGTAAAAATCCGATCAAGTTTAATTTAAAGCTTGAGGCGACATATAATATACCAAATGTCGAATATTCATCGGAAAACCGTGCTTTTAAAACATCGGCTAAGGCGGTTTTCTGTGATACCGGAGTACAGGAAATTGTTGAAGAGGCATTCGCTAAATAAATGAAAGAGCAAGACGAGTATACAAGCAAGGGTAGTGGTTTCACATTACAATGTATAGACGGTTTAATGTTAGGTGTATATAAATATACACCTATAGGCGGCTCATCCTACATACAACTACCAGATGCGATAGAAAATAAAAAAGCTACGATTAACCCTCAAAACATGGACATGCAATGCTTCAAATGGGCAATCCTAGCAAAACATGTTACAGGAGAAAATAAATGTCGTATTGGTGATAATTATATAAAACACGAAAAAAAATATAATTTTACAAATATATCGTTCCCGACACCACTACACCAGGTTAAAATTTTTGAAAAAAATAACCCAAACGTGTCCGTAAATGTTTACGGTATCGATAAAAAATTTCAACCACCAAAATTTCCGGAATATAAAGTATTCCCTCTGAAAGTAGTACATGAAGAAAAACCCGACCATTTTGATCTACTTATAATATCAGACGGGGATAACAGTCACTATAGCTACATCTCTAATTTTTCACGGCTCATCAGATCACAAAAAACCAAACACGATGGACAAACAATATTTTGCAAACGGTGCTTCACAACATTCGACAAACAACAGTACAAATATAAATTAAACGGCGTGGCAGGACTAGAACAACATAAATTAATATGTGGGGAGCACAAACCCATACTACCTCAGATACCTGAACATGGGTCAATACTCGAGTTTACTGCATGGGATAAAACACAACGTCATCCTATAGTAATTTATGCAGATTTCGAAGCAATTCTCAAGAAAACTGATGAGAAAATTGGAGAAAAAACAACAGCTTTTCAAGAATACGAACCCATGAGCTATGGGTATATGGTTAAAGCAAATGACAAAATACCGGTGGAACTGCTTGAAAAATTCGGAATTCCAACATCACCCGTAATCTACCGTGGAAATGAAAATAATAAGGACGTGGCGAAACATTTTGTAGATAGTATTTTGGACATAGCTAAAAAAATTGAAGAATTACTCAAAACAAACATTCCTATAATTTTCACGGGTGAACAACGAAAAACACACGAATTATGTAATAATTGTAATTTATGTAAGACCAAGTTTTCTCGTGAAAATCATAAAGTGGCAGATCACTGCCATTTATCGGGAAAATTTAGACAATCGTTATGCAATACGTGTAATCTTAAACTTCAAACACCAAACTTTGTACCGGTATTTTTTCATAATTTATCGAATTATGATTCACATTTCATTGTCACTCGTCTTGGATATGATACAAACTCCATCTCTGTAATACCAAACAGCGAAGAAAAGTTTATTACGTTTTCAAAACATATAAGCAATTCGTTCACATTAAGATTTATCGATACACTGAGATTTATGGCCTCCAGCTTATCAACACTTTCAAAAAATTTAATCACACCTGGATTTGAAAAGTTTAGAAACAGCGCAAAACATTTTTCCGCACAGGATTTACCACTAGTTACCCGTAAGGGTGTATACCCGTATGACTATACAGATGATTGGGATAAGCTCGAAGAAACCAGTTTACCGGCAGAAAAAGATTTTTACAGTTCATTGGAAGAATCACATATAAAACATGAGGATTTTGAACATGCAAATACAGTTTGGAACCATTTCAGCTGTCAAACACTCGGGGAATACTCTGATCTTTATTTAAAAATCGATGTGCTACAGTTGGCTGATGTGTTTGAAAATTTCCGAGACCTCTGTTTAACCACCTACCATCTGGATCCATCATTTTACTACACGGCGCCAGGATTTAGTTTTGACTGTATGTTGAAATACACGGGTCAACAACTCGAATTACTTCATGATTATGACATGTTGTTAATGATTGAAAAAAGTAAAATGATTATTTATTTTTTTTTAAAAATGTGAAATAATACTTGATTTTATTATAGGAATTCGTGGTGGGTTGACTCAGGCGAGCATGAGATATGTAAAGGTGAATAATGAAAAGACACCAGATTATGATCCAACAAAACCGAAATCATGGCTTGTTTATCAGGATTGTAAGAATAATTTTAATATTTTAAATTAATTTAAATTAATTTAATTTGTTATTTAAATTCCAGGTAACAATTTGTATGGTTACGCAATGTCACAATTCATGCTGTACGGTGGATTTAAGTGGGTCGAACCCACACTAGATGGGTTAAATGCTTTAGACGATAGTTCCCCAATAGGTCGGATGTATGAGGTTGACATATCATACCCAAAAGAACTTCATGACAAACATAATGACTTGCCATTCCTACCGAAAAATGATATTCCACCCGGTACAAAAGTTAAAAAACTAATGGCAACACTCCATTCAAAGAAAAACTACGTGATTCATTATCGGAACCTACAGCAGGCCATTAAAAACGGAGTAGTAGTGGAAAAAGTACCATATTTATTTTTTATTTTATTTATAAATTATAAATTATAAATTTATTTTAGGTTCACAGAGTTATACAGTTTAATCAGTCAGACTGGCTTAAGAAATATATAGAATTAAACACTGAGATGCGAAAAAAAGCTAAAAACGACTTCGAAAAGGACTTTTTCAAACTTTTAAACAACGCTGTTTTCGGTATATAAATTTAATATATTTTTAATTATCTTACTAACATAACATAACATATTAAAGGGAAGACGATGGAGAATTTAAGACATCGAATTAAAATGGAGCTTGTTTGTAGTGAAAAACGTCTGCAAAAACTTATAAACCTTACAACATTCAAACACTGCCTTACATACAATGAAACTCTGAATGCCATATCATTAGAAAATAAAATTATCAAGTTTTGCAAGCCAATATATATAGGTAAATATATACAATTAATTTACTATTATCAACCATATTTTAATATTTTTTAATTTTCAATAGGTTTTGCAGTATTGGAAATTTCTAAGACCGTTATGTATGATTATCATTACAACATTATGCAAGCTCATTATGGAAATAAAATTGAGCTCATGTATACTGATACAGGTAAATGTTTTCAAATTAAACTAATTTTCATATGTTAATTTATAATGTTATTTTAGATTCACTGGTATACTATATCCAGACCGATGATTTTTACAAAGACTTGGAAAATAATTCCAATTTACTCGATCGAATGGATACATCAGACTTACCACGAGACCATCCGTGTTACATTGCCGAACGAAAGAAAATTCCGGGTCTGTTTTCCGATGAGGCTAATTCAGAGGTTATGACAGATTTTTGTGCACTACGTTCAAAGTCTTATGCATATAAGATCAATGGTAAGGAGAAGATCCGGGCGAAAGGAATCCGAGGACATGTAGTGAAAAACCACATGAACTTCGACGATCATTATCGCTGTCTGTTTGGGGATGCAACCTTCAATATGAAGACAGAAAATGTCTCTATCCGTTCATTCAAACATCAATTGAACACCATTAAATCAAACAAAGTCACTTATAATAGTTTCGATGACAAGAGGATTATACTCGAGGATAAAATACATACCCTAGCTCACGGACACTACTTCACAGAGTGAGTTAAAAATAATTTTATTCTACTTATAATTTTCTACTTATAATATTTATGAATTTTATAGGGAACCCGATACACTAGCTGAGCAAGATGAATAAATACAACTTCTAGAGCTGGACAGATAGTTTTTTATTCTAAAATAGATATTGAATTGTAAAATACCTTTGTAGTTATTTCATTTTTGTAAAATATCTACAGGGATATTATTTTTTTTTTTCTATCTTGTAAAGTATCCCTCAAGATATTGTAGGTAGATATTAAGTTGGGATAGGTTAGGATAAAGAACTCTTTAGTAATAAAAATAAATTTGATATTTATTTACAAAACATTTCAACAATTATTTACAAACCATCTTCTTAGACTAAATACTTTATAAAATGTACATTGTTTAGGGTTAATCCCCATATGAAAAATACAACATGGCAAAGTTTTTTCATCACATATTTGATCTAATCGAGGGCATCCTATATCTTCAATGTTAATAATTACGACGTGTGGTATAAATTCTATAATAAGTTGTTTTTTCTGCTCCCCTTTTACGTAAATGTTTCTAAACTTTAAGGAATTCAATATTCTACTTAGTTCTTCATACTCGACATCACCATATTCTATTGATAGATTATGATAGTTACGTTCCAACCACTTATTAGTTGTTCGGCTCTTATTGTCCTGCTTAGATTTAGAATTTTTAAAAATCCAATGTTGGCTTGCCCATGATTCAGTGTCTACAATAGACATTTCTTTAATCATGTATTAATTATCCATTCCAAGAACACATTGTATATCGATGATGGCTGAAGACATTATGGCTTGTCTTTATAATAAGTTTCTATAGTGTTAAGACGGCTCAGTATAGCTGGTATTATTTTTTAATCTCGCCTATAGTTTCTTTGATATATTGTGATGATACTTCGCCTCTTGTCATATGCTCTGTAATCTCTATGCACGTTAATTCTAACTTTTTTGTTTGTTCTTGTTGTATATTTACGGATTTTTGATTTTCTTCAAGTAAATGTTCGATTTTATCCAATTTAGACGAAAACGATTTGATTGTCTTTTCAAGATTTGTCACAAATGTATTTGTTTCACCAGCCCGAGAACTTCCGAACACGTCCATGCCTATAGCTCGACTGACACTATTTTCTAATGTCTATCGTATTTATCCAACTATTGTGTGTATTATCGAACCCTAACCATTTTACAAACATTTGGTTTCCCTTCTTACGAATAATTTTTTCGACTAAATAATCATTTGGGTAAATGGTTTTCTGAATTTCCTCAGAGTAGAAACAGCCTGCAATCGGTTTTCCAGTATAATCTTCTAGTTGATAAGTAGTAGGAAAAGTTTTATTTATTTTTATAATTTTAAATATTTCTGTGGACCAGCTCGGTAAATAACCTTTTGCAAATACCCCTTTATACGTGCTTATCCTTACATTATCACCGATGTTAAATTTAATCTTTACATTTTTAATTTGACGTTGCTTTAATTTTACTGAAAAAGGATTTGCATCAGCTTGTATAGGCGTCATACCTATTGTTCTATGTTTTGAATTGTTATATTCGTTAATCAGAGATTGTAAAATGGAAACCCATTCATGTGATCCTCGTCCAGTGAACTCTCTATACATTTTTCCTTTAATTGTCCTGTTCAGGCGTTCTGCTATGCACGCTTTCGTTGTACTATACGTGTAATATTTATGTATATTATGTTTCTTCATCAACGCGTCGAATGTCGTATTGTAAAATTCTTTTCCGTTATCGACTTGTAAAAGTTTTGGTGACCGATCAAGTAATATTGTAGCCATAGCGCTAGTAACCTCTTTCCCTGATTTACTCTTTAACGGTTTCGCCCAAGAAAGTTTTGTAAATGCATCAATTACAACCAGGAAATATATGTAACCACCATTAATCTTTGAATAAGGAATCATTTCGACCAAGTCGGCCTGCCATAGATCGTTTTTTCCATACACATAAACTCTTCGCCTCGTATATTTTTTTCTGGCTGGTTTGTGTAGTTCGAAAGCGATGTCACGTTTAGACATTTGGAATTCGTTTTATCAAACTCGCTTCATACAATTCTTCATAAATTGAAAGTATTTCGTTGGAAAGCCCTGTATTACCAGCAGCTTGAGAAGCTAAAAGTAGTCGTAAACGATCGACTAGCTCATTAGGATCATTCCAGTACACTATACTTTTATTTTGTAGTTTCATAGATAACCCACTACCAGTTGGGAACAATGGTTTGATTATACCAGTGAATTTATTTCCACCTTTTTTAATTTTTTTCTCGTCTGATGTCAAATGTGCTGATGTCTGAATTAATATGCGCTTTTCCGTCTAGGTCGTCTGTGGTATAGATTTTCGGAGTTTTCGAGATTATTAAACTAACAAGCCCTTGTGTTAACGGGTATGATATATCTTCAATAATTAATGTATTTCCGTCAAGTTTAATTTCTTTTTTACCCAAATATGCGTCACCGTTCGATCGTAATTTAGGACCGTACGTTTTGTCTATGCTGTATGAATCCAACAACTCGTTTATTTTAAAAACTCTAGAATTTTCTGTATTATTTTCTGTATTATTTTCTTCAATATTTCGAACACTTATGTCCTGAGGTTGTGATGTCGAATTATGAATATCGTTTAATGGTTCGATAATCGGCTTTAATGTTTCTGTTACTATTGAATGAATATCAGCTTTTCCGTGTTTTAATGCAGTGTACTTGCGTTTAATATTTTCTTTGGCTTTAATTAATTCACCGAGTACTTCGTCGTTAGGCGACATATTTACGAATGAAGTGTTTTTATAAAAAACACCAGTTTATATAACGACGAACGTATCGAATCCGTAACGATATCGTCCATTATCGCGTTCACAGTCTTTGTTTATGACGATAAACTCAAATCTCCCTTTCGCCAGCATGAAGTACAAAAGTCTTTAAACTCTGTATATGACATATCACCAGAGCAATGTTCCATGTAAACGTGCTTTAAATTTGTATCATCTTGATTAAATAGTACAATAAAATTAGCGTTGTCGCGCAAAAGTTGTTTAGGCGCTTTTGAATAACTCTGAGCTAAATAGAAAACATCTATTAAATTATGTCGACATCTGGAAAAGTAAGTTCTAGCAATCTTTTGGTTTTCAGTTATAATATCGTCGAAAATAAACACAGAGTTTGGTAAAGCTTTTTCAGGTTCAATAACTTGCTCGTTTTCGTAGAACGTGAATAATTGTATTTCAGCAATGTCTAATAAAATATCACTCAATAATTTATATTTCGGTTGATCCAATGTTTTCGAATATATGTAAACGTTGTTAAATCGTACACCGTTTATATGTGTTAATAATGTGAATATTAAATTAGTTTTCCCACAACCCGAAGGACCTACGATAAGTGATCTTATCGTATTAGGTAGAAGCGTTCCATGTCTTTGTTTTTTATACGAAGTAGGTGGGTCCACATTTTCAACTGTGAGTTGTATATCTTGTTTAAGGAATTTCATTTTTTAAATAAATATCTATGTAACACAGTAAACTTGATCAGTACACGATGTCACTCGCTCGAAGGAGGTACAACAATAAAGGCGCTGGTCTTATCAACACGCTTATAAATAAATTACTATTAGAGCTTCACGTACCTAGTGAGATCATAATATGCGTATATTATATTAGTTATAATAATAATATTTCTCTCTAGGTTATCAATATTGTGGTCCTGGTACAAATTTAAAAAAACGTTTAGCTCGCGGAGATAAAGGAATAAACCCTTTAGACACTGCGTGTAGAGACCACGATATTGCATACGATCGTAGTAACTCTATCACAGATCGTAACCAGGCTGACTATATATTAGAGCAGCGAGCCTGGTATAGGTTCAATCTAAAGATTCTAGTTTAAAATAAAAAGCTGTAGCTTGGGGCGTGACTACCGCCATGAAAGCAAAACGTAAAATCGGGGCTGGATGTGGGTTTAAAGCAGCCATCAGAGCAGCTAAAAACGTTATAAAGAAAAATGTTGGTGAAAAAAACCTTAAGAAATTAAGTAAAAAGTGTATAACCATCGCACGAAAAACATTCAAAAATAAAAAAACTAAAATTCCAAGGATTATAACAATTCCAAAAAAGGGCGGGGTGCTACCACTGATTCCAATTTTTGCTGGTTTATCAGCACTCGGAGCATTGACTGGTGGTGTTGCCAACGTTGTGAAGATGGCTAGTGAATTTAAAAGAAATTCGAAATCTCATTTGGGCGGTGGATTATACGTCACGCCGTATAAAGGCAACTCGTATAAAATCACACCATATAAAAGTGGTGGTGGTGGTGGTTATATTAACTGATTTTAAATCGTGCATCTACCGACCTGGATGCGATACATGTTGTTGGGGAGGGCGCAACTGCAGCCGTTGAAAAAAATAAAAAAATTACAATTGAACTTACTAAGGTGACTTGGAAGATGCCTATTATCAGAGTTAGTGATAGAGAAAAATTAAGGCTGATAAAAGTAATAGATTCACATAGAACACTATCGTGTGCGTTCAGAACTTGGGACATGTGTGAATATCCGATACTTCCTAGAAATACTTCTCATTCGTGGACGGTAAAGTCCAGCAGCTTGCTAGAAAAACCGAGATTTGTACTGTTTGGATTACAAACAAATCGAAAAAAAAATATTGAAATCGATGCTGGACGATTCGATCACTGTCAACTAAAAAACCTTAAGGTTCACTTAAATTCTCAAGTGTATCCATATGAAGACTTTCACGCTGATTTTAAAAATAATACAACTAGTATTTTGTATAAGGCCTATACAGATTTTCAAAAATCGTATTATGAGAGAGACTATTGCGAACCATTATTATCAAAACATATTTATCAAAACTATGTTCCAATCATCGTTGTCGATTTATAACGTCAAAACGACAATGTAAAGTCGTCGACCGTAGATCTACGTATTGAATTTGAAACGGATACAGTTATACCAGAAAAGACTGCAGCATATTGCTTAATATTACATGACCAGATTATAACTTATAACCCGTTTAGTGGTGATGTTAGAAAATTATAAAAATGTACAGTATATTTTTTTTTTTTTTCAAATATATATGAATGTATTATATATATTGTAACCTTATATAATAAAACCTTATGACTAATAAATAAAAAGACTTGTTTTTTAAATATCACGGTTGTTTTTTTATTTTACACAAAAATTACAATAGTACAAATAAAATTAGTTATATATATACTGTGGTCCAAATGGTCCATCGTTTTCGGTGAAGCTCTCCTGTGTGGGTAGAGAATACTGCATGTTTTCGACGTGGCTCTCTTGTGTCGGTGGAGATAAGGGCGAGATTAATGGCAGATTTTCCTAAAAATATTTAAAATTAAAATATGTTTTGTGGGTTAAATTTAAAAACTGTTTATTACCTGTCCATATAAACTGTTAAACGATGGCGGAGAATAAACTAATGAACACTGACCATTGTATCCCTGTAAAAATTAAATTTATTAACATAACATAATAATGATAATATAATTTATTCGTACCTCATCTTTTTCCAATTTTTCCATCCATTTTTGAACGATACAATCAGTTGCATATAATTTTAACTGACTTGTGAAAATGTAGTCGTTCTCACCAATAACGTGTATTGACATGAAATCATTATTGACGTTTCTCACACGGTTTCTCATTATTTCGAGTGTCGAGTGTTTTATCATCGAGTTTGATTTTAAGAATGACGCGATTAGATCAATTTGATGTATTACAATTGGTTTAATTATAATAGATTTTCTATCGATGATCTCAGAAATGGTAGATTCTAAATCTTGCAAGAGTAATAGGTCGGTACGATTTAACAAAACACGACAACCGTCTTGAATTTTTGATTCTATAACGAGTGTATTCTCCGATTGATACACCATACTAGATAATGAAATTGAGTCTGTCTCCAAAAATAATTTTCGTTCATATTTTTCTGGTTGATCGAGTATGAACGATAGAATGTTTCCCATAAGTCTGAATATTCGATTTAGAAAGTCGACAGGAATATTTACATAACGTGAAGCTGTTATAATATGTATCCTGGTATTGAATTCATCGGTAGGGTCTAGTCCAATGTTTAAGAACTTACGAGCCGCGAAATCGATAGTTAAATTACTACAATCGATGAGATTAGCTGGCGGTGATGGTGGAGTATATTTAAAAGGCTTCTTCTTCCAAATATTAGCCATATTTGCGACTGGTCCAGCCATATTTATTTTAAACGCCGAAAAATTATTTTATTTTAAACGCCGAAAAATTATTTTATTTTAAACGCTGAAAAATTATTTTATTTTAAACACCGAAAAAATATTTTTATTTTAAAACGAGATGAACGCACGGACAGAGTAGACACTCGGGTGGATGTAGAGCGACTGATTTTATTTTATGGTATTTAACGTATACATTGAATATCATTTGGAGGGAGGAACATCTACATGTCCCTGCAGGGATGTTGCATGCAGCTACATGTCCGTGAACGCTTACAATTGTTTGACTATAGGAGGGTTAGTTGCCATATGTTCGTTAAGGCTGTCGACTTTTACAAACAGATATGTATATATTTTAATAATTTTGGGAATATAATATTAAAATAATGCGATAACGTAGATATGATATACATTCGTTGGCGGTATATTATTACAAGTTAAGGGTATATGTAATAACGTAGATATGATAACTGATATACACTCGTTCACGGTATATTATTACAAGTTCGATAGGGGAAGAAGTAATGTGATAACGCAGATATAAGTCATGCACGTTGGCAGTATATTATTATTACAAAATAAGGGTATATGTGATAACGTAGATATGATAACTGATATACACTCGTTCGCGGTATATTTTATTACAAAATAAGGGTATATGTGATAACGTAGATATGATAACGCAGATATAAGTCATGCACGTTGGCGACATATTTTATTACAAGTTAAATAAGGCTAGCTATGTAACGGGGTGGCGCAGTGGTACAGTCATCGCTCATCAATCAACGGGTCCGGGTTCGAATCCCAGTCCGGGAAAAAAAATTTTTAAATTATTTTCCCCGGGCGGCGGCCATATGGGAAGGGGTAGCGGCGAGGGCGGGGGAGGTATCTCGCGCACGTGAACGATAAGCTGCGGATGGTGCGGAGGGTGTGGAGGGTTCAGCAGAGGGTCTGGAACCGGGTGTCAGGGTTCAGCAAGGCGGTATAGGGAAACGCCTGCAGGTTCAGGTTTTGGAACTGTCTTTTTCATCCTACTAACCTACACGTGAGTGTATAATATAATAATAATAAAAAAAACCTACCAATTATAATAACCTGACTAGTCCAGGGATGATGATGATACCAATAACTACCTTGTTAACCACAAATAATAATCAAACTTAACAAGGGAACAGGGACTCTAGAGCGTCTATGCCTTTCTTCGGGTCACGACAGAACTAGGTACGACTACACTATGGGGACTTAGTGTAGAAGGGGCAAGACAAAAAAAATAAAATTACAACTATTGTGTACAGGCAAGACAACGATGGTCTTGCACTGCATGGATTAATCTGGACATTTTTACTTTACACACATGGCAAGCCATGGTGGGACCTAACATTATTAAGGGGGGCTATCAAGAATGTTCCTGCATGTTGTGGTGAAAGAGCGGTCAAGAGTCGGGGTCTGGTGGCTTCTTTACTCCCTTTTGGGGTAGTCGCCCTCCAGATCATTGGAACACGGGACAATAGTGGTAAATGTGATCCGGCGCCGCCCACCTTAACACGCACAGGGACAACTGGGTTTTACGCCAGCTGTATGTGTATGGGTAGGAAGCTCACCGCAAGGCCACGAGGGCAACCACACTAGGCCGACCAAGCCCGGACACTTACTGGGACGGGGCGTCACCACAACACCGGTTTTTTTTTTTTAAACAGAAGAGTGTCGCAGACTCTTTGCCGGTCAGAGTGTAGTATAGGTACACTCTGCACGACGGGGGCTCTACCGAGCTAGGGGGACAACGAATTTGAAAAAAGATATCCGAGAGAGAAAAAAAAAGGCGGGGTAATAAGGGGACAAAAGGGGGGGGGGGGGGGGGAACAACGCGGAAAATTATGAATTACCCGGGCCTACTATAGTTGTACGTACAGCCGAGCTTGTGTCCCACAATTGTGTGGAGCGAGGCTCGAACCCAGTGGTGGTTCCGTGTCAGGCAGATCACACCAGGTTTAACCCCCCATTTAGCATGGAGCACCCAGGACATTCTTCAGGGGTTACGTAAAAAAATAAAATGGCATGAATACTAATAAGGTTTAATGAACTATTGGTCACTCAGGAAGTGTTACACTGGTTGGTGGGATATACGGTGGGATATACGGTGGGATATACGGTGGGATATACGGTGGGATATACGGTTTTAAATATACAACATTATGGGTACCTTTAGGTGTATCATCATCCGGACTAACTAACTCATATGCATTAACAGTCTTAATATTCTTGATTTTATAGGGGCCATCATACAACAGGAGAAATTTAGATATTTTTTTATCGATTTGACTACTTAGTCGGTGAGTTTTAACAAGAACGAAATCATTAATTTTGAAAGGGTGAAACTTGGGAGTTTCATCATGACGTTTTTTACGGGCTTCTGATTTTGTAACTTGTACCTTACGGGCTTATGATACAAAAAGCAAAAATAGAAACAAAGAAAACAACTGCGATTTAAATCAATAGCATCCTCGTCGGTGGTTGTCTTCCCGTGCCGGCCGCATATAAGCAAACCATACATTGCTAGAGACCCATAGGAAATAGAGAGCTCTCATTGGTCCTATTACATTTGTGATAACATGATAAAATTATCAATATTTTCAAATTTTATGCTTTTTCTAATTAGAATAGATTTGTTAATTAACATTTTTAATTATTTAATAAAATGATTTACCCACCATCATTTAAATATGAAATTGTCAAAGATGACAATGTAAATATAACTTTAAGATGTGATGTGAAATCTATGGAAGACATCAATGTGTGGGTTGCTGAGTTTGGTAAAATAAATTATTTAAATTGGAACGTTAGAACTAGTGTTCCAAATGGGCAGCGAATTGTGTGTTCGTAAGTATTTTATATTGTATTTACATTACTATTTATGTTGTAGAAATCTTAACTAAAAAACATCTTTAAACATTTTTTAGAAAAAACTTTGTTTGTCAACATAGTGGATTTCAGAAGCCTAGTATATCTGAAAATCAAAAAGGAATTTCGAAAAATGCTGAATGTCCAGCTAAGGTTAAGGCTGTTATTAAACTGGACACAGTATCTACAAGGAAGAAAGATCCATTTATTAAGGTATTTATAAATTCAATTAAACTCATAATTAATTTTTTTGTCTTTTTGTTTAGCTTGTGAATTTGTCCAGATCATCTATGGTAATATATTATTCTGATACTATTTTCATTTTAATTTTCGCAATTAGTTTTTTTTTTTGCAGATTCCAAATATGTGTTAAATTTGTGAAATAAAAATGAATTCTACATTTTTACAGATTGATTGACAAGTCATAGTAAACAATTTATGTTGTCTGTCTGATAAAAATAAATTGGTACTTTAAATTTGTGTTCATTATTTACTAACAAATAATACAGACTATATTGTATTACACTGTTTCTGGTATAGTATTGTAAACAATACATCCACAATATTTTCCACTGTATTATACAGTCTTTATTGTATTACACTGTATATTATACTTTAATGATGTGATTTAAAAATTAACAACACTTAATAATTGAAAATAAATAATAATAATAATAATAATATAAGCATTACAATAAATATGTAATATTTATATTACAGAAAGGTTTAGTATGTTGTATAGAAATATAAAATCATCATACCCATACTATAAAATCTGCTGAAAGTCTCAGATTTATTCCGGCTGGTGATGATTTAAAAAATATGTTTTATGAGTATTTTGATTCTGGAATGGGTATAACTGAATCACAAAAATATCATGAACAATTATTGGAGTTAAAAGAGGATTTCACGTTGGAACATTTTGCTAATGGAGGCATTAATCCATGTTATCGTACGGTTCGTTATTGGTATGATGTTTGGAGAAGTTTGAATTTAGGTCCACGTAGTGGTGTTGGATTAATTGAGGTATATATCCAATTATAGCAATAAAGAATAGTATACTTACATAATATTAGATACAGATAATACAAATAAGTAAGGTTAGCATACATATTAATGTAGTTTTATTATTTTAATTTTAATATAGAAACTAAAAGAAAAACAAGAAATATACAGTAAAAATGGCATTACTGTTTTATTCAAAGAAAATCCATTTGCTGTAATTGTTATAACACCCATTATGAGAAGAGCTCATCAAATGAAAGAGGCAAAAGAAATAATATTTGTAGACAGCACAAGTGCATGTGATCCTTTGAATCATTCAATAACATTTGTTATGTGCCCAAGTTCTGCAGGGGCAGTGCCTTTAGCCATCATTTAAACAAAAGGTCAAACGTATGAGTGTTATTGTCAAGGATTTAAATTAATAAATGAAGCTGTTCTAGAAAGTTTTTGTGGACAGGGATATCCCAATTTATTTCTGACTGATCAAAGCTCAGCTGAAATTAATGCCATCAAAAATATTTGGCCAAAAAGTAACACGTTACTTTGTACGTTCCATGTCTTGCAAGCAGTTTGGCGATGGTTGTGGGATTCAGCTCATAAAATTCCTATTGAAAAACGTAAACCATTAATGAAATTATTTCAAAACATTTTATACGCCGATAATATGATTGATGCAGAAAATGCTTACAAAAAAGGTTGTAAAAATGAAGAGTTTCCTCAATGGACAAAATATTTGTGTAATTATTGGACATATAAAAAAAAATGGTGTATATGTTTTAGGGACAGTTATTCTAGAGGTCATGTAACTAACAATTACTGTGAAGTAGCAGTTAGACTTTATAAAGATCATGTTTTAGGTAGAGTAAAAGCGTACAATGTGTTAGCTTTAATAGATTTAACTAGTACAGCTTTAGAAGATTATTATAAAAGAAGACTAAGAGAATTTGCATACAGTAGAAATTCCTCAATCAGATTAATGTTACAAAAAATGATGAAGAAAGTTACATATTTAAAAGAAGATATGATTGTACAAGAAAATGACTATGAATTTTTAGTGCCAAGTGAACAAGAACAAACATTATTATATTATGTTAATATTAAATGTGGTCTTTGTTCATGTTCTAGTGCCTTGGCTGGAAAGTTTTGTAAACATCAGTATGCTATTTTTCAATTTTTTAATATTAAATCTGATAATTTTTCTTCTATAACTGCTACAGACCGTTTTAATATAGCTAAAGTTGCCTTTGGAGAACAAGTCTTGGTTAAGTCATTTTATGATCCATTTTTAAAAGTAGAAGCTGTAATAGAACAAAGAAATGAGACAGAAATTAATAATACAAATATTAATAACGATAAAAATGTACAAAAATTAAATTTAATAGAACCCATACCAAGTTCCAGCTCAGAATCAAATGATAGCAGCAAATTTGAAAATGTATTAAACTTATTAAACCTGTGTAATACTTCATATGGGTCATCGTCTACGGGAATAAAAAAATTAGAACAAAGGCTTATAAAAATTAAAAGCAAAGGGCAATGAGAAAATTTTTTACATACAGCAGGGAATTGTGTACCATTGAGAAATAGAGATGAAACTAAAAGATTAAACTTTAGATTAAACTAAAATATTAAATTATTAATATTTGTTACCTACTTCTACAAAACTAAAAACATGTCATAAAACGTTAGCCCCCCCAGAAGAATGTTCCTAGTTGCGCCTATGGTTACCTTCAAAAGGGATTACACTGTATAACAGTATTTTTTTACACAAACAAACTATTATTAATAATTCCCAATAATTGAAAATAAATAAAAGTATAACAATTTTATTTGTTTAAATAAATGCACATAAAAATAGTTCAATTTTTTTCTTTATTATTGTAGTCATATTATCTTCATCTGTGATCTCATAAAAATTCCATGCTCTACTAAAATAAAATAGAAAAAAATATGAGTATAAATATTTTTGAAAATACAATTTTTTTCACGCTTTTTAAACACTGTCCTTGCATGATTGACTTCTTGTGTTGTATCTAAAGGTAAGCTATTTAAATAAAAAAAAAATATATATAAGAATATTTCACTTTTTAGAACTTTTTAGAATTTTTGGAACCAATTTGAATTTACAGTTGGAACACATGAATAATTGAAAAAAATCAAATAGAATAAAATTAAAGGATTAAAACCGCATAAGAGGAGTTAAGTTGATTATGTATGGAATTGTTAAAAATATAATTTTTACCTTTATCAATTTTCTACGTTTCTTAGTTTGTTCAACAGAGGGGCTATATTTTAGCCGAAAATATTAAATCCGACAGTATTTTAGCCGACAGATATTACGGCCGACAGTATTTTAGCCGACAAATATTACAACCGACAGTATTTTAGCCGACAAATATTACAACCGACAGTATTTTAGCCGACAAATATTACGGCCGACAGTATTTTAGCCGACAAATATTACAACCGACAGTATTTTAGCCGACAAATATTACAGCCGACAGTATTTTAACCGACAAATATTACGGCCGACAGTATTTTAGCCGACAAATATTACAACCGACAGTATTTTAGCCGACAAATATTACAGCCGACAGTATTTTAACCGACAAATATTACGGCCGACAGTATTTTAGCCGACAAATATTACGGCCGAAAAATATTTGCACCGAACCGTATTTTAGCCGACAATTATTTACGCCGAACCGTATTTTAGCCGACAAATATTTACGCAGAACCATATTATAGCCGACAAATATTCGTGATAAGATATTATAGTTGAAAATATAAAATGATAAAGACCTGGGTTGAAAGACGGCGGCATAAAATTGTTGCCAACATTCAATTTCTTAAAATTATATTTTTGTATGTGAGGTTTCATCATTGTTCCACTGAATGATAATTATTATATTATTTGATAATAATTATATTTTATTTAAACTATATACCACGATTTAAGATATACTATATATACTGTATATCTTAAATCGTGCTATATACCCATAGATAATAAAGATATCTTTATTATCTATGTATATACCACGGTTGTCGGGTTGTGGCTGGAACAGAATTACAGATTTTGATAACAGAGAGACATAAATTTCTCGAATATTTAAAAATTAAATAACAGCGTTTTCAACATACAAATACAAAAATCTTAATATAAAATATCTAAAACCCTAACTACTGCTTATAAATTATAGCAAAATTTTAGCAATACTAACTTAAAAATAAAAAGTTATAAAAATAAATAAATTAATATAATAATTGCTTAAGTTGTATACTACCGACGTACCTACCTAATACCTATTGGTTGTAACATCTTATAATACGTGTTTTGGGTATGACATTTAATTTTAAACTTTTAATTGAATTCTGATTGTATCAAATTTGTGATATTTGTGTTTTTAGACGGCTTATTATGCATAGATTACTATTACCACTACACTACCATCACACTCATTTGCAGGCCGTACTTAAAAATATTTTTAATATCACAAAAATATTGAGTTATAATGACACAGCCCACAAGTGTAGAACAAATTGGAAATGTATCCCTCCTACAGATTTTTTACTGCTACTAAAATAAACATTATTATTTATATGTAATATTATACCTACTCAGCCACCCAATATTTTATAATTGGCAAGAAGACATACATTTGCACCACTAAACACATTATCGTTCTTGAATTACTGTTAGAAGCAATCATAATAAAATAAACCACTGAGTTTATAGTTTAAGTTAATTTTATTAAAAATATTATCGATTTCTTGTGTTAAATTAACAAAATTATTTTAATACTTCCTATATTAATTAAACAAACAAATCTGAGTTATTTCAGTACACACTATGCTATGTTAATAACTATCAGGCACAGCATTAGAACTTTTTTGCAGGGGGTTCTGAGTGGTTCAGATACATTTTGTACATGAACAAAAACAGACTGGTTTTTTCATAAGATACAGTGATTACTAAAAATGGTCTATGGTCGAAATACGTACGACCATTTTTTCGCCCGTAATCGGAGTAGCAAAAAGTTGAAAAATACATTAAGTGATTATTTGTATAGCCAGACGTTTTCTTATAGTATACGTCTGTATAACATTTTAAGTAATAAATATTTTGAACTTTTTTTTCGCATTTATTTTAGTAGGCGTGTAGCTCATTATTTATTATTATAAATCGATAGGTATATAAGAATAATAAATTAAAACCTATAAAATAATAGGTCAATTCACTCTAATATATATATTTGAGCAAACAACACAACATTGGATATACATTTTGAAGTACTAGTACCTTCAATATGGGTTGTATCGTCTTGTAATCTTTGAGGCTCAATGCAGTGGCCCCTCTAGATCAAATTTATGTTCTCAAAAAAACCGTGTATCGTATTTAAGTTTGAGAAATTAGCAAAATAATATTTCCCGCCAATTTTTATTTTGAATAATTCAAATTTTGAACACGTAATTTACCTAATTAATAATTGAGATAAAAAAACTATTACTGGCTGGATCCTCGAAGGTTTCATGACGATAGGACTTTCATTGAAGGATTTATGTTTTTAGATAGGTTTTTCAATTTCGTATTATATCGAAAACCTAAATCATTCAATATAAGTTCTATCGTTATGAAACCTTCAAGGATCGAAGCAGAAGCGTACCTAGATCATTTGCCAGCCAGTAATAGTTTTTTTATCTCAAATATTAAGTAGGTAAATTAAGTATTTAATATTTAAATTATTCAAAAAAAAAATTGGCGGGAAATTTTGTTTTTCTAATTTCTCAAACTTAAATACGATACACGGTTTTTTTGAGAACATAAATTTGATCTAGAGGTGTCACTGCATTGAGCCTCAAAGATTACAAGACGATACAATCAATATTGAAGTTTTTAGGTTTGCTCGATAAATTACGATTTTGAAAAACCAAATCCTTCAAAAAAAGTACTATATTCTTGAAACCTTTGAGAATCGAAGGAGAAGCGTCCCTAGACCAGTTCACAGTTTTCAAAAGTTTATCAACTCAATTATTAAAGGGGTAAATGTTGTGCCAAATTGAAGGAACTAGTACTTCGAAATATACATCCAATTTTGTGTTGTTGGCTCAAATATATAATTTATATTATATTAGAGTGAATTGGCCTATTATTTTATAGGTTTTAATATTTTATTCTTATAAACCTATCGATTTACGTTATAATAATAATATCATATGATTGATAATGCATACTGATTTGTTTTTCATAATTTTTACACTATTTGACTAGTGTACAACAGTAAATGGATAACTAACTAAATACATTTTATCCAATACTACTTAGTTCATACCATATTCTTGATGTTCAACATTGTAGTCATAATCGTGTTCAACAATACCTAAAAACCAACATGCATGTAAGTCCTAAAAATTAATTATATTATTTTTTAATTGAATGATTCAATTATGTTACCATTAATCATCGGTGCATCCATTTATGTTGTAGAAGAAAGGTGTAAAAACATCAATACACACTTATGTAAACAGACAACAGTGCAGTACTATGTAGCTAAATGCTATTGAATTACAAAAAAATCTCAAAAGCTATTAAGACTTAATGATAATTAATATGCAAGTAATGATATTAATACAACTTTTATCATCTTATAATTTTTATCTATTGTTTTTCATCTTTCTTTCCCTCTTCCAAGTCATAAAAATAAAATATAAATTAGTTACCTGTTTTTTTTTTATATTATTGGTATTGTGTCTTGTTTGTCGTTAACCTAAGGACGAAACAAACTTTAAGCACCGAGGTGAAGCATGATAATCTTCTATTAAAATAATTTTTTTCAAAAAATTTTGAAGTAATAGCACAATAAACTCACATAATGTAAGTACATTATAAACTTGAATTCAAGTGGCATGTAAATCAGTGGCATGTAACATAGGGTCCCCAAGTGTTGCTCGGGCAACACCCTAAATATGGTTGGGAGGGTATTGAAATATTTATGAAAAAATAGGTAACTATATAGGTTGGTATAACAGTATTATGAGGTGTAGGTCACCTAAAATTTTGCCTATACATTAGGAGTAGCACATAATATGTAATAACTGAAAATATTTATAAATTAATGTAGTAATTACTAATACAATTTAGTTTTGAAATCCTAGTATTGGTTCAAATTACAACTTAATATTATGATAATATACAGTAGTATTCACTACTATTTAGGATCTCAGTCCTACTGTTGTACAATTTGTAATGAAGGCAATTTCTCCTTGTATTATATTTAAATTGTATATAATATCCAAAAAATATATAATAATGTACATATTGATATACTTATATTGACCTAGTAGTAATACAGTAAAACCTCCTTTTACTGGGCCCTCCAAAAGACGGAATTCTCCTTATTATAACGGAAAATTCTAATAGTCCTAAATAATTTATATCCCGTATATTTTAGTCCCCCTAAAAAGGAAACTCCTCTACAACGGAAATATCAGTTGGTACCGAGCGATTCCGTTATAAAGAGATTTTACTGTATTATAATATGTTATATTACTTGATATGTAAATTTTAAACCTAATGGGTAATGGATAAAAATAAAAAAAAAAATTAACGCATCGGGGGAAGACGTTATTATTATTCTTTTTAACACCCAAGTTAATGTCGGTAGTCGGTACATATATATTATTAACATATCGTCGGTCATCTAGACTGTCTAATATATGCACGGGAACACGGGTACATGAAGGAGAAGAACAATGAATAGAATTGAACGGTTCAATTTTTTTTAATTGATAAACTTTTTCACCGAGAGAGCGTATCGAACCCTGGTCCATCAAGCCAGTAGCTGAATGTCTTCCCACTGCGACACGGATGATGTTGTTACAATACAAACTTCTATTTTTCAAATGGGAATTGTCTTTTTCTACTTTTTATTATTCAGCAGATATTTTTTTTTGAGAACTTTGATGCATCTAAATCAAAATTCGAACTAGTAGTTTTTAAGCGATATAACTTTGTGCGTACTATGTAAAATACTTATATAAAAATTATATAAGTAGATTTGGGAGCTTAGATGATTTGCAAATGTTAGTAAAAAATTCAAAATCAATTTCAAAAGCGGCAGGAAAAAGAAACAAAAAAAATTACGAAAAACGGTAATTTTTACGCAAATTTGGTTTTTGACAAAATCGATTTTGGTTTTTCTTGTAACTCTAAAAATTACCGTACATGGCACTACATGCAATTTTAACTGAATATGGACATTTTGTATACACCATAAAATGTTCAAAATATTTATTGAAGAGTTGGAATATACCAATTATATTTTTTAGTCCATAATTGACAAATGTACAACATAGCAAAAACTGTTTTGCGTGGGTAAGAACCGAAAAAGAGAACTTTGGCTGTGTAATATCGATTTTATTTATTCGTTATCGGAACTTCAATAAAAGTTATTAAAGTTTGAAAAATAAAGGATTTTGAAACAATAAGAACTTTTTTCGTTTAAGTGATATCGAAAAAATAAAAACGATATTGTACAGCTAAAGTTCTCCTTTTCACGTGGTGAAAATTTCGTTTCTTAGTTATGTAACTTTCTCGGTTTTTTCCCCGTGCCAAAACGTTTTTGAGTAAGACAGAGACAACACAATATGCGGGTATGACGTCTAGACGTCTAGACTAATTTCGAAGTAATTAAATAATTATAATGTACAAGATGTTATGATTTTATAAAAATACAAATCACAAAAACGCGTTTTCCTCAAAATCGTTCGACTAGCGGCGTTTTTGCTTATGACGGCAGTGTTATACAACAGCATACACAGTTAGTATAGTGTATTCAACCTAAATATTGATTCATTGTAATTTGTTTCTACATTTTTGTACTTGTCATTTGATCATTTAAATACAATTCCATTTTACTTGATCATTTTTATATTTTTATTTTTATTTAAATAAAAATTATAAAAATTATTTTACCTTGCTTTGCTTGCTTGTTTGTTTTATTTTTTGAAATGGATCACGAAGGATTTCACTATAAAATAAATAAAACTCGTGGAGGTAAACGGTAAGTCAAAATCAAATTTTCATTATTTTTTGTTTTATTAAAAAATTACAGTTATACATAACAAATGGTTAGTTAAAATGTTGTCTCTAACATAATTATTACAGTTACTATATCTGTGCTACACCTAATGTGTACTGCAAAGGCACAGCTATACAAATGGAAAATGGCACTATTATAGCTAAAAAAGCTCACACTCATGAAGCTCATGGTCCAATGTTTAATGAGCAAGAAGTTATTAAACGTTTTAGGAGCACTTTGGTTGAAAGATCAAAGACAGAGACTACGCCTCTAAAAGTTATATATGATGAAGAAATAGTTAGGTATGGGTAATTTATAATGTATTTTAAAATTGTTAAATGCAAACAATATTTTTATGAAACATAAATTTGATAGGAATCCGGATGCGGCTTTAGTGTATAGTTGGCCTACAGCGGAGTCTTCCATGCGGCAGTCGCGAAGAAGTGTTTGTCCAGCAGTACCATCCACATTACGCGAGTTAGGGGAATACTTGGATATGAATACTGATAGGTAAGATTATATATTAATAAAATTAAAAATTATTGATTGTTGTAATTTAAATATCTCATTTACAGGTATCAATGCAACAACTATAATTTTTACCAGGAATGGATAGTGGACAATGATGGAAAGTATAGCGTGATGTTTGCGTGCCAAGAAATCATTAGTGCTGTAGTGCATCAGGGGGCCACGGAACTACACGCTGATGCAACGTTCAAAGTAGTGCCGTCAATGCCTCATTGTAGACAACTGTTTATGTTGCATTTGATTCTGCAAAATCACGTAAAAAATAATTATTAATTACCATTCATTTAAATTTATAAATTACAAATATTAAACTACCTACATGCATTTGTCTAGTCTGTTCCTGTATGCTTTGTATTGATGGAAGTAAAGACTGAGGCTGCATATAGGAAAGTTTTGGAAAGATTTTCTCGTAAATTTCCCGAAGTCAGACCATTGACAATCATGATTGACTTCGAAACTGCACTCCGCAACGTCTTCTCTGATGTATACCCTGAAGCGACAGTATCTTCGTGTTGGTTTCATTTTGTACAGGTTTGACATTTTTCTTGTTTCATTTATTTTATTTTAACATTCCCCATTAATTATAATTTAAGTAATTTATTATTAAAAATAAATTATTTAGAGTTTGCAGAAAAATATAAAGAAGATGGGCTACTCAAACCACGTACAACAGCACAGAGAAGCTAAAATGTGCTTGAGAATGTGTGCAGTATTAGCACTATTGCCTGCTCATCAGATCGAGCAGGGTTTTCAAGACATAAAAATGCATGCCCAAAATAATGGTGTTTTGTTACCGAGATTTTTTACATATTTTACTAGGTAAATTGAGTATAATAATACACATGAGTTATATGTTTCATTATCATTGGAAAATAAAATGTTCTCAATACAACCTAATAGTTTCAATTTTATAGTTTTTGGCTAACTCGCAAAGGCCCAGAGTGTTTTTCGGTTTACAACCAACCACGCCGAACGAACAATAACGTGGAAAGTTTCCATTCGAATCTTAAACAGACTTTTCAAGTGTCACACCCAAATTTGTGGAGAATGTTGGGTAAGTTTTTTTTGATTTATTTTTCATATAAAAAATGTTCATATATTGTTAGTTTATCGTGGGGATACAAAATATAAATAGTATAAATCTCTTCAATTTTTATTAGAATCTGAAAATAAATAAAAATTGGCTTTCATTAATAATAGTCAAGTCTTAGAATTATATATATTTCTAGTAACCCAGAAATAGCTATATACTAATAATATGTATTATGTATCCATGACCCGTGTACCTAGGTTATAAGACATTTTACTTTATTTAATAATTTAGTAATTATATTTTGTGCATACTATTTGGCAGGGTTGTTGAGCATATAAATCTAACACCTTATGAATAGTAATTGTTAGTTTAAGGCCAATGACTAAAATCGTAAATGTATGTAGATGTAGATTAATTAATATTACTAAATTAAAATGAATGTCCTTTGGAAATAAATAACTGAAATCAAATTTTGTGTACGCCTAGATCACTTGAAAAATATATCCATTAAGCAGCATATTGTAATTAATCAATTGGCAGCAGGAATGGCTACAACACGAAACACAAAATTCAAATTTATTTTAAATAGCTTGCGTATAAAGCATACAACAGCTCTACTTGCTACAGGAGCAATAACAATAAAAGAATTTTTGCTGCAGTGCTCACACTGTGTGGATGGATATCTCACCAGGGAACTAAATTGGCATAATGCTACCGATGGTATGAATAAAAAAAAAAATATTTCAAAATTTAAACAACCTTTGATAAATTTTTTTCAATAGCCAATCACACAAAATTTAAATTAAAAGAATTAATTATAAATAAAATACATTCATCACTCCTTTTAAAATTTAAAACTAACCTAGTTATCATATTATTAAGTATTAGTTATTTTTACTTGAATTAATTTTCATGTGTTTGCAAAAAGCTGACCAAGTAATACCTGTAGTAATTATTGTGAATATTTATTGAGTAAATTACTTCCTTAGGCATATATTATATTATTTATACTTTGTAAATAACATGTCTACACCCCCAAACCCCAAATTATTTACATAGTAAATATAAATAAATTACTATTAATAGTTTAAAATATAGCAATATCTACCGAAACTATTGATGATTTTGTTTTAGTAGATTCTGAAGATGACACACCAGATGATCAAATTCCCCTTCCTGCAATACAAAACGTTGAAGCTGCCAGATTGGATAATCCAGTTATTAATAATGGAGAAGGTGAGAACAATTTCTAATTTCAATTATATTTTCATTTCTTAGCAATTTACAAACCTAAAATATGAATGTTTCAAATAAGTTTATGTTTATGACAAGAACATGGTTACTACTTACTATTAAAACAATTATTATATTAAAATAATAGATTCTGAAGATGAGGTCCAAGATGGGCAAATTAATGCACCTCCCCAGGAAGTACCAAATGTAGATGGAAATCCAGGTCTTATAAATATAGATGGTATATAGTTTGCATTAAATAATATTATAATAAATTATTTTTACTTTAATTCATGTAACAATCAACTAACGTATTATTTAACGTTTTTTCTTTCTATACTTTCATAATTAAATCCAGAACAAAATGATACTTCTTATAATGAGGCTGATTTCTTCGTACCTGAAGACTTAGCTCTAGATTTTTGGCAAGTAAATTATGCAAGTGACGAAGAAGATGAAGTTCCGTATGCCCCCGTCCCTCAAAATATAGAAGAATATTTACCCCAGGGAAATGTAGAGGACATCTGTGTGATCTGCCATGAAAGTCGTAGAACACATGCCCTGATACCATCTGGCCATAAGGTGTTGTGTGTCGATTGTGTGTCGAGGTTGGACTCCGATCGGTGTCCAATATGCAATACCAATTTCAATATTGCTATAAGAATATGGGAATAGTTAAATTTAAAAAATAGAATAGAACAAAATTGAATTGGCTACCTAGTTATTTAATTTTTTGTAACTTTTTTAACCCTGCATACTCAATGGCTCCTTGAAGAATAACTGAAGTCAGAAGTAGGTACTATCGTACTATGGTCATTGATTACGCTATTTATTAAGTATTGGTATATCTTCACTTAAGTGCCAACTGTACAATTTTCCACAAAAAAGGTTGTGCACGAAGAATATTAAAAAATATTGAATATAACAAAATTCTAAATGGCAAGTTTAAAGGTTTACTTTTTTGGCAACTGAGAAATATTTTAAATCATTTGTATTAGATAAGTATAATAAAGTAATAAACAATGACATTGACAATATTAAATTATAAAAAGAATCAAATGTAAAATATAACATAGTATTTAATGATTATTGGCACCAAGCATAGACATTTTAATTAATAATTTATTATGTTAGGTTAATATGTCTATGGCACCAAGTAATTTTTCTCATATAATAAAATGTGTAATTATACATTTTAGGGATATTTTTTTTTCGATTATACAGTCACTGATACTGTTTAAATATTTTAGTGATAGGGACACTAATAAGACCATAGATAATATTATCTATGAATAAAGGTCCCCACACACTGCAGCGGTGGCGGTGGCGGTAAATTGATGCAGGACACATTTCACCGCGGCGGTAAAACTAAGACAATAGAATTTAACGCCACCGCCGCAGTGTGTGGGGACCTTAAGACGACAATAATTGTTTGAAAGTTTTGTTTATTGAGGTACGATGTATTCGTATTTAAATTGGGCCACTACAATATCAATCTTGATATTATAATATTTATTTGATTATTTGCAGTTCGATTTCGTTGTATTCCAATTACTATCAAAAACGAATTCTTAAGGTGCATATAACTGTGTTTTACCCTATATATTATATTATTAATAATTTTGGATATATATATACATATATTTAACATTTATAAATTATGTATGTGTATTGTGTCACATAAAAATGCTTCTTAAAAGTTATGAGAATGAAGGTGAAGTAGACCCAGGATACAATTTACTAGCATAAGTAATAACACCATTAGGAGCCACTACAATAAGTCCTTTCAATGTATTTTAATGTTTATATGAACTATACTTCCGTCAATTTTTGGTCCAGTAGTGGTTTAGGAATATTGAATGAAATTTCAGTACACTCTAATGATATTCTACAATTTTTAAAATTATTTAAACCTTCTGGCAAGCAATAATTTTGGTTGAAGTTAACATACAAAATGTCATGAATAACACTAATTAATGTTAAAATAGTACTACCAACAATGGATTCACTAGTTTTAAATCTGGCTAAGCTAAATTCAATCTTAATTGTATTAAAATCAGGAGAATTTGGTCTTTAAGACAGAATTTTTCAACTTTCCAGCTATAAAAATAACTAAAATAAATTTTTGAACATAAATCAATAATTGTATCAAACATAGATTTAAGTACTAATAGTAGAATTCAAACAATATGTTATTAGATTCAAGAGAATGGTAACCAAAAGGATGATTTCTTAGGAAGGATTCTTCTTTTTTTAAATCTTCAATTTTTTTTTGAATTAAATACATTTCTGCTTGATGAGTTACACTGGTTTTGGATGTTTTAATATTTGTTTCTGTTTCAATAATATTTCATTTTCCTGTGAAAATTATGTATTTTTTACTTTTTTACGCCTTAAAACAGAAGTAGAATTTTAGTTTTTAATACCAATATAATTGTAAATTAACAACACAAATATGCAAGTATCATATAATTATGTTTACTTATTCATTCATTTACTAATCGAGCTGAAAAGCTTTATTCTAACCCAATTCTACACTACACATTTATTTGTGATGAAACAATTATAATATATTATTGAAAGTTCCTCCCCTAATTCAAATACCATAAGTATAAATAGATTGTACCAAGGATAAATAAATAATTCTTTTTTGTTCATTATTAAATATATATTTAACTTTTTTAAATATGAAGAAGAATTTTCACAAAGTAGTATTTAAAAAATGTATATGGCTATCCCATTTGAGTCTATAGCAAAGAATTAAACCAAGGTATTTTAATTTCCTCACATTTTCTAGTTTAACACACTCTGGCAAACATGTTTTATTAGATATTGAAACACATTTTGTTGAATGGACTATTAAACCATTGAGAACCATTGATTACCATTGATCACCGTTGACACGCAGATGACAAAAGCAAACGTCCATGTAACACGTACAAAAAGATGGCTCAAAAAGAAAAACACAACAAATAAATATTCATTAGTAGGTATGGTTAATAATTATAAAAATTGTGTACACCAGCATAAATTGGAGGACAAATAGTGAATACTATGAATTGCAATAGTATAATATATTAGAAAAATAGTAAGATATTATTAATATTTAATACTTAACTGAATGATTTGTGTATAATGAGTATGGTCCAAAATACTATAAATTATTTGTATCGACGAAAAAAAGGGTTTAGCTTCATATTTTTGGTCGGTGTATATGTATAAACTTGTAAAGAACACGTTTTAAAAGTTAGTGCTTACAGAAAAAAAACACAAACACCAAAAAAATCAATCTTTTTCTAACATTGTTTTCTACCTATAATAGTTCATTGTATTTCTTATGAAATATTGAATTATTGAAATGGCCGTGATAACAGTTTGATTAGAAATTTGAACTTGAACTGCTTGAACCGTCAGTCTTATCAAGAGACGATGTGTGACGTACTGACGTCATACTATTTGTTAACAATAATTAATTTTGTTGATAAAATATAACCATCAAAATTGAACCATGGTTCAGGTATGCGGTTGCTCAAAAGTGATAACATAGAGCAATTGTCGGCCAAAATACGGTCGGCGGTAATATTTGTCGGATAAAATACTGTCGGCTAAAATACGGTCGGCAGTAATATTTGTCGGCTGCAATACGGTTCGGCCAAAATATTTGTCTGATAAAATACTGTCGGCTAAAATACGGTCGGCAGTAATATTTGTCGGATGAAATACTGTCGGCTGAAATATTTGTCGGCTAAAATACGGTTCTGCTAATATTCTTGTTCAATCAATTATTTTTCGGCTGAAATATTTTTCGGCCAAAATACAGGTCGGCTGAAATATTTTCGGCTATTTTACGCGCTCCCTGTTCAACATCATTACTGGTTTCAATTGATTTAGTAGCCATGTTACTTAGATCAGCGCTCACAGCTGAAGTTACTGGAGCATTATCATAAATAGTTAGATCTGAGTTGATAGGAGTTTGTTTGAACAATTGCAGGGTTCCATCAATGCCGCCTGAACTTTTACATACTGCGTTTTTTAATCCTTTCTATAAATATATCCAAGCACAAATAAATATTTTATAAAATAAAGAAAGAAAGAAAGAATAATTGTAGGGTGGAGTAGAGCTGGCGGTATGTGAAATTCACTCACCGGTAGTCGGTATGTGTTTACATACCGGTTTCTGTCGGTATACCGGTATGGTAAATACCGAAAATGTTTTCGGTAAATACCGTCTCTTCGATAAATACCGTCTCTTTGGTAAATACCATCTCTTCGATAAATACTGTTCCTTCGGTATATACCGTCTCTTTAGTTTATACCGTCTCTTCGGTAAATACCGTATACATTCGGTAAATACTACATGTATTTTAGATCATATAAATACCGTATATTATCGCCGTTGTCATGATAATGATAACAAATTGTATTATCAATATTATTATATTTTAGGTTAAGACACAAATGTATGACAATAGTATGACTAGCACACTTATTACGCAGTAGTGTCCTAATATAATATAATAATATAATATTGTAATGTATGTAATTTCAATATATTCATAATAAAGTGTTCTTTAATATAATAAACAGTCACATTTATTATAACATGGCGCAGTCGAGGTATGATACAAGTGTTAAATTAAAGATAAATTCAGATTACAAAATACTGAAACTAGCAGCGATGGCATTGGAATTTAATAGACCCAATGGTCTGTGCCTCGAAGGTAACTTGTCTGAAAATTTCAAAATCTTTAAACAAGCAATCGAAATATATTTTAAAGCGACATAAACGAATAAGAAAGACTCAGATTTACAAGTGGCTCGCTTATTAAATTTGATGAGTCATGATGGCTTAAAATTATACAATACAATCAAGAAGGTTGGAGAAAAATCAGTAGAAACAATATTAAAATCACTGGAAGAATACTGCATTCCTAAAACCAATGATATTATAGAACATTTTAATTTCTTTAACCGAAAACAACATGATGGTGAACAGTTTGATGTATGGTACACGGATCTGAAAAAATTAATCAAAGGATGTAATTTTGGAGAAGCTGAGAACAAAATATTAAGAACGCAGATAGTGTTGGGAATATTTGATAAAGAAACCCAAACCAGATTGCTAAGAGATGATGTTGCGTTGAACAAAGTAGTATCATATTGCCAATCAGTGGAACGTGCAGAGTCAAACAGAAGGATGTTGACCACGGGAAATGAATCAGACAAGGCCGTGCATGAAGTAGTAAACAAATATAGGACCAAAGAGCAGAATCAGAATAAATCGTGGAAAAAGGATGAGTCAAATCAAAATCAGTATAATAGCAGTCAACCAAATCAGTCAAAGGATCGTCAAATGAGTAAGAAAGGTAATAGTTTTAATAATATGATTAATTGTAATAGATGTGGGTCAAATCATGTATATAAAAACTGTCCAGCATATGGGAAATGTTGTAAAAATTGTAATGGGTATCATCATTTTGCTAAAATGTGTAAAGAGAAAAAACAGTATGATAACAAGTATGAAATGAAAAAAGCGCAAGAAATAAAGATTGAAAATAGAGCAGAGCATGAGCAGAGCATTTACAGTAGAATCAGTTCATAAGTTGTGGTCTATAAAAAATGAATGGTGTAAAACATTTGAAATAAATGGTAAGAAAATTAATTTCAAGTTAGACAGTGGAGCTGAGATAAACACATTGTCAGAGGAAGATTGTAATTATTTAGGTATACAGAAGTTAATAAAAAATACAAAAGTAACATTAGAAGTGTATGGTGGATTTAAGATGAAACCAGTAGGAGAAATAAAAACTATATTGACATTAGATGATTTCAGTATAGAAACAGAGTTCATAGTGATAGATAAGGTTTACAAGAGTAGGTCGATAATAGGACTACAAGAGTTAAAATTAATAAAAAATGTAGATTTGATAGCAACAAAACATAACAATGAGTTGAACAAAAATAAATTTGTGGAAATGAACTTAGATGTGTTTGAAGGTGTAGGTTGTTTCCCTGATGTATGTAGTCTTAAATTGAAAGAAGGAATAATACCAAAAGCTAGTATAGCTAGAAGAGTACCTATTAAAATTAAAGATAAATTAAAATTAAAATTAGAAGAACTTGTAAAAAAAAATATAATAAAACCAATGGATGAACCAAGTGAGTGGGTAAATAATTTGGTAGTAGTACAAAAACCAGATTCATCGCTTAGAATTTGTCTAGATCCAAAAGAATTAAATAACTGCCTAGTAAGAGAACAATATCCAGTACCAATGTTAGAAGAAATTACTCCAAATTTAATAAACAAAAAATATTATAGTGTGCTTGACTTAAGAGATGGATATTATCATATCAAATTAGATGAAAAATCGAGTAAGTACTGCACATTTAGCACACCGTTTGGTAATTTTAGGTTCTTAAGGTTAGCATTTGGATTGAGTGTAGCACCAGAACTGTTTATGAAACAAAATAAAAAATACTTTGGAGATATAGAGGGTGTAATTATCTATTTTGATGACATATTAATTGCCGAAGATTCAATAGAACAGCATGAACAAATAATGAATAAGGTAATAGATAGAGCGAGAAAATATAACATTAAGTTTAACATATCTAAGTTACAGTATAAGCAAATTGAAGTTAAATTTTTAGGATTAAAGTTTAATGAGAAAGGCATGAGTCCTGATAACAGTCACATTTATTATAACAGCCGTGTTCCGTGTAGTCTCAAACTTCGTAAATACGTTGAGGCGCCTTTACACTTCATCGTGTCGTGTTGTTTTGTGCAGACTATAGGTATATTAAATTCATGGGACATTATTTAGGATAGGTATCAAAATATTAGTAACACGTTACCTATAAGTTGAATATATCTAAATTCAAACGACAAGGTCAAGTGTGCCTAAAGGCTAAAAGCTCCTTTACCGAACACGGTGGTAGTAGAAACTGGAAAGTACACATTTTTAATGTGAATCAAAACAAAAAAAATTAATTATAAAAATAACTCTGACACACAAGGTTTACACGAATATGAGAGTAAGACAAAATGCATATACAAATATTTAAAAGATATTCAACTGAAATAAAAATTACTTGTTTGATAATAAACTTTATTAATTAGGTACAAGAATTATAAGATATTATAATATCACAGTTATTATAACTAATAATGAATAATATTATGCATAGTAATGAGTGATAAGTTAAATTATTAATTATGATATAAATTATACACTAAAATATAAAATCATAGCCATACATGTTAAAATAATTATATTACTTATAATAGGTAATGTATAGTCTTGTCTGTGTAGTGAACCTGTTCAGACGTATTTTACATTTCAGTAATTATTGCTCTCTTATCTCTATGTTTTAAAGTTATTATTATCTCCTATATGATATTTCCGTTAATAAACATTGATTAATCACGTTAATTTATTCTGTTACAAAATTATTATAATCTTAATTACCCAATAATGGATGCTAAATTGGATGATATTTTAAGCTCAATAAACGAATTGAAGACAACACAAAATAAATTGGTTAATGCAGCTAATAAGCAAGGTAAAACACTAAAATCATTTACCAAAAAATTAGATGACCTTAACTCAAAATTTGTTAATCTTGAAACCAAACTCTCAGATTTAGAAGCCGGAAACACGCAATTGAAAAGTCGTTTTGACTTACTCGAACAAGATTATGTTTCGTTTAAACAAAAAACAAGTTCACCAGCTTATCAAATAGAAATATTAAACGAACTATATGACCTATAATCTAGAGCAAATAATATAATTGTTTTTAATTTACCGGAACTTAATTCTGAAAATTCTGAAAACTTATCAGATATGTCACTATTAAAAAATTTATTTAGTGATTCTGGCTTAAATCTTCAAATAATAAAAGCACATCGCCTTGGAAAACCTATATCAAATCGACCTCGTCCTCTTAAAGTTACACTTCCAAATGCCAGTGACAATTTTTCGGTCTTACGCTCTCAATCTAAACTCCACGGATCACAAAAATGGCCAGACATACATTTCTCTTCCGACCGTTCAGCTAAACAACGTGAATTCATGTCAAATCTACGTGAAGAGCTAAGAAAAAGAAAAGAAAATGGTGAAAAATATATAAAAGGTATTCCAACTATTATTTATTCAAAAAACTAATAAAACCCACTCCATTTACGTTAGATATTTATTACCAAAATGTTCGGGGTTTAAATACTAAAATAAACTACTTAAATGCTCAAATCCCTTACTCTAATTTTGATATATTCGCGTTTACTGAAACTTGGCTTTCAAAAAATATTAGTTCCTCTGAATTGGGTTTTAAAAATTATAATGTATACAGATGTGACCGTAATACTAATACTAGTAGCCTCTCTAGAGGAGGTGGTGTTCTTATTTCCGTCAAGAATACATTATATTCAGAGTTGTTAAATACATCTTCTTGTCCACTAGAAATTTTAATTGTTTTAATAAAATTAGATAAGAGAATATGTATTGTTAGTTCTGTGTATTTCCCTATCAGCTCATCAGTAGATTTGTACACTTCATATTTTGATATCATGTATAATATGTTAAATAGTTACCCAAATGCTGAATTTTTATTATTAGGTGATATTAATTTACCCTCGGCAGCCTTTTCGAATGCAAAATCTCTTTTCTTTAACAATTTATCCTTTCTTAATTTTAAGCAAATTAATAGTGTTTTAAATAAAAATAATGTTTTACTCGATTTTGTCATAACAAACTCAGACACCTGTCATGTTTCCTTAAATACTTTACCTATTGTTAATGTCGATTTACATCACCCCCCTCTCATTATTAACCATTCATTCCCTTACCTTCATATAAATAATCTAGAACATCGTGAAATACTATATAATTGGAACAAAGCTAATTACAGACAAATTATTCTCAAGCTGAGCGCTATGAATTGGCAAAATATTTTTCAGCTTCACGATATGCATTATAATATAAATTTATTTTACTCTAACATTTTTTCAATTATAAATTATTATGTTCCAACTTTTTCAATATCTAATAATTCAAATTTTCCCTCATGGTTTAGTCACGAATTAAAATGTATCATTAAAGAAAAGAAATTATACCATTTAGCCTTTAAGCATTCTAATAATTTTCCCGATTACCTTCAATTTTCTAATTTAAAAGGCAAAGCTAAAATAATTAGACAAAGAGACTATAATACTTATATGAATAAAGTTCAAAATTCAATAAATAATAACCCCAAATATTTTTGGAAATTCTTCAAAGACAAAAATCTCAAAACTCGATTCCAAACAACATGAATTATAATAAAATTAATGCCAACAATGGTCAAGATATCGTTAATCTTTTTGGAAAATTTTTCTCTAACGTATACAAAGAACCTCTATTAAATTTACCAGATATCCATATTAATGAATCACCTTTCTGTATTAACAGCTTTGATATATCACTTGAAGAAGTTTTTTTTGAATTAGATAATCTAAAATTAAATTTGTCAACAGGCCCCGATAATCTGTCAGCTACCTTTTTACACGAATGTCGTTTTGTCCTTGCACCTCATATTCATTTTCTTTTTAACCAGTCTTTAAATTCTGGTATATTTCCTACAATCTGGAAAACTGTGTTTATTTCCCCTATTTTCAAGAAAGGTGATCGCTCTACCATAGATAATTACCGCCCAATTTCAAAAATGTCTATACTTCCAAAAATATTCTCAAAAATAATAAATAATAAAATATCTCTTATATTAAATACATTTTTACATGATACTCAACATGGTTTTCGTAAAGGGCATTCCACCATAACTAATTTAGCCATATTCAAACACAATATAATCGATTCATTCTTAGCTAAATCCCAAATGGATACAGTCTTCACTGATTTCAATAAAGCGTTTGATAGTGTGGATCATTTTATACTTATACATAAACTAAAAAAAATATCGGATTCTGTGATCCATTACTATCCTGGCTTACATCCTTTCTAATTAATAGAATCCAACTAGTTAAATTAAACCAATTTATTTCAGAACCCATCCAAGTTCTCTCAGGTGTTCCTCAAGGCGACCATCTTTCACCTACATTGTTTCTATTATTTATAAATGATATAAATATGATTATAAAACACTCAAATATTTTATTATTTGCAGATGACGCGAAGATCTTTAAAAAAATAGATTCTATTCATGATTGTATTAATTTACAAGATGATTTAAATAATTTATATGATTGGTGTAATTTAAATGGTTTGAACCTCAATATCAGTAAATGCAAAATATTATCATTTAATATTAAAAAATCTCATGTTTATTTTGATTATAAATTTAATAATGTCTCTATTGAACCTGTGGATTCATTTACCGACTTGGGAACCACTTTCGATTCTAAGTTATGTTTTAATCAACACATTGATAAAATAACCAATAAAGCATTTCAAAATCTCGGTTTCATTACTCGAACTTGTAAAAATTTTAATAATGTAAATGCCCTAAAAAATATTTATTTTGCTTTTGTCAGATCACATGTAGAATATGCATCCCTTATTTGGTCATCAGACAACATAGGAGTTAATCATAATCTCGAAGCTATTCAAAATCGTTTTCTTCGCTCTCTAGCATTTAAGTTTAAAATCGAACGTCCACCACATTCAAATTATAACGGAGTATTATCCTACTTCAATATAGAATCGTTAAATACAAGAAGAAGTAACCTCCATTATTCATTTTTATTAAAACTATTAAACAACTCAATATATTGCCCTTATTTACTGCAACGATTAAATTTTCGAATAAATACTAAATCCACCAGAAATCTAGAAAGCTTTTAAATTAATAATGTTTCTAAAACATACTCTAAATCATCTCCTTCAAATATACTGATGACTGTAGGTAACACTACGAATATTAATTTTAGTTAAAATTATTATAGCTGTAAAATTATATACCACATAATATGTAATTGTTATATTAATTGAATGTAAACTTTATACTATTTGTACCAACATTTTATTGTATTCATGTCACTACACAAAACAAATTTTTTTTTTTATATATATATTATTCTGTAAATGGAGTTTTTTTTTCCGTCAATAAAGATAATAATAATAATAATAATAATATACTAAAATACATATTTAAAAATGTGTTCCTTTAACAATAAAATAACAAAGGTATACTTGTATATACTTGTTTATAAGTATACACTGTTTTATATCATAATCATAAAAATTGTCATTTTGATGATTTTAACAAATTCAAAGTAATATAATAAATACTAATAGTAGTAATATTTGTTTTACATAAATGTGTTACTTTACACAACAAAGTTAATATAATTAAATTAAAGTTTACCAAAAAACTAAAAATAAAAATCATACTAGTTAATTACCAACTATCATATGAGAATTGTTTGATAAAAATATTAGTTGTTCAGCATGTTCCGCTGACAACGATGTACGTTTATCAGTAATTACGTTACCTCCATAACTGAACAATCTTTCACAAGATACGCTAGTGCCTTGTATACATAAATATTTTCTTGATAATTAAGATAAATTCGGAAACTCTGATTTATATATTTTCCACCAAGCAAGAGGGTCTGAATCTAGGTCTGCTTTGGGAATTTGAATATATTTTTCGATTTCCGCCTCTAAAATATTTTGGTCATTTAATGTTGATTCAGAAGGTACATTTTTGCTTAAAAATAAAGCTATGCCTATAAATTGTGCAAAATGTTTCATTATAGTTATGTGTCAAATAAAATGTTTTTTAAATATTATAAACTTACCAGAATAACGTTTTTTTTCCGATGAAAGCGATTTATTTTTATTTATTTCTCCTGATTGATCTCCAGATTTTTTCAACTCTTCTATTAGTAATTGTTTTATATTACTTAAATCACAATCATTCAAACAATACGCTTTATATCTGGGATCTATAAACGATGCTAATTGTATCAATTGTTTTGTTTTAAAGTTTTCAAAGTAGCGTTTAGATAATTTTTCAAACATAGTATCTGTTATTAAGAGTGTTACGTGATTGAGTTCTTGCGATAGTTCTATATTTAAAGTTTCATCTGTATCACCATCTTCTTCGGTATCATAATTTATTTGAGAAAAAAAAGTAAAAGATTCTTCTAGCAATATAATTTTATCAAAATTAATGTCTTCAGTGTTGTCAAATAGTTGAACACTATCCGTTTCTAAATTAGCACTTTGTATGGAATCATGTATTATATTTTCCGTTTTATTTAAATTTAATTTTAGTTGCTCATATACTGGCCATAATCCTGAAATGGTAACCTTAGTTTCTGATTCTAAAGCTTCACCCAACTGTTTTAAAGGATCCATTATATGTAATATACGTTCAATTAACTTCAACTGGTTAAAAGTGGGTAAAATTTGTTGGTGTTTAGTGCATATTAAAATTTTTTAACGCTTCATTATGTGTATTTAAAAAGTTTAAACATGGAAGTAGTGACCACCAACGAGTGTCAGACGAAGACGATGGTTCAGAGGAGGAAGATCTAAATTTGTCTGTTCATTTAATAATGCACGTTTCCTTTTGGAACTGCAGTGGAAAACAGATCTTACTTTTACTGCATTTTCAGTACAATATTTAACAGGTTGTAAGGAAAATGCATTTGTAACACCAGTATTTAAAACATGGTTAAATTACATTAGTTCAACAGCTTTTTAAATATTTGATCCACAATCTGTGGTGATACCCGCGATCTTAGATTCGTCAATATCCCAGTCATGTAATATTTGCTTGATACTATTTTTAATATTAAAACTATTGTGGTCGATATTCAAAGAAGTGCATGCCAAACAAAAACTTTCGAATTCCCATTCGTCCTTTATAATATGGGCTGTTAATCCTATAAATGGATGACCATTTCCTGATGTCCAACAATCAGTTGTGAGGGCAAGATACGATACACCTTTTAATTTTTCCTTAATGCAATTTTTTACGTCTTCGTATAATTGAGGAATTTTATGGTCAGAATAATATTTTCGGCTAGGAGGTTCAAAACTAGGACAGAGGACGGAAAGTAAATGTTTAAATCCTTTTTTTTCTACCGAATTATACGGTTGCATGTCTGCACACATCCAAACGGCAATGGCATGCTTATATTTTTCAATTGTTTTTTTATCAAGTGGGTGATATACTTTTAGTTTACTTTGTTTCAAAATGCCTAAATAAAAAAAATAAATGTTTTATATTATGTAACTGTGCAATAATTTCTTAAGATTTTAAAATTCAAATGAACGACAATTATTTAACATAAGATTATAACGATAAAAATAGAAAATAATTTAAATTGTTTTTAAAAGATATTAAATATACACTTTTCTCCCAAAATTGACCGAATATGCAAAATATGCATTTTAAATTAAACATTTTTAAACTCATCCTTGTACCTATATCTCGGATTTCTAGTTTGGTCTGCTATGAATCGAGAGTAGAATTTAGAACGATATGCACAACTTTCTAGCCCTACTTATTACATATACTTAGATAAAAATAATTTTAGCTAGCTACGAATTTACAACTGAATGTATAGATAATCTATATATAGGTATCATTATACCTTTAGAGATTGATGCCTGACTGCCCTGACTATCCGACGCCAAATTGCTTTGAAGATTAATTAAAACAGGATCATCAATATTGTACTCTTGCAGTTCTTCAGATGTAGTAATTGTACTATTTCTTTAAAAATGATTCAAATAATACATTTAAGATAATATTAGTTTTATTAAAGATTGATATATAAAGTATTTATGTATGTAAGTTCAGTGCTTACCCATCAATTTTCAAATATTCTGAATACAAATTTGGATGTTTGTAACGCAGATGTGATTTTAAATTTCTTGTGTTACCGCCTTTGCTGTTTTTTTTTTTCGCTGCATTTTTTACAAAGCCCTTGATTTGGGTGTTTTTTAAAATATAACCAAATTTTTGATTTTGTTTTCATAATTATTTTTTATCTAAATTTAAGGAAAAATAAATTAAATACCTAATTGTCCTCATTTCTATCACAGTAAAATTAATATAATAATGGTATTTAATAATTACTAATAATTAGTAATAGAAGAGAAATTTTATTTTTTCTCAATGATTTTTATTTTTTTAATGCTTGACAATTTATTAGCAAAGAGCGATAAAATATAGAAAATGTTGTAAAATGTGGAACGGTACCTATATAAAATACACAATTTTAATACTGTCGTATAACAAAAAATATCGATTTGCCCCAATTTTTTTTTTGATGTCATCATTTTTAAATCATTGAAATAGATGATTTTCAAAAAAAAAGGTGGCCCAGTAAAGTTTAAAAGTTACTATCATTATTAAATTTTTAATTTCTTAACGGTTAAAAATATACATTTGAAATATATATAACAAATTGAATAGATATATTTTAAAAATGAATACATTTTCTGCAAATAACTAACAAAATAAATGATGTACGACAAATTGATAATAATCATTATATAATTAACTAGTTTTAAATTAAATACCATGATTAAATATTGAATAAAATAAAAATGCATATTTAAATATTATTAGGTATAAATTATGTATTTGAATTCTTACTTACCTATGATTTAAAAGTGAACAGTAAAGTAACAATTTTGTATTTTGTATTTATGATGCGCGTCAGTGTATAACACTGTAACGAACCCAATAATGCGCATAATATATTATTGTGCTCGTTTCGCTTTCGGCTACATTTGGCAACATAAAAACTAGATAAACAATAGCACTTAGAAATTCGACTAGATAAATCAAAGTCATATATCTGATTAGAAAACCTATGGGAAGATACCGAGAGGGCAATGCGAATCTTGTTATCTCATTACAATAGGTACTACAATCTCATCTTAAGCATAAACGTATGAATATAACAACTAAATATTGTTATGGAATATACATATGTATATGTATATATATATGTATGTAATGCATAGTATCTAAATAGTAACGGATGGCGTATAACATATATTGCAAACACGATAACAGAACACGATTCTCGGAATAACCAGGCGTGGGAATGTATCAATGATTAATTGAACAACGTCCTGTGAAATCCACAGATAAGTCGATAAACTAGGGGGAAGTAGGAGAGCAGGAGGCCCTATAAAACCAGACCCGAAACGGCCTGTAGATTAGACGTGTAACACCACAGTACAGGCGAGCACCTTCACGAAAAACAACGCAACAACTTGTCAAATTAGACTAATGCCCGTATGCATAGTCCTGTTGTTATGTGTCACATATAGTTGCTTAAGTGACCTTTAGCTAAGTGGCCGTTAACATTTTTATGTAACCCATAACTATTATTATGTCCCACATAAGTTGTGTCTCGCATAGACAATATTTATGTATTCAATAGCTATGTAAAAGTTTATGTTATAATAACCATTGTTATCAGGGTTATTATGTTCACATTAGTGAAAATTGATAAGATAACGAATAATAGTATTACTATTATTCGTAATTCAAATTTATATAATTCATTTTGTTTTCTAATTTAATAAAAATATTTTATATAATGACGAGCAATTCAGAAAAAAATAAACGAGCGCCCGTGCTCCTAATATTTTTTTTTTTTTTTTATTTAAAGTTTACAGGCTTCAACTTCAAAGGTTATTAGCCAACATTTATCCAACTTGTACCCTACTGAAAACGGCCTCCCCCAAGGATCAGTCCTCAGCGTAACCTTGTTTCTTATAGCCATACATGACATATTTCTCCAAGTCCAAAAACCCACCAAACACTTAATCTTCGCCGATGATTGCTACATATACTGCAGTGGCACCAACATAAATACTACCCGAGAAATACTTCAAAACGCACTCCACACTCTACAAGAATGGGCAAATAAATCTGGATTCATTTTTTCTCCACAAAAAAGCAAAGGCATACAATTCAATCTCAATATAGACACCATCCTTTACCTTAAAAACACTCAAATCCCCTTTCATAAATCACTCCGTATACTAGGACTGATTTTTGATAATAAGTTAAACTGGATTACGCATCTTAAACAGATAAAAGTTGCATGCAAAGCCAAATTGAATGTTATAAAAACTCTCGCCAACCATACATGGGGAGCAGATAAAAAGTCTTTGTTAAACATATATAAAACATTAATTCTATCACAAATCAATTACGGATCTCCAATCTACAATACAGCCAAGCCAAGACATCTCAAAACACTAGACCCCATACATCACGAAGGAATTCGTCTCTCGATCGGCGCTTTCAGAACAAGCCCCACAGAAAGTATATTATGCTATGCAGGAGAAATACCCCTTCAACTCATAAGAGACAAGACCACTCTCCTACACTGTATCAAACGGAAAACCACTCCCAACCACATAAGCCATATACCCCTCCTCAAAAACCACAACCCAGTCATCAATGACAATGTCAAAAAAAAACTTACAACAATACAAGATATCTACTCCAACTTATGCAATAAAATGAATATTCACACCTCCGTCGAAGAAAAAATCACCTTTCAAAAAAACCCTCCCTGGCTATGGAACATAAAATTATCAACAGACTTACTCACACTCTGTAAACATGAGATAAGCCACAAAATTATAACATCTCACTTTCACGAAATTATCCAATCTCGTTTCCCTAATCACTCTCTAATCTACACGGATGCCTCAAAGTCTGAAAACGGTGTCGGCTTCGCAGTTGTTCATAATCAAACGATCATTAAACACAAGCTTCCCACAATAACAAACATATTCACTGCCGAAAACTATGCAATACTCGAAGCAATTAAACTAGCGAATGCGCTTCAAACAAATAACTTTTTGATTATCAGCGATTCCCTCAGCGTCCTAACAGCACTAAAAAACCCATGGCCTAGTAGTGAAATAACTCAAATTACACAATCTGAGCTAATCAACACCCAGAAAACCTTCGAATTTATGTGGGTACCCTCCCATGTAGGAATTAAAGGCAATGAAACGGCCGATGAAGCATCCTCACTCGCCTCTAATATTCAACTCAACAGTACCATTGACAAAATATCATCCTACGATATTTTTACGTCCGTCAAAAATAAAATCCTTTTGTCATGGCAACACCACTGGGACTCCATTCCGCCTACCAACAAACTTAAACACATAAAATGTTCTGTGAAACAGTGGTCTACACCTCCGGACCTCAACCGACGTCAAAATATTGCCATCACTCGCATTAGAATCGGTCACACCTTTCTCACACACTCCTTCCTCATCAGTAAAGATCAACCCCCTATATGCAACACATGTCAAACCCGTATCACCATAAGACACATTTTTGAAGAATGCCCAGTACACGAACCAACCCGCACTCTGCTCAACCTACCACCCAACATCAAAGAAGCTCTAAATGAAGAACACACTTTAAAAACTATCGAATTCATCACCAAAGACAACCTTATCAACAAAATATAGTTTTAATATAAATCAAATTGTAAATCTATTTAAACAAATATTGTAATTTTTTTAATATTGTAATCTACTTTTCTTTTTCCTAATATTTCTGAAGAGGAAAAATCAATAATATTACACTGCATATCAAAAGAAAGGGGCATAATTGAATGCAAAAAAACAGATAAGTTTAGCAACAGGGACAAAAACTCAGTTTGGAAAAGAATTGCTGTTAATTTCAACACTCACTAACCTAACCTAACAAAGTAAGTACGTATATGAATTATACTATACAGGCAAATTAGGTATATTATATACTATACCTTCTTGTTTAATGTAATATAAAATAAATATTTCTGTTTGTAACTTCCATAATTAATTTGATTTACTGGTGTATTCAACCAATTATTATGATGTTACAAATTTTTTTATTGTAACTACCTAGTTACAATCTTCAAATCATAAACTTCTAGTAAAATTGTTTTCGCAGTACTGATGTAAATAGATTTTAATATACTAAAGTAAAAATAAGTTGTAAATGCGTACCTACATGAGATATAGTTTGTTTACCAGAGAGACTCAAAATGTCTTCGCCGTTTTTGGGAGGTTGAAAAAGCCAAAAGTAGAAAAGGATTTGCAAGAGAAAGGAAAGAACACATGGAAACTGGAGGAGGCCCTGAAAAAAAATTTTAATGACAGTACACCAGAAATAAATGAAATATTAGTTCAACCTCAAATTGTGGAAGTGAAAAACACGTATTGTAAAATACTATGAGAGCGATGGAATTGCTCTTGAGCAATCTGGAAACATAACACAAGACCTTATTTCTATATCCCAGACACAAGACTTATTCCCATTAAATGACATAATTATGCATTCAAATATTTTATTAAATGTCCTGTGAAATACCGAATGGCAATGCGAATCTTGTTATCTCATTACAATAGGTACTACAATCTCACCTTAATCATAAATCATAAATGTATGAATATAACAATTAAATATTGTTATGGAATATACATATGTATATGTATATATATATATGTAATGCATAGTATCTAAATAGTAACGGATGGCGTATAACATATATTGCAAACAAGATAACAGAACACGATTCTCGGAATAACCAGGCGTGGGAATGTATCAATGATTAATTGAACAACGTCCTGTGAAATCCACAGATAAGTCGATAGACTAGGGGGAAGTAGGAGAGCAGGAGGCCCTATAAAACCAGACCCGAAACGGCCTGTAGATTAGACGTGTAACACCACAGTACAGGCGAGCACCTTCACGAAAGACAACGCAACAACTTGTCAAATTAGACTTAGAGTATTTGTGCATAACAGTTCAATAAACAACTTTACTTTCAACCAGTCTAATTATTTATCAACTCTACCTAAAGAAATCCTCTACCAACGGTCTTGCTACCTGCAACTTTATAAACTAAGCAATTAACTCAATCAAAACAAACATTATCAGGTAGATCAGGTTCTAGATTTGATCCAGGTGTAAAGCACGTTCAATTAGAACAAATAACTAGGAAAAGAGTAACGAACGCAAAATATAAGATGGATTTAGATTAGGGTGACCATATTTAAAAAAAAAAAATACAGGACAAAATTAACAATAATTTAATTTTTTTTTATTTATACTTAATATATATATATCTATATTATATAATATATATTTTATAATTTAAACATAATTTTTAATAACACTGTATAAGATTAAATTCATGTACTTTACTTTTTTAAAAAACCTCTTAATTCATTTTGATGACGATTGTTCAGAGATGTCTTCACTATTTGATTTTTCATATTTTTCTGAAGAAGTAATTAGTTTTAATAATTGTGGATGTTCTAAAAGAAATGTATGAAATTCTGTACATGAAACATTTTTAAAATGTTGTTTTACGATTATTATCGATCTAATTGTGTCCACAAGAAATCGATTTTTCTCATCTGTCCATAAAACATTTGTAATTGAAAATACTCTTTCTACCGACGCGTTAGTTCCTGGAATAAGTACTGGGAGTAAATACGCACCTTCGCTTAGGCATTTTAATAGATTACTTTCCTAAAATTGTAAAATATTATATTAACGATTATCAACAAGTCGACAACACTCAACGATTGTTGGAACCCAACTAATAGATATTCGCTATTCGCCGTATTCACAAAACGTATTTTCAGTGATATAAATATAATAATAGATAGAATCGAAAGCATAGTCAGATAACGGTAAATCCGATAACTCCGATAAGCTCCTATAACTCGTAGACATACCGTCATACCCCATACTGATAAATTCAGACAATTACAAGATTACAATTATAATCATTATTCATTACTTTCGTAAGTTTCGTTTTCAATTTCATTCATTTTGTTTGATCAAAAAAACAGGACAAAAAGCGTCCTGAAAGAAGTTTGTCAGGACAACAGGACACAACGCTGAAATAAAGGACAATCCTGTAAAAAACAGGACGTATGGTCACCCTATTTTAGATAAAGCAGTTTCGATGATTCCAATTTGCACGGGTAAAAAGGACGTAGCAGAATTTATAAATACATGCGAGATAGCACTCAACGATATTGCAGAGATAGACAAACAGCTATTGTTAAAAATTATAACTTCTAAATTAGCGGGAAATGCTTTGGAAGTAACTAAATATCGCACATTAGATTCTTGGGAAGCAATAAAATCAATTTTACAAGGGGCATTCGAGCATAAAATTTCGGAAAGGGCTTTATCAATAGGTTTAAATACGGCACGTATGGCAGAAGGGGAAAGCGTAGCGAAATTCGCGAATAGAATTGAAGAATTATATTACAAATTATGTGCAGCTAGTACCATAGGGTTGAACAAAGCTGAGGAAACTGTAGTGAAAAACCAAACGAAAAAACAGGCAATGATTATATTTATGACGGGGTTACCAAATCACTAATATATAGTACTGAAAGCAAGAAGTCCTAAGTCTTTGGAGGAGTGTATACAAATGGCTCTTGACGAAGAAATCGAATATAATTCTAGGATGAGTATAGAAAATTTGCAGAATAATGCGGAAAGTCAAAAATTTTAGTAAAAACGAAAATCAGGGTGTAAATGGGGATAACACAAAGCAACAGAATAATAATGGTAAAAATAATACATTTTACCGCAGTAATAACGGGCATATGAATCAAAACGGCAGGAATAATAATTTTAATAATCGAAATAGTCATAGTAACGGATACAATAAATTCAATAAAAATGTTAATCGTGGAGGATACAGTGATTTTGATAATAATAATCGTAACGGATGACGCGGTCCCGCGTAATAGCTGTTTGAATTCAAATAGCCTTTTACGCGGAAAGCCGCGCAACGCTTCTCAAACAAACCGCCAATCGACGACGGACGACGCCGGCGCGTGACACCCGCGCCGTGAACCGTCTGCCGGCCGTTGGGTGAACCGGATTGTAATGTCACCAGTTTTTTGACGACCGATACGACACAGTCGACTTGCACCCGGCAGTCACATCACCCATTTTAATTGTTTTTTTTTTGAGTACAGTACTTAAAGTACAGGACTACAAGGCGAAGCAGACGCCCCAGCAACACCGCCTGGAAAAACCAGCGTCAACACCAGCCCCCGCCCCGTCAAAGCCAGAGCCTGCGACACCGAACCTCACTGTGGTCACGGTGCCGGAAGTGACAAACACAACCGGAACCGCGGAACAACTAACAGCCGCGACCCCTCAAACCGCGGATATGGAAATATCCCCGGAAGAGGAGGCGAACCTGTTAGGTAAGACGGACGCAGGCATGGCTGGCACTGAAGACATGGAGGTCAGCCTCATGTACTTCAGTCCCCCCACGTCCCAAACATGACTAGACACCACCAGGGCCACGTCCGCTGAACACAGCTGGAAAAGCGTACCCACGGACAGGTGTCTACCACAACCACCCTCCACACACACCCTTTGACAACACCGGCAGTTTGGGGGGGGGGGGGAGTATGACTATATGATAAAGCCTTTTACGCGGAAAGCCCCGCAACGCTTCTCAAACAAACCGCCAATCGACGACGGACGACGCCGGCGCGCGACACCCGCGCCGTGAACCGTCTGCCGGCCGTTGGGTGAACCGGATTGTAATGTCACTAGTTTTTTGACGACCGATACGACACGGTCGACTTGCATCCGGCAGTCGCATCACCCATTTTAATTGTTTTTTTTTTTGAGTACAGTACTTAAGTGTGCCTACAATCTGTTCTCTTTGTTGTTCTCACTATTGTTTGGTTTTTTTTTTTTTTGCGTTTACGCTACAAATAAACGCGCAGTCAATCAATCGTGGTGTCGTTTTCTTTTTTTTTTGGTTCAGTTGGTCAGCAGACCCGTCACCACCTCATCCTCGCGGCTCCCCACAGGACCGCATCAACTGGCTCCCCGTACAGGAATCACCGGTAAGTGAAAACTTATTAACTTACCCCTTACTACCACCATCATATACCCTCCCCGTTGCGCGACTTGGAAAAAAGTTCCCGACGCGATCCGACAAAAACGTGGTTAGCTGGCGAAAACGGAAAAACCGGCGTCACGTAATATATTACATAAGGACGTAACGACCAGCCGCGCCGCCCGATTTACGGACGCACCGTCTACACCACGCGCGACGCTCCAAAGTCCACACACACACGACGTAGGTAGGTAGGAACGCAAGAGCGCGAGAGGGCCACACCACCACCGCCCAGCCCCACCGCCGATAACGTCAACACGCGATTACCCGGGACAGAAATACCACATAATCGGACTGCCGCCGCCGCCGCTCAAAGCGACAGCCGCCGTCTCCCTTAATCACAGTAGTGGGCCGGATAACGCACACACGCGCATCCGTGACAACACTCTGCGAAAACCGGTTACTGTGATCGCCCGACAAGCGCAATAACAAAACAATAACAACCCACTGACCTACATTCCGTACGCAAATAAACACCGATAAACGGTTAACACAGCTGATCGAAGGAACGCGACGACCTTTCCACCGACAACAGCCATATTTTTTATTTTCCCGTAAACAACACCGGAAAAACAATCGGACGTCATGCCGGGAAAATATATTAATGAGTTGACCGCCGTGGAGTTGCGCTACGAATGCAGGCAGCGCGAGTTGTCGGATACGGGCGCGAAGGTTGATCTTGAAATCTGGTTGATACAACATTTCACGGACCTGAACCTACAGGCCAACGAAGTCCGGTTTCCGCCTATGGAACCCGCCGGGCATACCGGAAATAACCCGCCAACAGGTCAGATGCTTGAAGCCGGACAAAGGGAAAACCAACCGGTCGAATCATCACCCGCTCAACTACCGAACTTCACCACCAATAAACCACCCACACCCACACACCAACAGGCTATGGACATGATCCAAGCGAGTCGTTCCATAATTAAGGAAGTACGGCAAGCGGCGGAAAAATCGGCGCATGGGCACAGTCTGGAATCGCGACTGACCATGCTCGAGGACTGCATGGCCCGCTTTGGCGACGACCAACGTTGCATTGCAGAGACAATGCGATGCCTGGAAATGGGTATGGCACGCCAAGCACCGGAACACCAACCGGAAGGGACACCACCGACCCTCCCCCACCACACAGTGCTATCGAACAACACGGAATACGGTACGAGGTACTCCGCGGCACGCGAACCGTCGTCCGCGGGTAACCAGCACGCCGACCGTTCGGTACGTTTCGATGACACACCAAATTTATACCATGCCCCCTCCTCCACACACATATATGCGTCACAACAATCGACGTTGATACCATACGATGACGTATGTGCAGCGAAACATTCGCTGCCGGAGTTCCTCGGAACAACGCCCGAGGACCCAGTACGATTTATACACAAAGCGGAATCGATATTGTACCAAACGCGTATAGATAGGTCGGCCTGGACTAATATTGTCACGCAGCAGCTGGGATGAGTTCCGCGCCGAATTTTTAGAAAAATTCGACAACGTGGATATACGGTCACGTCTGCGGGCCGAGATAGTATCCGTCAGACAAACACCAACGCAATCGCTTATGGAGTTCGTGACACAAAAAAATAAACTCGCACGCCGCGTCAATACCGGGCTATCTGAAACACAGCTAGTCGGTACGATAGCCGGTCTAACGCGCAACGAATACCGCACGCATATACGATTGCAGAGACCAGCGACTTTCGGAGACCTCCGCCGGGTAGCTGGAATCCTGGAATACACACCAGACGAAACGCCCACACAACAACAGCCGAAACCGGCGTACAAAACATATACCTACACCCGCCCGCCCCAACCGACGCAACAACCGCGTACACGGGACGGTACTGCAGGTAAACCGCAACCGCCCAACCCGTGCAGGTACTGTGGAGGTCCTCGCTGGAACAGTGACTGCCCGGGAACACGCCGCGTTCGGGAAACGGGAAATGAGTCGACGGACAATTGTCCACGCCGCCGCCTCAAACACACACACACACACAACCACGCCACCACACACAACGCTCGGCAATATAGACGGGGATATAACTATCAAACGCGCATCGATAAACTCGGCGTCATCAGATATATCACCCATCAAAAACATTAAAATTCCGTTAAGTAGCAGGTCATCATCACCACACACAACGACCCCTATCACGGAATTAACACGTACTCATACGGTACACACCCATAGCACAGGTAACCGAAACGGATGCTCTGGTAATGGCGGTGCAAACCGCTCCCCATAGTACCGGTAACGCGGTTAAGAACCAGTTACCCAGCTATACATCACAACCACCGTCGAATAACGCTAAACGTGTACGCCCCGACAAAATTCCGACCCCCGCGGTCGAACTCGAATTTAGGTCAGGCTCCGTAACAGCTCTACTCGACTCACAAGCACAAAAATCATATGTAAGCCCGAACATAGCACATAAATATGGCACACCCCCTCACGGACAATCAACTCAGGTACGAATGGCGGACGGACATACCACAATGACGAGTGGTACCTCCACATTCGTAGCCAGAATCGGAGACCTCACGGTCACCTTCAACGCAGCCATTCTGGAAAATTTGTACTGCGACATGCTCCTAGGTCACGACTTTCTCGTACAAAACGAAGTCACCTGGGACTACAGAACGAGCACTATCCATTTAGGTTCAGATAGGAGAACAACAGCGTGCTGGAAAGGGCGGACACCCACCCCAACCCCAGCACTAGATGTCGACAAATTAACAATAAACGGTGACCACCACACACGCGCGAAACTCGCCGAAGTACGCAACTATCCGGACGTATTCAACGGTAGGGTAGGACGCACCAGGTTAATTGAACACGACATCCTTCTCAAAAACCAAACACCTATAGCACTCAAACCATATCCTTACACACCGGTAAAACAGGCCACAATCGACACCATGATACGGGACATGGAAGAGCAGGGACTGGTAGAACAAAGCACATCCCCGTGGGCCGCACCCATCGTCCTACCAAAAAAGAAAGACGGCTTACCCCGACTATGCATTGATTATAGGCGGCTCAATGATATCACTGAGTCCGACGCTTACCCAATGCCCGACCTCATACGCTGATACGTCAGATGAGAGGCGCAAAAGTATTCAGCGTCCTGGACCTTAAGTCGGGTTACTGGCAGGTCCCACTTAACCAAAACGCGCGAAAACACACAGCATTCCGGACGCGTCGGGGCCTATACCAATTCCGAGTCCTCCCCTTCGGCCTCAAAAACAGCCCCATGACCTTCGTGCGATTAATGGACGAAGTCCTGAGGGGATACCTGGACGAGTTCGTTCGCGTATATCTAGACTATAATATAGTGGTGTTTTCGAACACTGTGGACCAACACCAGTGCCACTTGGACAAAGTTCTAGAACGCCTACAGAGACACGGGCTCACATGCAACCCCGAAAAGTGTAAATTCGGAGCCACCGAAATTTCTTTTCTCGGACACCTAGTCACCTCCGAAGGAATAGACAAACAACCGGAGAAACTAGAGGGCATCATAAACTACCCCCCACCAACCAAACTGAGGGACCTACGGAAGTTCCGGCGATTGTAAACTGCGCCCAACGTACAGGTAAACACGAAATCATACATGTAAACGGCGCCCGAGTTCTTATCGTGAGTAAAAAGGTGATATGTAAACTGCGCTCGAGTTTTATCAAATGTAAAAAGGTGACATATGTTACATAATATGTAAACTGCGTCCGGCTAAACTTTTAAAAACTGAATAGCTATATTTTTGCCAAATTAAACAAAATTACAGAATAACTTATCTAAAATTACAATCTTTAATATATTTGATTCGTTACAGCCATATTATAGCATAAATAATTAATAGAATAAAATTAAAAATTAAAAAAAATATATAATCTTAAAGAGTACAAAATGTTGTAACGTCTTGCGTTTATTTTTTGTCTTAGAATTTTGGTATTTAAAGGGTACATTTATACTATTTAGTTAAATATATATAACTCAGAGGCCGATTAGTTTTCCGAAATTTAAATTTTTCAATTATTTTCAAGCTTTTTTCGCGCTGCGAAACAAATTGTTCGGCCATCGTGACTTCACTGATTAAACTGAATACGATATGTACTAAGTAGCCCCATGCCGGATGTAGTGATTGATAAGCCATCAGTATATGCCGTATTACTGCAATAACTATTCAATGACGTGTTGGTATTTATAGACAACAATATAATTTCTGTGATATAATTGCAAAAGTACACAATCATAGTGACTTTAATAATTCAAAAGTTTTATATATTTTACAAACGGCGCACAGCTTATAAGTTGAAGTACCTTTTAACATGGATAAAAATTTGGGCGCAGTTTACAAAAAAAAAGGTCATTTGGGCGCAGTTTACGTATGCCCGGAAGTTCCTGGGCGTTTGCAACTGGTACAGCCAGTTTGTCGACAACTACGCGGACACCATAGCACCCCTAACGAATAGACTTAAAAAGGGGACCAAATGGTCGTGGACCGAAACCGAACAGGCCGCATTTACCAAAATAAAACGCGTCCTGTACGATTCGCCAAAACTGTCGACGCCGGATTACGGAAAACCGTTTCGCCTACAAACCGATGCTAGCGAAATAGGAGCAGGTGCCGTCCTTTTCCAACGGGGTGACAGCCCGGACGAAAGGCGGATAATCGCCAACGCAAGCAAAAAGTTTAGTGATACGCAAACAAGGTACGCCGCGGTAGAACGCGAGTGCCTCGCGATAATCTGGGCAACCGACAAGTTTAGACCATACCTAGAGGCCCGCCGCTTTGACCTATTCACCGACAACTCGGCACTCACATGGCTCCACCGAGCCAAAAACACAAATTCCAAGTTAACCAGGTGGGTACTACAGCTGGCTAACCTGGACTACAAAACCACACATGTGCCCGGCGTACAGAACGATGCGCCGGACATGCTATCCCCTAACCCAACCACCGGGCCACCGGTAGACGAGGAACGACTAGTAGGAGTACCCACCTCACCACTCACCACAGCTACTAGCTCACCGACCGACAATCTGTTAGCCACGACGGACCCGGCTAACACCACTAGTGGTCCCATAATCACACACGCTATGCTCGTTACATGGCAGGCCAATGACCTCAACACACGAGACACGGCGCACAACATGACAACGGACGACCCAGCGCACAGTACCGGAAGTACCACGGATAAAAAAAATAAACACCACCTGTCAAACGCGCACAAAAAATTTCACGCCGGCTTCGCACCGGAATGGTGGGGACCGGTAAAGCTATACATACGCGTAGGCAAAGGTGTGTTCACCACAGACCAACAGCCAGCACGCAAAATTCACGTGTCCTGCCTAAAACGCGCGAACACCGCAGCGCCCAAAACACCCCCCACCCAACCCCCATCCCAACCATAAATTCACAATAGCATTTGGTGTACATAATTTCAGTCGGAATAGCACCACACCACCAATGGAGTGTCAACCACCGACGACACCCAGCACCCTCCAACAAGCGGCGGAACTGCTGGAACGCAGCCAACAGCTGCTGAGGTCGGCCAGCTTGGAGGAGGGCACCAACACCACCACGGCGGCACGGGTACAACAGATGTCCACGGCGAAGCTGCAGCGGGACCCGGTACTGTGGGCCGCATACACGCGGGGGTGGGTTGACCGCACAGCCGTATTTCGGAAAGCGACAAGCGGGGAACCCACAACCATAGTGAGGCACAACAGGTCGCGCAGCCCCAGACGGGTGACACGACCATAGATTAGTATATATAATAGATAGGCGACTCCTGGGTTAAATATTGAGACTGCGAATAGCGCTCCCGGTAACCGCACGACGAACTATTCTGTAACAATCGATGTTTACGACCACATAATGAAAAAAAAAATTGAAAAAAAGATACACGGGATTCCTGGGTTCGAACCACGACTGTCGAATTCGATGTTTTTCCTACCTAATTACTAAAGCGCCCTAACCTATAGCCTACCATTGTATAGCAACAAGAGTGTTGAAATAGAACTATATAACGTATTAACGTCTATTGTTTTTTATAACTTTGCTCAATGCTCACATACGTAAATAATTGAAATTAAGATATATTTTTTATTATTTATTACGTACTTAGCATGTACATTTTATGCAACAGTTAAAACCTCCAGAATAAATTTGCTACCATTTGGCCCGCCAGCGCCGAAACAAGCAGCGGATGCGGGACTACAAGGCGAAGCAGACGTTCCAGCAACACCGCCTGGAAAAACCGGCGTCAACACCAGCCCCCGCCCCGTCAAAGCCAGAGCCTGCGACACCGAACCTCACTGTGGTCACGGTGCCGGAAGTGACAAACACTTCCGGAGCAACCGGAACCGCGGAACAACTAACAGCCGCGACCCCTCAAACCGCGGATATGGAAATATCCCCGGAAGAGGAGGCAAACCTGTTAGGTGAGACGGACGCAGGCATGGCTGGCACTGAAGACATGGAGGTCAGCCTCATGTACTTCAGTCCCCCCACGTCCCCAACATGACTAGACACCACCAGGGCCACGTCCGCTGAACACAGCTGGAAAAGCGTACCCACGGACAGGTGTCTACCACAACCACCCTCCACACGGGCAACTCCCGAGTGCGTCCCGTTTATCATATCGTACCTTTTTAATAGCCCAACTGCGTCCGCGATAATATCACAAATTATATTGGTATATCCCGTGTGCGTCCGCGATATTATCACAAATTATATTGGTATATCCCGTGTGCGTCCGCGATGTTATTGCTAACATTATTTCATCAGAAATAGGACAATTTTTAAAGAATATATTTGGATTATCCATGCTGAATGAACACGATATTGAAATAAGTTTTACTGAAGATTATATGTCTATCAAGCCTGATGATGAAAAACTAAATCAGTTTATGGATTATCTCGTAGAAAACTATATTGATCCACAGTCAGATTTCCCTCCTCACACACGGGCAGAAATGAGCAGTAGCAGTGAACGAACAACAAATGCGTGTGAAAGCTTTCATTTTAAATTTAATTCATGCTTTTACACCCCACATCCGGACATCCTTCTTAGAAATATTAAAAAAAATTCAAATAGACACAAAAATTGTAATACAAACTTCTAATCAAATACCTAAAAAAAATAGATCAGTCAACGAAAAAAATATTAAATTCATTGAAGAAAATATACAAAAATACAAAACTCTAGATATCTCTAGATATGATTATGTGAAAATCATGGCATTAAAAAGTCAACCAAAAAAATAGTTTAAATATTAACCCAGCATTTTAAAATTGTATGTAAGCCTAAATAATTTAATACATTTATATAATAATAAACTTTTAATTTTATAATAATAATATAATATAATAAATAAATAACCAAATAACCAAATATTTTTGGGGTGTAAGCCAGTTCACCTCCTCGTGGTGCACCCTGGGTAACTCTAAATGAACTGGGACGCATTCGGGCTATGTGAAAAATATGACCTTTTTTCTCGGGACGCACTCGGATGATACCTTATTCTGGACGCACTAGGAACATTAAAAAAGGGTCATTTCGGGACGCACTCGGGCGATGCCCTCCACACACACCCTTTGACAACACCGGCAACGGCCGGAACACCACCGCCGTTGGCAGTTTGGGGTGGGAGTATGACTATATGATAAAGCCTTTTACGCGGAAAGCCGCGCAACGCTTCTCAAACAAACCGCCAATCGACGACGGACGACGACGGCGCGCGACACCCGCACCGTGAACCGTCTGCCGGCCGTTGGGTGAACCGGATTGTAATGTCACTAGTTTTTTGACGACCGATACGACACGGTCGACTTGCATCCGGCAGTCGCATCACCCATTTTAATTGTTTTTTTTTTTGAGTACAGTACTTAAGTGTGCCTACAATCTGTTCTCTTTGTTGTTCTCACTATTGTTTGGTTTTTTTTTTTTTGCGTTTACGCTACAAATAAACGCGCAGTCAATCAATCGTGGTGTCCAAGGCCGTAACTGGCAAACAATTTCGTGGGGGGGGGTCCAACATTTTTTTAAATATAGATACTAAAGTTTAGTATCATTCATTTAAAAAAAATGTCATTAGTATAAACTTTATACTAATGACATTTTTTTTCTTTTTTCTTTCACAATATCACTTATTTTAGAGTTAGTATTTATAATATTAATACTTAAGGTTATTACAATATTTTCTTTTGTTTACATAATATATATATACTTTCCTTATGTATTTCATCTCCAGCTCCATGTTAACAATATTAATTAATTAATTTAATATCTTATATATTTATTTTTCTTTACCCTAGTTCTATTTTTTTACCCTTATTTCCTACATATTTTTCTATTTCCTATGCATATATTTTTTTCCTTTTAACTTTCCCTTTACCCATTGTATATATATACCTTCCATTAATATTTTATATTTTATATTTTTTTTTTTCTACATTATCGTTTGAATTTATCTTATTTACTGCGGACCTATCAGACAAACATACTATTAAATAAAAGACTATTAAATACTATTTAATAAAAGTTGTGGTTTTGGTGCAGACCAGCATTAAAATGATTTTATCTTTATCCTTTCTTTGACTTTATCCTGTTAATTCAAGTCCCTGACACTTACCTTACTATTTAATGAAAGTATAAGTTGACGTCAAGACTAAATTATCAAGATATTAAAATGTATACTTATCTTATTGAGATTTGTTAGAAATCCATTTGAACGATTGTATGATCCATTCAAAGTTCTTTTATATTCACAACTATTAAATGTACCACCAATTGATCAAATATCTATATATATTTGTCCCTGAAGATATTATTTCGCACGGAATATAATATTGGACAACTAATCAAAATCTTATTTTTATTAGATTACTTGGCACAGTATTACATTCCAAATCGATTTCTAATTTCCATTTCGCAGATTTTTATTTTGTATGGGATATAACATTATTCCACCGATCATAATTCAAAAGTATCGATCAACTGACATAATACTATTTCCCCCACCTAATTCCAATTTTTTTTCCCTCTGTAATTAAATTAATTTAAATTATTATAACATACTTTTAACATAATTACCCTCCTATTAATGTTTCATTATTCACGTAAAATTCCTCTTGAACCCACTGCGCAAGGTTAACTGATCGTTATGATTGGTGGTACTAGTTGTTGGTATATAATAGTGGCCACGCCCACCGGTTTAGCGTTATCCTGAACCCGCAGCGGTCGATCTATCGCCCGGCGGTATTGAAAAGGCAAATCCGAGACAAACTGGTTGTTTGGTATGCAGAACTGTCCTATCAACCATCTACAAAGATTCGCCATTTTCGATTGCCTTTGGTTTGTAGTATCGAGACCATCCAGTTTATCGTACTGTCCATTAATAATGCATCGAATGAATGTCGTTCTCTGTAGATGAACGGTTCTACCCCCATGTATCTAATCCAGCGGTTCCCAAACTGTTAGGATCACGGAACCCTTAGGAAATAGTTTGTGTTTTGCGGAACCCTAATGTCTTTAATTCCAACTCAACCTCATTTTTCTAAAAAAAAACCAGTACTCCAAAAAATGTTTTAATGAGATTGTTAATGATTATTGTTTATTAAAATTAGTTAAAAAAAACAATTTTCAATGAAAATTTTATTCATTTAAATAACAAACATTTATTATTTAATTATCACAAATATTTATTTTCAACAAATTATAATTAATTAGATTTTAAAATATACATACTATTAATATTTTTTATGAGAAGAATGGAACTGTTTCATTGTTTGATTTACAATAGTTTTAAAATTGGGTTTTATATCTGAAACTTGAATTCGTAGGTCTTTAGCGGCATTCGATCTATTTCTGTATTTACTTTTTGTATACGCATAAGAGGAAAAACCAGCCTCATAACGGTAGGTTGTTACAAACGGTAATGACAACGTCTATAGGTACATTAGTGTTATAATTTTATTTTGTTCAATTTCAAGTACATACAACAAATGTTATTTATAACGATGTTATACTATAATAACTATTATATAGTAACTATTATTTAGGTGAATTTTTTTTAAATAATATAAAATAATTATTTTTATCTAAATAATCCAAATCTTTATATATAAATGTGAGTATGAAAACCTTTGAGGCCTATGTTCTCGGAAACTACTAACCCGATCGTTATGACTTTTTTTTTAAATTGAAGAGCTCATTGCGGAGACGGTTTATGGCATTTGATCGAAACAAAGGAGTTAGTAATTATTATAAATAATGACCCATTACGTAATAATAAATAATAATAATAAATCAGTATTATTCTCAACTCCTATAACACATAGCAACCATTAATAAACAACAATTTCTATCGTAAATCTCAAAATTCCTGTTTGAGAAACTACCAGGGGTGATCAATTCCTTTTTTAAATTAGTCTAACCTAACCGCATTAAAATCCGATGAATAAATAAAAAACAAATTTAACCCTTTGTAAATATTAACGTATCTTCTTCCCAGAGGTCTAATCTACCAACTAACTATATAAATACACAGACTATAACTATACAGATTAAACTCTGGAACTACTTATCAGATCTTATATGTGTATTGACAAAAGACAATAATACAAATCAACAAATATGCCCGATTAACCAATAGCAACCAATATATTATACACAGGTGAATTTTCCTAAAATTTTCTTTTATATAAACCTTCTCCGTGAAATACTCTTCGTTTAAAAAAAAATCAAGACATTTATAATATATACAAGAAGATATGATAAGTAGTTCCAGAGTTAAGTCTATATAGTTATAGTCTGTGTATTGATATAGTTATATATATATATATAAATTAATGTTTGTGGGTAGATTGGACCTCTGATAAGAAGATAGGTTAATTTACAAAGGGTTAAATTTGTTTTTTTTTTATTTATCGGATTTTAGTATGGTTTGGTTAGAATAGGATTTTGTATAAATTGATTATATTAATCCACTGTAGGTGGAATTAAGTAAAAACGACAAACTTGGTATAACGTTAATACTTTAGAGTTATACACTATAATCATACACTTACGCACAAACAGCATGGGGTCCACGATCTACCGCAGGTAGATTGCCTACCTAATAATGTACTGTTGTGAATCATAATTTTTATTCCGGGCAACGGAAAAGTTAAGATAAATTTTGAACACCATACACCGAATATTAAATAACGAATTGAACAAAGTTTGAGTCATAAAGAGTTGATAAATTTAACGGGCAACGAAGTGCTCGGGATCAGCTAGTATAATATAAAATTATTTTCTCAATAATCACATACATCTGACGGAACCCTTGAGATAGTCCCACGGAACCCTAGGGTTCCGCGGAACACACTTTGGGAAACGCTGATCTAATCAACTCTCTCTCTTTTATATATTGCCCTTCTCTTTTCAACACCACCACCAACAATCGACCCCCCCGCTCGTTTAACTAAAGCTAGTTCGTACACCGGTTCTGACCATTCCCTACCATTTAGTACTATGCCTTGTATTGTTCCGTCCGTGTCATTTGTTAGTATTGTTCGTATTTGTTCATTCCTACAATTTTATTAATTTTATTAATTTCATATTCCTTAACTATTGATATTCTATTTTAACTTTATTAACTATTCTTATTACCTAACTATTTTCAAATAATTATATGTTATTTATTATTTTCAAAACTCTGTTGTTTCTATATTCATGTTATCATTTACTTGGCGTTCAGTTAATATAATTATTTTTACTTTTATATTTATATCCTACTGCCCCCAATATTATTGTTACAATAAAAATTATCATTGTATAATTTATTTCATTTCCTTTTTCCTGTTCTGTTTTAATAATATTGATCACTGTACTAGATTCTATCTTATTTTCGGTTTTTTCGATTACTGTTACATTCTGTTTGTGTCCCTTCATCATTTTAGTATAGACATTTTTGAAAACATTTTTCCGATAATATTCTTCAATAATTATTGTTTTTGTTGAATTCCCCCTATCGTTAACCATTTGTTTTAAAATTTTATAAAGATCGATTTTCGGTGTCGTTGTTTTTTGTAATGTTTCGATCGTAGATACTATTAATTTTTTATTCTTCATTTGATTTGTTAACTTCGTGTATATATGTTGTTTCGTATTTTTTATCTTTCCCGCCTATTAAATTAATCGTACAAAATTTTTGTAAATAATATGTTCTAGGTGCATTCAATACTTTATCCAATCTAATATAATTATCAGATAATTCGCATTTTATTTGAATAGTTTCGATATAATTGTTTTCGTAGTCCAAATTTGGAATATAAAATTCATCATCTACTTCTCCCGTGATATTAATGAAATCCAACTGTCCTCTGAATTTTAATTCTATTATTTTTCCTATTAGATTTTCACTATCTGCCTCTCGTTCATTGAACGTTATTGCGATCAAAAACCTATAATAGTATTTTTATTTATTTAACAATTTATAGTAATTCCGATGTTAGCTGCGCCATGCTTTATTAGTATATTATTAATCTACTAGAAACTTTATCACCATGTATACTCTATTCTACAGTTATTTATAATTATCTTATCTTTACTAGAATTAACTCATTATTGCTATATATATTATTACGTATTTTTATTTATTTATTATTTTTTTTTTCCTAAAGACTCGTGAGAGGTATTTCCTCCCTATTTTGAACGTCGCGTCGTGCTGTAGTAGTCAATGTTTGTACTAAAATATAATCTATGTAATGAGACAAAACGGAGTGGCCATTAACGTGGCGCACTCTCATTATGATCATTAGCAACGATCAAATATCGCCCGCCGCGTAGGAACATCTACCAACCAACCGCGACATAAAACCACATATAGCGGCCGCCGCCGCGCAATGATTATGAACGCACGCCGCCCGCGGAAAACATGAGTTTTCCCAAGGAACAGATAAAGTTATCGGAACGCGAAGCACATATTAAGAATCGGCGTTCTTTCCACCACATTATGGTAATCACCGAACACTTTGAACAATGACCTAAAGCCCAGAATCATGCAAAATGTCAAACGATATTTTGGACGGGACCAGTGAGCCTCGAGTAGCATAAATACAGGCCGCCGTTACAACACACAGTTCTCCCCGCTGATAGAAGGCAACTAGTATCTAAACAAATATTTTGTGAATGCAAAATGGGTGATATTTACCTACAGACTAATTTCATTCAGGTAGAGGGCCTAAAAGAAAAAGGAATTATTGGAGCGGACACATTGAACAAATATTCGGCACAAATAAAGTTCAACAAACAGACAGTACAATTCAAAGTCAATAGTATACCAATCACTGTACCATTCGCCAACAGAGAACCAAAGATCACCAAAGAGCACCAGCTCAACATAGAAATCAACGACAACTTGGCTGACGATCACGTCAACTTAAACGATCAAGAAAGTCAAATGTTTGTGTCATTGCTGAACAGCTACGAACACATTTTTTCTGAACAACCGGAAAAGATCACCGAATTTCAATGTCAGATACGTGTCAAGCCGGGGACTGATTTACCAGCGACCATATCCAATACCAGTATCAAGGATACCTAAAGTAGATGCCGAAATACAGAGGATGCTAGATTTACAGGTCATAGAAAAATCCACATCACCATGGTCGTCACCCATAGTCTGTATAGAAAAGAAAAATGGAGATATTCGATTATGTCTAGATGCCAGAAAAATCAACACAGTCATAATACCGGATCGGGAATGTCCCACAAACATGGACGACACCCTTATCAGATTCCAGGGGATAAAATACCTAAGTTTGATCGACTTGACGGCAGGTTATTGGCAGTGTCCACTAAAAGCCGAATGTCGGGAAATTACAGCATTTTTACACAAAGGCCGTAACTATGAGTTTAAAGTATTGCCATTTGGATTGATCAATTCAGTTACCGAATTCCAAAAAATCTTAGATCAAGTATTAGGACCGGAAATCTTACAATTTGCCGCCATCTACGTAGATGACATACACATCACCTCAGCGAGCTTTCAAGAACATATTTGTCACTAAGAATAAATCTTTAAAAACTTGCTCAGCACCACATCACAATCAGCAGGAAAAAGTCGCAATTTTTGAAAAAGCAAGTTATTTTTCTGTGTCACATAATAAGTGAAAAAAGGATATCTATGGACCCGGATAAAATACAAACAGTGATGAGCTTCCAACCACCTAAAACGAAAAAACAGGTACAAGCTTTCATTGGTTTCATCAACTTTTACCGTAAGTTCATCAGGGACATGTCGCAAGACACCGGACAGCTTAGCAAACTGACCAAAAAGGACGCAAAATGGACATGGGGAACCATCCAACAGCAAGCGTTTGACAACATAAAACAGAAATTTCTAGAGGACATAATAATTCAATTCTCAGATTTCAAGAGAGAGTTTCACCTGAACACCGATGTATCAACAACACACCTCGGGGCTGAACTCTATCAAATTACCAAAGAAGGGCAACATCAAACCCTCAGTTTTGCCAGTAGGACACTAAAAGCAGCTGAGCAAAACTACAACACCACTGAGCTTGAATTGCTCGCAATAATTTTCGCATGTAAAAAATTTAGAAATTATTTACTTGGAAATAAGACTAAAATACTAACCGACCATCATGCACTTACGTTCCTAAATACATGTCAACTACTCAATGCTCGACTGGTCAGATGGGCCACATTTCTCCAGGAGTTTCAGCTAGAAATAACACCCATTCCAGGGAAAGAGAATGTCGGTGCCGACACATTAACCCGGTATCCGCAGTCACCCACCAACGACGCAACAACCAGCAATAAGATAATCATTATCAACAAATTATCACTGTTAGAATACAGCAATGAGTTAAAAGACCAATTCAAAAACTTCGAAGTGTTACAACAACAAGATGAACACATTCAAAAACTCAAACAAAGGATCGCGCAAAGGACCGATCATAATTTCATGGTACATCAGAACTTACTGTTTCGTCAAGCGCACTCTGGTGAGTATCAGATCATGGTGCCAGAAGTAGCAATAAGACAGCTGGTAGAAGAAACACACAAAATATACGGTCATTGCGGGACGTATAAGACATATAAACTGTTGCAGCAGGATCACCAGTTTAAAAACATGTATCGGACGATTAAGCAAATTATCAAAACGTGTGATCTATGCCAAAAAGCAAAAATAAGCAATATAACGGCTAGGGGACCGACGCTAAGCATCCTACCCACCGAACCAAGGGAGATGGTACCTGCCGACCTAATGGGCCCGCTACCCAGGGGACAGGGAGGATGCAGATACATCTTGGCAATATTGGATGTGTTCTCCAAATACATCAAACTATATCCGTTAAAAAGAGCCACTACCGATACCATAATAAAACGACTAGTGAATGAGTACATACCAACAATTGGATTGTTCAAGAAGATCTTAACCGACAACGAAACGCAGTTCACCAGTACTAAATGGGAAAAAATCATGCAAGGGTTGAAAATCACCAACCTGCACACAACGATTTATCATCCGGAGAGTAACCCAGTAGAGAGGGCAAATCGTGAAATTTGCCGCCTATTAAGAACCTACTGTCATAAGCAACATACAAATTGGTTAAAATGGTTAGATAATGTAGAATACTGGATCAACCACACTACCCATACAACCACTGGTTATACACCAAGCTATATAATGTTTGGGGAGAAAACAAAGTTATCAATAAGCAAATTGGTAGTTTTTCCTAAACAAGAGGACATTGAGAAACCACCCGACATCATACAGATCGTAATGAAACGTTCAAAAGAGCAAGCTAATCTTCGAAACGCGTACAAAGATAGATCTAAAGGATTCCCGCAGTATGACGTGGGCGACCAGATCCTGCTCAAGGAACACCGCCTGTCATCCGCAGAGGACAGGGAGACACACAAATTATTCCTGATCTACCACGGACCATACCAGGTACAAGCAGTACACGGTAACAACACGGTAACTATCCAAATCAATGGAAGTCATCAAACAATCAACTTCAAAAACATCAAGAGATACTATAAACCCATGATCGGAGTGTCTCAAACAAATAATTAAACAATCAAAAAAAAAAAAAACAATATGTATGTAGTCCAAAATAACTTGCTTGTGAATCCATGTAATAAACTTCCAAATCCTCATGTGTTTAAAATAACCCCCTATATAGGAACCCAGAAATATGCTTGTCCAAATCCCATTGACCAAACTAAGAAGTAAAGCAGCCTTGAACAAAATGGAGGTCACCAGCATCGACCAATTACTAACCACCGAACAGAAACGAAAAATAGCAACGTTCTACCGGCGGGAGGAGGCCAAGAGAACTAGGTACAACCCAGAGCCCTTGTGGAGCCTTCCACCAACCATTCAAGCCACCCGAAGACCATCTGCCACCGGGATGACGTGGGATGATTTCATCACACATTGGGAACAAAGACCAGCACAAAGTCACACTCCAGTCAAACCACAGGGAGTAGCAACAGTCACAGAGAACGAAGAAAAGGAGCAGTCACCCAGGTCCAGTAACTTAAGCGAAACCGAATCAGAAGTTATCATCATGACAATAAAACACCTAATCGATCAACATCCAGGCTCCTCGGTAGAGATCAGAAAAAGTATATTGAAAGTAGGAGCATACTTGAGGACTTTGAGAATGTTTCAAAGACTCGCCTTAGAAAACTGATCTACAAGGAGAAGAATCAAAGGATCAAGAATACTAAGCGACAACATCAACCATAACAACGGTGAACCGATATTTCACCAAAGAACCAACACAAAGCATCAACATTTTAAAGTTTTTATTTATATTTTTTTTTCTCTCACTCAAAACCTTTCAAAAAAAAAATAAATAAAAAAGGGGACAATGTAATGAGACAAAACGGAGTGGCCATTAACGTGGCGCACTCTCGTTGTGATCATTGGCAACGATCAAATATCGCCCGCCGCGTAGGAACATCTACTAACCAACCGCGACATAAAACCACAGATAACGCTCCATTACCGAGCAGACCGAGGAAGACACCACATCGTTCGAGCCATTCCAGTCCACCAGCATTTCCGTCAACATACCGCCGTCCGAGCAGAGTCACTGTTGATTTCAAACCCGAGCCGTTCACGTCGGTAGTAATACTAATTACCGCACCGCCTTGATCGCGCCACTGTCCGTGGATGCATATTGCCACAAACCCAACCAGCCATCATAAGTCATATACCGTTCAAAGAACCGTGAGTTATATGTACACACTCCCCCCCCCCCCCTTTGATTTCATGTAAACCCACATTTAACCTATTTTTGATGTACACTCGCAAGAGTATAATATAATTTAATGATTCAAAAGAAATACTGTAATACACATAATTAAATTGTATCTGTATAATGAATTACTAAGAATAATGAGAATAAACGTGCAATAATACAATTACCAGAAACCCAAGCGTTGAATTTTCATTACAACTAACATAGGTAATAATTAATAATGATATATTGTAATAATTATTGAAATCTAACAAAAAATTAACAAATGATAAATAAATTGTTTAATTATTTAATTGTACTTAATGTTAATCAATGTAACAAAAATATATTGTAGATTGTACGTATATTTTTGAAAACAAAAAGAGAATATTTCGAAATAATGTAACCAAAATATGTAATTGTAAAATGATAATTATTGTAAACATGATTGTAATTGTAACGAATAACTTATGAATGTAAAATTGTAAATTAGGGAAGGTGCTTGTACTGAAATTTAGAAATGAGCCAAATTTCAATGTTTGGACAGTAAAATATGACTTTAAGAGGGGAGGTGTAACGAACCCAATAATACGCATAATATATTATTGTGCTCGTTTCGCTTTCGACTACATTTGGCAACATAAAAACTAGATAAACAATAGCACATATAAATTCGACTAGATAAATCAAAGTCATATATCTGATTAGAAAACCTATGGGAAGATACCGAGAGGGCAATGCGAATCTTGTTATCTCATTACAATAGGTACTACAATCTCACCTTAATCTTAAATCATAAATGTATGAATATAACAACTAAATATTGTTATGGAATATACATATGTATATGTGTGTATATATATATGTAATGCATAGTATCTAAATAGTAACGGATGGCGTATATTGCAAACACGATAACAGAACACGATTCTCGGAATAACCAGGCGTGGGAATGTATCAATGATTAATTGAACAACGTCCTGTGAAATCCACAGATAAGTCGATAAACTTATTTGTACATAAAAGTTCAATAAACAACTTTACTTTCAACCAGTCTAATTATTTATCAACTCTACCTAAAGAAATCCTCTACCAACGGTCTTGCTACCTGCAACTTTATAAACTAAGCAATTGACTCAATTGCTAGTTTATAACAACCCTATAACATAACCAGGGCCGGCGGAAGGCACGTGCGACCGCACGGGGCGGCAATTTTTTTTGGAAATTTAGGGGCGGCATTGTTAATAAATAAAAATATATGTATTTTTCAACATTACTCACTGTAAATATAAAATTAAAATAATGCTCATTATATTATTTTAACTGGAACTGTGTCATTTTATGAAGTACCTAAGTAAGCACTATTAGTAGATAATATAATGTGCGGGCTAGCCGCTAGCATTATCGCTCGTTGTGTTTCGCGATTATCTTTGTGGTTTCCAATTAGCAAACATGAACCGAATCAAATCACGATAAAGATCCCCATAAACGTATGTACAATAATCAATAATCATTAGCGATACAAACTAGTTTACTTGTGACGAGTAACAACTATCGAACTATACGTACCTAGTATATTGTAGTTTGTCAACGAGCGTCGTAGCGTCAACGATTATAGAGTACTGTGCACATTATTTAGTCAAACAACATTCAACATATCATATTATTTTAATATTAATTATAATTTGGTAAGTATTTATTTTAATTTTAAATAATTGTACAATTATTAATATTAAGTAGGTAATTTATGTAAATAATAAATACAATGAATTAAGTAAAACCCGTTTTTAAAACTATCATATTTTTTTTTTTTATAAGAAATATACATCATATTTTTTATTTATATAGTAAAAAGTTAAGAAAGCGCCAATATGTCGGATGGTAGACAGCGACTTTCTGGTGCAGAATATAGGAAGAGAAAACGTGAAAAAGAAGCTGTAATCAAAAAACAGTCTAATTCTATCAAAAAATTTTTAACGGGTTCTTCCTCGTCATTAGATATTTCAAATGCTGTAGTTGTACAACCTAGTGAAGTTTTTGACTCTTTCTCAGTTATAGATGCCACTGTACCTTCTGAAACTACAGTAGCCAAAAATATAACAGACAGTGTTGTAATGCAACCCAGTGAGGTTTTTGACTCTGTCTCAGTTGAAGCAGTCACTGTACCTTCTGAAACTACAATAGACAAAAGTTTAACAGAAAATGTCAATCAAAATTCCTTTAATTCTTTAATTAATATTAGTACAGACCCTGCTGAATGGCCTTTAATTATTAATAACGACTTTAAAACATTGTTGGTTGAAAAAGGTCCTCCTGCTCCGTTAAATGCAAATTTTGTATTTCCTTCAGATGATCAAGGACGAAAATTCACACAATTTCATTACAAACGAAGTATGAGTAATGGAGAAAATGTCACAAGGACATGGCTTGTGTACTCTATTTCCAATGACGTAATATTTTGTTTTTGCTGTAAACTATTTGATAATTCAAACTCTAAGTTGGCTTTAGAAGGCTATAATGACTGGAGGCATTGTACACAAATGTTAAAAGGACATGAAACATCAAAAAATCATTTGACCGCATATAGTACATGGTTAGAATTGTCATTGAGGTTAAAAAAAACAAAAACAATTGATGATGTAAACCAACGTATTTTAGAATCTGAGTGTAGGCATTGGAATGAAGTTTTACAACGGATCATGTCGGTAGTACAATTTCTTGGTCATCAAAATTTAGCTTTTCGTGGATCATCTGATCAGTTATTCAAACATAATAATAGAAATTTTTTAAAATTAATTGAACTTATGGCTAAGTATGATTCTGTGATGGCTGAACATGTAAGAAGAATAATTAATAGTAAAAAAAATATAAGCCATTATTTAGGAAAAGATATTCAAAATGAGATGATTGATTTATTAGCTCAGTCTATTAAGTCTCGCATAGTTACTATGGTTAGCGAAGCGAAGTATTATAGTATTATACTAGATTGTACTCCTGATATAAGTCACTCGGAGCTCATGACTGTTATTATTCGTTTTGTGTTAATTGAAGATTCAAAAGTTACCATCCGTGAACATTTTCTTGGTTTTATTTCAGTTGAAATTAGTACTGGAGAAAATCTTTGTGATGTACTTTTAAGCATATTACGTGAGCTGAATATACCTTTGAGTAATATGCGAGGACAAGGATATGACAATGGAGCCAATATGAAAGGTGTGCACTCCGGAGTCCAACGGCACATTCGAAATATTAATCCACGTGCATTTTTTGTTCCTTGTAGTGCGCATTCCTTAAATCTTGTTGTAAATGATGCCGCAAAATCTTCAAAAGAAGCTGTAGGTTTTTTCATATAATTCAAAAAGTATTCAACTTTTTTTCTGCCTCAACTATTCGTTGGCAAATTTTTTTGAAACATGTTAAAGAACTAAAGCTAGGGACACACTATTCACACGCCACGTGTTAACATGCCTTTACACGCCACGCCGTGTTAAGACGTGTAATAATATATTGAGCACATACACACAACGCAATGAATACCACGTACGAAAAATTTGCATAATTGTATAAAAATGTGTACGTTAAGCAGTTGCGTCAGTACCGTTTTGCATTTCGGTTTGAGATCATATACCTAAGTAAAATATTAGTTATGAATTATTCGAGTTCGTCCGACAGTGATTGGGAAGAAGAGTTAAATGAAATGGCTGTGGCATTTTTTTTAAATGAGTCCACAAGTAACCGACAATTATGGGTTCATCCAATTAATGCGGAAAGGAACCAAAAAGGAGTTTTTTTAAACTTATTTCCTCAATTAAAAAATGACCCAGATAAATTTCATCAGTACTTCCGAATGTCATTGGAACAATTTACTTACTTACACGATTTAGTGAAAGATTCTATTAAAAAACAAAACACTCATTTTCGGGAAGCTATACCATCAGAGCAAAGATTAGCTGTATGTTTAAGGTAAGTAAATGATTGCAATTTATTTATTTAATATTTTATGCGAACAAAATTTGCAAACACAAAATGAATTTGTTTCAATTACAATTTATACATACTTCAGGTACACATAGCCCCGAATGACGAATTACTAATTACTAATTTTTATTAATTTTGTATGATGAAAACAATGTAAAAAAATCAATTAAAACAAAATAATTAATTCGAAAAATGTCTTTACTTCTTAGACAAAAATATTGATTAAAATAATTAACTTAATGCGTTTTTATCTGAACATAAAATAAAATAAAATAAAAATCCATTTAGTTTAAAATTAATTGAATGCTAAAATATATAACTTGGAAAAAAACATAAATGTAAAATATTTGGCCATTCATAATGCTTTATATTTATTTGAGGAATTTTCTTCAATGTACTTGTTGGAATGATCGAAGTTCGGCTGCATGAAGTTGTTCAGTGGTGAACGACTGTAGTTTTGTTCTTCGTTACTATAAGTTGTACCTATTGACTGATTTGAGTAATCTGAGTAAGTGGATGGAGAGGACCTGCTGTTGCTTTCTACCACATGTAATGTTGACATTGGCGGTTGAAGAACTGATGGGAGATTTTGGTAATGCATTATATTTTGATAGCTTAAAACTTGATTTTGATTTGATACTTGCGGTTGTTGTATGGTTTCGACTTCCAATAAATGAGCCAACTCTGCTTCAGATACTTTGTTACAAATTTCCATACGAAGTTTTGCCTCTTTGGCTTTTGGGAGTCGCTTTGCGATTTTAGCCATACTCAAATAAAACATTTCAACTTCATCATGATTCATATATGCCTTTTTTTCATACTTTTCCCTTCTGAAGTTTGAATTTGCTCTCATTATTTCAACCATTTCCTCGTTATAGTTGCATTTTTTTCTTTTCGTCGGGGCTTTTTGTGCAGTTAATAAACTGTGATCTAGTCCAATGCTAGACATCTGGTCTTTCTGCGATTCGGGTAATTCTAGGCTAAGCAGTGGGTCCATAAAGGATCAAATTCAATAGTTCTACTAGCTCTAGTGGATGCTCATTATAGATTTATAACCATTGATGTGGGATCTTATGGTCGTAACTCAGATGGAAATGTATTCGCCAAATCTATATTAGGAAATGCTTTTGAAATCAAAAAGTTGGATGTACCCGAAGATACACCACTGGAAGACAATGGAGAACCTATGCCATACGTGATTGTTGCAGATGAAGCATTTGCCCTAAAACCATATCTCATGAGACTGTACAGTAGAGTATCTGTTACTGGAAATGAGAGGAACAAAACTTTTAATTATAGACTTTCACGTGCACGTCGTGTTGTGGAGAACGCATTTGGAATACTGTCTGCTCGTTGGAGAGTATTTAGAACAGTCATACAAGTACAGCCTAACTCAGTGGACAAAATAGTACTTGCTGCATGTTGTCTTCATAACATGCTTTGTCGTAGTCATGATTATGATTATTATTTAGATGATATAAACGAGGAAAGTGAAATCGGAGAAGGTCTTGACAATTTAGAGCCATTAAGAGGAAATAGTACACAACGATCATTTGAAGTACGTGATAAATATAGAGATTATTTTTTGTCAACCAATGGTGCGGTACCGTGGCAGTATGAAATGGTTCGAAGAGGAAGAATCAATTAATGATCATAATAATTTTATAATTTTTTAATGAAATTCCCTAATTTTCTCGTTTTTTAATGGTTAATATTAAAACTTTGATGACATTTTTATTTGTATATCATACGTTTAGGAAAAATTTGTATTGTTAATTGATTGAATATAAGATAATTAAATTTTATTTTATTTTATTATATATTGTTGTTATCTTTACGAAATACAAAATGTACATTGTGTATTTTTGCATATTGAAGTTAACATTCTAAAAATGTGTATAAAATAATATTTTGTCGAGTAGAAAAATCAAAAATAAATTGGATAGGCACTAAATAGTAATTTAAATAAAGATAAGATAGGTAACTAATCGATTAGGACCTAAGCTTGTAAGTCTATAATCAACGTTTAACTTGATTATACCTATTTACAAACCCAACAATACTTAGTTACTTGATCAAATATCACCCAACCACTTCGGTTGACGTCGAACGATCGGTCTCAGTATTTACAAATATTAAGTTGACATATAATAAATAAATAATAATAAATAATAAATAAAATTTGAAAAAATATATTAATTTATAATACCTTTTTTAAAATATTTAAATATTAGTACTTACCAATATTAATATTGTAAAAATGTGTGATGTAAATAATTGAAATTTTATTGCATATTTTTATAATTTTGACTGCATATTAATTGGCATATTTTTGGGACTATTAAGTATATAGACTTATTACAAAGTTATAAAGTAATATAATAATATAGTATTTACGTGAGATTTTTAACGCATCACCAATTTCTTCCCATGCTTCTTTGCGTACATTCTGGTCCCTGTAATCCTCCGAAAATATGTCGTACAATGATGTATGAGCACGTACATTTTCTATTAAATTTTCTTCGCTATATGTAGCGGACATCGTCAGGATAGGACAACGTCGAAAGCTCGTAGTAAAATGACGATATTTCTCATCACACGTTACACGTATTTCAAAATAGTTTGAAACGTATGGCGTGGAATGGAGTAGGAATGCGTTGCGTGTTATAAATATGATCACAGAATCGAATTATATTTAAAAATAAATGCGATAACACACGATTTAAAATTATCGGCATGTTGACGCGTGGCGTGTAAAGACATGTTAAGACGTGGCGTGTGAATAGTGTGTCCCTAGCTTAACACTCAAACCATTAAGTCAAACCCGGTGGGAAAGTCGAATAGACGCACTTAACCCGTTTCGATATTACATAGGTGAAATCTATGATGCTTTGTTTGAAACATCAGAAAATATAAATGTAGATCCAATGGTTAAACACGAAGCTGAATGTTTATGTAATCTTATTAAAACATTTAAATTTATTTGTTCTGTTGTCATTTGGTACGACATACTTAATCATATAAATCCAATCAGTAAATTAATGCAAAAACCAAATTTTGACATATCTTTAGCTTTGGGCATTTTAAAAACTTTATTGAAACATTTTAATGAACTGAGATCAGAAGAATCTTTTGAGAAAATGATTATAGATTCAACAGCACTTGCAACGGAAATGGGAGTAGAGTCTGTTTTTGAGAACTCACGGGGTAGAATTAAACCACGACGTACTCGTAAACACTTTGATTATGAACACAACGATGAACCAGTTATTGACCCAAAACAACAATTCAAAATACATTTTTATTACTTTACACTTGATGTAGCTATAAATAGCGTGAATTGAACAACGTGATTTGAACATCTAAATGAACATAATAACAATTTTTCGTTTCTTTACAATATGAAAAAAACTAAAAAATCTTACACATGAAGAACTATTAAAACATTGCAAAGACTTACAAATTCTTCTTACCGATGGTGATTCAACAGATATCAATGGAATTGAAATGGCCCATGAATTAAAGTCAGTATCAGCTATGGTTGATGATAACTTAACACCTTATGAACTCTGCTTGAAAATAATTCGTAGGATTTTTTAATATTTTTACATATTTTGTTATCATTAATTCCATATCAAGCTGATTATCTTTAAAATGTTTTGAATTTATTCATTGCTTTTTCAAATAAGGAAAATATTTCAAATTTTCATTTTGTAGATCTTTACAAAAAACTTCAATTTTTTTTTCAAAAATTTTAATATTATCAAACATTGTTAAAACTGTTTGACCTCGGCCTTGGAGTTTTTTATTTAAATCATTATAAATTGCAGCAAAATCTGTGAAAAACATCAAATCATTCAACCAATTTAAACCATTGAGCTCTGGATAATCTTGAGATTTGTCCGACAAAAATAAACGTATTTCTTCAAGTAATTCAACAAATCGATGAAGAACTTGCCCGCGACTCAACCATCGAACATTATTGTATTGCGACTCGACCTCTTCTAATAATTTAGCAAACTGTAGGTTGTTTAGAGCTCGAGATGTTATGAAATTGACAATTTTTGTAACAGTTTCCATTACTTTTTGAAGCGATTTCATACTATATTTTGCACACAACGCTTCTTGGTGTATAATACAGTGAAAGTTGATAACAGGATGCGAAATTTCATTGGAAAAAAGTTTAATAAATCCATTGTGTTTACCAACCATATTTGGAGTCCCGTCAGTAGTTATTGAAACAATATTTTGAATATTGATTTTTAAATTTATAAACTCTTTATGTACTTCATCCATAATATCACGACCAGTTGTTTTAGTAGAAATTGTTATTAATTTTATTAATTCTTCTTTCATAATATTAACACTAATAAATCGAACAAAAACTGCTAAACGAGCCTGAGAAGTTACATCTGTACTTTCATCAAGACAAATCGAAAAAAAGTCTGCTGAAGCTAAATCAGTTTGAAGCTGATTTGATATATCACCACCCATACATAAAATTCGTTCTGTAACAGTATTTCTACTAATAGGTAAATCTTGAATACGTTTTATAATTTCATTTTGATTCGCAAATTCTTGAAATAAAGTATTTGATGTCATTAAAAAAACTTCTTTTATGCATTCTCCATGCGAAACTGGTTTACCATGCTGTGCAATATAGTGGGATACAGAAAAACTAACATCTGTTAAATTATTATTTGGTTTAAACGCAGTTTTGAAATTATTTGATTGATTTTTAAAACGTTTCAATCTTTGCGAAATTAATTCCAACTTTTCTTCAGTTGATCAAGAAAATAAGTCCGTATGAATTGTTTCAAAACGTCTTTTTACATTAAAACTGCGAATAACTACTATTTCATTATATAAACAACATAACGCTTTATTATTTTTTTGATCTACCCCATAATCTACGGTCCATTGTTCGTGAAATGATCTCCCACTTTTTGACATCATTAATTTTACAAAAATTTAAAATCTTATTAAAAATATAACCTTTGAATTACTATAAAAATAACACTCGCCAATAATGAAAACTGCACATATAGTATTTACGGTCAATAAAAAAAAAATTTAAATTTAACCATCAATACTTAAGTCTTAAGAACATTATTAAATGAGAAATTTGTATTAATATTTTAAAATTGCATTTTCCCCTTCTATGGCCATATTATCTCTATCTATCGCCAGTCATTTTCCCCACCTATGGCCATTGTAAAATTATTTTTTATTTTATTTAAAAATATTTTATTAATACCTATATAACTGTGATAAATAATACAAGTTAATTAATAAAATTATTAAATGCAAACAAATATGACAGGAAAATTTTATTTTCCAAAAACAAATTATGTAAATAAAAACAAATACCCGAGTAAATACCTAAGTTATAAGTATACTAAACACTTTAGTAACTTATATTTAAACTTTAATCCAGTTATAAATATCTGAATAAAAATATAAATAAAATGAACAATTTTTTAACAATATTATGAAATTAATAATCAACACTTGGTAATATTTAGGAGATAACGGGGGGAGATAATAAAATAACTTTACAAACATAAAAAAAATATTAACTAAAAACATTGAATTTTAACAAATTACTAGGATATATTGTAGACATTTATTGTATAGTGTAAAAGCATAATGGTAAGTTCTCAGTATTACTAACATACATCAACAATACTAGGAAAGACAAAAAGATATTGGCTATCCTAAAATGTAACATTGTAAAGGAATAGCGTTACGTACTCAATTCATGTATTAGTATATAAGTATTATTCTACTCGGAGAGGCAGTTCTCCTTGAGTTGTTATGATCTCCTTGACGTAACCTCATAGTCAGAAACCACATTCTATTTTGGCAAACCAATCAAGGGGAGTGGCCAACAACAAGTTACGAAGCGGCGGTTGCGAGAATAACGACTTATTAATCTAACTACATACACCGCCCCGTCCATGCGCAGGATCCATCAAAGGAACCGACATCATATATAGGTGGGCTGGGAACACAGTAAAGACAGATGTACCTGGACCAGCAACGCAGAAGCGACTTCACACCACTAGCCATATACAGGACGACGACTACTACTACTACTATAACCACGGCGATACTATACATTTTATATTTGTTCTAATAAAACATTGTATTATAAATCTAATTTGGCTACCATTATTTTCAAATCATCTACATAGTGAATCCCTGAAGGGGCAGCACGTAACACTGGCGCAGTCGGGTAGGATATTCATTCAAAGGAGGCAACCATCAAAGGCTACAGTCAACAAGGAGGAATTGATCACTCTTCCAAGGCGACAACTCTGAAGAAGAACCTATACACAAAACAAATAAGTCACGTTGCAGCACCATCAAATTCATCAGCATCAAGGAACACCGCTTTATTGTGAGTGAATAACTATTTTAAATTTGTTACATAGACGTATGCAACATAATTAAAACAAAAGTATTGTCAAGTAGTCGAGCATAGGTATATTGGTGTAAAATGTAATAATTTTTTGAATTTATTGAGGGCGTATTATTGAAGTTTTATTGAATTATTATTGAAGTTGAATTGAATCAAAGGGTATTATTGAATTATTATTATATTAAAGGGCAATTATTTAATTATTATTATTATGAGAAACGTATTAAATAAGTGGTGAAGTGATTTATGGACAAAGAAGGTACATCTCCCTTGAACGTAGCTAATTCATTGTATAACACTAGTGTAGAAGACGAGTTAAACGAAACGAATAGACAAATTGAATTATTAAGCCCGATTAGAAGCCCAGCACAGTTGAAAACCCAGTTAGAAGCCCAGTTAAAAGATAACCCAAGTAGAAACCCAAGCCCAGCACTTAAACCCATTACACGTAGCACAGTTACAGAGTTTTGAATTTCAATCATTAGATTATACAACTAAAAAGCGCGCAAAGAAAATGGTGGTTATAAGATTAGAAGACGTTTTTAAATTAATACCACTATGTACAGGAATTGACGATATTTATCAATTTATAAATGCATGCGACATACATGGCAGTAAGCTTAGTAGAGGAGGCAAATGCACCAACGTTAGTCAAATATATTACTACAAGGTTAACAGGTAGAGCATTAGAAATGATTAAATATAAAAACGTGTCGAAGTGGACATATATAAAAAGTTATTTAACAGACGCATTTGAGGTCACCGCTACGGCTTCAACCTTACAAATACAACTAAATTCTATTAGGATGCACAATAACGAAGACGTAAATGATGATTGCCATAGAGTAGAAAAATTATATTACCAACTATGTACCGCCAGTACCCTAGGTAAAATAGATACAGAAGCAAAAATTATACATGAAACACTTAAAGAACAAACGTTAGCAAACTTTATTAAAGGATTAGTAGAACCGATTAGGACAATAGTAAAATCACGTAATCCGAAAACCCTTGAAATGGCTAAACAGTTATCAAAAGCTGAAGAGGTCGAATATAATACGGAGAGGGATAATTATAGGCGTAGAAATGAAAATTCAAACAACAGAGGTAGTTTTTCACGTAGTAATAGTTATCAGAGAACGAATAATACGAATTACAATAACAGAAACAACAGAAATTTTCGATCAAATAACTTTACGAAACCAAATAATTTTACGCGAACAAATAATTACCAACGAACAGATAATTTTTCGCAACCAAATAATACTAACAGGCCAGTAATAAAATGGTAGATGTAGCGAAAAACAAGTTGATTATCCAAACGACCTCCCATTCACCAACAATGATTAATGAAATCGTAGAGGAAACCAGTTCTATCAAATTAAAACCACGAACCGAAACTATTATAGGAATTTTGATTGCCGACCCATTAGTTGAAAACAAGAATATTCTAATACACAAACAACAATTAGTAAAGGACGTGTTTTGTAGTAATACAGTATCCATCGTTAACAACGGTAGGGCAATAGTTAGCATGATGAACATATCAGAAGAAATAAAGACTCTAACCAAAACTGATTTAAACAAAATACTTTACGATACTAAGTACGAAATATATACAGTTGAAATAAAAAACAATCACAACGAACGTTTGGCAAGACTAAAACAAATGATAATAACTGAACACATGGACGAAACTGAAAAACAATCTATTTATGAGATATGTGAACGATACAATGATATATTTCATATGGAAGGGGATATTTTAACTTTTACAACCGCGGGTACACACTCTATTAAATTAAAGCAGGACCAACCACCCATATATCGTAGACCTTATAGATTACCTCACGCACAACAAGACGAAATAAACTCGCAAATTAAAGAAATGGAAGAAAATGGAATTATTGAGAAATCTAGGAGTCCCTGGAATTTCCCTTTGCTGTTAGTACAAAAGAAAATGAATAATTTAGGCAAACGAAAATTCAGAGCAGTGGTAGATTTTAGGGCACTTAATGAGGGTACCATAAATTAATTTCACCCTTTGCCAAATATTACAGAAATACTAGATCAGCTAGGAAACGACCAGTTATTCAGTAGTCTTGACCTTTCTTCAGGCTTTTATCAAGTAAATATGGATAAAGGCTCACGGGAGTTAACAGCCTTTTCGACTAACCAAGGTCACTGGCATTTTAAACGAATGATTCAGGGAATGAAGACGAGTCCCGGGACCTTCCAAAGAATTATGAATTCAGCTTTAGCAGGTTTAATAGGAATTAAATGCTTAGTATATTTAGTCGACATAATCGTATACGGGAAAAATTTGTATGATCATAACGAAAAGCTAATAGACGTTTTCGAGCGATTAAAAACTAACAATTTGAAATTACAACCAGACAAGTGTAATTTCTTAAAAAGAGAATGTATATACTTAGGTCATGTCATTACAAAAGACGGGATAAAACCAGATGAGCGTAAATTAAAAGCAGTAGTAGAATTCCCAGGACCAACAACAGTAAAAAACATAAAGTCGTTTTTAGGATTAAGCGGTTATTACAGGAAGTTCATAAATTCGTATAGCGCAATAGCAAAACCATTAACTAATCTTTTAAAAAAGGACACTAAATTCGTATGGAGTAACGAGTGTCATAAATCATTCGATACCTTGAAAACAGCGTTATGCTCCGAACCAGTTCTTAAATATCCTGATTTTACAAAGACCTTCTTATTAACCACGGACGCGAGCAACAAGGCGCTCGGAGCCATATTATCTCAAGGTAAAATAGGTAAAGATTTGCCAATTTTTTATGCATCACGCACATTAAATAAAAGTGAAAGCAATTATTCAACAACAGAATTAGAATGTCTTGCAATAATTTTTGGGGTTAAGCAATTTAGACCATACCTATATGGTAGGAAGTTTATAATACTTAGTGATCATCGTCCACTAATATGGATCTTTAATCTAAAAAATCCATTATCAAAACTAGCTCGATGGAGAATACAGTTAGAAGAGTACGAATATGAAATACGCTACAAAACCGGAGTACTTAATTCTAATGTAGACGCGCTTACGCGAATGTATTCAATTCAGGAAATAAAAAATGAAACATATGAACAATTTCTCGAAAAAATAGAAACACAACTTGTTACGAATAATAACGTGAAAGAAACTATAGGTACACTAATAGAATCACCAAAAGAATATAATATAGTGTCAGAAATTGCAAAGCAGTATAACTTTAGGACAGGAACAAATTACCAATTAAAAAAACAATTTGGAAACGGTGCAATGTTACCGCTCAGTAAAGTAATAGGGGACACGCCTTATTACAAACAGGAAAATAGATCCATAATATTCCTAGTAACAAAAAATAGAGATCGGCAGAAAACAACTTACGAAAACATGTATATATCATTAGTAAATTTGAAACTACTTTGCGAAGAAAACGGATTAAAAAAACTAGCTATGAATAAATTAGGCGAACATGACGATTTAGAATGGAAAAAAATAAGGTCAATGATACGATACATATTTCGTAAAACAGGTATAGAAATCATTATATGTGCAGGTATAGAATATACTGAGGAAGAAAAAGCGATTATTTTAAAACAGTTTCATGATTCAAAACTCGGGGGTCATTTAGGCGTTAACAAAACTATTAAACGTATTCAAAAACAGTTTATATGGAGAAATATGAAGGGGGACGTTAAGAAATATATAAAGAATTGTACATCGTGTCAGGTGAATAAGGTATCAAATCGGCATATCAAACAACCAATGGCTATTACGTCTACAAGTTCAAAACCATTTGAAAAGATATTTATGGATATAGTAGGGCCTTTGCCGACAACATTATCTAATAATATTTATATTTTAACTATGGAAGATGATCTAACGCGTTACACTTTGGGGGTTCCAATTCCTGACCAAAAAGCGAAGACGGTCGCGGAAGCCTTTGTTATACACTTCGTTTGTGTACATGGCATACCGGGAACGATATTAACTGATCAGGGCACCAATTTCCTTAGTAAAACGTTTACTGAAGTTTGCAAGTTATTAAAGATAGAAAAAGTTAACACTAGTCCTTTTAGGCCACAATGCAATCCTGTTGAACGTGCTCATAGGACCTTAGCTGAGTACTTACGACATTATGTAGACAAGAATTTAAATAATTGGGATCATTTATTACCTTTTGCATTTTTTGTATATAATTCGACAGTACATTCATCTACTAACTTCCAGCCATACGCACTAGTTTATGGACGCACATTATAATCTGAAAATTTAAAAATTAACTTTTCTAGCTTTTTTTGCAGCGAAATCATTAATTATGTCTTCATATTTGATTTGTCTTGCAATTTTATTTTCTATGGATAAAATAGATAAGTTATTAAGTCTTGCTTGCTCCGTAGTAGATCTTAAATATGTTTTTATTAATTTCAATTTGCTAAAGCTTCGTTCACACGAAGCTGAAGTAACTGGCATTGTAAGATATATTTGGTAAGCAACGGATATATTTGGATATGCATCTTGAAGTTTATTTTTATAAATAAAATTCAACATTTCAAAAAATGTTGCTCTTTTTAAATCGTCATCTATGTTGTAAACATGCTCCTTAAAGCTCTCTAGTTCTGAAATGAATTCAATTTTGTTGAGGTCATTTTCATATTTATTGCATAAATCGACTCCCGCTCTTTTCAAGTTTTCCATAGGCCAAGAATAAATTATTATTGGATCTAAAAATGAAAAATCTTGAGCAATATTTTCCATTGATTTAAATCTTTGACGTAGTCCTATTAAGATATTGTCAATAACTTTTTTAATCATTATTAACAAGTTAACTGCCTTGAGTATCATATTTGATACACGACTAACTTGCTAGTTTTGTCTCGTACATTTTAACTACATTTGCCACAACTGCCTTGAGTATCAGATATGCTTCTCACTAATCAGACGAATCTTGGTCTATGGGAATATTTTGGTATAGCCATGTTGGTCACACTATATTTTTTGAAATATATCGATATTTTTCTTCACACGATTGATTAATTGCATGATAATAAATCGATTTTGATAAAAAAAAAAAAAAAATTAAAGTGAGTATCATATATGATACTCAGGCCCCAGTACAATATTCTTATCAAAACTGTTGATATGTTTTGAATATTATTTTATGTTTTTTTATGTTTTTTGATGTTGATTGTTATTTGTTATTGTTTCATTTTTATTACAAAGTAATAATGAATAAAAATGAAATTTTGCAATGTTTGGATTTATCAGATTGGTCTGAAGATAGTTCAACTGGAGGTATATCTGATAGTGACGAAGATGTCTTATTCGAGGTATAATTGAACATCTATAAATGTTCAAAAAGAATATTATTATTTATTATATTATGTCCTACCATCAAATAGAATTAAAAAAATAAACAAATACAGTACTAAATATGTGACTTATGCTTACCTATAATCAATTTTACTTACCTAGCTATTTATTTTACTGTAGGTACAGAACGATACCATAGAATATAACAACAATGATACTAACAATTTGCATTTGGAATCTAGTGAATTTAGTGATGAGCAAAATATACAAGAAGAATTTTCAGAACCAGTATGGGGAGATATTCCTGATGACTTCAGTTCAAGTATAAAATTTAATCCTGATAATGAACCTGTAGGTATCAACCCTGATATAATTGATACGTTAACTGATGGTGATCCATTTGATTTTTATACATTATTTTTGGATGAAGAAGTTTTAAATTTACTTGTGGTAGAAACAAATAGATATGCTATGTCATTATTAACTTCAAATATCAGTCCACATTCTCGTTTAAAAAAATGGGAGGAAGTAACAATTGATGAAATAAAAACATTTCTTGGGATTGTATTGTGGATGGGGCTAAGTCTACAACCAACCCTAGCTTCATACTGGACAAAAGATACTTTATATGCTTCAAATATACCTGATTTCATGAAAAGAAAAAGATTTGAACTGATATTGAGAACTTTTCATTGCTGCAATAATAATATGTGTCCTCCTGGTGACCGTTTATACAAAATAAAAGGATTACTTGATATGCTTATGGCTAAATATAAATTTGCATGTACCCCAAAAGAGTCGATGTGTATTGATGAATCTATAGTACCTTTCGTCGGCAGACTTTCTTTTAAACAATACATTCAAAATAAGCGCCACAGATATGGCATTAAAATATTTAAGTTATGCATTAATAATTTTTACACAGTTGGTTTTAAAATATATGCAGGCAAGGAAGCTGATAAAGTACAAAGAGTATCAACAAAAGTTGTGTTAGGCTGAAGACTACCTTGACATGGGCAGGACTATGTATACTGATAATTGGTACAGTAGTTACGATTTGGCAATTGAACTATTGAATAGGAAGACTCATTTGGTAGGTACCCTTCGTTCAAACCGTAAGAACAATCCAAAAAAAGTGATACAGAAAAAAGTTAAAAAAAGGAGATTATATGGCTAAACAGTGTAATAGAGGTGTCACTGTACTAAAATGGAAAGATAAACGTGATGTGTTGGTAATTTCAACAAAACACAAGGCTTCAATGGTATCCTTTATTAATAATTATGGTAAAGAGATACAAAAACCTAATATTATTTTAGACTATAATAAAGGAAAATCACTTGTTGACGTATGCGATCTAAGAAATTCATACCACAATCCACTTAGACGGACTCTAAAGTGGTATAAGAAAATAGCTTTTGAACTTCTTTTAAACACATCTGTGCTCAATGCTTTATCTTTATATGAAGAAGTTACTAAAAAAAAATGTAACGTAACTTCATTTCGAGAACACTTGGTACGATGTTTAGTTAAAAAAAATGATATTCTTCACATACCTACAGAACAACCAAAGCACCAATTAGAGGAAACAAAGTTTAGAGGACGTTGTTCCGAATGTTATAAAGAAATGGTTCTCCAAGGTGGACGCAAACATGCACAGCTTGTTACTAGGCAAATCAGAACAAAATGTTTGGGTTGTAACAAATTCTTTTGTATGCCATATATCTTTAATACACATTGTGTGATTAAGAAAAAGTAGGTTATTATTTTTAAAAAGTTGTTATATACTTTTTTATACAAAATATAACACTTGATTTTCAAAATAACATTTAAAGAATACTAAGGAAGTATAATATTTTATTTTACATTGTTCTTATATTTATAAAGTTGTTATATATTTTTTTATACAAAATATAACACTTGATTTTCCAGATAACATATTTTAAAAAATACTAAGGAGGTATATTTTATGTTAAATTATTATTATATTATTTACAATGTTGTCATTTTTTTTTCATAAAAAGTATAATACTTTATTTTGAAATATTATATTATAAAGAATACTAAGGAAGTATAATATTTTATTTTACAGTGTTCTTATATTTATAAAGTTGTTATATATTTTTTTATACAAAATATAACACTTGATTTTCCAGATAACATATTTTAAAAAATACTAAGGAGGTATAATATTTTATTTTACATTGTTCTTATATTTATAAAGTTGTCATTTTTTTTTCATAAAAAGTATAATACTTTATTTTGAAATATTATATTATAAAGAATACTAAGGAAGTATAATATTTTATTTTACATTGTTCTTATATTTATAAAGTTGTTATATATTTTTTTATACAAAATATAACACTTGATTTTCCAGATAACATATTTTAAAAAATACTAAGGAGGTATATTTTATGTTAAATTATTATTATATTATTTACAGTGTTGTCATTTTTATTTTCATAAAAAGTATAATACTTTATTTTGAAATATTATATTATAAAGAATACTAAGGAAGTATATTTTATATTATTATGTTTGCAATGTTGTTATATATTGTTTCTAAATAAATATAACACTTGTTATAAATTTATAATAGATTGTGCATTTTGTTTGAGTTATACAAAATCCCAAATAAAAAATAAATTACAATATATAGTTTCCTTTTTAATATGCATTACTAATTATTTTGAATTCTGATGGTTAGGTAATAGGTTACAATGTTAGAACATGAATTTTAATAATTTTAATAAGTCATATTTTTATAAATAGAGTAAAAATAGTAAAAATAACATTTTTAGACCGCCCATAAAACCAATTTGTAGCAAAATCTATGAATTTTTTGATGCACAAATTGAATTGAGAATCACAGTTGATACTCAGTTGGCAGTTCATGAATTAAATGTGTGCATATATGATACTCAAGGCAAGGGTGGCAAATATTGGTGAGAAGCATATTTGATACTCAAGGCGATTGTGGCAAATTGACAATAAAATATTAGGGCGACTTGGATAAGTAGACTGAGAATCATAATTGATACTCAAGGCGTTCGTGGCAAGATCAGTGAAATTTGAAAGGCAGTTAACTTGTTCTTTTTTTTTTTTTTATTAATTTAGAAAATCTACGATCTATATAATATTACACAATAGGCAGAATTGATGACAGATATAACACTATATACATACAAAAAAAAAAAATTAACATGAATCACAAGATGAGGGAAATCATCCAGCGATGGTACCCTCTAATAATTTATTTATTTATTTATTTATTTATTTTTTTTTTTATTAATTAATTTAATAGATCACGGCACCAATTTCTTTTGAGTCGGCGCGGTGGGTTGTCAGGAAGAGTACGTGATGCTAGGTGAGTGACTAAAGGATTGGGATGGTGTTGCAGTTTAGAGTGAAATCTGTTATAGTACAATTTAGCTAGTTGGTAAACTGTTGGAATTTTTAGATCTTTGTGTAAGGTTTCATTTGTTACGTACCAAGGTGCCGAAGCTATTAGCCGGAGAGTGATGGACTGGGAAGCTTGGATAGTGCGGATTTGCGAAGGTTTGGCACACCCCCAGATTTGCATACCGTACGCCCAGATGGGTCTGAGGAGAGATATGTACAGTGTGGACTTTGTGTGTATTGATAGTTTGGAGTTGAGAATTGGCCTAAGTAGATGAAGGCGGCTGTTAAGGATTTTACGTTTGGACTTTAAATGCGGTCCCCATGTTAATCTTTTGTCTAATATTATTCCCAGATATTTTACCTGATTCGATGTAGGAATGTCGACTCCTTGAAGTTGAAGCGAGGGGAGGTTGTTTTTTCGCAGTGTAAATGGCACATGGAAAGATTTATCGGGATTTATTAAAATTCTCCAATTGGTTGCCCAGGCGTTTATTAAATTGAGGTGATTTTGGAGATAGTTTGAAGATAGAATGGGGTCTGAATTAGAGGAGAGTATAGCTGTATCGTCTGCATAAGTTGCTATGGTCGTGTTAGCTGTTTTTGGAATATCTGATGTATATATATTAAATAAATCGGGTGATAAGTCGCTTCCTTGCGGAACACCGGCAGATATTGAAAAGTAGGAGGACATTGAGTCGCCCTGTCGAACTGCAAATGTGCGATCATAGAGGTAAGATTGGATTATTAGATAGTAGGGAGCTGGGAGGAATAATTTTAACTTGTATAGGAGGCCATCGTGCCAAACTCTATCAAAGGCTTGAGCCACATCTAGAAAAACTCCTGGGCAGTATTCTTTATTTTCAAATGAAGTTTGAATTTTATCAGTAATTCTGTGTATTTGATGTATTGTCGAGTGAGATGTCCTGAAACCGAATTGTGTGTGGGGTATTATAATGTATGGGAATGTATGAGTGGTCTAATTCTTTTGAGGATAATTTTCTCAAACAATTTAGCTAAAACTGGTAGTAGACTTATAGGTCTATAGGATGACGGTAGGTGTTTGGGTTTGCCAGGTTTATGTATAAGTATTACTATTGAAAATTTCCAGATTTGAGGGAAGTAAGAGAGTCTTAACATGGAATTGTAAATGAATGTGAGAAGTAATAGAGTTTTATTGGGTAAGTGTTGTAATATTTTGTTTGTAATTAAGTCATATCCAGGTGACTTCCCTGGTTTTAATTTGCTAATTAAGTGTTTGATTTCATTTGGGGTAGTGTGTTTTGCTGGGAGAGACATTGGTAAAGGACTATCAAGAAATCTGGCAATGTTGTCGAGGTGTGCAGAATCAGGATTGACATAAGAATGTGGTTTAAATATATTTGAAAGATGGACTCCGAAAAGTTCAGCTTTTTCTTTGTCGGAGATTGCTAGCTCATCATTTGGTCCATTGAGCGGTGTAGCTTGTTCTTTGATTTTTAGAATATTTTTGGTGGTTTTCCATAGTGAACCGTCATTAGAATTTAGTGATTGAAATTTTTCTTGGAAAAAGTCGGATTTGTGTTTTATAATGAGTTTTTTAATTAAATTTGATAGATTATTTAATAATCTTTTATCAGAAGGCAGGTTGGATCTTTGCCACAACGAGCGAATCCTTCTTTTTTTAACTATTAATTTTTGGATTTGGGGAGGGAGGATATTATATTTTGAGTTGTCAGGTGTATTTGTGACATACGATGCTTTATAAACGGCGGTTTGAATTGAAGTTGTTAGGTTTTGCGCTGCTTCATCGATTTGGTCGGTTGATTTAAGTGAGATTTTTAGGTTAGTGGCATTTTCTAGATTTTTTGAAAAGGAACTCCAATTGACTGGTCCTTTTGCTAAAGAAGAACGGGGAGGATTGTAGTAAATCTCACAATTTAGATTGAGAAGAACTGGACTGTGGTCGCATGCTGGATCTACTAGATTTTTTATGGAATGGGTATTGTGTCTTGGGATTGTGGTTAGAAAATAATCTAAAATATCGGGGTGCCGGTTTTGGTGGGAAGGCCAGTAAGTAGGCCCCGGAGGAGATATGAATGTAATTCTTGTGTTCTGTATAATATTTTGAAGCAACCGACCCCTAGTGTTATCGGTCCGACAGCCCCATTGCGAGTGTTTGGCATTAAAGTCACCGCCTATAAGAAATTAGCGGCCAAGTGAGTTCAGAAATTGGGAGAGATGTTCGGATGATATTGCAGGCCTTGGTGGACAATAAACTGCAGATATAGCTGTCGGAATATGATTCAGAGTAATTAAGATGTTAGTGGCTTGAATAGTGTTAGTTTTGTGATTAAGTAACGGTTGGCACTGTATTTTTTTTGAAATTATAATGGCTGAGCCCCCATGGGCAGAGCCATCAGGGTGGTCAGTTCTATAAATGTTATACCCAGGGAAAAAGTTTTTAGTATTTGAAGTGCAGTGAGTTTCTGAGATAAGTGCAATGTCTATATGCTTTTCTGTGAATAGGTTGAGCAGTTCAGGTTCATGACGTTTAAGACCGTTTGCGTTCCAAAGAAAAATTCTAAGGGAGTTTACGTTCGCTTGTTTATTTAACATCTTTCAGAATTAGTTTGTTTATGACAGTAGTGAGCAGTTGGATTAAAGGATTTATCACTAATTTTAATTCTGATAAGAATGTGGAAAATTGTGAGGTTAGATTGTTATCGGGTTGAGTATTAGGTAAATTTGAATTGTAATGATTTTTTTTGTAGTAATTTGGTTTGTCTTTGCTATTTTGAGGGTGAGACATGTTTGTCGGAAGGCTTGGGAATTCCTTGGTATTATTTAGATTAAGATTGGGTTGACCAGAGAGTGTTCCATCGCTAGTGGTTTTACCCCCATTTACATTATAATTTAAATTAACATTTTGTTTAGTTGTAACTTTGGAATTATTGTGAAATTTCTGTAGGTCTTTGTGGACGGTACATCCGCGGTAGTTTGCCGGATGACTTCCTGCACAGAGAGCGCACGTTGGAGGTTGGTCTATGGATTTGGTACAAGATGAAGATGTGTGAAATTCGGCGCAGCGGACGCAGCGAGGTGGGTGTGAGCAATAGCTTTTGGAGTGTCCGTATTTCTGGCAGTTTTGGCATTGAATTATTTCCCGACGTTTATATGGTTCTTCGATTCGAACTTTGGTGTGAAGAATGGATGTTACGTGGAATATATCTTTGTTGATCACAGCTGGTTCAAGATCGACAAAGAAGAGAGGCAAATTTTTTTTTGTTGTTTTGTGACGGAAATTAGCAACATTACGCACTGTGAAGCCAATTTCCTGAATGGCGATTCCAATCTCATTTAATGGGGTGGAAGGATGAATATTACGTATAACGACACGAAAAGCTTTGTTCTCACGATGTTGATAAGTATGATATTCGGCTTTTTTTTCATTTAGATACTTTATCACAGTTCTATAAGATTCGGAATTCTTAGTAAGGATTTTTAAATCATTAGATGATGATTTGAATAAGAAATTTTCTGCACCGAGCAGTTTGAGAAAATCATTGCGAAGCGCAACAAAATCAAGTACCCCTTGAACTGTAATTGGTAGTGGAGATGGTGGAGTTTTGGCGGGTTCACTAATATCGTCTGATGCATCGTTTGATGGATTCTGAGGTGAGTACGCTATCACAGGGTTGTCCTCAGAGTTGTCCTCAACAGCAAGGCTGGAATATCTATTTGTTGTTGAAAATATACTTTTTTGTGTCGTCTTAGCTATTTTGTTCGCAGAATGCTCGCCAGATGATGAGAGAATCCTACCGGATTTTCTAGAATTATTTACGGTATCGTCTATGTCCATGTCAGAATTTTGGAATACATCACTTGATGCACTCTGTATACGACTGGACGAAGCGGAATTTGTTTTATTTTTATATGAGGTTTTATTTTTCGCGTTAGTAGTATTTATATTATTGTTGCGGTTCATTGTGCGTGTTGTCTTTATCGCGACTTGGGTTAGATTAGATAAATAGCTGCCGCCGGCAACGCCGGGGAGCGCGGACGACAATTAATTAATTACGTAGACACCGTATATACGTATAGTAATTATAATTACCGATTTTTGGATGATTTGGGCTTGAGAGGTTGAAATTCCGTGGCGATGACGGTAGGAGGATACACAGGCCGATATCCGGATTTTTTTGACACCATTCACAGTTAAATTGGTTAGGTTAAACTTGAGAAACAAAAGAAACTGCGTGCATGGATAACTGATACGTGTGTTGCGGACAACAGTCACGGAGCGAGTGAGTTAACTTGTTAAAAATTTATTTTCTTCACTTATGTTACAAAACTCATCTTCTGCAATTTCTCCGGGTAAAAGTTTCTTTTTTCGTAATCTGACTTTTGGGAATTCCATTTCTATGCCTAATACTTCAGCTTTATTCTTTGAATCCAACAAAGCCTCATTTATACCTTGCTCTCGAAAGTTTTCTAATATTTTAAGGAGACTTTGCAGATTTTTGACAGCTACATCAATTGTTAATTTTGGTTTTTGTAAAATTATATTAATCCTGTCAATTGCACTGAGAATTTTTTCCCAAACCGTAAGCATACAAATAAAAGAAAAACTTTTAAGTGATCTTATCAAATTATCTGCATCAAATTTTGTTTCTTCTGATAATTTTTCTTGTTTTAGAACGTCTAAGCTTTTAAAAACCATATCCAGTTGAGTATTTAATGATTTTATTGCACGATGTTTAAATTACCACCTTGTTGTACTATACCCTTTCAATGACAATTTTAAATTATTCATTAGAATATCCCATCTTTGCGTTGAACTTGAAAAGAAATTAAATAATTTCTGTACGATGCCGAAAAATGTTTCTACTTTAGGTATACTTTTTGCACAATTAATACCAATTCAATTTAAGGAGTGAGCTGAGCATTGGATGAATCTTGCAAGTTTATTAATTTTAATAATTCGTGCTTGAACTCCTTTAATTTTTCCACTCATATTTGACCCGTTATCAAACGATTGTCCTCTACAGTCAGATATTCTAAGATTATCTTTTGTCAAACAATCTAATATATCTTCTGTTAATGATTCACCAGTTTTGTTGTACACACGCGCAAACTTTATAAAACTTTCTATTATTTCGCATTCATTCTGGTTGTATTGTATAACATAGCGAATAACTTGGGTCATTTGTTCTTGGTGTGCAATGTCCCGTGTACAATTGAATAGTATAGAATAATATTTCGCCTCTATTATTTTTGAAAGAATTTCATCTTTAACTCTTTTTGCCATAATCTCTAGAAACTCGTCTTGAATACCATGAGAAAAATAAGAAAGACCACCTTTTTTATGTCTTTCAATATGTTTTGATAACGGTTCATGATAATGTGACACTAGATTAACTAAATTTAAAAACTTTCCACTTCGGTTTGATGTTCCCACACTAGAAATAATTTCATTAGATCCTCGAAATGCTCTTCCGTCCATTGCTAGATGCATTATAATGTCTATAATTGCCAATAAAACGGATTTCCAGTGATCTTCTTCTTTTCTTATAGAATTTTGCAAATCTGTATCTATACCCTCGCAGTGATTCAATGCCATTTCCAATGAAGTCCAAGAACACACATTTTTTTTTTGTATTGGTGAATTTTCATGTAATGGAATTTTTTCGGTAACTTTTTTCCAATTTGTTAAGCCAGTGTATGCTAATTTTGATATGTTGGATGAGTTTTCTATTTTAGTAAACAATTTACAAGGTACACAAAAAAGTGCATTTTTATATGAAGAATAGCTGAGCCATGTTCTTTTTAATTTTTTTCCATTCATAAGTATCTTATAAAACCAGTCAGACTTAACATTTCTACCGTCTCTTTCCGAATTACTAAAATCATGAATTTCGGAATAATTGTACCTCATTTTCACTAAATATGTCCTTTGTGTATCTGTAATATTTAAGGCCATGTACCAAGATCAGTAAAATGTATGTTTATGGTGTCTACTTTATCGCAATTAGTTCTGTTCCTGTCTATAGCTGAATAATAGTCCTCATCACTAGTCGATACCGTTTTTGTTTCAAATAATTTATTATGTAAAATCTCTGTTGAAATAACTTTATGTTTAATTTTTTCTTTGGGTATAATAATTGTATTTAATATTGATGGACTTGTATCAGAATTTGAAGGAACCACTTCTATAAATTAAAGGTAAATTAAAAAAGGTATTTTTGTGATGGTCTTTGGTTAGTTTATACGATTTAAGCTTATATTAGCTGTTATAACTTAACAATATATTTTATAACTAAAATTAGTTAAATCAAAAATACCTACTTAAATCTAAAACGTGAATGATTTATAAGAAATTTAAAAATAAAACAAATAAATATTTAATATTCTATACTAAATTGTATACATTTCTTTACTAAACAATACAAATTATTGTTGCAATAAAATAAAAATTCAATTTTATTAAGTTGTTTTAAATATCTCAACCTTGATTAAATGCATTATATTTAACTATAGGTAAATATACAGGGTGATTCTTTTATAAAACAACACTCATTATTTGAAAAAGTATTGACTTTTTTCAAAATTGTAGATTTACGCTGTTCTAGAATTGAATATTTTTTTTATATTTTTCACCCTTATATTTATTAGGTAAACCACCATCAACTTTTGATTTTCAAATGGTAACCTATACTTAAAATTTCATAATTGAATAAAACTATTTTTTTCATTAATTATTACGTTCAAATTTTCATTTTTCGTTAATCCGTTGATGAGATATTGTTCCTCAAAGTTGGGTGGTTTTGGGAGGTAGTTATTGTGTGTAAATGTGTTATACCTCGTCAGTAGATATTATCTCTACTAGGATTTTTATGTCCCAGGGTTAAAAGATATTACACTTTTCAAATCAATTCATAAAGTACTTAGAGCCCCTAAATGTATTTTATTATGCCGATTTTTCAGGGAGTCACACAGTTTTACCCCACGAAGGTGATTGCGGCACTGGTCATTGGTCGTAATAATTATTATCAATTATAAAGACCAGAAGTTATAAGTAATAAATTCGATATCGTTCGACCCAAGATATAGCGGTGATTATCTTTGTACCTGATAGCTGATAATACCTACATACAATAACAGACGATCATATTATTGGGTATACGTATACCTAGCTAATTGGACTGCTTCTGTTTGTAGATTTGATCACGATTTAATCTCTATTCTATGCCGACTACAACACACCATAGAGTAACATACGGAAATACAGAATTATTTTAGTCCATAAGTTGTCCATGGTTTATCACTCTTATAATCTAAGACCGAGATCATTACAACTCAACTGTCTATCATAAAGAAAATACAGTGTTACCAGTATGTGTATTTACAAAATAAATAGTAGCAGTAACTTACTGTTAATTTATGTCACAAATAAAATCCTGTTTTTGTTACTCAATTAGACAGTCTGTACTACAGTTGCAACAACTAGATTACTGATAATAAAACTTCTAAAATTATTAAAAATCTGTATTTCAATGATAAATGTATACAATAACAATTAATAATAAATGTACAAATTATGATATAATGGACCATAATATTAACAATAAATTAACTTAATTTTTTTTTTATACATATTTTAATAATATACATATAACTGTGTATAGCTTTGGTAGATTTAACTAATACAAAATAATGTGTTAATTATTATTATACATTTAATATTTATATTTTCTACTGTTTACCATATGGATACTATAAACATGTAAATACCAGAATACCTATGAGGATTTAATATTTTTAATAATAATTTTTTTTTTTTTTTGAACAAATCAAATATTGTACTTCTTCTTATATAAAATATCATTTAGGCACATGCACATCGAATAAAGAAGTTTGACAAGTACATAACACTAGGGTCTGTGAGAATTTAACATTTTAACTTTTTTTATAGTCCCAAAGAATCAAGATAAAAATTAATTTTACACATAATATAACACTAATTGTACAGTGGTATTAAAATTACAATTTATTACAAATCTGGAAATACAATACCAACATAAATTTAAATAATATTTTCAACAAGTTAACATTACATAATACCTAATAAATATAACTCTGAACTAATTTAATATTATTAATACTTTTTTTTATGTTTACAATTTCAATTTAATGCATTTACAATTCCAAATCAAATATTAGTATAATATAAATAATTCGCCATAGGTCACTTCAATAGTTGTAATATACTTGGTAGGACTAGGTCTTTTTGACCAATCACATGAATTTAATCAATAGGTAGGTATTTAAATAATAATGATATACATGCAAATACATAAGGCACTAATAAACTTAAATAATTATAAAAAAAATCATATTCTCAATGTCATGAACAGGGTTTGAGACCATTGTCACAGAAGGGTCTTTAGCACGCCAAGCTCTAATTTAGCACCCCTTGTTTTTTTTAGATTTAACTATCATTATTATAGTGAAATGCCATCAATTTAATGTTTTTAAAATATGAAATATTATAGCACCCCACATTTTAGAGTGTTCTTTTTAACACATTTTAAATTTTTTAATGTATATTTTCTACTTTAATATGATGCAAGTGATAACCACTAACAAAAACTAGGGAGAGAATAACCATTTTTTAGATTGCTTAATTTTGATTATTTAAATGTTTGATTTGATGATTTTAGGTTCTGTTCAGCCCTGAACCCTGTTCACGACCGAATTTCTCACATTTTATACTGATATTATCGTGAACCATTAAACAATTTTACTTTAATAAGCCCAGGACTATGAAAAATCTATTTCAAAATGATGATACGGTTTAATCAAAATGTTCGTTTTGCAGTTATGCAAAATATGAGTAAAGATAAAACATGTATTCAAAAAATTAAAACAAACTTTTCAATCACCCCAGACTTAGTAAAATTTAAAAATGGTGTTAATAATATTCTTATTTGAATTTAGTACTAATTATTATTTAATGACAACACCAATCATTAACAAAAGTAATTAAGTATTTATCATTATACAATGTAATACTAATATCATTAAAAAAAATATATGTATATTAATAATAATACATTTATATTTTTTTAAATACTTTACATTGAGCATTTATACTATTGTTAAAGTTATAACTGAAAAATAATTATAAATCACATACCTATTTTATTTTTTTTTTAAATTCTTTATTTGATTTACACAATCTACATATTATATTGTGTGTATTAAACACAACATACATTATTTTATCTTTTGATTTGTAATGATTGATGTTGTCACCTCATTTAAATTAATTAAAATATCATACAAAGTACAAAACATTAACATTCACAACATTTTTAGTTTCAATACACATCATTTGTAATATGTATGCACTTAGTCCAGCTACATTTTTCCCACTTCTTTGCAGTTGTCTTGAATATCTAAAAAATTGAATTTTCAATATAATAATTTAATAATATTATAATTAAAAATATTTATACATACTTTATTTTGTTCTGTAGTCTGTTGAAATATTTAAATCCAATATGTGATAAATTATTTTTATTTTTCACAGTTACCATTTTAAAATGTAATTAAACATAGCAGTATGAATATAATTTTAACATACAGAATCTTCTGAATTGTGTGTCATAGGTAGCTGATTCCATTATGGCATATTTAAATTAGGTAAAATGACCTATGTGAAACTGATTTTGAATCATCACATATTATGTAGATAAATAATTTTCTATTCACTTTTAGTTTAGGAACTAAAAAGTGGAGATTTTGATATAACATTTGTAGAGTAGGTATAGACTTTCATGAAAAACCCAGGGTCCAGCTGAGTATTGTAATGACTAATTTTAAATAATATGGAAATATTATCGCAATATTTCTGTGTTGTCATATTATGCCACTTCACTGTATAACAACTCATGTATTATCCAGTAAGTACCAGTGTTCCTTGGTTAGGTATACATTTGAACAAAAATAGTGTATTATGTATAAATGATTAAACTGAAATCAAAATGTCTAAAGTTAATGACATACTCATTGTATTATTTATTTTAATTTTGGCCACTACCAACTAGTAAAACTTAGTACTTACCAATAAATTGTACAAATGTAATCACCAAGCATCTAATTCAAGTGTAATAAGTAAATTTAGGTACTTATATGATTGATAAAGTATTAAATTATTAAATAAAATACGTAAAATACAATATGTGGCGAATAAGACAATAATTATATTATATTATACAAGAACTAATAGGTATTTCAAAAATAAAATACCTACGACCACGAGTCACGATTAAATTAGTTCCGAGTTATTATCTTAACCATTTGTCTACTAACGGATTGTTATGTGATTAACGCTAACCCAGTATAAGGTATACTTCCATATCATGTAACCACGGAACCACGATATCAGCGCAGAGCACGATAAACACGAACCCGGACATTTCGCCGCCGAACCGTTTCACCGCGGACTTTTTCGCCGCCGGACATTTCTCCGCGGACCGTTTCGCCGCAACCGAATCGCCGCTGGACATTTCGCCGCGACCGTTTCGCCGCGAAGGGTTAACCTCCCCACGAAATATCAATAATACCAATGATGTACCCAGAAGCGTCATTTGGGGGGGGGGGGGGGGGGGGGCTTAAATTTGCACCAACTTTTTTTTAAAACGCCTTCTTTAGCCTGCCAACAATAAATAAAAGCGCCGATATACCCAAGTGTTTTATATTACATATATTTTATATTTTTTCAGTATTAAAAAAAAAAAAATGTATTGTACTAATTTTTAATTTCCAAGAATGTTTGATGTGGCTTTCTGGTCCATCAATATTATAATTGATAAAATTATAACACAAATATTGTGAAGAAGGGTATTCATAAAATATATTTATGGTTTTATTAAGCTAGGTAGCTATATTATATTTTTTGAGTATGCAGGGAGAAAAAAATGTGTAGGTTGGGTTCGGTTAGGTATTTTATTATAAAGGTGTTTTATACCCATACATTTATTTACCGAGTGTAGAACACTGTACACTGTTATCTACAATATAAAATAAATACATTAAAAGTACCTACACAGTGCACATAGTTTTTCAAAAATAGTAACAATGGTGTGATATTTTCATACTAATATAAGTGACATATTAAATTAATTATACAAAAATTCTAGTTTTTGCCCCCCCCTCCAAAAAAAAAAAAAAAATGTTTATGTGGCCTGGTAATGATTTGAATGGCCTGCCAACATTTTGGCACCAACAAAAAAAAAGTTGAAATGACGCCCCTGGATGTACCTACCTATTACCTATCATTTAATATAGGTATAGCAATAGGTATTAGGTACAAAGATTATACAATTTTTTCAAACCTCACCACCCCAATATTTCATGCGTTTATCCCCGATTATCACATTTTTGATTTTGAAACATAAATTTCGATATGTTTCTCAATTCAAATCATATATATTTAATCACCCCTCCTACTGGAATTCGCAGCTTTAATTTCAGTTTGTGCATAAATGCGCAGCCCATAGGCATGCTCACGGGGGTGGAGCCATTCGCTTTCAGTTCTTGCACTCTGTTGGGCCGGGGGCAAACGCTTTTATTTTAGAATCCATAGTAAATAATAGTGTAATAAAGTCCCACAAAACAATACTTTTTAGAAAGAAAAAATAACAACATATTTTGTAGGCTTAATGGCACGTGACAAGAATTATGAAATTATTATCTAGATTTATTATTTTTAATAAACATGCAAATGATAAATGTACCTACAATTAATACAATAATGCCTGACTGTTTAATGTAATTATTAGTTCGTAATATTTAGTCTATATTGCTTTGTTTGGCACTACAGATATTTGATAACCTCTTATGTACTTCGCACGGGCCACGTTCAAATCCAAAATTGAACTTTATTCATATTTGTTACATAATACATAGGTACCATGTAAGAAAAGGCACTATATTAACTATTTAAATAAGTAAGATTAAAAAAAAAGTTTGTTTCAAAATAAAAATTATACAATTATTAGAAAATTATTTTATCGTGAATTGAGCTAACCCATTATATATGCTACAAAGTCAAATTAGAGGATTCAGCCGTATTAACTATTAACATATTAGAACAATTAATTAGGTCAGGATTGGTAGGTATACTCTGGAATTCTCAAAATAACATTGTTAAATCATTGATTGTTATTATTTAATATGGGTAATATTTACGTAATACAACTCGCATAACAGTGTACCTATAATAGGTACCTGCATCATATAACATAGGTAAGTGATAAGTGTATCTATGATTTATTTGGTGACCCATTCACCATTGACCATTGTATCAAATATCTAATATACATTATACAATGTTCATAATATATCACTCTGTAATGATTTTTATCTGTCTCAACAATGGAAAACAACTCAAAACATAAAAAAACGTAAAAAAAATGTAAAAGTTAGTGACTAACAATAAAATAATCACATGGAAATATCGAACTATTATAATATAACAGGAACCAGTGTTTTTTTCACTTACAAAAATTTTAAGTATAATATATTATTATTCGTATAGCATAGGCGCAAAAAGCCCAATATTTTGATGGGACACTAAAACCCCATGATCTTCCTATATTATTTTCTAAAAATTATATATGCTTATAGTACTAAGTACGGAACTTCGAATTGTGAGATTAAGTCCTCTCCCCCCCCCCTATTTGTGCCAATGATTTGTAGCTTATAAGTTATAGTCGTTATAGGTACCAATATCATGTACCTACCTACCACAATATTAAATATTGTTATTAATATTTTTAGATTTATAAATCTATTTGCTTGTAGCGGATATACATCAGACAATATAATAAATTATATACATCCTTCAAACAGAATATTAGCATATTCTAATTATTAATCATGCAGCCACGCCTAATTATTTTGTTACCATAAAAAAATTATATTTATTAACATTTATGTGAATAATTTTTGATAATGTTCAACAATTTTAACACAGTTTACTGTGTACAACTTTTTATTTTTCCCATGCAGAAGGGTGCTTAACATTTTCAAGTACCTACCTTGCTCAGTTGGTCATTGGAAATCACAAATTACATTAATATTATTTTAATGTAGGTAAGTATACTATATTTTAATTTTCATTTTGTTTTTTATTTTTTATTTAAGAAGATTTACCTAATAAGATGTAATAATAATATATTATAATAGATTATTTTAATTTTTTATTCATAATTTAGATACTGTTGATCCCAAACATACAAATAATTTTGATAATTATTGGAATAATTTTTTGCTTTTTAATGAATATTTTACTATCACAATTGTATAATATAATAAGTATTTTTTTTTGTGTCTGCTATTACTTTTAAGGACAGTACAAATGCATAGATTTTCTTCAACAGGACCTTTTCTGATAGGAATGTGAATCCAAGGCTTATAGATAATAATTATCTATAAACCTTGGAGAGAACTACTTGGTACTTGGGGGGTCAAAAGTAAAGTAAGTTTTCAAAAGCGCCAGGAAAAACAAAATAAAAAGCAAGGAAAAACGGGAATTTTTATGCAAAATATGTTTTTCACAAAATTGAATTTGGTTTTTGGTGTACCTAACTCTAAAACAAATGATCGTAAATACATGACATTTTTTACTCAATGTATGATATGTCTATGTAATAGATGGAACCTTAGTATAAGCAAATACTATATACGACAATACGGTACACTTACTACTGTAAAACCTGGCGATCTGTCTCATCAATTCCCCCGAGATTGCTATTAAATTGCCTAAAATTACTCCTTAAATATGATATATATAGGTATAAACTTATTTATTTTTAAGGGGTAAATTACGGCAATCACAACTACAATCTCGGGGGGAACTGATAAGAACTGGACGCCAGTTTTTACCATAGCTGTCCCGTATACTCGTATATAGTATTTGGTATTAGGTCTATGCTACAACCACGGTTATTATCCATAATTTATAATTGTGCCCATATCTTTGTTATCTATTCAACAGACTACCAGTATAATTGTTCTATGCTACCAGTAATCATATCAGTAATCAAATCAGTATCAGTAATCTCTTATCTCGTAGTCGTTAAAAAATTTCAAATTCGAAAATAAATACTGAGCAGTAAGTAGTTGTAATGTTATATCAAATACTATATACGATCGTATATAGTATTTAGTTATATGCACAATGCATATTATCGCTTCCAGGTATTGTATGAAAAATAACTAATTACTAATTTATTTATCTGTCATTCTATGGTCGCTGGTGGGTACTGGCGTCTGGCTGGGTAGTTAATGTTCTTACTTTTCATTTTTATAGTTGGTACTGATTACTGTTGTCTCATGTCTGTTACTACTCAGCACGCATCATCTATCTACTACCTACCTATTGATTGACGTTTTTAACTTTTCAACTTAAATAACGTGAGTATAACTTGTAAAATTGACTTATATGTTTAAATAGTTTAATATTAGTGAATCGCACGTGAAATTTAACATTTATGACGAATAGGTAGTGAATTAACTCAAAATTCAAGCCACATGATGTTACTTATTAATACCAATATACCATAGACATAAATAGAATATTAATTTTGAGTCATTCTAATGACTTTTTAAGCTCTCCGTACTCACCTTTAAAATTAGATTGGAACTCATAATTATTAGGTATGATAAGTAAAATATTTGATATTTCTATAATTTGTAATCGGATATTCATAATTTATGACCATGTACCATATAGTAATATACTAAAATATTATTACCTATTTACTTATGTAGTTATGTGTTGTTAAGATCTTTAAAAGAGGCTAACTTCTGATAAGTTTTTGATTGTAAGGTCTAAGGTTAGGTTAATTCATAATATCGCCTATTAGTTATTCCCACTGAATATTAAAATAGGTATCTATTATGTTTGTGACTACACTACATTAATAGGTATTTATTAAATAAGAAATTTAATATTTAGACAAATTGTTTAATGTAGATATATGTATCAACCTCATGAATCTAAATTCTCTGCAATAAAGGATATCCAATTTAGTCTATAAAATAAGTATGTTTTTATCCTTGGTTATTATTTAACTTAAATTAGGTTTGTGAATTATTATTTTTTGCAGAAATTGTGAAACAGTGAATATTATCATTTTTTATTAATGGTCCATTACAAAATTATGGGCTAAACCTCTCAAATACTCAATAATATTACGGTCCCTGAAATGTTGAACTAAATTTAAAATGCGGTCTGATGCTTCGACATATTTTTTTTTTGATGGTGGTGGTTCATGGCCTCCAACAAGAAACTCATAATACAGATCTCTTTCTGCCTGAACTTTTTTCAATTCAATTATAAACTGCCAGATCGTCGGATGATTCATGCTGAGCTGTGCTTGCAGTCGCCGATGAGAAGCTTCTGCTACGTTGTTTGTTTTCTATTTTAAACAAAACCAATTCAAGTAAATCAGCTATTTTAACCCTACAATGCATGATTTTTTTTTTTTTTTTTTTTAATAAATTTTTTTATCATAATTATACCTACAAATGAACGGAAAAATATTTAAAAAAATATAAATCATTTTTTTACTTAGAAATAGATGAGATTATAGTTTGTTGCCATATGGCAACACTATGCATTTAAGGTACGCATTTTTTTAAAATATCATTTTTTTATTTTATTAATAAAAATAAGTAAATAAGTAAATAACAATAAACCTGTATTTGGTATAAATCAAATAAAATTAAAAATTACATCTTGTAAATCAAATAAAATTAAAAATTACATCTTGTAAATCAAATAAAATTAAAAATTACATCTTGTAAATAATCAAAATTTAAAAATTTAGAACCTTATATTATAATATAATAAACAGAAGCTACGTTGTATGCCACAGTGTAAAGCACTCTAACCCTTTTCCACAACACAAACTAACATTACACTTTCCACATTTTGAAAATGTAAATCCTTTGCAACCAGGTTTCTTGCACCTAGTTTTTTTCTGATTGGGAACTGGCCAATGGTCATATCTATCGGTCCTAATTTCTTTTAGTGGTGCCTTTTCTTTTTGTTTTGTACCTAATTTTCCTTTTTTTATTATACCTATTTCAATATCAGTTGATGGGCGTCCTCGTTTTGGCGTATTATTTTCACCAAGTTTACACAAAGTTATGGCAAGTTGTTCTCTAAATTCCATTAATGGTAAAACATTATTGTTGTCTAATTTTTGATTTTGGATTCGTTTGTGTAACAGCCAAGAATTTACGATGGTGACGTCTAGTAAGTGATGAAATAATCGCATATACCACTTGCGACTTCGCATTTTAATTTTGTGCCTTCCAAGTAATCCATCCAGTAAGTCGACACCTCCCATGTGAGTATTGTATACTTTTATAATATGGGGACAATCCACTTCAACTCTTTTATTCATTTTCCTATCATATCTACTAACTTTCGTAACAGGCTCAATAGCAGCAAAAGTTGACAATAAATTTACATTTTTCGTGTCTTTCCATGTAATCGCGACTATATCTGTATTTCTAATATTAGTGACACAATGATCATATGTTCCTCTGGGTTTTTTTAGCATAGTTGAATCATCAAGCAACACTACATTCTTAAGCCTATTTCTTCGAACAGTACCTAGGGAGAGTATATTTTCTTTTTTCAAATAAACTAATAGTGGTAAGGTTGTGTAATAGTTATCAAAAAATAATTTATAATTTTGATGTTTTGGTATAACTCTTCCTAGACGAACTACTACATTAGCGCTGGAACCTAAATCTGGTTCATTTTTATTTCGTAGCTCCGAATTGTTTTCTTGGCCCGTAAAAAGTTCAAAATTATAAGCGAAACCGGAGGCACCACTAAGAACGAACAATTTATAGCCCCACTTATGTGGCTTGTTAGGCATATAAACTTTTACCGAGCTTCTAGCTTTGGTGCTACACATTTGCTCGTCAACAGCTAAATGTTCTTCTATTGGAACACGTCTAAAACTGTTTTTTAATGTTTCTATAAGAGGTCTTATTTTGTGAGTTCTATCACGATTTGGTCCACGTGTCTCAAGTGTATTATCATTAAAATGTAAATTACTTCTAATTTTTTCAAAAGTATTCAGGTTCATTGTGTCTTTGATAACATCATTGCCTAAGTATGGTGACCAATATTTTCTAACATTTGAAATATTTACTATACTCATTAGGACAAGTACCCCAATATATTTTTGTAAATCATTTGTAGACATTTTTAATGGATTAGATAAACTGTTTTGTAGACCATATTTATAAGTTTCATCACAAATATGTTGCATCAAGTCTACGGTAAAAAGATATTTAAAAATTTGATAAGGTGTCTCTAATTCCATAATATCTTCTGGTAAAGTCGAGTTTCCGAGAAAAGTAGTATCTACAGGTGGAAAATTATCTTTTGACCATGTAATTTCTTTTATTTCAATCGGAATATGATTTTGAATAATAGGTGGTACAGGATTATTACGTTTGGATCGATAACATTTGTTTTTGGAAAGTTTTGGTACTTTACGTGTTGTTTGTTGAACAGAAGATGTGGAGGGCAAAAATAAATCAGTGGTATTAGTTTCAATAGAAGTTTGAGGCTCGTCGTACACATGCTCGAAAATTGGAAGTTCAACTTTATCATCTAGAATTGTATCAACATTAAATTGTTCAGATAAAAGTTTTTCAAATTTCTCAATATCTGTTTCGTCTAATAAATCCCCATACTCATTCCATAAATCAACCTTTTCATTTTCAACGTCACTCTCAGTCTCAAACCCATCTTCCGACCCGGAAGGTATTTCAAGTAAATGAATAATTTCTTTGTCAACTAATTTTTTGTTCATGGTGGATATATAACTTAATAATTATATAACTTACAAGTTACAAGTTCTTCTGTAGTTCTCTGTTTTTCGTTGTTCGTTCAGGTAAAAAAAAAAACGTATGAAATGAATCAAAATAAAGTGATAACACAATATAAATGTGTTTACGTCGATAACCGTGGTTTACGTTTATTGAATGCATAGTGTTGCTGTCTGGCAACAAAGTCAAAAACAGGTATTTTACAAAATTGCGAATCGACAACTGTTCCACAACCAAACCATCGTGTCAATTACAGTGTCGCCAACATAAAAATATTTTTTTAAACGTTACTAGGTTAATATACTTTGATATTTCATCATTTGAAGTGATATGTTTTATCAAAATATAAGTGATTTATAAATATGTGTTGCACATTAACATTTATACGTAAAATAAAACAAGCATCTATATCAATTGTTCTACTTATATTTTAGTTTGATTGTTTACAACTTTTCAAAGATATTCATGCGTATATTATACTATTTACTATTTACGTATACTATTTTACATCAATACAAACAGATTGTTGCCAGTGGGCAACACTATGCATTGTAGGGTTAAAAGTATAAAAAAAATTGGTTTAATATTACTACATAAATGGAATTTTATTATTCTTATTGACTAAAATCTGTAAATTTTATAAATTGGACACTTTTAAAAAATATTATTTAACATTTGATTTTAGTTGGGTCACTGACACACTATCATATTTATTTATTTTAAATTAAAAGTTAAATAATGATAATATAGCAATAGATAGAACAATTTAAATAAAATAAAATAATAAAATATTATATTAAGTATGCATAAGATTGTATATTTATTATATTATATTGTGATTGTGATTGTAATTGTGTGCCTCCCATGATACATTATTAATTAATGAAACAATCTATACTTAAACCAAAAAAGATGCTAATTTCTTAAGATTTTATATCATTTATATCTTACACAACCTATAATTGTGTATAAATTATATTATATTATATGAGTTTGAAATTTGAATATCCCATATAAATTGTATAACAAAATGAATGAGTGTATAATACAGTGCAAATGCTACACCAATACTATACATTTTGTATTGATTAATTATTGAGCTCAATTTTTTATAAAAATGTATCATAATAATTAATTAATTCCATAGTACTTTTATTTTAACATGTGTTAATTTCTTTTCCTAACTTGATCTTAATAAATAATTGTTTAATAATTACTACTATAATTTATTACTGTTGTATAGAAACATAAGATTATTTTTAAAAATGTTTTATGTCTTACCATTTGTTCAGTTAAGACTCTATTGTACAAGTTCCATGTCTCAATCGGAAATGCTGGTACCCTCCTCAAGCCTTCTCTTCTCAATATTCCGATATAATACATTTCCAGCCAATCTAAAATTGGTTGTAATGTAGGCTCTACCCGTTCCAACTCTTCACTTAATATTTCAAAGCTTTCAACAACGTTTATGGGAGGAACAAACGCCAAGGCAGTTATCATACGTGCGTATAAATTAAAATCTGCGTTATTTCTATAAGAACTAAAAAAAAAATACATAATTATAATTTGTACATAGTTTACATTTAAAATTTTATATTTCAGCTTACGCCATCAATCCCGCAGTTCCAATTTGTTTCTTCAAATTCTGAAGAAGATGGAAAAAACACCCACGAATTTCTACTTCAGGAAATTCGTTCCTAAACGCGTTGTGGATCGCTAGTTCAAAGTCCACAGAGACACTTCCTACGTTGATGCCTGGCGATAAATTTTTTATTTGTACAAGCAAATTATTGTATGTTGCTTGACTTTTATTGGGCAATATGGCATAAACACATGGATGTACACCTCCATTTCGACATCCTAATATTACGAACACTTGAGAAAATAGTATGGGAGCTATTTTGAAAGTCCCATCTTCAAACCATTGTTCAGATGTTGATAATATCTAAAATGAATCCAAAAATTAGAAATTCTTAAAAATGAATTGGTTTTATTATTAAGACGGAGATAATACTATCAAAATGATTTAAGAACATACTTCTAAACCTCTTTGACGACCGAATAAAAGAATTCTATTATTCTCAGGGCCAGTATCACATAATAAAAAATTCTCAAATACTCCTGGTTCGACTTCATACTCCTTAAAACTGTCAGGGATATCTAATTCAAATAATGTTAAAGAGGCAACAGGAATTTGTGGCCCATTTTGACGTCTTACCCGTCGCACAGTTTTTTTTAGTGTGTTTATAGATGATAAGGCTCCTTTACCAGCAACAGATAACCCATCTAAACAAATTAATACATTAAAGTTTAAGTCATAATACATACAAATATGCAATATACATGCAAATATATTTATAATATTTATATTAAATTAATTTTACTTAAAAAATTTAATTATAAAATATTAATAACTAATAAGTACCTATCCTAATGACATAAAAAGAATAATATTACTTATTCAATAATTAATTGCATTGTACATTCAACTAAAGTAAATTAATAAAATCTGAATTAACTATTGTATTCATATTTGACATAATAATATTGGCTCCAATGAAAAGTGTTTTTTTATACTATGTTTTAGTGAATAAACTAATGTTTTGTAAGACGTAAGTAATATGTTATAATATTTATTTTACCTATACACTGGTTAATTGCTACGGCCGGGGCTTCCAATGTATCAGCAGCTCTTCTTTTTATCCTACATATTGTCGAAGCCATCTAATTAAAATATAGATTAGATTAATTGAACATTTTTTTAGTAAACAATCCTATCCTCTAAAAACATTTATGTTATAGAAAATAAAATACAGACTTGGGTAAAATACTTTTTAAAAGTATTTCAAATACAGTTTCCGAATACTTAAAAAAAGTATTCAGAATATGTATTCGAATACTTTATGATAATAACATTCCTAAGTATTTGGAATATTTCACAAAAAGTATTCCAAATATTTTTCGAATACTTTTTTTTAGTAGATTTAGATTTCAATAGCAAAAATATTATTTTTTCAATTCTATGTTTATAAATGAACACTATTATAATCTCGATAATATACACCTATCTGGCTATTTATGAGTTATAATTTATAAATTATATTCAAATTGATATAGTTAATAAGTAATAATTAGTAATATATTAGACTATTAGAGTATACATATATAAGAAGATAAGTATTCCGAATACTGTACTCAGAATAATCGTAAAAAGTATTCAAAATACCGTATAGAATACTTTCAAAAAAAAGTATTTAAAAAGTATTCCGAATACTGTAATCGGAATACTACCCAAGTCTGAAAATATAAATTTTTTAAATCATTACAAAACAAAATGTTTACAATTTTTTTAATTGCATTACGTGCACATGTAAAAAAATTAAAAAATGTAGTATTTAATTATTTAATGACAATGAATATTTACTCTTAATTAATCAAGCATACAACATTACAATTTAACTATTAAATAAAACGTCTATCCTTTCAATATTGATTATAATTTAACTTACCTCTACATCCACAGGAGATTCGTCATGACCACCGTGGGTTCCCTTAACTAAAACATGTCGGTTATTTACGTGGATTCGTCCTTTACAATTAATATCCCTTCTGCGACATCTATAATATTTTGTGATATTGTCTGCGCTCATCCTATCGAATATATATTGAAATCCTTCATGGGCATAAACGTCTTTCGACCTATTAGTGACAATAACGTCCATTTTCAATGCGAAACGTAAATTTAAATAAAATTGCCTTGTTTAAATGGAAACGTTGGCTTAAAACAGGAGATGCGTATAAGTCCACAGCTTGAACACAAGTGGTCTAACACAATAGGCTTCAGAGGTTGAAATTATTTCATTAAATAAAATAAAATATATCGCAGTGATCTATTTATAATAATTAAGGTACCTTTAAGATCCTTTGATGATACCGACAGCCGCGACAGGACATATAGACATACACTATAATATACACCCAGTGGGGTAAATCCTGTATCCGAATTCTTGCTAATTTTATATATTTATATCTCGATGGACACAATGAGTCATAAGCATAGGCGCAACTAGGGGGGTGCTTGGGGGTGCTTCAGCACCCCCAGCCTTTAATTTAGCACCCCCAGATCAAAAACACCAAAATTGGAAAAATCGTATGAAAAAAAGTTGGATATGTTGTAAAACAACATAACGTTTTTTTTATTTGACGTTTTTAACGGAAACACAAATTGTTTATGATGATTATAATTATAATTGGTTATATGAAAATAAATATTAGGTAGGTATGTAATCGACACACGGACACGGCAATAGATATTATATACTAGACAGTATCTATAGCCGTGAATCGAAAATCGTTTCAGTCATAGATTAGATAACAAATTATTCAGTCAGCCGTCTGTAATTTTGATATCATTTAAAAATATAAAGGTTTTAGATAACAGATAAGTGATAAGACGATAAACCCAGTAGTTTATTTATAGAATATTGTCACTTAGTAGTTTATTCGATCAGCCGCCAAATGTTATTGTTCGATTGATACACACAAACGCCATATTTTGTTTATCAAACTCATATTATAGTGTATACGCATTTCTATGATTTTAATAAATATTTCGTTCCCTTATGTTAATGTGAACTGTGAAGTGTGTTAAGTATTATAAATTTTAAAATGTTTAATATTTTTAATATGAATAAAAAGAAACCCCAAAAAAATAATCACTCTACAGAAGATGAAAATATTGATGACCCGGGAACCTCTTGTCAAAGTTCATCTTGTGAATTAATTATTACAGCAGCGCTTCCAGGTACCTATAATATAGTAAAATAATTGAGGCGCTCTGCACAATAAAGGCCTATTTCATAAAAACATTAGAGGGAATACATTTTTATTTTTATTGAAAAAAATGTTAAAATTCATTATAATAATATATTATTTAATTTAAGGTTGTTATGAATATCAATTTGAATTTGTTGAAATCAGAAATGCTTGTTTTAAAGAACTGCTTACCTTCCAATTATAATCATGATATTCTTAAAGATATTTGCAAGGAGCCCACATTTCCAAACGTGTATAAAATGTTACAAGTGGCTCTTACAATTCCGGTGAGTTCTGCTACGTGTGAGAGAAGCTTTTCGTCAATGCGTCGTCTAAAAAACTGGCTAAGGGCAAGTATGGAGCAACAGCGTTTTACAGATTTAGCAATATTAAATATTGAAAGAGATATTGTTAATAAAATTACTTCTTCAGAAATATTGGAAAAGTATTCCACTAGTAATAGAAAAATAATATTAGTATGAAATAATATATTATGTAAACATATTATTATGTTGAATTATAGATTTAATTATAAAATATGCCCCATTGTATAGTTATTTTGACATCAGTTACTAATATTTTTTTACCTGTTTGTACTTGGTTATTATTTGAATTACCTAATAATATAGGTAACATATACCTAATGTATATTACTGTGTAGACTGTACTACTGTAGATACTTAAATATTAGTGTGGTTATGTGTTTACAGTGCATTTAAGATTGGTTAAAGTAATAATAAAATTTAAGCATGGTACTTGGGGGTGTGGGGGCGTAGCCCCCACGGGTCTGTTTCATCTGCATAATTTTAGCGCCCCCAGTGTTTGGCTTCTAGTTGCGCCTATGGTCATAAGTAGTCAGTACATAATTTATTTGTTTTAAATTGTTTAATTGTATATTAAATAAATGTATATGTTGCGCATCGTGTTATTGTACGTTTCACGAAATGAACAACAACGTTTGCATCCATTTCACGTACCTTATGGAACCGCGGTTTCTCCACTTCACGTAATTACACGGATTATATTTCGTGGATAACTAAACCGTCATCAACAGAACTTGTTCTGTCATTTGAATGTCCATATAACAAACATTAAAAAACTTAAATTTTAGATTCTGAGCGGAGCGTAGGTATTGATATTACAATGATGTTTGGTTTTTTTTTTAAAAAATTGTTTGTGTCTATCATCACCATTTGGGGCAGTAACATTGCTTTGATTTTTTTCAACAGTATCTCGTTCGATGAGAAAGTGAATCTAGTTGGTGAATTCTTGACAACGGGAGGTTTCTCAATAATTTTCAAAAGAGCAAGGAAAAACAAAAGAAAAAAAGGTGCTCTGCTGTACTGTAGGTTACAAGTGGGTCACTGTAATGGATTGTGTTAAATTTGAATTCAATGATATAATATCATTGTATACGAAAAACGATTCTGAGCGGTGACGGTTTGTCAGTGTGGATATTTTATATTATATTTATATTTGTATTACTTATTAGTTATTATTAAGAGGACGCCACACCCGCATGTGTTTTCTCCGGGTAACATACCAAATTTACGCACAGAAATTCAAGTTTTATGCCGTTAGCTAGAGTGAATCGAGCTATTATAAAATTCGATGGTAAGAACATTATCTATGTTTTGTTGGAAGTTTTTTACGATAATTCAGTTTTTAAGTGAGTTATAGAGTGTATAATAAATGTAAATTAAAAAACGCTCATAACTCACTTAAAAACTAAATTAACGAAAAATACTTCCAACAAAACACAGATAATGTTCTTACCATCAAGTTTGATAATAGGTCGATTCACTCTAATTTTTAAGCTAACGGCATCAACTTGAATTTTTGAGCGTAAATTAGGTATGGTATATTAAATCAATATATTGTAATATTACAATACAAAATGGCTAAAATCGTTATTCTTGGTTATTTAATATGTAATTTCCTCCACCAAATTTGAACATAAAATGACTATAATAAAAACTGTGCTTTTATATTTTTGAGATTTTTGAGATTTTTTGTTCAAGAATAACCTACTTAACACTTGTTCAACCTACATTTCCAATTCTTGGCTATGAAAGTAGAATATTTTATACATTTTTAATTTCAAATACATTTTAAAATTTATGAACATTGAGCAAAAAATGTCATGTATTTACGATCATTTGTTTTAGAGTTAGGTACACCAAAAACCAAATTCAATTTTGTGAAAAACATATTTTGCATAAAAATTCCCGTTTTTCCTTGCTTTTTATTTTGTTTTTCCTGGCGCTTTTGAAAACTTACTTTACTTTTGACCCCCCAAGTACCAAGTAGTTCTCTCCAAGGTTTATAGATAATTATTATCTATAAGCCTTGGATTCACATTCCTATCAGAAAAGGTCCTGTTGAAGAAAATCTATGCATTTGTACTGTCCTTAAAAGTAATAGCAGACACAAAAAAAAATACTTATTATATTATACAATTGTGATAGTAAAATATTCATTAAAAAGCAAAAAATTATTCCAATAATTATCAAAATTATTTGTATGTTTGGGATCAACAGTATCTAAATTATGAATAAAAAATTAAAATAATCTATTATAATATATTATTATTACATCTTATTAGGTAAATCTTCTTAAATAAAAAATAAAAAACAAAATGAAAATTAAAATATAGTATACTTACCTACATTAAAATAATATTAATGTAATTTGTGATTTCCAATGACCAACTGAGCAAGGTAGGTACTTGAAAATGTTAAGCACCCTTCTGCATGGGAAAAATAAAAAGTTGTACACAGTAAACTGTGTTAAAATTGTTGAACATTATCAAAAATTATTCACATAAATGTTAATAAATATAATTTTTTTATGGTAACAAAATAATTAGGCGTGGCTGCATGATTAATAATTAGAATATGCTAATATTCTGTTTGAAGGATGTATATAATTTATTATATTGTCTGATGTATATCCGCTACAAGCAAATAGATTTATAAATCTAAAAATATTAATAACAATATTTAATATTGTGGTAGGTAGGTACATGATATTGGTACCTATAACGACTATAACTTATAAGCTACAAATCATTGGCACAAATAGGGGGGGGGGGAGAGGACTTAATCTCACAATTCGAAGTTCCGTACTTAGTACTATAAGCATATATAATTTTTAGAAAATAATATAGGAAGATCATGGGGTTTTAGTGTCCCATCAAAATATTGGGCTTTTTGCGCCTATGCTATACGAATAATAATATATTATACTTAAAATTTTTGTAAGTGAAAAAAAACACTGGTTCCTGTTATATTATAATAGTTCGATATTTCCATGTGATTATTTTATTGTTAGTCACTAACTTTTACATTTTTTTACGTTTTTTTATGTTTTGAGTTGTTTTCCATTGTTGAGACAGATAAAAATCATTACAGAGTGATATATTATGAACATTGTATAATGTATATTAGATATTTGATACAATGGTCAATGGTGAATGGGTCACCAAATAAATCATAGATACACTTATCACTTACCTATGTTATATGATGCAGGTACCTATTATAGGTACACTGTTATGCGAGTTGTATTACGTAAATATTACCCATATTAAATAATAACAATCAATGATTTAACAATGTTATTTTGAGAATTCCAGAGTATACCTACCAATCCTGACCTAATTAATTGTTCTAATATGTTAATAGTTAATACGGCTGAATCCTCTAATTTGACTTTGTAGCATATATAATGGGTTAGCTCAATTCACGATAAAATAATTTTCTAATAATTGTATAATTTTTATTTTGAAACAAACTTTTTTTTTAATCTTACTTATTTAAATAGTTAATATAGTGCCTTTTCTTACATGGTACCTATGTATTATGTAACAAATATGAATAAAGTTCAATTTTGGATTTGAACGTGGCCCGTGCGAAGTACATAAGAGGTTATCAAATATCTGTAGTGCCAAACAAAGCAATATAGACTAAATATTACGAACTAATAATTACATTAAACAGTCAGGCATTATTGTATTAATTGTAGGTACATTTATCATTTGCATGTTTATTAAAAATAATAAATCTAGATAATAATTTCATAATTCTTGTCACGTGCCATTAAGCCTACAAAATATGTTGTTATTTTTTCTTTCTAAAAAGTATTGTTTTGTGGGACTTTATTACACTATTATTTACTATGGATTCTAAAATAAAAGCGTTTGCCCCCGGCCCAACAGAGTGCAAGAACTGAAAGCGAATGGCTCCACCCCCGTGAGCATGCCTATGGGCTGCGCATTTATGCACAAACTGAAATTAAAGCTGCGAATTCCAGTAGGAGGGGTGATTAAATATATATGATTTGAATTGAGAAACATATCGAAATTTATGTTTCAAAATCAAAAATGTGATAATCGGGGATAAACGCATGAAATATTGGGGTGGTGAGGTTTGAAAAAATTGTATAATCTTTGTACCTAATACCTATTGCTATACCTATATTAAATGATAGGTAATAGGTAGGTACATCCAGGGGCGTCATTTCAACTTTTTTTTTGTTGGTGCCAAAATGTTGGCAGGCCATTCAAATCATTACCAGGCCACATAAACATTTTTTTTTTTTTTTTTGGAGGGGGGGGCAAAAACTAGAATTTTTGTATAATTAATTTAATATGTCACTTATATTAGTATGAAAATATCACACCATTGTTACTATTTTTGAAAAACTATGTGCACTGTGTAGGTACTTTTAATGTATTTATTTTATATTGTAGATAACAGTGTACAGTGTTCTACACTCGGTAAATAAATGTATGGGTATAAAACACCTTTATAATAAAATACCTAACCGAACCCAACCTACACATTTTTTTCTCCCTGCATACTCAAAAAATATAATATAGCTACCTAGCTTAATAAAACCATAAATATATTTTATGAATACCCTTCTTCACAATATTTGTGTTATAATTTTATCAATTATAATATTGATGGACCAGAAAGCCACATCAAACATTCTTGGAAATTAAAAATTAGTACAATACATTTTTTTTTTTTTAATACTGAAAAAATATAAAATATATGTAATATAAAACACTTGGGTATATCGGCGCTTTTATTTATTGTTGGCAGGCTAAAGAAGGCGTTTTAAAAAAAAGTTGGTGCAAATTTAAGCCCCCCCCCCCCCCCCCCCCCAAATGACGCTTCTGGGTACATCATTGGTATTATTGATATTTCGTGGGGAGGTTAACCCTTCGCGGCGAAACGGTCGCGGCGAAATGTCCAGCGGCGATTCGGTTGCGGCGAAACGGTCCGCGGAGAAATGTCCGGCGGCGAAAAAGTCCGCGGTGAAACGGTTCGGCGGCGAAATGTCCGGGTTCGTGTTTATCGTGCTCTGCGCTGATATCGTGGTTCCGTGGTTACATGATATGGAAGTATACCTTATACTGGGTTAGCGTTAATCACATAACAATCCGTTAGTAGACAAATGGTTAAGATAATAACTCGGAACTAATTTAATCGTGACTCGTGGTCGTAGGTATTTTATTTTTGAAATACCTATTAGTTCTTGTATAATATAATATAATTATTGTCTTATTCGCCACATATTGTATTTTACGTATTTTATTTAATAATTTAATACTTTATCAATCATATAAGTACCTAAATTTACTTATTACACTTGAATTAGATGCTTGGTGATTACATTTGTACAATTTATTGGTAAGTACTAAGTTTTACTAGTTGGTAGTGGCCAAAATTAAAATAAATAATACAATGAGTATGTCATTAACTTTAGACATTTTGATTTCAGTTTAATCATTTATACATAATACACTATTTTTGTTCAAATGTATACCTAACCAAGGAACACTGGTACTTACTGGATAATACATGAGTTGTTATACAGTGAAGTGGCATAATATGACAACACAGAAATATTGCGATAATATTTCCATATTATTTAAAATTAGTCATTACAATACTCAGCTGGACCCTGGGTTTTTCATGAAAGTCTATACCTACTCTACAAATGTTATATCAAAATCTCCACTTTTTAGTTCCTAAACTAAAAGTGAATAGAAAATTATTTATCTACATAATATGTGATGATTCAAAATCAGTTTCACATAGGTCATTTTACCTAATTTAAATATGCCATAATGGAATCAGCTACCTATGACACACAATTCAGAAGATTCTGTATGTTAAAATTATATTCATACTGCTATGTTTAATTACATTTTAAAATGGTAACTGTGAAAAATAAAAATAATTTATCACATATTGGATTTAAATATTTCAACAGACTACAGAACAAAATAAAGTATGTATAAATATTTTTAATTATAATATTATTAAATTATTATATTGAAAATTCAATTTTTTAGATATTCAAGACAACTGCAAAGAAGTGGGAAAAATGTAGCTGGACTAAGTGCATACATATTACAAATGATGTGTATTGAAACTAAAAATGTTGTGAATGTTAATGTTTTGTACTTTGTATGATATTTTAATTAATTTAAATGAGGTGACAACATCAATCATTACAAATCAAAAGATAAAATAATGTATGTTGTGTTTAATACACACAATATAATATGTAGATTGTGTAAATCAAATAAAGAATTTAAAAAAAAAATAAAATAGGTATGTGATTTATAATTATTTTTCAGTTATAACTTTAACAATAGTATAAATGCTCAATGTAAAGTATTTAAAAAAATATAAATGTATTATTATTAATATACATATATTTTTTTTAATGATATTAGTATTACATTGTATAATGATAAATACTTAATTACTTTTGTTAATGATTGGTGTTGTCATTAAATAATAATTAGTACTAAATTCAAATAAGAATATTATTAACACCATTTTTAAATTTTACTAAGTCTGGGGTGATTGAAAAGTTTGTTTTAATTTTTTGAATACATGTTTTATCTTTACTCATATTTTGCATAACTGCAAAACGAACATTTTGATTAAACCGTATCATCATTTTGAAATAGATTTTTCATAGTCCTGGGCTTATTAAAGTAAAATTGTTTAATGGTTCACGATAATATCAGTATAAAATGTGAGAAATTCGGTCGTGAACAGGGTTCAGGGCTGAACAGAACCTAAAATCATCAAATCAAACATTTAAATAATCAAAATTAAGCAATCTAAAAAATGGTTATTCTCTCCCTAGTTTTTGTTAGTGGTTATCACTTGCATCATATTAAAGTAGAAAATATACATTAAAAAATTTAAAATGTGTTAAAAAGAACACTCTAAAATGTGGGGTGCTATAATATTTCATATTTTAAAAACATTAAATTGATGGCATTTCACTATAATAATGATAGTTAAATCTAAAAAAAACAAGGGGTGCTAAATTAGAGCTTGGCGTGCTAAAGACCCTTCTGTGACAATGGTCTCAAACCCTGTTCATGACATTGAGAATATGATTTTTTTTATAATTATTTAAGTTTATTAGTGCCTTATGTATTTGCATGTATATCATTATTATTTAAATACCTACCTATTGATTAAATTCATGTGATTGGTCAAAAAGACCTAGTCCTACCAAGTATATTACAACTATTGAAGTGACCTATGGCGAATTATTTATATTATACTAATATTTGATTTGGAATTGTAAATGCATTAAATTGAAATTGTAAACATAAAAAAAAGTATTAATAATATTAAATTAGTTCAGAGTTATATTTATTAGGTATTATGTAATGTTAACTTGTTGAAAATATTATTTAAATTTATGTTGGTATTGTATTTCCAGATTTGTAATAAATTGTAATTTTAATACCACTGTACAATTAGTGTTATATTATGTGTAAAATTAATTTTTATCTTGATTCTTTGGGACTATAAAAAAAGTTAAAATGTTAAATTCTCACAGACCCTAGTGTTATGTACTTGTCAAACTTCTTTATTCGATGTGCATGTGCCTAAATGATATTTTATATAAGAAGAAGTACAATATTTGATTTGTTCAAAAAAAAAAAAAAATTATTATTAAAAATATTAAATCCTCATAGGTATTCTGGTATTTACATGTTTATAGTATCCATATGGTAAACAGTAGAAAATATAAATATTAAATGTATAATAATAATTAACACATTATTTTGTATTAGTTAAATCTACCAAAGCTATACACAGTTATATGTATATTATTAAAATATGTATAAAAAAAAAATTAAGTTAATTTATTGTTAATATTATGGTCCATTATATCATAATTTGTACATTTATTATTAATTGTTATTGTATACATTTATCATTGAAATACAGATTTTTAATAATTTTAGAAGTTTTATTATCAGTAATCTAGTTGTTGCAACTGTAGTACAGACTGTCTAATTGAGTAACAAAAACAGGATTTTATTTGTGACATAAATTAACAGTAAGTTACTGCTACTATTTATTTTGTAAATACACATACTGGTAACACTGTATTTTCTTTATGATAGACAGTTGAGTTGTAATGATCTCGGTCTTAGATTATAAGAGTGATAAACCATGGACAACTTATGGACTAAAATAATTCTGTATTTCCGTATGTTACTCTATGGTGTGTTGTAGTCGGCATAGAATAGAGATTAAATCGTGATCAAATCTACAAACAGAAGCAGTCCAATTAGCTAGGTATACGTATACCCAATAATATGATCGTCTGTTATTGTATGTAGGTATTATCAGCTATCAGGTACAAAGATAATCACCGCTATATCTTGGGTCGAACGATATCGAATTTATTACTTATAACTTCTGGTCTTTATAATTGATAATAATTATTACGACCAATGACCAGTGCCGCAATCACCTTCGTGGGGTAAAACTGTGTGACTCCCTGAAAAATCGGCATAATAAAATACATTTAGGGGCTCTAAGTACTTTATGAATTGATTTGAAAAGTGTAATATCTTTTAACCCTGGGACATAAAAATCCTAGTAGAGATAATATCTACTGACGAGGTATAACACATTTACACACAATAACTACCTCCCAAAACCACCCAACTTTGAGGAACAATATCTCATCAACGGATTAACGAAAAATGAAAATTTGAACGTAATAATTAATGAAAAAAATAGTTTTATTCAATTATGAAATTTTAAGTATAGGTTACCATTTGAAAATCAAAAGTTGATGGTGGTTTACCTAATAAATATAAGGGTGAAAAATATAAAAAAAATATTCAATTCTAGAACAGCGTAAATCTACAATTTTGAAAAAAGTCAATACTTTTTCAAATAATGAGTGTTGTTTTATAAAAGAATCACCCTGTATATTTACCTATAGTTAAATATAATGCATTTAATCAAGGTTGAGATATTTAAAACAACTTAATAAAATTGAATTTTTATTTTATTGCAACAATAATTTGTATTGTTTAGTAAAGAAATGTATACAATTTAGTATAGAATATTAAATATTTATTTGTTTTATTTTTAAATTTCTTATAAATCATTCACGTTTTAGATTTAAGTAGGTATTTTTGATTTAACTAATTTTAGTTATAAAATATATTGTTAAGTTATAACAGCTAATATAAGCTTAAATCGTATAAACTAACCAAAGACCATCACAAAAATACCTTTTTTAATTTACCTTTAATTTATAGAAGTGGTTCCTTCAAATTCTGATACAAGTCCATCAATATTAAATACAATTATTATACCCAAAGAAAAAATTAAACATAAAGTTATTTCAACAGAGATTTTACATAATAAATTATTTGAAACAAAAACGGTATCGACTAGTGATGAGGACTATTATTCAGCTATAGACAGGAACAGAACTAATTGCGATAAAGTAGACACCATAAACATACATTTTACTGATCTTGGTACATGGCCTTAAATATTACAGATACACAAAGGACATATTTAGTGAAAATGAGGTACAATTATTCCGAAATTCATGATTTTAGTAATTCGGAAAGAGACGGTAGAAATGTTAAGTCTGACTGGTTTTATAAGATACTTATGAATGGAAAAAAATTAAAAAGAACATGGCTCAGCTATTCTTCATATAAAAATGCACTTTTTTGTGTACCTTGTAAATTGTTTACTAAAATAGAAAACTCATCCAACATATCAAAATTAGCATACACTGGCTTAACAAATTGGAAAAAAGTTACCGAAAAAATTCCATTACATGAAAATTCACCAATACAAAAAAAAAATGTGTGTTCTTGGACTTCATTGGAAATGGCATTGAATCACTGCGAGGGTATAGATACAGATTTGCAAAATTCTATAAGAAAAGAAGAAGATCACTGGAAATCCGTTTTATTGGCAATTATAGACATTATAATGCATCTAGCAATGGACGGAAGAGCATTTCGAGGATCTAATGAAATTATTTCTAGTGTGGGAACATCAAACCGAAGTGGAAAGTTTTTAAATTTAGTTAATCTAGTGTCACATTATCATGAACCGTTATCAAAACATATTGAAAGACATAAAAAAGGTGGTCTTTCTTATTTTTCTCATGGTATTCAAGACGAGTTTCTAGAGATTATGGCAAAAAGAGTTAAAGATGAAATTCTTTCAAAAATAATAGAGGCGAAATATTATTCTATACTATTCAATTGTACACGGGACATTGCACACCAAGAACAAATGACCCAAGTTATTCGCTATGTTATACAATACAACCAGAATGAATGCGAAATAATAGAAAGTTTTATAAAGTTTGCGCGTGTGTACAACAAAACTGGTGAATCATTAACAGAAGATATATTAGATTGTTTGACAAAAGATAATCTTAGAATATCTGACTGTAGAGGACAATCGTTTGATAACGGGTCAAATATGAGTGGAAAAATTAAAGGAGTTCAAGCACGAATTATTAAAATTAATAAACTTGCAAGATTCATCCAATGCTCAGCTCACTCCTTAAATTGAATTGGTATTAATTGTGCAAAAAGTATACCTAAAGTAGAAACATTTTTCGGCATCGTACAGAAATTATTTAATTTCTTTTCAAGTTCAACGCAAAGATGGGATATTCTAATGAATAATTTAAAATTGTCATTGAAAGGGTATAGTACAACAAGGTGGTAATTTAAACATCGTGCAATAAAATCATTAAATACTCAACTGGATATGGTTTTTAAAAGCTTAGACGTTCTAAAACAAGAAAAATTATCAGAAGAAACAAAATTTGATGCAGATAATTTGATAAGATCACTTAAAAGTTTTTCTTTTATTTGTATGCTTACGGTTTGGGAAAAAATTCTCAGTGCAATTGACAGGATTAATATAATTTTACAAAAACCAAAATTAACAATTGATGTAGCTGTCAAAAATCTGCAAAGTCTCCTTAAAATATTAGAAAACTTTCGAGAGCAAGGTATAAATGAGGCTTTGTTGGATTCAAAGAATAAAGCTGAAGTATTAGGCATAGAAATGGAATTCCCAAAAGTCAGATTACGAAAAAAGAAACTTTTACCCGGAGAAATTGCAGAAGATGAGTTTTGTAACATAAGTGAAGAAAATAAATTTTTAACAAGTTAACTCACTCGCTCCGTGACTGTTGTCCGCAACACACGTATCAGTTATCCATGCACGCAGTTTCTTTTGTTTCTCAAGTTTAACCTAACCAATTTAACTGTGAATGGTGTCAAAAAAATCCGGATATCGGCCTGTGTATCCTCCTACCGTCATCGCCACGGAATTTCAACCTCTCAAGCCCAAATCATCCAAAAATCGGTAATTATAATTACTATACGTATATACGGTGTCTACGTAATTAATTAATTGTCGTCCGCGCTCCCCGGCGTTGCCGGCGGCAGCTATTTATCTAATCTAACCCAAGTCGCGATAAAGACAACACGCACAATGAACCGCAACAATAATATAAATACTACTAACGCGAAAAATAAAACCTCATATAAAAATAAAACAAATTCCGCTTCGTCCAGTCGTATACAGAGTGCATCAAGTGATGTATTCCAAAATTCTGACATGGACATAGACGATACCGTAAATAATTCTAGAAAATCCGGTAGGATTCTCTCATCATCTGGCGAGCATTCTGCGAACAAAATAGCTAAGACGACACAAAAAAGTATATTTTCAACAACAAATAGATATTCCAGCCTTGCTGTTGAGGACAACTCTGAGGACAACCCTGTGATAGCGTACTCACCTCAGAATCCATCAAACGATGCATCAGACGATATTAGTGAACCCGCCAAACCTCCACCATCTCCACTACCAATTACAGTTCAAGGGGTACTTGATTTTGTTGCGCTTCGCAATGATTTTCTCAAACTGCTCGGTGCAGAAAATTTCTTATTCAAATCATCATCTAATGATTTAAAAATCCTTACTAAGAATTCCGAATCTTATAGAACTGTGATAAAGTATCTAAATGAAAAAAAAGCCGAATATCATACTTATCAACATCGTGAGAACAAAGCTTTTCGTGTCGTTATACGTAATATTCATCCTTCCACCCCATTAAATGAGATTGGAATCGCCATTCAGGAAATTGGCTTCACAGTGCGTAATGTTGCTAATTTCCGTCACAAAACAACAAAAAAAAATTTGCCTCTCTTCTTTGTCGATCTTGAACCAGCTGTGATCAACAAAGATATATTCCACGTAACATCCATTCTTCACACCAAAGTTCGAATCGAAGAACCATATAAACGTCGGGAAATAATTCAATGCCAAAACTGCCAGAAATACGGACACTCCAAAAGCTATTGCTCACACCCACCTCGCTGCGTCCGCTGCGCCGAATTTCACACATCTTCATCTTGTACCAAATCCATAGACCAACCTCCAACGTGCGCTCTCTGTGCAGGAAGTCATCCGGCAAACTACCGCGGATGTACCGTCCACAAAGACCTACAGAAATTTCACAATAATTCCAAAGTTACAACTAAACAAAATGTTAATTTAAATTATAATGTAAATGGGGGTAAAACCACTAGCGATGGAACACTCTCTGGTCAACCCAATCTTAATCTAAATAATACCAAGGAATTCCCAAGCCTTCCGACAAACATGTCTCACCCTCAAAATAGCAAAGACAAACCAAATTACTACAAAAAAAATCATTACAATTCAAATTTACCTAATACTCAACCCGATAACAATCTAACCTCACAATTTTCCACATTCTTATCAGAATTAAAATTAGTGATAAATCCTTTAATCCAACTGCTCACTACTGTCATAAACAAACTAATTCTGAAAGATGTTAAATAAACAAGCGAACGTAAACTCCCTTAGAATTTTTCTTTGGAACGCAAACGGTCTTAAACGTCATGAACCTGAACTGCTCAACCTATTCACAGAAAAGCATATAGACATTGCACTTATCTCAGAAACTCACTGCACTTCAAATACTAAAAACTTTTTCCCTGGGTATAACATTTATAGAACTGACCACCCTGATGGCTCTGCCCATGGGGGCTCAGCCATTATAATTTCAAAAAAAATACAGTGCCAACCGTTACTTAATCACAAAACTAACACTATTCAAGCCACTAACATCTTAATTACTCTGAATCATATTCCGACAGCTATATCTGCAGTTTATTGTCCACCAAGGCCTGCAATATCATCCGAACATCTCTCCCAATTTCTGAACTCACTTGGCCGCTAATTTCTTATAGGCGGTGACTTTAATGCCAAACACTCGCAATGGGGCTGTCGGACCGATAACACTAGGGGTCGGTTGCTTCAAAATATTATACAGAACACAAGAATTACATTCATATCTCCTCCGGGGCCTACTTACTGGCCTTCCCACCAAAACCGGCACCCCGATATTTTAGATTATTTTCTAACCACAATCCCAAGACACAATACCCATTCCATAAAAAATCTAGTAGATCCAGCATGCGACCACAGTCCAGTTCTTCTCAATCTAAATTGTGAGATTTACTACAATCCTCCCCGTTCTTCTTTAGCAAAAGGACCAGTCAATTGGAGTTCCTTTTCAAAAAATCTAGAAAATGCCACTAACCTAAAAATCTCACTTAAATCAACCGACCAAATCGATGAAGCAGCGCAAAACCTAACAACTTCAATTCAAACCGCCGTTTATAAAGCATCGTATGTCACAAATACACCTGACAACTCAAAATATAATATCCTCCCTCCCCAAATCCAAAAATTAATAGTTAAAAAAAGAAGGATTCGCTCGTTGTGGCAAAGATCCAACCTGCCTTCTGATAAAAGATTATTAAATAATCTATCAAATTTAATTAAAAAACTCATTATAAAACACAAATCCGACTTTTTCCAAGAAAAATTTCAATCACTAAATTCTAATGACGGTTCACTATGGAAAACCACCAAAAATATTCTAAAAATCAAAGAACAAGCTACACCGCTCAATGGACCAAATGATGAGCTAGCAATCTCCGACAAAGAAAAAGCTGAACTTTTCGGAGTCCATCTTTCAAATATATTTAAACCACATTCTTATGTCAATCCTGATTCTGCACACCTCGACAACATTGCCAGATTTCTTGATAGTCCTTTACCAATGTCTCTCCCAGCAAAACACACTACCCCAAATGAAATCAAACACTTAATTAGCAAATTAAAACCAGGGAAGTCACCTGGATATGACTTAATTACAAACAAAATATTACAACACTTACCCAATAAAACTCTATTACTTCTCACATTCATTTACAATTCCATGTTAAGACTCTCTTACTTCCCTCAAATCTGGAAATTTTCAATAGTAATACTTATACATAAACCTGGCAAACCCAAACACCTACCGTCATCCTATAGACCTATAAGTCTACTACCAGTTTTAGCTAAATTGTTTGAGAAAATTATCCTCAAAAGAATTAGACCACTCATACATTCCCATACATTATAATACCCCACACACAATTCGGTTTCAGGACATCTCACTCGACAATACATCAAATACACAGAATTACTGATAAAATTCAAACTTCATTTGAAAATAAAGAATACTGCCCAGGAGTTTTTCTAGATGTGGCTCAAGCCTTTGATAGAGTTTGGCACGATGGCCTCCTATACAAGTTAAAATTATTCCTCCCAGCTCCCTACTATCTAATAATCCAATCTTACCTCTATGATCGCACATTTGCAGTTCGACAGGGCGACTCAATGTCCTCCTACTTTTCAATATCTGCCGGTGTTCCGCAAGGAAGCGACTTATCACCCGATTTATTTAATATATATACATCAGATATTCCAAAAACAGCTAACACGACCATAGCAACTTATGCAGACGATACAGCTATACTCTCCTCTAATTCAGACCCCATTCTATCTTCAAACTATCTCCAAAATCACCTCAATTTAATAAACGCCTGGGCAACCAATTGGAGAATTTTAATAAATCCCGATAAATCTTTCCATGTGCCATTTACACTGCGAAAAAACAACCTCCCCTCGCTTCAACTTCAAGGAGTCGACATTCCTACATCGAATCAGGTAAAATATCTGGGAATAATATTAGACAAAAGATTAACATGGGGACCGCATTTAAAGTCCAAACGTAAAATCCTTAACAGCCGCCTTCATCTACTTAGGCCAATTCTCAACTCCAAACTATCAATACACACAAAGTCCACACTGTACATATCTCTCCTCAGACCCATCTGGGCGTACGGTATGCAAATCTGGGGGTGTGCCAAACCTTCGCAAATCCGCACTATCCAAGCTTCCCAGTCCATCACTCTCCGGCTAATAGCTTCGGCACCTTGGTACGTAACAAATGAAACCTTACACAAAGATCTAAAAATTCCAACAGTTTACCAACTAGCTAAATTGTACTATAACAGATTTCACTCTAAACTGCAACACCATCCCAATCCTTTAGTCACTCACCTAGCATCACGTACTCTTCCTGACAACCCACCGCGCCGACTCAAAAGAAATTGGTGCCGTGATCTATTAAATTAATTAATAAAAAAAAAAATAAATAAATAAATAAATAAATAAATTATTAGAGGGTACCATCGCTGGATGATTTCCCTCATCTTGTGATTCATGTTAATTTTTTTTTTTTTGTATGTATATAGTGTTATATCTGTCATCAATTCTGCCTATTGTGTAATATTATATAGATCGTAGATTTTCTAAATTAATAAAAAAAAAAAAAAGAACAAGTTAACTGCCTTTCAAATTTCACTGATCTTGCCACGAACGCCTTGAGTATCAATTATGATTCTCAGTCTACTTATCCAAGTCGCCCTAATATTTTATTGTCAATTTGCCACAATCGCCTTGAGTATCAAATATGCTTCTCACCAATATTTGCCACCCTTGCCTTGAGTATCATATATGCACACATTTAATTCATGAACTGCCAACTGAGTATCAACTGTGATTCTCAATTCAATTTGTGCATCAAAAAATTCATAGATTTTGCTACAAATTGGTTTTATGGGCGGTCTAAAAATGTTATTTTTACTATTTTTACTCTATTTATAAAAATATGACTTATTAAAATTATTAAAATTCATGTTCTAACATTGTAACCTATTACCTAACCATCAGAATTCAAAATAATTAGTAATGCATATTAAAAAGGAAACTATATATTGTAATTTATTTTTTATTTGGGATTTTGTATAACTCAAACAAAATGCACAATCTATTATAAATTTATAACAAGTGTTATATTTATTTAGAAACAATATATAACAACATTGCAAACATAATAATATAAAATATACTTCCTTAGTATTCTTTATAATATAATATTTCAAAATAAAGTATTATACTTTTTATGAAAATAAAAATGACAACACTGTAAATAATATAATAATAATTTAACATAAAATATACCTCCTTAGTATTTTTTAAAATATGTTATCTGGAAAATCAAGTGTTATATTTTGTATAAAAAAATATATAACAACTTTATAAATATAAGAACAATGTAAAATAAAATATTATACTTCCTTAGTATTCTTTATAATATAATATTTCAAAATAAAGTATTATACTTTTTATGAAAAAAAAATGACAACTTTATAAATATAAGAACAATGTAAAATAAAATATTATACCTCCTTAGTATTTTTTAAAATATGTTATCTGGAAAATCAAGTGTTATATTTTGTATAAAAAAATATATAACAACTTTATAAATATAAGAACACTGTAAAATAAAATATTATACTTCCTTAGTATTCTTTATAATATAATATTTCAAAATAAAGTATTATACTTTTTATGAAAAAAAAATGACAACATTGTAAATAATATAATAATAATTTAACATAAAATATACCTCCTTAGTATTTTTTAAAATATGTTATCTGGAAAATCAAGTGTTATATTTTGTATAAAAAAATATATAACAACTTTATAAATATAAGAACAATGTAAAATAAAATATTATACTTCCTTAGTATTCTTTAAATGTTATTTTGAAAATCAAGTGTTATATTTTGTATAAAAAAGTATATAACAACTTTTTAAAAATAATAACCTACTTTTTCTTAATCACACAATGTGTATTAAAGATATATGGCATACAAAAGAATTTGTTACAACCCAAACATTTTGTTCTGATTTGCCTAGTAACAAGCTGTGCATGTTTGCGTCCACCTTGGAGAACCATTTCTTTATAACATTCGGAACAACGTCCTCTAAACTTTGTTTCCTCTAATTGGTGCTTTGGTTGTTCTGTAGGTATGTGAAGAATATCATTTTTTTTAACTAAACATCGTACCAAGTGTTCTCGAAATGAAGTTACGTTACATTTTTTTTTAGTAACTTCTTCATATAAAGATAAAGCATTGAGCACAGATGTGTTTAAAAGAAGTTCAAAAGCTATTTTCTTATACCACTTTAGAGTCCGTCTAAGTGGATTGTGGTATGAATTTCTTAGATCGCATACGTCAACAAGTGATTTTCCTTTATTATAGTCTAAAATAATATTAGGTTTTTGTATCTCTTTACCATAATTATTAATAAAGGATACCATTGAAGCCTTGTGTTTTGTTGAAATTACCAACACATCACGTTTATCTTTCCATTTTAGTACAGTGACACCTCTATTACACTGTTTAGCCATATAATCTCCTTTTTTTAACTTTTTTCTGTATCACTTTTTTTGGATTGTTCTTACGGTTTGAACGAAGGGTACCTACCAAATGAGTCTTCCTATTCAATAGTTCAATTGCCAAATCGTAACTACTGTACCAATTATCAGTATACATAGTCCTGCCCATGTCAAGGTAGTCTTCAGCCTAACACAACTTTTGTTGATACTCTTTGTACTTTATCAGCTTCCTTGCCTGCATATATTTTAAAACCAACTGTGTAAAAATTATTAATGCATAACTTAAATATTTTAATGCCATATCTGTGGCGCTTATTTTGAATGTATTGTTTAAAAGAAAGTCTGCCGACGAAAGGTACTATAGATTCATCAATACACATCGACTCTTTTGGGGTACATGCAAATTTATATTTAGCCATAAGCATATCAAGTAATCCTTTTATTTTGTATAAACGGTCACCAGGAGGACACATATTATTATTGCAGCAATGAAAAGTTCTCAATATCAGTTCAAATCTTTTTCTTTTCATGAAATCAGGTATATTTGAAGCATATAAAGTATCTTTTGTCCAGTATGAAGCTAGGGTTGGTTGTAGACTTAGCCCCATCCACAATACAATCCCAAGAAATGTTTTTATTTCATCAATTGTTACTTCCTCCCATTTTTTTAAACGAGAATGTGGACTGATATTTGAAGTTAATAATGACATAGCATATCTATTTGTTTCTACCACAAGTAAATTTAAAACTTCTTCATCCAAAAATAATGTATAAAAATCAAATGGATCACCATCAGTTAACGTATCAATTATATCAGGGTTGATACCTACAGGTTCATTATCAGGATTAAATTTTATACTTGAACTGAAGTCATCAGGAATATCTCCCCATACTGGTTCTGAAAATTCTTCTTGTATATTTTGCTCATCACTAAATTCACTAGATTCCAAATGCAAATTGTTAGTATCATTGTTGTTATATTCTATGGTATCGTTCTGTACCTACAGTAAAATAAATAGCTAGGTAAGTAAAATTGATTATAGGTAAGCATAAGTCACATATTTAGTACTGTATTTGTTTATTTTTTTAATTCTATTTGATGGTAGGACATAATATAATAAATAATAATATTCTTTTTGAACATTTATAGATGTTCAATTATACCTCGAATAAGACATCTTCGTCACTATCAGATATACCTCCAGTTGAACTATCTTCAGACCAATCTGATAAATCCAAACATTGCAAAATTTCATTTTTATTCATTATTACTTTGTAATAAAAATGAAACAATAACAAATAACAATCAACATCAAAAAACATAAAAAAACATAAAATAATATTCAAAACATATCAACAGTTTTGATAAGAATATTGTACTGGGGCCTGAGTATTATATATGATACTCACTTTAATTTTTTTTTTTTTTTTATCAAAATCGATTTATTATCATGCAATTAATCAATCGTGTGAAGAAAAATATCGATATATTTCAAAAAATATAGTGTGACCAACATGGCTATACCAAAATATTCCCATAGACCAAGATTCGTCTGATTAGTGAGAAGCATATCTGATACTCAAGGCAGTTGTGGCAAATGTAGTTAAAATGTACGAGACAAAACTAGCAAGTTAGTCGTGTATCAAATATGATACTCAAGGCAGTTAACTTGTTAATAATGATTAAAAAAGTTATTGACAATATCTTAATAGGACTACGTCAAAGATTTAAATCAATGGAAAATATTGCTCAAGATTTTTCATTTTTAGATCCAATAATAATTTATTCTTGGCCTATGGAAAACTTGAAAAGAGCGGGAGTCGATTTATGCAATAAATATGAAAATGACCTCAACAAAATTGAATTCATTTCAGAACTAGAGAGCTTTAAGGAGCATGTTTACAACATAGATGACGATTTAAAAAGAGCAACATTTTTTGAAATGTTGAATTTTATTTATAAAAATAAACTTCAAGATGCATATCCAAATATATCCGTTGCTTACCAAATATATCTTACAATGCCAGTTACTTCAGCTTCGTGTGAACGAAGCTTTAGCAAATTGAAATTAATAAAAACATATTTAAGATCTACTACGGAGCAAGCAAGACTTAATAACTTATCTATTTTATCCATAGAAAATAAAATTGCAAGACAAATCAAATATGAAGACATAATTAATGATTTCGCTGCAAAAAAAGCTAGAAAAGTTAATTTTTAAATTTTCAGATTATAATTTTTTTACTTAATTAAAATAATCAAGAGATTTTTTATTTAAGTTTTTGTTTTTATATTTTTTAATGGTTTTTAACTATAATATTGACTTCGATCAATAATATTATAATATATGTTAAGACAACGATTTAATTAAAAAATATTTGTTATATAAAAATATACTTTTGATTTGTACCTGTTTAAAATTTTTTTTAATTGTGTTGACAACCCGCAAACCCTGACCCCTGTAGCTAATACTATGTAAGGGCGCTACATTTTTATTAGCCCCGGGCGCCAAATGTCTTAGATCCGGCACTGCGTATAGTACAACGAAGGCCTTTAATTGACCTGTTCAGGCGTTCAACGACCTGAACAGGTCAATTAAAGAAAAAATGTATAGGGAGTTCACTGCACGAGGAACACATGAATGGGTTTCTATTTTACAATCTCTGATTAATGAATATAATAATTCAAAACACAGAACAATATCTGACACCCAGACAGGCCTTCTCCGGTAAAATTAAAGCAACGTCCGATTCTTAATGGAAAAATTAAATTTAACATTGGTGACAACGTCCGTATCAGTATATATAAAGGGGTATTTACAAAAGGTTATTTGCCGAGCTGGTCCACAGAAATATTTAAAATAACCAAAATAAACAAGACATTTATTTTTAAACAAAATATTTTCTTGAACACAAGGAAAACATATGTCTACAATGTAAATATTTTCAAATTGCTGTGTGGGTACAAGGGAAAAATAGTTTTTTTGTCATTCAAACTATAAATGTTTATTGAAATACTTGCACACTCGCACGTTGGTGAGTCGACCAATCTGAAGCTGTGAAGTTTACCGCGGAAGTCACCATGTCCCGTCAGCATTTGCGTAGTATAGTAGTCCATCTCCATCGGCAGTTGGTATCTCTCAACGACCGATGGGATCATCCGTTTAGTCCATTCCCCTTTATCCACGGACATGTACCTTCCTTGCCATGTATCTAACAGTTCTCTCTGTTTGTCCTTTAATGTCTTATGCGTAATGAGCCCGATTTTAGCCCTTCTCTTAAATACATGCTCGATTATTTTCAGGTCTAGCGGCAGTTCGCCAGCTACTGCCGTCAGACAATTAGTTGAGGCCGTATTGTAAGCGCTCGTTATCGCTCTTAGTGGGTCTCGTTGCATCGAGCCCAGCTTCTTCTTGCATTTCTCGAAAGTGACGCCTTACCACCAGACTTCCGCCGCATACGGTATTCTGGGCAGGAAGACGCCCTCGTATATAACCCTGGAAGTTCTTCTGCTCATACCCCAATTTGCAGATGATATGCCTCTGAGCCTCTTGTAGAGGTCTTTTGACTTCTCACGTCATCGAGGTATTCCGTCATCCTCTTAAATGCTGTCGGAGGTCTAGCGGCGCCAGTGAGAATGGCTATATCATCCGCATACGTTATAACATGCTGAGTCCTTTGATCGGGTGGTGGCCCAATGTCGGACATGGCAACCTTCCACAAGGTCGGTCCCAGTTGCGATCCTTGGGGGCACCCTTTCGTCAGCTTTCTTGTCTTGACAATATGCTCCATTTCTAGCTTTGCGTGTCTGTCAGCAAGGTAGCTGTTAATCATATTGACGCTCCTGGTCGATGCGCCTAATTTATGGAGTCTTTCCAGAATCGGGGACAATTTTACGTTGTCAAACGCCCCGGTGATATCCAGAAAGACTCCAAACACGTGCCTGCAATGAGACTCATTTGCCCAGTTGTATAGAGAGTCCATAGCCGTGATTGTTGAGCGGCCCGCAACGAATCCGTGCTGATTGCCTATTGTATTAAGCGAGGTCTCACTCTCGATCTTGCTTATTATGAGCGTTTCCAGTACCTTACTCATAGTGGGCACAAGGCTGATCGGCCTGTATGACTTAGGACTGGACTTGTCCTTTTTGCCAGGGTTTGGAATAATGACTAGTCTGGACACCTTCCAGCAATCTGGGAAGGTGGCATCGTATAAGCACCTGTTCATTAGATGGGTCATCGTTTCTTTTATAAGTGGCCACGCTTTTCTGAGCATACCGGCGGTTATCCCGTCCAGGCCCGGAGCTCTTGTTGGTTTCATGCACCACAACGCATTTTTAACTTGTTGCTCCTCAACCGGGACATGTTGTTTGAGCGGTCCCTGTCGCAAAGGCCCTTCTTGGTCCGGGTCCTCAGGGACAAAAGTGTCGAGCAAGACACTCATGGTCTCATCAATCGTCTCAGTGAGAGTGCCGTCCGCTTTACTCAAGGAGCTGGTGACATTAATCGAGTGTGAGCCGTTTTTGGCGTACCTGAACGCTTTGCCCCAGGTGTGAGCATTAATGTCTTCAGACATTTTCTTCCACGATGTCATTTTAGAGCTTCTAATCTCGTGGAGGTATTCATTCCTCAGGCGGTTGTATGCCGGCCTGTCTAGGAGCATGAAACCTCGTCTTTTGCCCTGATTTAACCTTTTCCTCAATGAGGCGAGCTTATCCGACCACCATGGTTGCCTGTGTATGGTCCAACGTCTGCCAGTTTCTGTCGGAATGGCTTTATTAGCGGCGGTGATAATCGCATCCGTCTGGGTGGCCGCATGTTCGTTTAGACCAGCCGCTGTCTGGACTGACGGGATATTTCTTGCAAGTTCCTGGGAGAAAGAACTCCAGTCCGCTCTACCCACATCAAAGCGCTTGTGTCCTTGTGCTGCGCCTGACATAGTATCCACCGATAGCTAAGTAAGCGATGGTAACTGTCCGTGACGTCGCTTACTAGCCAGCATGTTATACCGCTTTAATCGTTGCCGTCAATGTAATTATACAGTTGTATCCGTCCAACATTATGTGATTTGGCGTTCACAAAATAAGAGTAATAAACGTTCATTAGGAAATATATTGATTGGATCTGCTTTGACTTTATCCGGAATTCTGTACACACAAATGGTAGCTTTCTGTGATTCATTAAAACTATAATTTTTATCTCGTCCAGTATATGATAAAATAATTAAGCGTTATACTGGACCAGTCATTTGTAATATTTGGGAAGATCAAAAAAAAAGTACAATTGACAGTATTAAAAATTCAGAAAATGATATTTGGTTAGCCGGAGATGGGCAGTATGACTCTCCAGGCTTTTGCGCTAAGTATTGCATCTATTCGGTAATGGATTTACGTAGCGGAAAAATAGTAATAACTTTAAACTTGTACAAAAAGGTATGGTAAAAGGAGACTTAGAAAGAAAAGGTTGTGAATTATTACTTAATGATCTGACCAAAAACCAAAATTTTAATATTAAATTGTTTCTTACTGATCGACATAAAGGAATTCGTTTTTACATTAGAACACAACATCCTGAAATACAACATGAATTTGATGTGTGGCACCTATCTAAAAGTTTGATGAAAAAAATGAAAACCTTAGAGAAAAAACATGAAAATGCATATTTATAGAAAAGTAGTATTAATAATCATCTTTGGTGAGCTTCGCAAAATTGCAAAGGTGACGGTCAATTATTAGTTGAAAAATTTACGTCTCTACTACATCACATAAGAAAAAATGAACAAAAATGGGAAGAAAATGGAGTAACAAAAACATGCGATCATGTTTCATTAACAGACGAAGAAACAAATAAAAAATTATGGTTAAAATCCGATGACTAATCATACTATGCATTAAAAAAAATTTTAACTGCCAAAGATTTTATAAAAGATTTGCAACATGCAAAACATTTTGTGCATACTGGCCGCTTGGAATCTTATCATAACGTAAGGCTAAAATATATGCCAAAACGAATTCATCTGAAATATAGAGGTATGTACATAAGATCCATCATAGCTATATGGACCATAATTACAATACAAATAAACAAGTAGTAGGTGATAAAATGGTATACTCGAAACCGTTAGGGAAATACACAATAAAAAATGTATATGAGCGTACTGATAATGATTGGCGAAAACAAATTATGGAAGAACTACTCAATTTGGCAAAAAAAAAAAAAAAAAACAAACGAATATAATATCATAACAATACCAGGAGAAATTGAAATACATAAGTCCATAGCTCCAATACCAAGGCTAAATATTGAAGAAATACGGTCTAAAAGATATTCGAGATTCACAATTTAATTTAGTAATATTCTGTTAAAAATGTTCATATTGTTATTTTTAGTTTTTAGAACAATAAATATAATATATTCATCTAATTATCTATATAAAAGTATATAATTATGTGAAATATCGAAATAATATTACGTCAATTCTAAATTCTAATATCATAGTTAATAGAGGTAATACAAATTAATTACGTACACTCACATTTATTAAAACCTATTGACTTATGATAATTGTCTTAATCTTTGAATAAATTAATAAAATTATAAATTATATTAATAATAATTGATAAAAAAAAACACCAGTGTGTGTGTTACCAGAATGCGCGCGGGAAGTTAAACTTCTTTTGAACGGTACACGTGAGTGAGTGAAAAAGAAAGAAAGGCATGGATAGAATGGGGTAATGAGGATAATAAAGAAAGAAAAGAAACAATGTAAATTATATTTTTTATATTTTTTTTATTCTAATGATTGATTATCATTTTGCTCAATCGGTATAGTAGTTATGATTGGCATATGATAACTAAAATAGGAAACGTACATTTGCGACTAAACATTATCGATATATCGCGTAAAAATTGCATCGATTGTTGTGCCTGATTTGGTAGTCGATATTGTAGGATCATTATTCAATTTCAAACTGAATTTGTCTCGCAATAAAGTTACGAGAGGTGCTGAATCAGAAGATGCAAAATTAACATTGAAATCCCCACTCATGACCATTGCACATGTATCTTTGTCAACACCATAAAGAGCTGCACCTTCATGGCTATACACTAAAAATGCTTTATGAATAAATTTGATGATATCAGCCATGTTTTTGATTTGGGGAGATGTAGATTGCAACCAATAGGCTAGATGCACCCATGCGTATTTTTATAGCGTTTAGAAATACTAATAATAGCATGAAATGGTGGAGCGGGCAACAACAAATTATCATTACGAGGCGGCGGTTTCACTAAATTGCGAGAATAACAACTTTATGAACCAGCTACATCCACCTCAAGGACACCCTGTCCACGCGCAGGATCCATCAAAGGAACTGACACCAGTGGCGTAATTTGGAATTGGTACTGGGGTGGAATTAGGATATAAGTTTATACTATCGTTCTAGTGGGGCTATGCCTATTATCATTAATCCTATATCCTTATCACTAATCCACTTTTCTTATCAAAATCCATAATTCTTTTCATTAATCCAAAATCCTTATCACTAATTTTCATCAATAATCCACCATTCTTATCACTTATCCAATATCCTAATAACTTATTGTGGAGTAGTTGGTACGTTCAGTGCCGGCTGCCTCCAACAGATCACGTGATCGTGACAAATGGAACAAAAGAAAAGAACAAGATAGTTTGTTGGTAAGGTTTCGGTTTTTATTACGTAAGTGTATGCAAAAAGACGGAACAATGTCGATGAAATTACAATGTACCGTAGGAGTTATACGGCGTGTTGGTAGCGTTGGTAACGAGGTTTTACGTGTGTGTTAGCACAAAAAAAGGGAGGTATATCGCGAGAGCGTGTTCACTGAAGCGACGTCGCAGGAGAAGAGAATCGGTTCGTGCGGTGGCTTGACTGTAGCCGCCATGCGAAGCCGACCGTTGGTTTTGAGGGGGGTGACCAACGCTTTACAGTGCTGACGTCGTCCGGGAAAAAATCATGTGACGGCTGCGCCGCCACATTACTACCCCCGGAGGAGAAAAACAAACTTGTTGGATTTTAAACTCCGTATGCTGGCGATCGATGACGTGGGCGGCATATGAGTGGTCGGCCAATGGGTCGTCGCGCAGGATGAAAGCTGGTTTAAGCTGGTCCACTGCTACCCAGGACGTCCTGTTGTTGAGCTGCAGCTTGAACAATTTGTACCGACGTTCGAGGACGGCATACGGACCTTCGTAGAGCGGCTGTAGCGGGGGGCAGTGCGCGTCGATCCGTAGGATGACTGACCGTGTCGAGCTGCGCCGGTATGAAGATGCGCCTCGTGGGGTCGTTATTCGTTCCCGCCACCGGCCAAAGTTGAGCCATCGAACTGCGGAGCGTGGTAACCAGGTCGTGCGAAGATGGTTCCGTTGCTGCGGCGTAGAACAACTCTCCTAGAAGACGGAGCGTGGTACCGTAAACCAGCTCAGCGGGAGAGGAAAACGTGTTCCGCCTGTGTATCGTTGGTACGAAAAGTTTCGTCCGGTCGTTGATCGTGTCAAAATACCCGGGGCCGCCTGGAGTCGTTCGTGCGTTTAATACCAGTGATGTAGGTGTGTTGCCTGATAATATTTTTTGTAACTCTGTGTCGTTCGCCTGATCTGTTGCCCACTGGTTGAGGTCTGGCAAGCCTTGGTGTAGCTCCGCCAATTCGAGCCGAGACAGTGCGTCCAGGACCACGTAGCTTTCGCCGCTGACGTGCTCAACGTCGTGAAGGAATTGCGACAGGAAAGAGATGTGACGTGCCTGGCGATCGAGCAGTTTCTCAGTTTTTTGCGTGAACATGAACACGAGCGGACGGTGGTCGGTGCGGAGCGTAGTGTGTCTTCCTTCGATGGAGTGCATGAAGTGTTGTGTAGCGAGGTAGGCGGCCAAGAGTTCTCGGTCGTATGTGCTGTACTTCGATTGTGTAGCGGAGAGCTTGCGCGAGAAAAAACCAAGTGGTTGCCACGTTCCCGCGTGCTCCTGTTCCAGTGCCGCTCCTACAGCGACGTTTGACGCGTCGGTGCACAACCGTAGACGTGCGTTGGGCGACGGATGAGCTAATCGTAGTGTGTCGGCTAGTGCTTCGCGACACGAACGGAACGCTGTGCGTGCTGTTTCAGTCCAGGAAAGGGGGCCGTCGCGTTTTTTAACTTGCGCCGAAAGCGCGTACAGCGGGGTTTTCAGTGCGGCGGCCTTCGGGATGAAACGGTGGTAAAAGTTGAGTGATCCCAGGAAGCGCTGCAGTTCTTTTTTGGTTTTGGGTTTCGGCCACTGATGAATGGTTGTGACATTTTCCGGGTTGGGGCGCGAGCCCTGCGCGTCGACGACCTGCCCCAGGAATATAAGAGACGGTACTGCAAAAACGCACTTGGCCGGGTTGATGGCGATGCCGTATTTTTCGAAACGCTCGAGGACCGCGCGAACATGGTCAATGTGTTCGGTTCTGTTTGCTGAGGCGATAAGGACGTCGTCGACATAGGCGAAAACGAAATCGAGACCGTTGAGGATCGAGTTCACGAGCCGTTAAAACGTTCGCGCGGCGTTCCGAAGGCCGAAGCACATTACAGGAAATTCAAAAAGTCCGAACGGTGTCGTGACCGCCGTTTTGTAGATGTCAACTGCCGCGATCGGCACTTGATGATAACCGCGGATGAGGTCAAGCTTGGTGAAAACGGTTCGCCCCGCGAGGTTGGCCGTGAAGTCTTGCAAATACGGCAGCGGGTAGCAATCCGGAGTGGTGACGTTATTGAGGCGACGGTAATCTCCGCAAGGTCGAAATGTACCGTCCTTTTTTGATACCAGTAGCAGTAAGCTTGCCCAGGAGCTTGACGACGGGCGACAAATGCCCTGCTCTTGCATGTGATCAAACTCGCGGTGGGCGGCGGCGAGTCTGTCTGGCGGTAGTCTTCGCGGGCGGGCGAATAACGGTGGGCCTGTGGTCGGTAGCACGTGTTCCACGTCGTCGAGAAATTTCGTGGGGACCGGAGACTCGCGGGTGACGTTCGGGAAGTCTTGTAGTATGTCAGCCCAGTAAGGTGCGCGTGCAGCAGCGAGAAACAGGGCGTTCGCGTTGGAAGTGCGCGTAGTTTTTGTAGATTGCTGGTTAATCGGATTGACCAGGCGATTGCGCCTGATGTCGACGAGGAGACCGAAGTAATGGAGGAAATCTTCTCCGATTATGGCGCTAGTGACTTCGGCCATCTTGAAAGTCCAAGTGAATGGCCGAGCGAGACCAAAATCGAGGACGAGGGTTTTCGGTCCGTATGTTTGTATCCGTTGGCGGCGGTGAGTGCGATGTTGGATTGTTGTCGGCGGCTGTGGTCGTAAGGTATGACCGAAATCTCGGCACCGGTGTCGACGAGAAACAACCTGCCTGAGCGCTGGTCGTTGATGTGGGCCCGCATTGTGGAGACCACAGCACGAAGGGCGGGTGCCTTGGCTGCGGCAGTTAGTTTTCCGCTTGCGACCCTGAGCTGCGCGGTTTGTCGTCTGCAGCCTCAAAACTGCAGGGTGACTGACAGTTTTTTGCCTTTTTTCCGAACTTTAGAATGGTAGAAGCACATATCCGTGCTTTGGGACGAGCCGTGACGCGAGAACGCGTATTGACGCTGCGTGTTGCTGTCCGCGCGAGTGTTGCTTCCGCTCGGGAGGTGCTGCGTGCGAGCGACGACTGTTTGCATTTGTTGTGTTAGCAAGCGCAGGCACGTATACAGGGGGGGGGTTTGGGGTTCAAACCCCCCCGAAATAATTTCTTTAAAAATTAAGTCAAATTTATTATATTCCTATTATTATAAAATATTTTTATAATTAGCTGTTTGTGACTGGTTTTCTCTGTTTATTAGTCGGATATGAAATACACGTTTATACCTATATTATAGTATTATAGTTGAATGATCGAGGTGATTACTGAGAACTACGCTCGAACACAGAACAGTATAGTTGCGATTTGCGATATACCTAGAAAACTCTTTTAGGATAATCTTATCTTATCTTATTTCCGTACCTACTCGATCGAACCAAAAATTTCTATTGAATTGCTAAACTACAATAATAAAATCATTAAACGATGACGATCGTTTAGTTTTAGTCTGTGTTCGGTATTAGAACGGTAACGAGTGCGATAATGTTTTGGTTATTTTTGCGAGTTCTAACTTATGAAAACTGATTAACCAAATTTATTAAATATCATATATTTTATTATTATTTTTTTACAATGAAAAGAAATAGTGATCAACCATCTTTATTCGATTTTGGTGTAAAAAAAATTAAAAATAATGAAGAAACTGAAAGTGAATCGAGTAGTATTGAAAATATTGCAACCGAAGTTGATGTACGCTTTGCAGACCCAACTTGATACAAATATAGACAATGAATCGTTGAAAAATTATTCTCTGGATATTGGATTATTTTTATCAGCTTCTAATAATATAAATGATGCAAAAAAATACGAGTTATTAAAAAATCCATGGACACCGCCCAAAAATTACCAATTTCCCATCGAACAACAAAGGCGGCTGAAATTTCAATTCGATTGGTTAATCCGTTTTCCTTGGCTTGTTTACTCCGAAAAAGTGCAAGGTGCCCTGTGTAAATGCTGTGTACTATTTGCCAATAACAGTGTTGGTAAAGGGATCCATCAAAAATTAGGTGCTTTGATTATAAAACCTTTTACAAAATGGAAGGATGCCATTGAACGTTTTAATCGTCATTCAAACTCTGAGTATCATAAGCTTTCAATCATTCGCTCTGAAGAATTTATTAAAGTAATGGAAAACAAAAAAAATAATATTGCAAATGAGATAGATATTTCACGAAAAAAACAAGTCATTGAAAATCGATCTATTCTTCGTCCAATAATTGAAACCTTAATTTTATGTGGAAAACAAAATATTGCTTTAAGAGGTAATAATGACAGTGGAAAAATATATGATGAAAGTATAGAAACAAATGACGGGAATTTTAGATCTTTATTAAGATTTAAATCATTGACTGATCCTATTTTAGACAAACATTTAAGAAACGCAACTTCTTTTGCATCTTACACGAGCTATATTTTGTAACCCCCCCCCCCCCCCCCGAAATTGTATTCTGTGTACGTGCCTGAGCGAGCGTCTACTCGTTGTGAGCTGCAGACCTCCATGACCCCGGTCCGCGCGGGCGGCGAGGGCGTCCGTAGGTTCGTCAATGCTAGATATTATTGCTAGCACGTTGGTGGGCAGTTTCTGTAGCCAAAATTCCTTGAGCGCCACTTCCCCGAGGTTTTGCGGGGGCGGCGTTGTGCATGTCTCTGATGTAGTGATCGCCCTGAAGGACACACTGAAAAAAATATTCTGTTAGGAGAACTGAAATACAGTAGTTACAACCGTGCTTACCAGTTGGCTCAGGGACAACAATATCTTAAGTTACAGTAACAAACTCATTTTTGTTAACTAATAACTGTCATGGGTACAAATCAATTCGTTTGGAATACAACACTTAATTTAGGCTTGTTTACAAAACTCATAACTAAAAAGTAAGAATTACAAATTAATATGTAACTATGCAGGAAAACATGTCGTAGTTGTCACAGAACAGTTAGTTAAATTTGTTCGATATTAGTTACTATGACAATGGAAGTTCGTTTTGGTCTACAAGTTATTTTGATACCAATACAGAACTCTTTTGTAGTAAGTACATACTCAATGATTAATACAACAATGCAATTTAGTTAACGTTGTTGTTAAGATCTGTTATCTCTACAAAACAGACAATGGTATACACATTTTATTTCTGTTACAATTACTAAATATTCAGTGGGTACAGTGCTCAAATTTGGTGGGGGGTACCTACCAAAGGAATCACAGCCCCCTGTTTTTCGAAATATGTAAGCACTACCCCTCAAATTGTTTTCCCAATTGCCTTTATGATCAGGTAAAGGAAAATTGGATCAATACTTACTTTTTACTTAAATGCATCCCCATATTTTTATTTTTCCAATTTCAGCACTGATACTGTAAGCATAATAGTTTTTATTAGGTGAAGAACTATTGAAATAAAATAACAACCGCCAAATTTGTTTTTCTTATACTGTTTATTTTACATATATTTTAAAACAAATTTTTTTAACAAAAAAGTTTTAGGTATTTTAAAATTTTACCTAAGTAGGTACATAAAATACATTTGTTATATAAATAAAGCAGCAATATAATTTATAAAGGACTTCTTAGAGTAATATATTTTGTTCCATTTGATACAATATTTAAAGTATTTGGTACACGAGAAGGAAGTAAATCCTGAAATACATAACTAATATTATTGGTTTCTGGTAATGTTATTTCATAACAGTAAATATGTTCATCGAAACCTATTGTTGTTAAAATGTTGCACCCAAATAATACCCTGATTTGTGCATAAAGAAATTTATGATTGCAAATTGAGGATTATTATCATTTAAAATGTCTAATGTCAATATAGTTTTAGGTTTGTAACGGGTTCCTCCCACTTCAGCCCAATTTACTCGAATTAATTGTTCATCTATATTCAGATTTAGTTTATTTAGAATTTGATGCTGTTTTATAGAGTCTAATTCTGTTTGAGGTCCTATATTAATATTATTACATAGTTTACCATTAATAAATGTTTCATTCAATTTAAGTTGATGTTTGATTGCCAAAGTCTTGCAAATTTTACGCCTATTGAATGAAGACCTAGCCGAAATTTTTGATACTTTATGTTTTGCTTCATATCTCATAGACCATAAGTGAATTACAGGTCCAAATTTTTTAATAAATGAAATTTTGGTTTTAAACGTTTTTTACTATAGTTTAAATACAGTTCATTCATTTCAGCAACCAAGGTCTGAAGCCTTGAACAACTGTCTAATTCAAGTGATGTTGATAATATAACAACATCTATAACTCTCCGCATAGCAATATATAGACCCCAAACTGGTTCTTCTGAGGGTACAAAATCACCAACTAGTAGACCAAAGTACATAATTAACGTCAACATTTCGGAAGCAGATTGTCTAATATTTCCTTGTTTAATATAATCTTCTGTAAGTGCACACGGTTTATTGTTTTCAGGTCCATAGTCAAAGCAAAATAGCCTGTTATTCAATACTTGTAGCGTAAAAAGCTTTAATTGATAAATATAGTATTCTAAAATAAAACTCATAATATATATAGAGCACCCTTCCAACATATCGTGCATAACGTCTACTCCTAGTTGATCAAATAAACTAAAATTATTCACACAAAACCAAATACACTTTTCTCTTACACCAGTAGCAGACACATCATTATGTGATAATTGAGCATAATACTGCTCAGTATGTCTCAATAAACTTTTATCTTCATAGCATTGAACCCACATATGTTCTTTTCTGACAGTACAAATTCTACAGGGAAAGTTGGAGGAGAAACTCTCAGTAAAACCTGTGATGGAATGCAGTCCTAGGTTGTCACCTAAAATAAGGCCCAACTCAAAATACAATTTACCTTCATAATCAGGTGTACTTATTTCAATACCAGTTTCTTGTAAAAAATTTAATTCATCGATTAGTGGCTGAAAAATAATCCTATTTCCAAATTCAACTCTGTCGGAAGAATGAAAAATTAAGGCCAGAAAAATATTAGATAATACTGTAGAACGATAAGAAGGGAGACATGGTACTGAAACGTAAACTCCTCCTAATTTATGTATTCCAGAATGACTGCCAAGGGCATTGCCACTCTCAAAATCGTCAAAAAAAATAAAAAGTGGAAAGACAACACTTTCCCCATGACTAACAGCTCTACTTTGCCAATATGTGCCTTGAATAAAGTTTTGAATAATTTTATTATCTGATTTTAAAGTTTTCATATGGTCTAATGTTTCAGAAAGCACATTTTGTAATGAAACAAAATTTTTAAGAACATTTCGTAGAGGTATAAATTGTTGTGTACAGGTAGAAGGTTCTAGAATGGATATACCACTTTTAACAACTTTATTGAGTCTTTGACCTATAACCATTTCTTTTGGTTCTATAAAAGAACCTTGCTTATTAAAATACGAAAACCTTTTATGTTCAGTTTTAAAATTGATTAATGGACTTTCAATATCTTTTACAACATTAAAAAAAGAACCAAAACATTCTTTTGACATTACCTTCTGAAAATACTGTTTCCATACCATCGACAACAATTTGAACAGCATTTCTGGGCATTATAGGATTTGCATACAAACATGCTAGAAATGTTCAACATTTCGACTGGTTCTATGGTAAATTTGCTATTACTACTCACGTTAGATGGAGGCAAAAAATCAGAATTAGCGTTAGTAGTTGCTGTGGACTTTAAGAGAGTATTGTCTTTGAGTAATACTTGTGAATGTAATGAAATCTGTACTAAATCTTTTCAATGTCTTATTAAATGTTTGGTATATGAATTTTTTAAGTAAAATGACCTACTACATTCTCCTTCAGCACAATTATACACATCAAATGTATGATCAGAATGTTGAAAATCAAAATGTCTTAAGAGTATATTAGTATTAATAAAAGTTTTTTTACATAAAAAACACGTAAACATATTGTTTTACAAAACTTTAAATATAAAAATTATAAATAATAACTATGTAATTTGAAGCAGAGAATTCTTTAAATTTAAAAAATAAAAATATACAGTTTTAAATAGTTATTTCAACGTCTGATAAAAAAGCATTGACTGCCGTAAAGTTTTTATCTAACGGTGTATTTAATTTGTATAACCCTTTTTGAATAAAATACCAAATAGCTTCACTCTCTGATGGATATTTAGCGTTAAGTGTGATTATAATTTTGAAACAGCAATCGACTGCTGAAAGTATTGAACTTAAACGATAAAATGTATTATCAACTATCACAAAGTAATTAGAAATCTCTTTTAAAGAAGAACCCACTATTAATACAAATGGCTGTAAAGTTTGGCCTAATCTTACCAATTTATCTCTTCTTCTTGATATTGTTTCTTTTACTTCGGCACTATTCAACACGTGTGTTATGAAACCATCCCTCATCTCTACTTTTGATGGTCTCCATTGCAGTTTTGCTTTTTTCCCTTTAGAAATGGATATGCCAATCAGAAATGGTAGACACAGTGACACAGCAAGATTTGAAATTTCTTCGTTATCTAAAAAAAATAAATACAAGTTTTAATAGTTACTTTAAAGTAATATTTTTTAAAAAAAATACCTATTTATCATTTATGGATTCTTTAAATTTTACTTTTTAAAGTATTATTATTATTTTAAAACAGAAATTGTCAAACAAAAACCAAGAAACATTAACTATTTTTTATACTATTATATTTTTAACCTTTTAAACAAACTACCTACTGAGAAAATATAAAAACCATTTTTTTGAATACCTACCTATAATTTGATCATTTATAATTTTTTCAAAAATCAGATTAAAACAAAAATGATTATTAACGATTAACATTAAAGACAATTTGTTTTTTACAATGTACCTTCAGAGCTCAACTGCACATACTCCTTCAAAAGTTGATTGGTTGAAAGGTCCTTGGATTTATTAATTTTCTCTGTTGCCAATTTGAAAATTTTATTTTTGCACAGAGGTAAAGTTTGATACAATCGATCACTAAATCCAGGATAAGCCACATCAAAGTCCTTCAAAATCTGAAAAAATGTTTTATTTTTATGATAAAAGACCAGTGTTGGGAAGGAACGCGTTCCTGGAACGCGTTCCTTTTATAGGAACGAAGCTCGGAACGCGTTCCATTTAAAATATAGGAACGAGGAACGGGAACGAGTTCCTATTTTGAAGGAACTTGAACAAAAATTTCCGTTCCTCAAATAATGAAAAAAAAAATATAAATATATTTATTTTTAACACGTTGAGTGCCACAGTATATTTTATGAAGCGCATATAGTGTGTTTCCGCGCCAAAACTGAGCCGCGATGCCGTCAGTCGACTACGTGTCGTGTTCCGGGTCGTTTCCGGTTCCGCGCGCCATGGAGGCATGGACCAATAAACGAAATACGAACCTAGCGGATTATTATTGAAATGGTGACAATAAGCGAATCACTCTGATAAAGTAGACGTCTGTCTTAACAGTTAGCACGAACTAAGATATAACTGTGTATCACGGACTAAGATATATCTTAGTCCGTGCTGTGTATATAATATGTTCATGATCTTAGATAAGATAACGATGTTATTGTGATAATCATGCCATAATGGTTGAAGTTAAACAATTTAAATGATAACAAAGTACAAATATGATATAATATTATATCTGATATCCTAATCATACGTTTTGTCCATGATTAAAGATATATGTTAAATCGTGCCATCGTGGTTTTGTCGACTATCGTCTTGATGTGAGTCGTTTTAATTTAAATTTTAAACGATATTAAAATTAATAAAATTATTGTCTGACGTCTGAGTGTCTGACCGTGTGTTTCTAGTTTTCAGTGTTTTCACTTTTCTACATTGGTTATTGTTATTTCAGTTATTTGTTTGAAGTTCGAAAATAATATGTCCAACTCAACACCAACAACACCCACTGAAGGAATTTTACCGGATAGTTCAAACCAAAATGGTAAGTACAAAACTACAAACCTATGAAACATTTGTTAAATCTCAAAAGATTTGTTAATATTTTGACAACTAATCTTATGATTACAATGGTTATTAACAAATGTTCTTGAACCATAACTAATATTTTATTTATTTAAAAATGTATTTTATCAGAATGTTTGCCATGGTCTGGGATTGACAGTTTTTTTTTGTTCAATGGCTACAAAGGAAATAATGTGCTTGCCATGTGCGTTATGTGTATTCCTACGATCAAAATAATTAGTACGGCTAAGAACACCACAGCCAACCTTCGACGTCATAGAAGATGGTATGTTAATGGGTTATTTGCTACCAACTCTTTATGCTTTAGAAAAAAAAATGACTATTTTAGAACAAAAAAACTTGCAATTTTGTAGCCCACTTGTCAAGACAATTAAAAATTCATTAAAAAAAACGATTTAGCTCAGTATGGAATAAAAAAGAGTTCATTATAGCGTCATGTTTAATTCCACGATTTAAACTTGTTTGGCTTGAGGGTTGTATTGGTTGTAATTATTTCACAGCAGAAGCATGGCTCAAGACTTTATTTGAAAGTGTGGATGAATCGAATAATTCAGAGAATAGTGAAAGTGACTATGCCTCAGAAGACTTTTTCTGTTTACCAGTTGCTAAAAAGAAATCAAAAAAATCCTCATGCATGGAAGAAATTGAATTGTATTTGAAGTCTCTAATATCTGTTATGTTTATAGAACTTTTTGTAATCATCACTTATTATAATCGTAAAGTAAACCAAAATACCAGTGACGCGTACTAAATATAGAGTTGTTTTCTCTTTATATTTTGTTGTCTTAGCCATATGCTTTGTTGTAATCACATAGTATACTTTGGTTATAATTACCAATTTCCAATTGGTAATTTTGACGGAGTATTTAATTATACAAACAAGTATGATTTGTTAGAGACACCAAATATTCTGATAAAAGTATTTAATTGCAGTATGCACTATTCAAGTTGTAACAATTACAAAACAACTTGTACTTGCAACTAAAGTGCGATTACCAAAAATACATTTGAATATATCACAGATTACATAGTTATACCAAGTATACAGTTTGATCTGTTTAGCTATATTCTGGTTATGTCTACAATTTCTCGTCTAACTGAACACTTCTGTTAATTATTTTAATCATTTTTTTTTCAGTGCACGTTGAACACTAATACAATAATTATTTAAACGACGTAGCACGTTCGTTGTCGTATTGAGTTGTGGTTGCGAAAGATAGGTAAATAATTAATAACACTTGTTAGACTTTTTAAATATGACAATTACATAACACTTTATTATTACAAGTTTGAATTACAAAATAACTATAAGCACTGTCGTAAGCTTGATAGACCTACGGGCTGACTATCTTCTAAGTAATAGTAGGTGCTCTACCCGTATTTATGCGGGTTCTAACAATGACGTATTGGTGGCGTGATATCTATATTCTAATATTACTTCCCTAGTAATGTCAAATTGCATTATGATGGGACTAGGTAAAACAACTTGTTGTTTTCACCTCTGATCCACGCTTCCTGTTATTTAGGCCTATTTTACATTGCATATTACTACCTACATTACCCATTATAAATTATACTAGATGTATAATTTATTCTACGTGATATTGTTTAATATCGTATTATAGCTGTGGGTATTAATACTTCCCTAATATTGTTGAATTGCATTATTTTGTGACTCGGTAAAACAACTTGTTGTTTTCACCTTTGCTCTATGTTTCCTGTTATTTAGAATTATATTAAGTATAATACCTAATTAGTATAATACCTACGTTTCTACTCATAAATTATACTATGTATAATTTATTATTTTACTTATTTTATTTTATTTAATATAATATAATGGCTTTTGGGTTTACTACACTGAGCATCTGAGAGGGTCAGCGGTCGCCGATGCCTCCGGGGAGGACAATCCCGTGGAAACGCGTGGATCGAGGAACGCCGAAAACGTCGATGAGGCGGCGGCGGATTCCTTCGTACGTGGCTGAGGACCCGAGCAGGTCAGCGACGGTGCGAATGCCCTCTTCATCGAGCACGGTCAACACGTGTTTGACGCGTGTGTTGTTTGCTGAAATGCGTTGAAACGCGAAGGTTGCTTCTGCATGGGTGAACCAGTGCTCGGGCGCGTGCCACCAAAAGGCTGGAAGGCGGGCGACGGTGGCTACGTCAGGCGGTGCCGTGTTAACGGTGGGCGGGGAGGTGTTCGCGTTACCGCTGCCGCCTCCGCCTTGTACATTTTCGGATCTGTCCTGCATGATTCACTCGCGACGGACTGATCGCAAGAACGGGGTAAGCGAAAAGCGTGTATGAATATCGAAGTCACCAATGTGGAGTAGTCGGTACTGTAAAGGAGTAGCTTTACGTACTAAATTCACGTGTTAGTGTATAAGTATTATTCTACTCACAGAGGCAATTCTCCTTGAGTTGTTATGGTCTCTTAGGCGTAACCTCATAGTTAGAAACCACATTCTATTTTGGCAAGCTAATCAAGGGGAGCGGCCAACAACAAGTTATCATTACGAGGCGACGGTTGCGAGAATAACAACTTATTGAACCAGCTACATCCACCTCAAGGACGCCCTGTCCATGCGCAGGATCCATCAAAGGAACCGACATCTAGGGGGCTGGGAACACAGTAAAGACAGATGTACCTGGACCAGCAACGCAGAAGCGACTTCACGCCACTAGCCATATACAGGACGACTACGACTACTACTACTATTACCACGACGATATTATACATTTCATTCTGTTATAATAAAATACTGCATTTATAAATCTAATTTGACTACTATTATTTTCAAATCATCTACATAGTGAATCCCTGAAGGGGCAGCACGTAACATTGGCGCAGTTGGTAGGATATTCATTCAAAGGAGGCAACCATCAAAGGCTACAGTCAACAAGGAGGAATTGATCACTCTTCCAAGGCGACAACTCTGAAGAAGAACCCACACAAAACAAATAAGTCACGTTGCGGCACCATCAAATTCATCAGCATCAAGGAACACCGCTTTATTGTGAGTGAATAACTATTTTAAATTTGTTACATAGACGTATGCAACATAATAAAACAAAAGTATTGTTAAGTAGTCGAGCATTGGTATATTGGTGTAAAACGTAAAATTATATTGAATTAAAGGGTATTATTGAATTATAATTGAAGTTTTATTGAATTAAAAGGGTATTATTGAATTATTATTGAAGTTTTATTGAATTAAAGGGTATTATTGAATTATTAATGAAGTTTTATTGAATTTAAGGGTATTACCGAGTTATTATTGAAGTTTTATTGAATTAAAGGGTATTATTGAGTTATTATTGAAGTATTATTGAATTAAAGGGCCATTATTGAATTATTACTATTATGAGAAACGTATTAAATAAATGGTGAAGTGATTTATGAACAAAGAAGGTACATCTCCCTTGAACGTAGCTAATTCATTGTATAACACTAGTGTAGAAGACGAGTTAAACGAAACGAATAGACAAATTGAATTATTAAGCCCGATTAGAAGCCCAGCACAGTTGAAAACCCAGTTAGATGCCCAGTTAAAAGATAACCCAAGTAGAAACCCAAGCCCAGCACTTAAACCTACTACACGTAGTACAGTTACAGAGAGTTTATAATTTCAATCATTAGATTATACAACTAAAAAGCGCGCAAAGAAAATGGTGGTTATAAGATTAGAAGACGTTTTTAAATTAATACCACTATGTACAGGAATATACGATATTTAGCAGTTTATAAATGCATGCGACATGGCAGTAAGCTTAGTAGAGGAGGCAAATGTACCAACGTTAGTCAAATATATTACTACAAGGTTAACAGGTAAAGAAATGATTAAATATAAAAATGTGTCGAAGTGGACATATATAAAAAGTTATTTAACAGACGCATTAGAGGTCACCGCTACGGCTTCAAACCTTACAAATACAACTAAATTCTATAAGGATGCACAATAACGAAGACGTAGATGATTATTGCCATAGAGTAGAAAAATTATATTACCAACTATGTACCGCCAGTACACTAGGTAAAATAGATACAGAAGCAAAAATTATACATGAAACACTTAAGGAACAAACGCTAGCAAACTTTATTAAACGATTAGTAGAACCGATTAGGACAATAGTAAAATCACGTAATCCGAAAACCCTTGAAATGGCTAAACAGTTATCAAAAGCTGAAAAGGTCGGACATAATACGGAGAGGGATAATTATAGGCGTAGAAATGAAAATTCAAACAACAGAAGTAGTTTTTCACGTAACAATAGTAATAATTATCAGAGAACGAATAATACGAATTACAATAACAGAAACAACGGACATTTTCGATCAAATAACTTTACGAAACCGAATAATTTTACGCGAACAAATAATAACCAACGAACAGATAATTTTCCACAACCAAATAATACTAACAGGCCAGGTATAAAATGCTATAATTGTAATGGAAATCATTATGCATAGCAGTGTAGAAACAATCCAAGAACTAACTATGCAAATAACAGTAGCAACAACCGTCCATCTAATAGAAACAATTTTACACATCCACCAACAAGCTATAATATACAAGTAGCAACATGTACATATTGCAATCGAAACGGGCATAATATTAATGCATGTTACAAAAAACGAAACGATGAAAGTAGACACGACAATAGCTCGGGAAACGCCAACGTATCGAACGAAGGGCGCGGTACTCGTTCGATAAAACAGATTATCGCAGAACAATCAATGCACGATGCTACCACATCGTTGCAACTATAGAAAATAACCATATAACATTTAACTCGTCCGCTGCTTAAACAAAATAATTACATTTTATGATAGATACAGGTAGAACATACTCAAAATAAATTGCTTGCGTGAAGATTTAGAAGTAGACGAAACTCAAAGAATAAATTTACGTGGGATAAACGAGAACCTCATTCAAACCATAGGGAAATTAATAATACCGATAGAATTAAACGGAAAAAATATCAGTGCAGAATTTCATATAGTAGGAACACGATTTCCTATTCCCAAAGACGGTATTCTAGGAAACGAGTTTCTCTCAACTAATAATGTAATAGTAGATGTAGCGAAAAACAAGTTGATTATCCAAACGACCTCCCATTCACCAACAATGATTAATGAAATCGTAGAGGAAACCAGTTCTATCAAATTAAAACCACGAACCGAAACTATTATAGGAATTTTGATTGCCGACCCATTAGTTGAAAACAAGAATATTCTAATACACAAACAACAATTAGTAAAGGACGTGTTTTGTAGTAATACAGTATCCATCGTTAACAACGGTAGGGCAATAGTTAGCATGATGAACATATCAGAAGAAATAAAGACTCTAACCAAAACTGATTTAAACAAAATACTTTACGATACTGAGTACGAAATATATACAGTTGAAATAAAAAACAATCACAACGAACGTTTGGCAAGACTAAAACAAATGATAATAACTGAACACATGGACGAAACTGAAAAACAATCTATTTATGAGATATGTGAACGATACAATGATATATTTCATATGGAAGGGGATATTTTAACTTTTACAACCGCGGGTACACACTCTATTAAATTAAAGCAGGACCAACCAACCATATATCGTAGACCTTATAGATTACCTCACGCACAACAAGACGAAATAAACTCGCAAATTAAAGAAATGGAAGAAAATGGAATTATTGAGAAATCTAGGAGTCCCTGGAATTTCCCTTTGCTGTTAGTACAAAAGAAAATGAATAATTTAGGCAAACGAAAATTCAGAGCAGTGGTAGATTTTAGGGCACTTAATGAGGGTACCATAAATTAATTTCACCCTTTGCCAAATATTACAGAAATACTAGATCAGCTAGGAAACGACCAGTTATTCAGTAGTCTTGACCTTTCTTCAAGCTTTTATCAAGTAAATATGGATAAAGGCTCACGGGAGTTAACAGCCTTTTCGACTAACCAAGGTCACTGGCATTTTAAACGAATGATTCAGGGAATGAAGACGAGTCCCGGGACCTTCCAAAGAATTATGAATTCAGCTTTAGCAGGTTTAATAGGAATTAAATGCTTAGTATATTTAGTCGACATAATCGTATACGGGAAAAATTTGTATGATCATAACGAAAAGCTAATAGACGTTTTCGAGCGATTAAAAACTAACAATTTGAAATTACAACCAGACAAGTGTAATTTCTTAAAAAGAGAATGTATATACTTAGGTCATGTCATTACAAAAGACGGGATAAAACCAGATGAGCGTAAATTAAAAGCAGTAGTAGAATTCCCAGGACCAACAACAGTAAAAAACATAAAGTCGTTTTTAGGATTAAGCGGTTATTACAGGAAGTTCATAAATTCGTATAGCGCAATAGCAAAACCATTAACTAATCTTTTAAAAAAGGACACTAAATTCGTATGGAGTAACGAGTGTCATAAATCATTCGATACCTTGAAAACAGCGTTATGCTCCGAACCAGTTCTTAAATATCCTGATTTTACAAAGACCTTCTTATTAACCACGGACGCGAGCAACAAGGCGCTCGGAGCCATATTATCTCAAGGTAAAATAGGTAAAGATTTGCCAATTTTTTATGCATCACGCACATTAAATAAAAGTGAAAGCAATTATTCAACAACAGAATTAGAATGTCTTGCAATAATTTTTGGGGTTAAGCAATTTAGACCATACCTATATGGTAGGAAGTTTATAATACTTAGTGATCATCGTCCACTAATATGGCTCTTTAATCTAAAAAATCCATTATCAAAACTAGCTCGATGGAGAATACAGTTAGAAGAGTACGAATATGAAATACGCTACAAAACCGGAGTACTTAATTCTAATGTAGACGCGCTTACGCGAATGTATTCAATTCAGGAAATAAAAAATGAAACATATGAACAATTTCTCGAAAAAATAGAAACACAACTTGTTACGAATAATAACGTGAAAGAAACTATAGGTACACTAATAGAATCACCAAAAGAATATAATATAGTGTCAGAAATTGCAAAGCAGTATAACTTTAGGACAGGAACAAATTACCAATTAAAAAAACAATTTGGAAACGGTGCAATGTTACCGCTCAGTAAAGTAATAGGGGACACGCCTTATTACAAACAGGAAAATAGATCCATAATATTCCTAGTAACAAAAAATAGAGATCGGCAGAAAACAACTTACGAAAACATGTATATATCATTAGTAAATTTGAAACTACTTTGCGAAGAAAACGGATTAAAAAAACTAGCTATGAATAAATTAGGCGAACATGACGATTTAGAATGGAAAAAAATAAGGTCAATGATACGATACATATTTCGTAAAACAGGTATAGAAATCATTATATGTGCAGGTATAGAATATACTGAGGAAGAAAAAGCGATTATTTTAAAACAGTTTCATGATTCAAAACTCGGGGGTCATTTAGGCGTTAACAAAACTATTAAACGTATTCAAAAACAGTTTATATGGAGAAATATGAAGGGGGACGTTAAGAAATATATAAAGAATTGTACATCGTGTCAGGTGAATAAGGTATCAAATCGGCATATCAAACAACCAATGGCTATTACGTCTACAAGTTCAAAACCATTTGAAAAGATATTTATGGATATAGTAGGGCCTTTGCCGACAACATTATCTAATAATATTTATATTTTAACTATGGAAGATGATCTAACGCGTTACACTTTGGGAGTTCCAATTCCTGACCAAAAAGCGAACACGGTCGCGGAAGCCTTTTTTTATACACTTCGTTTGTGTACATGGTATACCGGGAACGATATTAACTGATCAGGGCACCAATTTCCTTAGTAAAACGTTTACTGAAGTTTGCAAGTTATTAAAGATAGAAAAAGTTAACACTAGTCCTTTTAGGCCACAATGCAATCCTGTTGAACGTGCTCATAGGACCTTAGCTGAGTACTTACGACATTATGTAGACAAGAATTTAAATAATTGGGATCATTTATTACCTTTTGCATTTTTTGTATATAATTCGACAGTACATTCATCTACTAACTTCCAGCCATACGCACTAGTTTATGGACGCACATTGGAGGTACCGATTAAATTAAAAACCGAGCCAGAACCACGATACAATTACAACGATTACTTATTTGATTTAAAAGAAAACATGCAAGTGTCACATAAGACAGCTAGAGAACAATTAGTTAAAAACAAAATAAAAAGTAGGGAAAGATACGATAGGAACGACAATCCACAAGAAATACATGTTAAGGATTTAGTACTCTTAAAGGATAATAATCATAGAACAAAACTCGATCCATTATGGTTAGGGCCATACGAAGTCATAGCAATAGTAGGAAATGAAAATGTAGTTATACAGCGTGGGCGGCGTAGCATCACTGTTCATAGAAACAATGTTAAAAAATATTATAATGATGCACAATCCGATTAAAATATATATATATATATATATAGTTATTTATATTTAATTAACGTGTAAATTATTAATTTGATTTTAAGAAAAAAAAACTAAATAGGGAGCGTAATACAAGCAATGTAGAACTAAACATTTTCTTTTAAATTCATTCGCAACCTTGACAACGTTGGCAACACTGCCACTCAGTGCTCCTAGATTAACGGCAACACTCCACCCTTTTTTAGTATTGATATAACCCTTGGAACTTTAGTCTTTTTATTTTTGAATGTTTTTCGTGCGACGGTTATACACTTTTTACTTAATTTCATCAGGTTTTTTTCACCGATATTTTTCTTTATTACGTTTTTAGCTGCCTTGATGGCTGATTTAAACCCACATCCAGCCCCGATTTTACGTTTCACTTTCATGGCGGTAGTCACGCCCCAAGTGTTGAATGAGGATTATAATATGGATCGACAAAAGATTAAATATACAACACAATTAGTTATAATAAGAATACGTAATATTTCACTATAACTAATACACATAACTAAGTATGAAAAGTAAATTGTCTTCTAACAATGTAAGTTCTATGCTTACGAGACATACATGACGTACACATAGATAATACTAAAATGCAGTCCTGTTCCGTACAATTAACTGTCTTATATACTAATGACCCCTTTGACCCATGGCTCACGCCACTTTGCTAGCTTGTCTATTGGCTAAAAACTATATTACACAATGTGGTGTGATTTACCTGATTGTGCTAAAAAACTATGTTGTTGTTATTGCACAATATGATGCTACTTTTATACAATATTAAATTATATTCAACACCAAGCTACAGCTTTTTCTTTTAAACTCAAATCTTTAGAATTGAATCTATCCCAGGCTGGTTGCTCTAATATATTATTAGATAACCTAGTGAAATAGGTAAAGATTTGCCAATTTGTTATGCATCACGCACATTAAATAAAAGTGAGAGCAATTACTCAACAACTGAATTAGAATGTCTAGCAATAATTTTTGGGGTTAAGCAATTTAGACCATACCTATATGGTAGGAAGTTAATAATACTTAGTGATCATCGTCCACTAACATGGCTTTTTAATCTAAAAAACCCATTATCAAAACTAGCTCGATGGAGAATACAGTTAGAAGAATACGAATATGAAATACGCTACCAAGCCGGGGTTTATAACTCTAATGTAGACGCACTTACGCGAATGTATTCGATTCGGGAAATAAAAAATGAAACTAGGTTTTTATCTCTATGCGATTATTTATCGGATTCCTAAAACTTGAAGTGCTCGGCGTGCTTGACCTACACTCATTAGCGTAGTGACCTATTTTGCTACATCGATTACATTTAATATGCGATTTATTAGAATTGCCTTTATAAAACGGTCGGTTAAATTTTGTGCTATCGTTTTTCTCGCCTACATTTTCCTTCTCCGTCGCTATTCTCACTGCCTCCTCGTATGACGTAATATTTCGCGCTTATAGAATAAGACGAATAGAAGGATTTATGCCTTCCATAAAAACGACAAGCGCTGAAGTTAGCATGGTATAAGCTATTACTCGTGATTCAGGTGCTGTTTTCCCTACTGTAAGCGCTCTAGTGAGTTGGTGGTAAGGTTGTTGAATGCGATTTGCGAAAGTTTGTATGTTTTCGTCATTACGTTGTCGCATAGATGTCAATTGTTTTTGCAAGTAATTAATGGAATGCGAAGTTTGATATATTGTTTTCAAATGACTTTTTAATTGTTCCCAAGTATTAAATTCGTGATATTTAATGTATTCATGCGCACCCCCCTCAATGTTGGCTAAAATTGCCTGTAGTAACGGTGGTTTAACGGTTTCGGTTACGTTACCGAAAAGAAATTCACATTTCGTTATAAAAATGGAAAGTTGACTATCTGTGCCCCCTGAGAAAGAAGGTGCCTGCCTATTAGCGGTTTCAAGACCTAAAGTAGTGGCGGCCATAATTATACGTAAATTAACAGGGTTATATGCAACGATTTGCCAATTATTACGCGGACTGTCAGACATAAAATTAAGATACTACTTTAAAAATAACTTACACAGTGTTCATGTTAGTAAAGTGAGTATTGGTCTGGTCCTCGTTAGGTTAGGAAATTAATTGGAAACCTCCTCTGTGTTGCTGTATGCGTCGATCAAAAAGCTCTGGATTGGTTGCCTGGTCTGGTCCTGACTGCAAAAATTGATACTCGAAGTGGCTCAACGATCTACCTACGAAACTGCTGGCGCGTAGACCAATTATAAATAATTGGGTTTCTGGTGTAGTGTTCGTAGTATATCAAGAACGTGGTTTTCGAAGTTCGTCAGTGAGTTCCTAAGTTACTTTTTGATAAATCAAAATTTTCACTTGGTGTAACCCCACACCTGACACCAAAAAGTTACGTATGTAGTACTCTCGTGCTACACTTGTACACTTTAATTATTTAATGACGTGCTTCGATGTCCTGTTGTTGATAAATTGGTAGAGTCACAAAGGTATGTTTGGAAATAGTAAATAAATTCAAGATTGTATTATACATTAAACAGTAAGTTTAATAAAATAATGTAAAATAAAATAGTCACAAAGTAAAATACATTTGCACTTAAAATTTGTAGGCAGAGTTTACGCTCGGTACCTGAGAACTACGTGCAGTAAGCTATTAAAAAGTAATTCTAAATCTATGTACTAATTTAATACCCTTATATACACATGACCTCTTATCCGTGGCGTGACCCCGACAAAGCCACCGGATAGGCTCATTAAAATACATGCATAGGAGTTGTTTACCCCGAATATTCATGAATAAGCAATAGTTACAAAAACATTTATAATTAATGTAATATTTCAGATTACGTTTTTCTCAGTATCCATGAATACGCGTTTCCTAATCAAAAAAGGTCAAAGGAAAAAATAATATGTAAAAATACCTAATACCAGGAAACGTCAAACTATAATACGAGTAAACATGGTTTACTACAACGATTACGGACTCGGACGCTGCGACTTCTCACGGCACGAGAAGGGGAACAGGGGGGCCAACTAGACTTACAGAAGTCGTAGGTTGGTGGTTAAAGCCTGTAGCATATCCGTGTCTAACAGTCACGCGTACCGTCCGGCTTATGCAGGCCAGAGAGTGGTGCTGTTGTAAGTACAGTGATTGCATCCGTGTCTAACGATCTCAAAGTATCGTCTGGCTTGAACATTCACTGCACTGAGCAGGGAACAAGGTGGTCTGCACTGGGTCCGCTGGCCTCTACTTATGGTATACCTGGCCGTTGTGATGTATGTAATTCATGTGTGGCGGTATTTGTGCATCCTGTTCATGCTGTTAGACTTAAAACCCTTTACAAAATTCTAGAAGGTAGATGCACTTCTACTGATTTAGAATCTTGAAAGACTTTGGTTTTAAGTCTTGGGGTTTTCTTGTAGTGGACTATTTCCCGGAGGGCGGCGGCCGTTCGGGAACAGTATACTGTGCGGTACGCTATCTATATTTATTGCGAACAGTCGCTGTTGCGCATTCGACGGTGTTTCGGTCGTGGCGTGAGCGCGCGGTGGTACAACGGGGCAGAAACGCAGTAACGAGTAACGAGAGTTACTTTAGCCACCTAAATGGGCACATTTTTCTCGTAACATAGTCCTCTTTTCATTTTCACAAAATATGGAGGCTTGAGATATTTTGAGAGAATGGAAACTTTGTATGTGATGGTGGCTGACTTGAGATAGTGGTTAAGGTTGGTGTTGTCTCTTCAGGGCTTTAATATGCTTCATTTTTTCTTTGTATATGCGTTTTTTAAGTTGAGTGTTTGACATGTCGCCGAACCCTTTTACAAATTTTTTGACTGTAAATAGATTTTCCTTCAGTGAGCTATATGAGCCTTGGTTTTTCGACCATAGATTTCTAACGGTTCTTTTCAGTAGATCCTCTGCTGGGCTATGTTCCTCATTACTGCTAGGTTCCGTTTCGCTATTGCTCTCTGCTATTGGTGATTTCTAATGTTTCCTTTTCGTTATTTTCTAAGTCTTCACTATCAGTAACAAATGTACTGGGCGATGATTGTGTTATGCTCTCCTGGACTTCTTCCTTGGTCTCTGATACTGCCTGTACGGATTCGGGCATGTTCCATGTGGGTTCAATTGTGTATTTTTGTCCTTTTCGCGGCTTCTTCCCTGAAAAACCTGGCAATTTGTTTCTTCTGCTCGGTACTCAAATGTTGGTCAATACTGATGAGTTCCAATCTATTTATTGGTTGAGTCCGTTTCAACTTTCCCAACGGAATCTGGATAGTCATTTCCATTTTTTCTTTCTAGGGAGGGGTGCGTTAGTTATTTTTTATACATTTTTTTTTTTTGTAGATTCACAAGCGGAACACATATATTGGTTACATTTCTTTTCACATATGTAGTTTTTTTTTTTTATTTGTATTATTGTAAAATCATTTATTGTTCTGAACTGGTGGATATCCGAGTTGGTTGGTCATACTCGTGATATGGTTTGATATTCTTGTAGTTATATGTTTTCTGATGTCCAGATTGATTTCGTACAGTAACAGTATTATTATTGTGTACCTCACAAATCTGGTAAGGGCCATGGTATAGAAGGAATAGTTTATGAGTCTCATGGTCTTCAGCTGAAGATAGCCGGTGTTCTTTTACCAAGATCTTCATACCTGTTTCATATGTGGGGAATTTCTTGTCTTTATCCTTATAGTTACTTCTTAACTGTGCCTTAGTCTTGGTTTTCTTCATAATATTTTGAATGATGTCTGGTACCGGGTCTGTTGATTCATATTTAGGGAATTTCACTAGTTTTGTGATAGATAACGGAGTGTTTTTTTCCATATATGATATGCTGGGGTGTGTATCCGATGGTCGTGTGTGTCGTGTTGTTGATCCAAAATTCAATATTATCCAACCAGCGGAGCCAATTCATGTATTGCTCGTGGCAATAGGTACGAAGCAGTCTCCCGATTTCACGGTTGGCGCGTTCAACCGGGTTACTCTCTCAGGATGATAAACGGTAGTATGCACACTTTTTATTTTCAGTCCTTCCATTATTCTGGTCCATTTTTGACTGGTAAATTGGGTGCCATTGTCGGTGAGTATTTTCTTGAATAATGCCATGGTTGGGATGTAGTCACTTACTATCCTTTTGATAATTGAATCGGTGGTGGCTCTCTTCAGTGGGTAGATGTACTTGGAAAAAATGTCAAGGATGGCCAGGATGTATTTGCATCCCCTCTGTCCCCTGGGCAGTGGTCCCATGAAATCAGCGGAAACCATCTCGAGTGGTTGTTCAGGAAGTAGGTTCAATGTTGGTCCCCTGGCTGTGATATTGCTGAATTTTGTCCGTTGACATAAGTCACACGCTTTGACAATACGTTTTACGGTGTGGTACATACTCTGGAACTGGTGGTTTTGTTGCAGCAGTTGATACGTTTTATAGGTACCGCAGTGTCCATAGATCTGGTGAGTCTCGATTACAAGTGGTTGTACTAGTTCTTTTGGAACAATGATCTGGTACTCCCCTTGGTGAGATTTTCGAAATAGTAATTTATTATGTATGATTAAGTTGTGATCGGCTCGGTTATCCAAGCGCTGTTTCAACTTGGTAATGTGTTCATCTGCTGTTGTAGTGTGTGTAGCTCCTTGATTTTTTTCCTTAATTCCGGGCTATAGTCTAACAGGACTAACTTGTTAATGATGATAGTTCTATTACTGGTTGGCGTCTCTTCCGTGGGTGACTGCGGGTAGCGTGTCAGTGTGTCGGCTCGGATATTCTCTCGGCCTGGTACATGGATTATTTCGAGCTGATACTTCTGTAGGAACGTGGACCATCTTACTAGTCTTGCATTCAACAATTGACAGGTGTTTAGGAAAGTCAAAGCGTGATGATCAGTTAACACTTTGACCTTGTGTCCTAATAAATAGTGACGGAACTTTTTACACGTGAATACGATAGTTAACAGCTGGAGTTCAGTGGTGTTGTAATTCCGTTCGGCCGCATTTAGTGTTCTGCTGGCGAATCCCAGGGATTGGTGATGTCCTTCTTCATTCAGTTGATATAGTTCAGCTCCCACGTGGGTGGTTGAGGCGTCGGTATTGACATAAAACTCCCGCGTGAAGTCGGGGAATTGAATTATGATGTCCTCCAAAAATTTAGTCTTAATGCTCTCGAAGGCCTGTTGCTGTTGACTTCCCCACGTCCACTCTAAGCCCTTTTTCGTTTAGGTACTGTTCCGTGTCTTGGGATAAATCTCTGATAAATTTACGGTAGAAGTTTATGAACCCTAGGAATGATTGGATCTGCTTCTTTGTTTTAGGGGGTTGAAAGATTTTTATTACCTGGATTTTATCTGGGTCCATGGTAATCCCTTTCTCTGAAATTATATGTCCTAAAAAGAAGATTTGACTTTTGAGAAATTGTGACTTTTTAGTCTCTCTACCACCAACAAATAGCGCCACCCAACAGCATCTGCTTCGAGTTTATTACCAGGTACAAATTTGGTTGGGCAACAAATTAAACCCGGAAAACTGGGGGTGGATAATGAATAACAATGTTTTGGAGCCTATAATGACATTGTTACCACCCGCACCCGATGAATTGGTGAATATGATTTTTTGTTACTGTAAAAAAGACTGTGGTACTAACTGCAGTTGCAAAAAAATTGATATCAAATGTCCAGTTATTTGTGGACATTGTCGTGGGCAGTCGTGTTTCAATTCAAGTTCCAACAATGCTTTAGATGGCAATATAGACACACTTGACGTTTTGTCAGCGGATTTAACGGGAGAAGACAATACATATAATTTTGAAAAAAATTAAGAACATCAAAATTACGAAGAAGAAGAAGAAATTCATGAAGACGAGAGCGATGATGATTAATAATAATTTGAATGTAATATTTATTACTTTGTTTTGACGATTAGATAACTATGATACCTATAATAATTATTTAACAATTCTTGTTGACTACATGGACTAGGCCTACCAGGGAAACCATGAAAAAAAAAAACGCACCATGCTTCTACCTCAATGGTGGTGTGGAAACGAATGCATTCTTATTATCGTTATTATAATATGATATAATATTATATTATATTATTGTAATTTTGTCTGGTAAACATTAAAATTTGTATACCGCAAGTGCGATTGGATATATATATATACACAACCATTTTGTAGAGAATTTTGTCCTCTACAATTTTTGTTCGAGATTTTTTATCGTACAAACAGTATAAAGCGAGATATTAACGCAAAGGCTACTTGTTTTTAGCAAAAAAATCATATTTCATTAAAAGTGTACACATTGTTGGCCTTATAACGGAAAAACTATCAACTTGACGTGAAAATGTCAAGAGACCATTTTTGTAGATAATTACCTCCTCTACAATTTGTATCCAAAACTTTTTTTTGTACGACCAATAAAAAACGAGATATTAAAAAAAGGCCAATTTCGTGACCTTTGACCTCGAATAACCTTTAACGCGTACATGATTATCGAGGTAGACTTTTTAGACATTGTTTACAACGATGTAATAAAGATATGTACCAAAATTCAGCTAGGTGGGAATTTTTCCAAGCTGAAAACTTAATTTCACTGGACTATTATTATACCTATAGGTAATAATATTTAGTATTATTTATCTTTATGTGTGTTTTGAACCGTTAATTTTATTGTTTAAATATGGTTATAGTATTATAACTTATATAAGTACCATCTTATTTTTAATATACTAGTATTTATTTTTATATTAACAATTTAAAAGATCAGTTTGTTACTTATTATCAAAACTGAAATTATATTTTTTAATAGGTCCTAGTCCGATCGTGTCAGATTTGTTGATTTAAATAAACTTGTGCTTTGTGAAGAGTTTTTACAATTTGTACCAGCACATGATACAACAGGTAAAGGTTTAGCAAATTTAATATTAGAAACTCTTAAGCAATTCGGTGTAGAGCTTGAATTTCTTCGTGGACAAGGTTATGACGGTGCTGCTTCTATGACGGGAATCTATAACGGCGTTCAATCTCACATAAGACAAATATATCCTTCTGCGATGTATGTTCATTGCTCTGCACATATTTTAAACCTTGTTGTCTCTAAATCATGTGGTGTGCGACCAATCATGAATTGTTTAAGCTTGATTGGCGAAATTCGAGATTTTTTCATACATCCCAAACGAAAAAATGTTTTATCATACAAAATTTTGCACTCCAAGCAATGACATTTTACAATAAAGAAATGTACCCAAGTGTCTTCAAACTCCTTCAGATCCTTGCTACTATACCAGTTTCTACTGCATCAAATGAGCGCTCCTTTTCAAATTTGAAAAGAATCAAAACATATCTACGGAATTCTATGAACGAGGTAAGAATAAATAATCAAATATTATGCAAAATACATCAACAAAAAAATATTTTGATTTCAGGCTAGACTAAACGGCTTGGCAATGATGTCGATTCATAGGGATGAGCAATGCTTAACAGTTGACGCAGTCTTGGCAGAACTAGGCAAAACCAAAAGAAGATTAGATTTTATTTTGTAAATTTTATGAATATAGACAATATAGTATATATATTATATACATAAGCACAATATAATATAACACATTTGTTTTTATAAAAATAAAAATAACACATTTGAAATGCATATTATTTTTTAGGACCCCCCCCCAGAAAAATTTTGAAAATCCGCCACTGTGTTGGATAAAAATCAATAAAAATCTGTATTTCAAGGAAAATTAATAAAAAAAAAATCGATTTTTGATAAAAAAATTCGTACTTTATAAAAAAATGCGACTATCATCGATTTTTAAAAAAATTCACCAAAATTCCAATTTTGATTTGCAAATTCTAAAAACCAATTTGCAATTAATTTGCTAAATATTAGCGTTGGTTTGGAACGGATCGGACGAAGTGGGGGGCTGACAAAATTTGCAAAAAAATTCGCCAAAATTCCAATTTTGATTTGCAAATTCTAAAAACCAATTTGCAATTATTTGCAATTAATTTGCTAAATATTGGTGTTGGTTTGGAACGGATCGGACGAAGTGGGGGGGCTGACAAAATTTGCAAAAAAATTCGCCAAAATTCCAATTTTGATTTGCAAATTCTAAAAACCAATTTGCAATTATTTGCAATTAATTTGCTAAATATTGGTGTTGGTTTGGAATGGATCGGACAAAGTGGGGGGGCTGACCAAATTTGCAAAAAAATTCGCCAAAATTCCAATTTTGATTTGCAAATTCTAAAAACTAATTTGCAATTATTTGCAATTAATTTGCTAAATATTGGCGTTGGTTTGGAACGGATCGGACAAAGTAGGGGGGCTAACTTCATGACCATCCTCAATTGGTCAATATGAAAACAACCGTGTTTATTTTCCAGATTTAATTTCTAACTTAAGGACTTGTAGTGATGTTGTGGCATGTATTGATACAGAGTTTCATTGCGGTGAAACTGTTGTTTCAAAAATACCTGAGTTTGATATTATAAATAGTACCTACTCCATTTGATTATATGCAGTGTTTGCATTGGAGTTATGAAAAAAATTTTGCTGTTTTGGACTGGAGGTGTGAAACGACACTACTTAGCTCTTCCAAAAAATGTGTTATTTGTTTTAGATACAAAATTAAACAGTTTAGGACAGTATTTACCTCATGAATTTCAAAGATCTCCAAACGAGAATAGTAGAAAACACCCAATTCATGATGCATCTCGTCTTAAGGCCACAGAACTGAGGAAAATTTTACTTTATACTGGCATGGTTATTTTTCATGATGTAATTAGTAAAGAAGTTTATAATAATTTTTTGGAACTTTGTGTTGCTATAAGAATTCTTTCTATTGATAATATATCTGATGAGTACAATGAATTTTCCAAAAAATGAATTTATCACTTTGTTGCTTCATTTGCCCATATTTATGGAAAGTGTTACATGTCCCATAATATTCATACATTACATCATTTATCTGATGATGTCAAGAAATTTGGGTCCTTAAATAAATTTTCGGCATTTCCTTTTGAAAGCTATATGCAACCATTAAAAAAAAAAATTAAAAGTGTTGTAAAACTGGTGTTACAGCAACTGGTACGACGCTATACTGAAGAAAAAATACTTTGGGATAGTCGAACATCAAAAACTGAAAATTATAATGTGCCTTTTAACTTTCAGTGTAAAAATAAAAATCGTCCATTTACTGATAATAGTTGTGAACCCCAATTTACAGGTTGGAAAATGAAAAATTTTGTTTTAAAATTAAATAAAGCTGACAGTTGTATAAAAACTAAAACGGAGATATTGTACTGATAGAAAATATTGTTACCTCCAAACTGAATAGTGATGATATATTAATAATTGGACGGAAGTTTAATAAGTTAACAAACTTTTTTGATAATCCTTGTTCTTCACGTTTATTAGATATAGAAAGTGCATCTAATCTTAGTCATCTTCAGTCTTGGAAGTTAAGTGATATTAAAGAAAAAATTATGCGTCTTCCATTGACTAATATTAATGTTTTTGTAATTTTGCCTTTACTGAATTTACAATAAAATAACACCTATATTTTATATTTAAAAATTAAATATTTCTTATTATGTATATATAAAATTAGAAATTTTGTAAATAATATAGTTACTAATTTATTTTTGTATAGTTAATTTATTCTATAATGTATTATATTGAAAATGGTTTTTGTTATCCTTAAAATCCTTATGTTGAGATTGTTCAGTGTTGTATACCTATGCAAAGGATACTATACAATAATAGTTGGGTAAATATTTTTTAGATAGTGTTAAAATATGTATATAGATTTTGAACTTTGTAGTAAAATAAATAACAATCAATTTATTATCAGTTCATAAATGATACTTATTTAAAATAAATATATTTCATTTGTTTATATTTTGTATCAAAGTATTGTGGTTTCTTAGGTCCAACATGTTCCAAACACATGGTTAGTAAATAAGACGATTTGTTGGTTCCCATACCTCCAAAAAGAGCAAAATGAAGTATATTTCTCTATGTCACAAGTTGCTAATATGATATCGAAACATACGGCCCCCAATTCCAAAGATGGTGCAAATTATAAAGTGAAATCAGTTGCAGGACCGTTTGGTAATAAAAATTAACTATATTTTTCTAATAAATATGTCTTAATAATGTTACTAATATATTAGAATAAATTAGTGATGAATTTATATGTGTATATATATATATATATGTACTTAAATACTTGCTAATTTTAAGAAAAATAAAGTCAAGCAAAAAAATTATCCAAAGCTTGGTCAGAACCAGATACGTCAGATGATGGTAGTTATATATCTCAAATAAGATCATCTCCTAAAAAAAGGAAAATAATACCAAAATGTAATCGCCAACTTGAAAAGGAATTTCTGGAACCACCTAAACCACCTACCACACCTATATGTAATATTAATAAATTGTATAACTTAGAAATATAGGTATTTAAAAATATTTGTAACTTTTCTCAATGTTATAGCAACTAGATCTAGTACACATTTTGGTTCTGTTTTGTCAGAGACAAATGATGTACTACAAGGCATCCAGCATACCAGCTCAATCGATGAATATAAAGAAAATAATATGAATAGTATGTAGTATTGTACTATGATGACTATTTAGTTATTTGTTGATAATAACAAAATCAATTTTACTTATTAATTTATAAAATATTTTAAACTAATTAGTTTTTTATTGTTACCTATTATATAAATATAGATACTACAGTCATTTGTACTTAGTTCGAACATATTGGGTAGTTCAAATAATGCAACCAGTCCAAAAAATATAGAAAATGTGGAAAAAAGTAAATATATAAATTACACTTATATAATATGTTGGAATTTGGTAAAAGTTTGTCAATTAAAAATGTAATTATAGATTACTTAAGATATTATAGATAAACATTCGAGTATAGATGATATTAATGTTAGTCCATTACAAGTATCCAATACAATTACAAATAAATTTCAAAATTTGAGCTCAAGCTTTAAGAGTACTCCTAAAGAAAATATTGAATCCTGTATGTATCTACCAATATATTTATAAATTATAATTTATGCATTCTTATTTTTAATTAAGTTACATAATGCAACACCTATACTTATCAATTTTAAAAATTATTAGTTACTACTAGATTTACTAGTCCATCCTGTTCTAGTTATGAACAAAATAATTCAGATTCAAAGAGTTATCCTAAAGAAACTCATTCTACAAGTAGGTTATAAATACTTATAAGTTATGCATACAATTTATCATAGGTTTTATTAGTTTCAAATAGATAAATAATAAGATCAAATTTATTTTTAAGGTGAACCATATGATGATATTTTATTGACGCCAGCTGAGTATACATCTTTAAATAATATATTCCAAGAAAATTCTGTTAATAAAGAATGTACAATTAAATACTATCTAAGCACTAAGTTATTATTAAGTAACATAAATTGCCTATTTTAAAATTTGTTCTGATATTAAGCAATCATTTAGGTGACATTAATGAAATAGCTGAATTTATATGCAACTCTGGTGATGAATGCAATTTTATGATTGACAATGATGTAATTAAAAATGTTGAAAATTCAACTAGTTGTAGTTTGACTGAAAGTGTAAACATAAATGGTTTGTATTCCATTAAGTAAATTGTTGTTGGAAAAATATTATTCAGAATGTTTGTTCTAGATAACTATTGTTGCAAAAATCTGTTATAGAAAAAAATGAAAAGACAACAAAATCGATGTTAAAACAGATCTTGATACAATTACACATGACAAATACCTCAAACACTAAAATAGTGAATGCCATAAAAAATTTGGACCAAAAAGTACAAATTATTATGAAATCGGATTCTAGAATGAAATCTTTAGCTCTACCTATTCCCACATTACCCACTGCTTTCATTAATTTACTACCGGCAAAATCCATTGAAGAAGTAGATTTACTAGAATCTCTTTTATCAGATGAGACTGATGGGTTAAAGAATCAAGAAGAATTAGTGAGTATATATTCTTTTTGAATCATATTTTTATGTATTTTAAATATTTACTTAAATAACTTACTTCATGTCTAAAACTTTGTCTAAAACTTGAACTAAGTATTATGCATCAATATTGTTATAGCTTAAATATCTCTTTAAAATACTTTAAAATATGAGTCATAATTTTTGAAATTTCAGAAAACTTATGTTTATATGAAATTTGGAAGTATTAATTCCATTAGTGCAGCAATACGACAAGCAATTGACACATGCTTTATTTATAAAATATTATCTGCCTTCAGTTATAAAGGGAAAACAAAACGAGGTTTTGTTAATTTAAAATTATTCTCCATCATTTATGGTGAGTATTCTTATATAAAAAAATGTACCTATTGGGTGCAAGTATTATTATAGTAATTATATATATACCTACTTATAAATGGCTTAGGAAGTACCTAATCTAAACATTATTATTATTATTTTTTTTTTTTTCATAATAATGTGCATTTTTAATTTTGATGAAGTGTTTTATTTATTAAGCTACATATCTAATTAATTATTATTATTTACTTAACACGGTTTTTTACTTTTATTCTATTATATCAACTATGATTTTTTCTTATTTTATACCATAAACATATATTGTATTTAAATATAATATTGGTTATATAAATCGCTAATATGCCTTTGCTACTATATATTTTAACATTTCAAATAATTATGTACTGTTTATATTTTGTTCTTTTAGTTATTTTAGTTAGGTTAAGGGGAACCTACTATAATTATGTATTTATAATTTTAAAGACAAAAGCAATTAAAATATTATTAATCTTACTAAACATATTATTATACACATTTTATAATGAATTTAATAAATATTTGTTCCTAATTCATGTTTTTTAGTTTAATTTTATAGTTAAATAATTTACCTATTATATCATAATAATGGAACTATGTTTGTGACAAGCAATATATATATTATATATATATATATATATATATTCTGAAACAACATATAATACAGCTGGTGAATCTGAAAAACTTTTGTTGAACCCTTTCAATCTGGTTAAAATTATAAGCTAATCAACCTATTTCATAGTCAGGATTTAATTTATTTTTTTTATTATGGTCTGGGGAGGGGGAGTAGTAAATGGTCAATCTAGCATAGACATTTTTAAATAAAGGTCTTCATGATAGAGTTGAGGGGAATATAGCATATGAAATTGCATTGCTAATATATATATATACAAATATATATATACATATACATGTATATATTATATACAGCGGCGTATTTAGGAATAGTTATTGGGAGGGAATGAGCCATTGAATGTTACACATAAAAATACTATAAACACGATTTAGTGTCAGGTATATATAGGTAAATTCTTAATAATAAAAAAAGACCAAGGGGTGGATTTATCCCCAAAATCCTCCCCCCCCCCCCCCCGTAAATACGTTGCTGATTACATAGTATGCACGGTTACTGTATTAACATTGAACTGTTATATACTAATTGATAAAACAATGTATAAACCCCGTTGAATCAAAGAAAATTGAACTGTTATTACACAAGAAATTAAATCAAAGGAACACGGTGTATTAAACAAATTGAGGAGCACTGATGCACGGTCATTACACCGATATCAGCACTCCAAATACACGGTTTAACCTGTATAAAAATTCGGTATTCAAAATCAGAAAAAAAACGGTTCACTGAACAGGATTTACACCGTACTCTGCACCAACACATCTTAATATATTAAACACTGACAGCACTGAAAATGCTACTCGAGTATGATCATGGTGTTGATTTTTCGTGCGTCCAAACATAGTCGGATGTCGCCATTTTTTTTTTCGTGCAGACAATAGGTGATGACCAAAGTGATGTAGATTTTTCGATGATTTCTAATTTTAGCATTCTTTGTATTTCCGCGTCCACCTTGGGTATCCTGGCTACCGGTATGGGATATTGTCTTTGATGGATAAGGTCCCCTGCCTTCACTTGTGTCTGACATTGGAATGCTTCAATTTTTCCTGGTTTGCCTGAAAAGATTTCGTCATATTTGTCAAGTAATGACACACATTTTTGTCTCTCGTCGCTGGTAAGAGATACTTGGTCCTCTTCCGGATTTTCGTTTATTTCAACATTAAGTAGGTGCTCCTGGAAGTTGATCAACCTTGGTTTCTGGTTTGCGAACGGTATGGTGTGTATGGTTTTGTCAATCTTGAATTGAATAATTCGTTCTCTGAATTTAATTTGGGAATCATATTTTTTTTTAAATGTCAACCCCAATTATCCCTTTTTCATTTAGATTCTCCACCTAAATGAAATTGGTTTAGATGTACTCGTTCCGATTTTGCATTCACAAAAAATCTGCTTTGATACTTTGCATATTTTTTTCCCGACCGCGTTACTTATTTGGATTCCTGTCACTGGAAGCTGTGGGGTTTTTGGATTTTTGTTTGTGATAATGTCTACCACCTCCTTAGTAAGTACACTGATCGTTGCTCCGGTGTCGATGAGTAAGGTAACGTCCTCCCCTTCTATGGTACATTGAATATACGGACTCACGGATTGATTGGTGGTATTCAACGAGTTGATTGAGTGTTGCTCATTACCACTAGGTCCTGCTTGCTTTTCATTATTCGTTGACACCTGTTGGATTTTTTCAGTTTGTGGTGTGTTGTTCTGTTGGGTCTCTCCTCGTTTGTCATTGTTGCGGTATGGTTGGTTGTTCCAACGGTTGTTGCGTGGTGGCATGTTGTTCCAACCATTATACCGCTGGTTGTTCCAATTGTTGTTGTTGTTTTTTGTTGCACTATTTTCTGTGGTTGACGGTTTGTTTCGTCGGCTCTCCTCCGCACCTAGTACCTTCATTGCATTGATCACTGATTTGTCTGGTAACGATACTAGTATTGCACGCAAGTAACCCGGGTAATGATTTGCTATGTTACTCACAATTTCTTCATCTGATAGTTCAGGACCTTGTAGGTGACGTAGTTTGGATGCCCACTGGGAGAAATGTTCCCTATATGTGACATTGTCCGGTACTTATGTGGTGTTGAGACAATTGCTCCATGTTTGTATTTGTCGTTGTCTCGACCAAAATTCATCAATAAATACGTCTCGAAAATCTGCATAGTCACGTATTTGGAATTTCACCGTTGAGTACCAATTACCGGCGGTGCCCTTCAGGCAATCCCTGATAATAATTAGTTTTTCTTCTTTAGTCATCTGCTTTACTTTGAAATATTCTTCTAAGCTCTGTAAAAATTAGATAGGATGTTGGTCTTTGCTGTTAGCGTAGAACAGTGGTTTGGATATTTCAACATTTGAACTTTTATGCTCGTTGTTCATAATATTTGTGTTTTGTTTTTGATCAACCAACATTTTTTTTAGATTTTGAATGTTGTCATTGTTTTGTTGTTCTAAGTTCTGTAGTTCTCTGTAATAGTTTTCTTTTAATTTTTCGATTTCACTTTTATGTTGACTTTCGATTTCTGTGCATATTCCTTCAATTTCTTCAATTTTCCGATTATTCACGTCTTCCAAATTGCTACACTTTTCTTCTAGTTTGTTGATTTTTGCAAGAATTGTTCTACTAAATATCGGCTATTTCTCTCTACCTCCGCTTTAAATGCATTAAATGCTTCTTCGGATACATTTTTCTTGGGTGCCATTTTAAAGATGTAGTATTTCTTCTCAAGAGCACCATGTAGTATTTCTTCTTAATTTAATCTCGTAGGCCGAAGTAGAATTTCTTCTGAATCGAGCACTGCAGTTGGGCGCCAATGTAATGAAAACTGACTCGTTGTTACTTGTATTATAACTCAATCAACGTTTATTTTAATTAAACTTTATGATACAATAATTGATGTTGTATTTTACAGTATTTTCTTTTATCGATATCATATGTTTTATACTCAAAAATGTTTAGAGTTAAAATATTTTATATAGGGATTACATAAAAGGGTGGGAAACATACATGAAACTCACGGTTTATTCCTGTGTGTTGGTGGATGACTGTTTTCTTGGCAATATCCGTCTCGCTGGTAGAGTACGGATGCTCCTCAATAAGTGCCGTGGTATGCTGGACGGGTAGGCTCCCTATGATGGCAGCTGGGCTAGGAATACTCACGCCCTGGTTCAACGGGTTAGGCAGTTCTGATCGGACAGCGGCGACGATGGCTCGGCGTTCTCAATTCACTGAACTGCGTATAACGATGGGACGGCGGCGGCGATGGCTCGGCGTTCTTGATTCACTCAACTGCGTATAACGATCGGACGGCGGCGGCGATGGCTCGGCGTTCTCGATTCACTGAACGGTTACGGACTCGGACGCTGTGACTTCTCACGGCACGAGAAGGGGAACAGGGGGGCCAACTAGACTTAAAGAAGTCGTAGGTTGGTGGTTAAAGCCTGTAGCATATCCGTGTCTAACAGTCACGCGTACCGTCCGGCTTATGCAGGCCAGAGAGTGGTGCTGTTGTAAGTACAGTGATTGCATCCGTGTCTAACGATCTCAAAGTATCGTCCGGCTTGAACATTCACTGCACTGAGCAGGGAGCAAGGGGGTCTGCACTGGGTCCGCTGGCCTCTACTTATGGTATACCTGGCCGTTGTGATGTATGTAATTCATGTGTGGCGGTATTTGTGCATCCTGTTCATGCTGTTAGACTTAAAACCCTTTGCAAAATTCTAGAAGGTAGATGCACTTCTACTGATTTAGAATCTTGAAAGACTTTGGTTTTAAGTCTTGGGGTTTTCTTGTAGTGGACTATTTCCCGGAGGGCGGCGGCCGTTCGGAAACAGTATACTGCGCGGTACGCTATCTATATTTATTGCGAACAGTCGCTGTTGCGCGTTCGACGGTGTTTCGGTCGTGGCGTGAGCGCGCGGTGGTACAACGGGGCAGAAACGCAGTAACGAGTAACGAGAGTGCGCCACCTAAATGGGCACTCCGTTTTATCTCGTTACACTTTGCCGACAACCTTATCTAATAATATTTATATTTTAACTATGGAAAATGATCGAACGCGTTACACTTTGGGGGTTCCAATTCCTGACCAAAAAGCGAAGACGGTCGCGGAAGCCTTTGTTATACACTTCGTTTGTGTACATGGCATACCGGGAACGATATTAACTGATCAGGGCACCAATTTCCTTAGTAAAACGTTTACTGAAGTTTGCAAGTTATTAAAGATAGAAAAAGTTAACACTAGTACTTTTAGGCCACAGGGTAATCCTGTTGAACATGCTCATAGGACCTTAGCTGAGTACTTACGACATTATGTAGACAAGAATTTAAATAATTGGGATAATTTATTACCCTTTGCATTTTTTGTATATAATTCGACAGTACATTCATCTACTAACTTCCAGCCGCACTAGTTTACGGACTCGCATTGAAGGTACTGATTAAATTAAAAACCGAACCAGAACCACGATACAATTACGATGATTATTTATTTGATTTAAAGGAAAACATGCAAGTGTCACATTTGATGGCTAGGGAACAATTAATTAAAAATAAAATAAAAAGTAAAGAAAGATACGATAGAAACGAAAACCCACAAGAAATACATGTTAAGGATTTAGTACTCCTAAAGGATAATAATTATAGAACAAAACTCGATCCATTATGATTAGGGCCATACGAAGTCATAGCAATAGTGGGAAATGAAAATGTAGTATATACAGCGTGGGCGGCGAAGCATCACTGTTGATAAAAATAATGTAAAAAAATATTATAATAATGCACAAGCCGATTAAAAAAATATATATATATAGTAAATATATACTTAATTAACGTGTAAATTATTAATTTAATTTTAAGAATAAAACTAAATAGGAAGCATAATACAACCAATGTAGAATTAAACATTTTTTCTAAATATTCTTTAAGCAGAAAAAATAATAATAATAAAAATTATAGATAAATTTTAATTTTAGGGACAGACAAAGGAAATTCATTTTGGAACTTGAAATGGCACTCCAACAAGAATTACATGAAACATATACTATAGGGCCGGAAAACACACCGAGGTGTTTTGTAGGTCATATCAATACTGCAAATAATAACATTGAAGAACCTTTCACAACTCTCGAAATAACTAAAATAATAGAAATTATTACTAAAATCATGTACGATTAACTTTTAAATCGTTGCTCTTCATCGACAAGGTGGTTATTTATCAACATTTTGAAAATACCCTCGTTTTCTCGTTTATTATAAATCTCACTGACTTTCTTTCTTAAATTCCAATGTTCATGGAGCATATATTCTTCATCTTCGTCATCGATTATTAAATGTCGAAGAATAAGCAGTGCAATTAGTTTTTTCTTTCTTTCAAGACGATTCATTGCAATTGCAAAATTATTAATTAATAACTATAATAATATAATAATAATTTATAATAATACTGTACTAGTAATATTGTATTTACTTAATAAATTATTACAAATACACTACACAATGATCACACTTTCAGTAGTCAACTGAATTGTTCAACGCGCCACCACTATATTTTATAGGAAAACACTTTTACGCCGCGTAATACGTTTTACGCTCACGCCGACGTGATCGGTTTCTGCGGCGAAAAAAACGCGCTCCTAGGAAAACGTACCTTAAGGTACATAAACACACCGTTTCTCCGATCCCACCTTTCGCGCCGCCCGAACGACGTTTTGGACACATTCATGTCGACCTCGTCGGACCTCTGCCGCCGTCCAACAATTTTAAGTACCTGCTCACCATCATCGATCGATTCACTCGCTGGCCGGAAGCCTGGCCACTCGAGAATATGTCAGCTCACGCTGTCGCTCAGTCGCTTACCGTGAATTGGATCGCACGATTCGGCGTCCCCGACAACATCACCACCGACCAGGGAAGACAGTTCGAATCCGACTTATACCGCTCTCTTTTTTCAACATTCGGTATTCAACACTCGAGAACTTCACCTTATCACCCTCAGTCGAATGGCTTGGTCGAACGTTTTCACCGAACCCTGAAGTCCGCGCTCACTGCACACGAATCAACGCAGTGGTCAACGAAGTTGCCGATCGTCCTCCTTGCACTACGCAACACAGTGAAAGCCGGTTTCGAACACACTCCGGCCGAGTTGATCTACGGCGCGACACTTCGACTTCCCGGCGAAATGTTTCACGCTGCGGCCGCGGAACCTCCACCGCCGAACTGGTAGCAACGCTCCGCAACTACATGGCTGAGTTACGTTTCACTCCAGGTACTGTAATGATATGAGATTTGTAATTGTTATTATAAGATAACAACAATAATAATATAACCTAAAAAGGATATTGTTTAATGTTCTCTCTTTTGAATAATAAAAATATATCAGTTCGTTATAAGATTTAAAACGTGTTATACAATTATTACAATGGCGCAGTCGGTAAAAATGCGATTTTAGTTTTTTTTTTCAATAAGATTGTTATAAAGGTAGTATAGTGTTAAATCGGTCAACGAGAAAAAAAAGGGAAACGCGATGGAACAGGATAAAGATTGTATCTTACGTTTTGAACCCTCCAATTGGGAGAAATGGAAGAGATCTATAATGATCTATATTTTATCGCAAAACATAACAAAGGATACTCAAAAACAAGCTATAATACTGCATAAAGGTGGACAAGAACTACAAGATGTATTCTTTGGAATACCAGAACATGGTAATCCACCACAAGGAACAACAGTGTTCGAACATACCATAAATCTGTTAGATCAGCATTTCATACCAAAAGTGAACCCAGTGTATGAAAGACACGTTTTCAGAAAAATAAGACAAGAAGTTAATGAGTCAGTTGGGCAGTTCATATCAAAACTAAGACAGCAAGTAGGTAAATGTGATTTTGCTGATGCTGACACGGAAATGTGCGATCAAATTATAGAACATTGTACATCTGATGAACTTAGACGGAAGTTACTTGAAAAAAACAATTTAAATTTGTCAGAAATCATTGAAGAGGCTAAACGATTCGAGTTAGTAACACAACAGGCTGATACATTATGCAAGAATGAAAAAGAAACGGTAAATAAAGTCACAAAGTATGAAAAGCAAAAGTATCACAAAATGGAAAAGTCTAAAACCAAAAACAAGGCATGTTATAGATGCGGAAACGAAAATCATTTTAAAAATGATCCTAGTTGCCCGGCAAAAGATAAAAAATGTGGTCGATGTGGTTTAATCGGGCATTTTAAAGCGTACTGCAAAACAAAGTTGCCCACGAATACAAAAGAACCATGGAAAAAGTATCCACAACAAACATCGCGGAACAATAAAATAAATGCGGTAAAAGAAGCAAGAAGTGATGACGATGCCATAGTATTCCAGATAACAAAGAAGAAAGGTTTGGTGACAAATGAGGTAACATGTGAAGTTGGTGGCACACATATCAAGTTCCTAATTGATTCGGGATCTAGTTGTAATATTATTTCAGAACAAACCTGGAAAAGAAACAAAATTAACTACATTAAAAAGGAAAGTGAAGTATCTCAAAAGCTATTTGCATACTCAAGTAAAGCACCACTTCAAGTTATAAAAAAAGTTATAACAACAATTAAGATATTAGACCATGAAGAAGTAGTAGACATTTTTGTAGTTAAAGGTAATAATCAGTCACTACTAGGGTATGAAACGTCAGTGAAGTTAGGACTGTTAAAAATTGGTTTAAATATAAATGAAATAACATCAAAAATTAGTTCATACAAAAGTGAATATCCAAATCTGTTCAATGGGATTGGAAAATTAAAAGAAAAACAAATACAACTTCGCATCAATGAAAATATCAGCCCGGTTGCTCAACAACATAGACGTATTCCGATACATTTAAGAAAACAATTAGAAAATGAACTTACAAGACTTGAAAAATTGGATATAATTGAAAAAGTTGATGGACCAACACCTTGGGTCTCTCCTATTGTTTTAGTTCCAAAAAAAAACGGAGAAGTCAGACTATGTGTAGACATGAGAAGACCAAATGCAGCCATCGAAAGAGTGCGTCATGTGACTCCAACCATTGATGACATAATAAGTGCGGTAAATGGGTCAAAAGTATTTTCAAAATTGGATCTTAATGAGGGCTACCACCAGTTGGAGTTGGATTGTGCATCAAGATTTATCACAACATTTAGCACTCACGTTGGACTTAGACGGTACAAAAGGTTGAGTTTTGGAATAAATTCTGCGGCAGAAGTATTCCAAGATGAAATAAGACAAGTGCTTGTAAACATTCCCAACGTGATGAACGTTAGTGATGACATACTAATATATGGCAAATCACAAGAAGAACATGATATTACTTTAAAAAAAGTACTAAATCGTTTAGAAGAAAAAGGACTCACATTAAATTATGAAAAATGTCTTTTTAGTGTCAAAAAGCTCACATTTTTTGGGTACCAATTCAGCGAATAAGGCGTTAAAATAGATGAAAGAAAAATAGAGGCATTCATACAACTCAAGCCACCATCTAACGTATCTGAAGTAAGGAGTATACTAGGTATGATCAATTACTGTGGCAGATTTATTCCAAACTTAGCAGATAAAACAAAACCATTAAGAGACCTGACAATAGCAAATAGAAAATGGTCATGGAGCAGTACAGAAAAAACAGCATTCAATAACTTAAAAGAAAATATTGTGAAAAATGTAAGTAATTCCTATTATGACACACAAAAAGAAACAGAACTAATTGTTGATGCTGGACCTGAAGGAGTTGCTGCCATTTTAGCACAATTACCACACAACATTATTGCTTGTGCAAGAAAGACTTTGAACTCTGTTGAAAAAAGATATTCACAGATTGAAAAAGAGATGTTAGCTGTGGTGTGGGCCATTCAACACTTCAAACTCTTTTTGTTTGGAAAAGAATTCATTTTAAAGACAGACAACAAACCGTCAGTCTCAATTTTAAGCAGTCAAACAAAGGAGACATCAGCAAGGTTAGAACGCCTAAGACTAAAGATTCAAGGATATAACTATAAAGTCATACATACAAAAGGTAACACAAATCCATCAGACTTTATGTCAAGACATCCTCTAAACCAACGGCAAACAAATGGCTGGGAAATGGGAATAGAAGAACATGTCAATACTATAGCAGAATTAAGCATACCAAAAACAATGACAAGAAAAGAGGTTGCAGAGCACACAAACAGTGAGAAAGAACTAACAAAATTAAAAGTAGCATTATTGGAGAACACTATGCTAGAATCAGTATATAGGCCATTCAAAGATGAATTGACAATCACAAATGATGGACTTGTATTAAAACAAAATAAGATAGTCATACCAAAGGTCCTACAAAAGAAGGTAGTCAAGCTGGCACATACTGGACATCAAGGAATAGAGAAGACTAAAACATTGTTAAGAAGCAAGGTATGGTTCCCAAACATGAATAAAATGGCAACAGAGGAAACTAGTACATGCATTCCATGTCAAGCAGCAATGCCAAAAACAAATAATGATCCAATATTGAGTACAGAACTACCGCTAGGACCATGGGAAAAGTTAGACTTAGACTTTGGCGGACCATTTCCAAATGGTAAATATACATTGGTAATTATTGATGAATATTCCAGATACCCATTAGTAAGAGTAATAAACAATCTAAAAACTGAAACTGTAACTCATGAATTAGAAAAAATGTTCATGGAATTTGGTTTACCTGAGTACATTAAAACGGATAACGGACCACCAATGAATGGAACACAGTTCAGTCAGTTTTTACAATCATTCGGAATAAAACACAGGAAAATAATGCCATGTTGGCCACAAGCAAATGGAACGGTAGAGCGATTCATGAGAACTCTCGGAAAAGCAATTAAAACGTCAATTATATCTAATAAGAAATGGGAAGAAGCAATTGATGAGTTTCTAATGTCATATCGAACAACACCACACACTACCACAAGGGCAACACCAGCATCACTAATTTTTAGAGGAAAATTTAGGACTTGGTTACCAGAAATGAAAAACATTGACACAAATGAAGATGACGAAGAAACCGATACAATAATAAGAGACAATGATGCAAGGAACAAAAACATAAGCGCAACAAACAGTGATGTGAGACGTGCAGCAACACAACATGGACTGGAAGTTGGAGACACGGTACTAATAAAACAGAATGCAATAAATAAATACTCAACACCGTTCAATCCAGAACCTCTGAAGATAGTGGAAGTAAAAGGAACAATGATCACTGGCGCAAGACCTGACAAAAGACAAGTAACCAGGAACGCATCACACTTCAAAAGAATCACTACAGAAGAACCGAGGAGAGGTAAAAGAATGAAGAGCACTCCAAAACATTTTGAAGACTTCATTGTTTAGAAAAAAAAAATAAAGTATATTGACAACTACACAATGTTACTGTTAAAATTTTATGAATCATGTATTATTTAAAATTTATTATTATTATTAAGATTTTCACTATTTGTCCAACATATCATAATTTGTATTTTATAATTTATAATATTATAATATTATGTTTGTTAAACATGTAGCAGGGGAGAGATGTAATGATATGAGATTTGTAATTGTTATCATAAGATAACAACAATAATAATATAACCTAAAAAGGATATTGTTTTATGTTCTCTCTTTTGAATAATAAAAATATATCAGTTCGTTATAAGATTTAAAACTTGTTATACAATTATTACAGGTACCAACCACAGTACACGACGCGCTACGTTCGTACCGAATGATCTGAGCCAGGTCAGTCACGTTTTCCTCCGAATCGACGCCGTCCAGTCGCCGCTCCAGCCACGATACGAGGGCCCGTTTGCAGTTTTGGAACGCCGTGAAAAAACATACAAGGACAACGCCACCGATCAACGACGTGGATTTCCATCGACCGACTCAAGCCAGCATTCATCGCACGTGAAGATCCAACCGCCGACCATACGTACGCCATACGTAACCATACGTACGCCGCGCAATCAATCGAACGCCCCCCAAAAAAACGCGTCTGTTTTTTTCCCAACGAGGGGGAGTAATGTGGTGATTACGACGCGTTATCACCACTTACGCTAGCGCGTCCGTTTTCTTATTGTTACCTTTTTGTGCCTAACTTTGAATTATATGTAATATGTTAACGTTTTTGTCCATATATGTACGCAGCCGTGAATTATATATCTCTTTTTGTATTGTCTTTTGCCGCGCTACGACGCGCCGCCGCAACTCTTTCTCCCGCCTCGCACGCCGACTTTTTCGCCGTTACGGGCTCGAATTCGTTTTCACTCGCCTCGCTAGTTTTTTTTTTCACGCTCTCGACTCGACGCTACTCGACGCGAGTAGCCCTACGTCACGGCTCTCCACTCCGACGACCGTTCGACATTTTCGCGTATCCCCACGATAATTAAATATTTTTATATACCAAAATAATTATTTTGTTTGTTTGTTATAGTAAATTATTTCATATCGCCAAAACAACTTGCGTTGACTTTATTGTTAAAACCTCCTAATCTGGTAAAAAGATAGTGTCCTGCCGGTACACCGTGCCACGGAACACCTAGTAGGTAGCTACCAACATTGGTAACCTCACGACGACCGACACTACAATCCAAAATCCTTATCACTAATTTTTATCACAGATCATTATCACCAGACCTCTGTATCACCCATACACCGCGTCGGCTCGAGTTGACGACCAGACCACAAGACCACTGCGGTTTCCGACATCGATCACACCCCTCGCTAACCCCGGGTGGTTTGGGGGTCTCCCTCAGCGACGCTCGAAGAGCTAGTCTAAAACTATAAAGCAGAGACCCGTGTGGCGCTCCTCTGGCGATTTTTTGTACTAGCGTAAGAGATGGCCAATGAAAAAATTCTATGGGCGGTCCCCCAGTTCTCTGATTTGTAATATTATATGTATCAGAAAAAAAAAGTTATTTTTACGAAGAACTTTGTATTTATATTTTTATTTTTTTTATTTTTATAATATTTATACAATCTATACTTAATAGCACAAATAGTAAAAGTGAAAAGTGACAGAAAAAACATGGTATACTTGAATTAAGAAGTCACCCACTAGTGACTCTTTGCGTGATGGGAGATTTGGAAGGAAAATGTAATAGTTATTTTATTTTTTTTTTATTATTTTTTTTTTTTTTTTTGTAGAGAGAGGGAGAAGAGTGAGTGGTGATTAAGATTAAAGTAAAAGGTCTATACACCATCTCCTTTTCAGTCGACGGCGAGGATTATCGGGAAGTGTTAAGATATTTAGGTTGCTGATTAGGGTTATTGTGGTTTACTAGACGTGAGAAGAAACGCTTATAATATAAAACAGATTCTTCGGTCTTTTAATATGTAGATCGTTGTGGAGTGTTAAATTAGAAATGTATGGTGGAGCGTTGGTGAGTTGACGTAGAGTGATATTCTGATAAGATTGAATTTTATTAAGATTCGATTTCTTTGACGCACCCCAGAGTTGTAGACCATAAGTCCAGATTGGTCTTAAAAATGCTTTGTAAATTAGCAGTTTATTTTTTAAACTTGTGCATTTATTTTTTGATAACAAGGATTTAAGCATACGAGAACGAGAGTTTAAAATTAATCTTTTGGATCGGATGTGTGGATTCCAGGTCAATCTTTTGTCTAAGGTAAGGCCTAAATATTTTACTGTCTCGGAAGCGGGTATAGGTATGTTATCCAGTGAAACTGGAGGACAAAGGCCGTGTCTCAAGGTGAAGGTGGTATGAATTGACTTGGCGTGATTCAGTTTTATTCTTCATTTGGTGTACCAAGATGAAATAAGATTGAGATGAGTTTGTAGGTTACCAGAGGCTATTAGGGGATTTTAATGAATTGAAATTAAAGCTTTGTCATCAGCGTAATCCGCAACAATGGTGTTTTCAGTGACGGGTTGATCAGAGGCATAGATGTTAAACAATAATGGAGATAGAATACCACCTTGGGGTACGCCTGCATTTATCATAGCCATCTGTGAAGTACAAGTTCCGATGCGGATTTGAAAGTATCGATCGGTAAGGTAGGATTTAGTTAGGAGAAACAGGGAAGGTGGAAGAAAGTTGCGAAGTTTAAAAAGTAAGCTATCGTGCCAAACCCGATCGAATGCCTGTGAGATATCTAAAAAAATACAGGAACAGTATTGTTTACGTTCCAACGAGGTTGATATAGAATCAACCAGGCGGTGTACTTGATGAATTGTGTTGTGTTTAGCGCGAAATCCGAATTGAGATGAAGGAAGAATGTTATTTGAGATAACATATGGGGATAGTCGTTGAAGAATAAGCCTTTTGCAAATTTTTGAAAAAAAAGGTAAGAGGCTTATAGGTCTATATGAATTTGGAGCGTCTGGAGGTTTGTTTGGCTTTGCAAACATGACAATGTGTTCCCACATAAGAGGGAAATATGATAGACGAAATATTGCATTAAATATATAAGTCAAAAGGACTATTGCCTTTTTAGGTAGACATTTTGCTACCTCTGCTGTTATAAGGTCAAAACCGGGAGATTTTTTATTCGAATGTTTTAAAATTATATTTTTGACCTCGTTTGGTGTGGTGTATTTCACGGGAGGTCCATTAGGTAACGGAGAGTCTAAATATTTTCTAACATTATCTAAGTGTTGAGGGTCTAGAAGAATATCAGCATGAGGTTTAAAAATATTTGATAAATGCGTTTTGAATACTTCTGCTTTTTCTGCGTCACTGATAGCTAGTGTATTGTCTGCATTTTTAAGAGGAGTTGAGGGAGATTTAAGTTTTAAAAGCTGTTTAGTTTCTCTCCAAAGGGAACAGTCGGCGACAGAAAGGTTGTGCAATTTTTGCTCGAAAGCATTGGCTTTATGTTTTGTAAGGATTTTTTTCAAGGAATTAGCAAGTTTGTTATAGGCGGATTTGTGTGAAGGAAGACAATAGAGGTGGTATCTTGCTCTTGCTCTGCGTTTTTCCACAATTAAACTTCGAATTTCTACTAGTATTATTGGGTAATTTAAATTAGAGTTTAATATATTGTTTGAGTTAACAGTTTTAGCAGGTTTTATGGCAGTCCAGGCTGCCGATTGAATTAGAGTTGTGAAATTGTTGACTGCTTCGTCAATATCAAGATTGGATTTCATCCTGATATTTAGGTTAATATTTTCATTTACTGTATCGTGAAATTTGATGTGATCCGTAAGGGTTGAGAATAATTTGGGTGGCTTAATACGTGCAAGTGGCGTGGCTGAAATAGTTAGGAGAACTGAGGAATGATCAGAGTTTAAATCCAGTATGTTTTTAGTACAGAAATGTATGTTGCTGGGTATCTTGGCGGCAAAAAGATCAAGAATGTCAGGTTTTTTTTTAAGTGAGGTAGGCCAATAAGTAGGTCCAGGTGGTGAGAAGATATTAAATTTTTTTTTGTTGGAAAAGCTGTGTAAAATAAAACCACGAGGGTTATTTATACGACAGCCCCAGCTTTGATGTTTAGCATTATAATCACCCCCGATAATTAAGTTGTTTTTAATTGAACCAAAAAAATCATTGAGTAAAGCTCTGGTGATGTTGTGACGAGGGGGAGAGTAGAGAGCACCTATGGTGATTGGGATGTTATTCAATTTAATTTGGATGAAGCAAGATTGAATATAATCATGGCAATATTCAGGAAGAGGTTGAAAAAATAAGGAAGTTTTAATTAGTATGGCTACTCCGCCATGTGCTGAATTATCTGGATGGTTAGTTTTTATTAGATGAAATCCTGGGATATTGAATTTAGAATACTTAGTGAAGTGGGTTTCTGTTATCAATGCAATGTCAATACGACTATTGTACAAAACAGATTGGAGCTCGTTTATGTGGTTTTTGAGACCATTTGCGTTAAATAGTAAAATTAGGAGGGAATTGTTTGTGATTGAGTTATTTATTTTTATTATCTAAAAGACTGGTGATTACTTTTGTAAGTAGAGAAATTAATGGATTTAAAAGAGTTTTGAATTCACTTAAGAAACTTGTCAACAGAATATTTATATCAGTGGCTGAGGGGGGTGTGACTGGATCTTGAGGAGGTGGAGTAGGATTGGAGGATAGGCCGGAAGTTGCAGCTGCATAAGTTATTGGTTGATCAGGAAGGTGCATGGAGTGGTTTGATGGGTGACTATCTTGTACATTTTTAGATTTAAGATTATAATTAGTTTTTACAGTTAAATTTTTGTTATTATTTATAGTATTTGGGTTCTTACGACGTTGCAGATTTTTGTAGACTGAGCATCCTTTGTAGCTCGCAGGATGATTTTCTTGGCAAAGAGCATATTTAGGAGGTTCATCACGTGAATTTCGGCAGGAAGATGAATGATGGTCATTACCGCAGCGTACGCAGCGAGGCGAGTACCCATAGTTGGTATGTCCGTAATCCTGGCAGTTCGCACATTGAGAAATTGTTTTGGGTTTGTAAGGTTCTTCAACAATGATTTTGGTGTGACCCAAGCAGCAAAGAAATGTTTTAGAAATGTATTTAAAACATTACACCATTGCTGTTGCAATGAGTTGCAAGAATAATCTTTTTAAAAGGTTTAAAAACATCATTTTTTAAATATTTTTGTAATAATATTTTTTTTACAACAATTAAATATATTTCATGATATATTTTATTATTCTCATTTAAAATATATTGTCTGAAAAATATTTTTTTTGATTACATTTTAAAAACATGTTTTTGTAAAGTAATGTATTAAATTATATTATTATATATATAATTATATATTTAATATAATTTTATTCTAGCTATATAGCTATTTACATAGTATTATATACTATAAAGTATTTTTTAAATATTTATAATATTAAAAATAATATAGTTTAAAACACTAATAAAATATAATATAATATGTTTAATATATTATATAATATAAATGAATTGCTTTATTAAAATTTCATTATATAGGTAGGTATATAATTATTATATTTTAATTTAATATGACTACTTAATAATAATAATATATAAGTATATTGGTCATCGATGAATAAATAATTTAATACACCTATAGATTATTATAATGATTATAATTATATATTATTATATTATACTTTTGAGTACCTATAGATAGTATAAAATTCTATCTATATTCGCTATACTCAATGATTATACTAATTTATACACCACTGTATATAGTATACTATTATTGTTTATATATATAAGTAGCTGCTGATATTATATAATATAATGAAATATAGTAGCCAGTAGTTATACATATATAGCCACAATGCCACATATAGGTACGACAGTACGAGTAACGAGTGTACGTCGTACGACTATCGGACTATATATATGATACGAATGTATACATGCCATACGCGTAGTTTGTTAATAAATCTATTAAGTAGGTATCAAAAAAGTATATACGCAAAAATAATAATAAATTAATTAGTTTTAACTAGGTAGGTGGTATACTATTTAGTATTTACATTTTACAATAATAAAGATGTTTTACATTGATACATAATATATAAATAATTATTAAATTCTGTAATTATTACCTATTCATAAATTAGTAAATTGTATTATTATTACCACCTTTCATTCATTTTCAAACCTACAAGCAGGGCCGGGCCGATGGCCTGGCAAGGTGGGCGCCTGCCAGGGGCGCAAAATATAGAGTAGGAATGGGGGTGCAAAATTTGATATAATTATATTTGAAAATCTAGGCCGAAATTTACTATTGAATATTGATTGTCGAAATTAATTTTCAACCATGGCGATAGACAATATAACTGATATCGTAAAGTAATATATTTTATTTATAACAATGTATAAATTTCAACCCGCATACAAGCCGCAGGAAATAACAATGTGTTAGTTAGTTGTTGTTTAGACCATCACCTATTAAATATGTCCCCCTCAAAAAAAAAACCTTCTGGGGCTTGGTTTGAGAAAAAAAGAAAAGAAAGACCGAAAAACAACATCAAATCATCCATAATGTTGAGTAGCTGGATTAATAAAAAATATGATGAGGATAATACAATTAATACTGAACAAAAAAAAGACGATACACCGGTTACTAATATTGAAAGTACAATAATTGACGATCGTTACAACTTAACTGAAGATAGTATACAAAACAATGATAACAATGACCCTACTACTAGCCAAGTAAATAATGAACTTTATATTAATAATATTGAAATTGAAAGTACAATTGACGATCGTTACAACTTAATTGAAGATAGTACACAAAACAATGATTACAATGAACCTACTACTAGCCAAGAAAGTAATGAAATTAACATTAATTTTAATGATCCTGGTTGTTGGCCGACTATGACTTCTAGATTTAGAGATTTAATGGTGGAAAGAGGACCATACCTTATGGATCAAAATAATTATTTTCCAGTAAATGATGAGGATGGTAGACATTTTGACGGTAAATGGTTCTATAAATTTTTAAATAACGGAGAAAAAGTTCGAAGACAATGGCTATTATACAGTAAATCAAAAAATGCAATTTTTTGTTTTGCATGCCTCCTTTTTTCAAATAATGACATTAGGAAATCCACATGTTCGAATAATGGTTTTAAAGATTGGAAACATTTAAATCCCTCTGTTGCTGAGCATGAGAATAGTAAGAACCATAAACAAAATTTTTTGGACTGGAAGGAGTTAGAAAAAAGATTACGGGACTGTAAAACAATTGATTATGTGCTTCAAAATTCTATTAAAAATGAAAAAGAAAAATGGTTTTGTATTCTTAAAGTTATTGTTGACGGAATTTTATTTTGCGCTAAAAATAATCTGGCCTTAAGAGGTTCGTCAGACAAAATAGGAGAAGCAAATTGTGGTATTTTTTTAAGCTTAATGGAAGTAATAAGTCATTACAACCCTATTTTATTAGCTCACGTAAAACATATTACAGATAGTAATAAACCAACTATTAGTTATTTTTCTCATAAAATTCAAAATGAAATAATCTGTATAATGGGTCAACAAGTAAGACAAACTATATTTGAACAAATCAAAAAATCAAAATACTTCTCAATTCTTTTCGATTGCACTCCCGATAAATCTCACCAGGAACAAATGTCACAAATAATCAGGTATGTCTACATTTCCAATGGAGAGATTATGATTAAAGAATCATTTATTGATTTTATATGTACTAACGAAAAATCAGGATCAGGGATTTCTAATGAAATATTAAACACTATAAGAAATAATGGACTTGATATAATGGACTGTAGAGGACAGTGCTATGACAACGGCGCAAATATGGCTGGAAGTATTAATGGTGTACAATCACATATTTTACGTGTAAATGAACTAGCAACATTTTTACCATGTTCAGCTCATAGCCTAAACCTAGTAGGTGTTCATGCTGCAGAAGTTTCACCTATGATGATCACATTTTTTGGCTTAATTCAAAATATATACTTATTTTTTTCTGGCTCGACAAGTAGATGGAAACTCTTAATGCAAACTATGAAAATCACTTTAAAATCTCATTGTGACACACGTTGGAGTACAAAAAAACAAGCAGTGAGTGCTCTAAAATTAAATTTTAAGCACGTTTATGATATACTAAACAATATAGTGACCAACATGAATGATTTTAATAAAAACACAACAACATCTGCTCAGCAAATTCTGAAGCAAATAAATTTAAAGTTTTTATGCCTCCTTCATTTTTGGGATTCTATACTAGGACAAATTGACAAAGTAAATTTATCTTTACAGAATCAAAATCAGACTATTGATGTGGCCACAAAAAGTTTAGAAGGTTTAATTGAATGCATACAAAATATACGAGAAAATGGTTTTGAAAATGCATTGAATGAAGCTAAAAAAATTGCAATTTTAATAAACATACCCACTGAATTTCTAACTACCAGAAAAATAAAACGTAAAAAATATAACTTGGAGTCAAATGAAACAGAAACTAATAAATCGAGTGAAACTATTGTGAAGCTACAATGCTATCAGTCTTTAGATTCTATTATTACAAGTCTAAAATGGAGATTTGAAAAAATGTCTAATATATCTTCAAACTTCTCATTTTTGTCTGGTCGAAATTTATCTACAATGGGAATTGATGATATCAAAAAATGGTCTGATGATCTAGCGTTATTATACAGTGTTGATTTGAATGGCGGTGAGCTATACACAGAAGTTCAAAGTTTCAAGTTTCAAGCTTCTAGATTAATAGAATCATTTAAAACTGCAACCTGTTATGACTTTTTAAAATGTATACATCAACATTCTCTAAAAGATGTATACCCAAATTTGGAAGTGGCATTACGAATTTTTTTAACAATGCCTGTTACTACAGCTACTTGCGAGAGAAGTTTTAGCAAATTAAAGATTATAAAAAATTATCTCCGTTCCACCATGGGTCAAGAACGTCTATCAAATTTAGCTATAATTTCAATTGAACAAGAAATTGCATCTAAGATAGACTACACTTCAATCATCGAAGAATTTGCTTCCAAAAAAGCCAGAAAAGTTAAATTTGTTTAATAAATATGTTAAACTAAATTGTATTTACATTTTTTATACAATTCTTGTTTATGTGCTACTGTTTTTTTTGTAATTTGTTATTAAAGTCATACCAAAGTAGGTAATATAAATTAATTAACTTCGTTATTTTTATTTTGAATTTAAAATATTCTTAAAATGTTGTTATTTTAATTTAATAAAATAATAAACTTAACTCTTAAGCTTTAAAGTAAATATTATTTATGCTTATAGGTAAATAAGTTAACATTTAATTATTTTTTTTTTAGGAAGGGGGGCGCAAATTTTTATTTTGCCAGGAGCGCTGCTATTGATCGGCCCGGCCCTGCCTACAAGCCACGAACCACTATACTACTACTGATGATATTTTATAATTTTAAATTTATGCATTTTATGTGATAAAAATATACAATAGTTTATTATAATTTATAATATCACAAATTATATTATGTCAAATATTTATTGAGATAATATATAGGTAGGTACGCTATATATACACACGCATTTGTTTTGTATCCATCTTACAAGTGCGTAACATATTATACCAAAATAATTTACGATCAGCAGTAACGTTTAGCATCGTTACTTTAAAAATTAAAGTGAATCAACCTATTTTGAATAAACTTATCTGTATGTTTTTTACGATAATAAAAATATATTTGTAGTATAGTACAGGCAGTACTATAGCTGTAGTGTACCTACTAGTGTAATTAGTGTATACATATATTTTAACTTATATACCTATAGCTAATATGCGACATGCCGACATTGTATACACTTCTGTAAAGCCGCGTCCACACCAAGAAAAACTAGTCAGCGACATTTATTTCCGACTTTGTCATCGACAAATATTTATGTTACCGCTTATGAGCGGAAATCGGAAACATTGTCGACGACAATGTCGAAAACACGTGTTTCCGACAAATGTTTCTTTGGTCTCGACGCGGCTTACGCTAACACATACAGACAACATATTATATAATATCTTTTCTCTCACGGGTCACGGAAATTATAGTTTCATTGTCACTCGGAAGCTTTTCTGTGCGAGTGCGAGTGAGAAACATTCGAAACCATTGTTTCTCTCCGTTACGTTGGCATAAAAGTGTATGCTTATCTTTACTATTAATGAGTATATTGTATATATAATAATATACCTACCACAAAATTAAATGGGAAAGACTTGATACTTGGACACCCTAAAAATAGCTTGAAATGGAATATCCAATAAATAGATTAGCAACTGTCGTCTGTAACCGCGCGCGCCGCGCACCGCTTTCGCATTACAATATAGTAAACACCGATAAGGCGAATGAAATAAACCCAAAACCGTTGACTCGACGACTGTATACGACCGTCTCTTTGTCTCTCGACTCTCGGTGCGGTAATAAGTACCTACAGCGGTTTATAATTCTACATTTCCACTCCAATATTCACATTTCAGTATTTCACAGACTAGTACAGCACAGAAAGAATTAAAAAACAGGTAATGTATCTACCACCTAAATAAAACTTAATTATTTATCATTTTCCAATAATATTTACTATATTTACCGGAATTTATTTTAATACCTACGTATAAATGTATATACATGAAGAAATTCTTGTAGATTCATAGGTTAGAAAGAATCTAATATGCACAGGGCTCAAGAGTATTAATGTCAGTATTTCAAATTGAACCAATTTTATACAAAAATGTTATATTCTTATTCTGCATAATATTATTATAGTTGGCTATAATTGTAAGTTTTGTCTTTATGGTGCATAATACTTTGAAGATCACTTATTATTATAGGTACACCTACCTGCTCTTAGTAAAGAATTTAATTATTTATCATCGTTTCAGTTCTAAACTTTTAATTAGGTACCTAAAAAAATATTATTTATTGTATAGTATATTATGTAGGTATTGTAGAATGTAGATTGTATTAGGTTTGATGTAAGCACATAATTTACTAACCCAATAATTACCCTGAATCTTCACTGAATATATAAATATTCTACATTATTTTAGAAAATGAACAGAAAACGTCCTTATTTTCATCAATTATCTGAGCGATCCAAAAGAAGACACATCAATGTTGATTCAACTTCTAATTATTCAGATAATAGTTCTTCTTCCTCATCTGATCCAGTTTATAAAACATCATCTTATATTGGTCATTCTAATTATATTGTTGAATCAACTGATACAGATAGTGATAAACTATGTATTACAAATAACTGTAATCTAACCGAATCTAATGAAATTGAAAATTTTGTTTTTAATTCAACTTCAAGTTATAATGATACGTCTGAAGAAAACAATTTACTTACAGTTAACAATTTAAAAGGACCTCTAACTTTGAATACTGAAAAATCACCCATGGATATAAAAAATTTTCTTCGGTCTTGGGCAATTAAACATAATGTAACTGCAACTGCAGTTACTGATCTATTAACTGGATTAAAAAATAATGTTAACTGTTTAAATAATGAACTTCCAACTGATGCGAGAACATTATTAAAAACTAATATGTCTTTATTAAAAAAAGTTTTGGAACCTGGAAACTATATTCATTTTGGCTTGAAACACAATTTGAAAATGTTGATAAACAATTATTCATTTAATGATATAAATGAACTTAATTTATTAGTAAATGTTGATGGCTTGCCATTGTTTAAAAGTTCATCCGGTCAAGTGATTCCTATTTTAGTTACAATAATCAACATACCTCATTTGAAAAAAACTGTTCTGCCAGTTGGATTGTATTATGGTTTAGAAAAACCAAGTGATATGAATATGTTTTTAGATTCGTTTATTACAGAAATAGTGGAACTATCCGAACATGGCATAACAAATAACAATGGTATATCATTTTCTATAAAAATTATTGGTTTTGTTTGTGATGCACCAGTAAAAAAAGATTTGCTAGGAATTAAAGGTCATGGAGGATATTTTTCATGCACCAAATGTACTGTACTGTACTGTACTGTACTGTACTGTTCGTGGTTCTACTGTTAGTCATAAAAGAGTATTTACAGACTTAAATTGTACAGCTAGAACACATGAAGATTTTATTAACTGGGCTGATTCTAATTATCGTCTTCGCAATACTGCTTTAATCAGAATTCCCGAGATTAATTTTGTAAATTCTATTATATTAGATCCCATGCATTTAATATATTTAGGAGTTATGCGAACTATGCTAACAACGTGGTACCAGGGGGACATTTCTTATAAATTATCACGACAGTTAATTAAAAAGATATCAGATTTTATGGAAATCCAAAATCTTCCAGAAGAATTTGTAAGAAAACCAAGAGCATTAAAGTATCTCCTCCGTTGGAAAGCTACTGAATTTCGTTAATTTTTATTATACAGTGGACCAGTTGCCACAAGAGGGGTTTTAGACAGAGAAAAATATAATAATTTCATGACGTTAAATGTGGCAATTTCCATTTTACTTAGCCCAAATAGTTGTGGGGATTTAGATTTAAGAAACTATGCAAGACAATTATTAAGACATTTTGTTCAATCATTTATTGAAATATATGATGAAAGTTTTATAACTCATAACTTTCACGGATTGATCCACTTGGTTGATGATGCTGACTATTTTTCATCAAAAATCAATGAATTTACATTGGATAAGATTTCAGCATTTCCGTTTGAAAATTACTTACAAAAAATTAAGTCAATGGTTAGAGGCAGAAATAAGCCTCTAGAGCAGATTGGAAACCGAATGGCTGAATTATTTTGTGATGTTAGTTTGTCTTTGCCATCCTTAGCGACTCAGAATCAACAATTTCCTTCACTATCCCGTATTCATTACAATAAAGGTCCATTACCTCTCAAATGTATGGGTCCACAGTACAAGAAAATACATTTTCCCAATTTTAGCTTAAAAATTGAATTCCCAAATAACTGCTGTGGTCTAGATTGTGGAGACATAGTCATGATAGAAAATGTATGTCATTCTATTGATTTAAACTGTGCTGTAATTATTGGTAGAAAATTTTTAATTAAAAGAAACTTTTTCAAAATTCCTTGTGATAGCTCAATAATAGGTGTTTATGAAGTCGAAAAATTATCAGAGCCTGAATTGTGGCCCATTTCATTTATTTGTAAAAAGTATGTATATTTCAAGCTCAAACATATTTATGTTGTTTTCCCCCTATTGCATACAGCATAATAAGCCAACAATTTATTTTCAAACACATTATATTATGTACATTATTGTATATAAATTATTATTATAGTATCTAATTCACTACTCTTCTATAAATACCTGTTGATATAATATAACATTATCTAGCATTTTTTATTTAGTTCTCTTCTCTTCTAATTATTTTACAATTTATGTGAAGAATTTAAATTATATAGGTACCTAACTACTAATTTATTTTAATGTTTAATAAAAAGACAATAACATGATTTATGTATTTATTTATTTTTATATTTCAGTCTGTGGACACTCATACATTTGTATGAGCCTCCAAATGCAAAGACTCCGGATTTAATTCCAAATGTATGGATAATCGATGACAACACATGTTGGTATCCTATGTCGTTTCGGTTATCAAAGATAAAATCTCTTGCTAAAGAAAAATCAAAACCAAATAAAAATGATTGGGAAAAATTTAAAATCAAAATAGTTGAGAAAAACATAGGTATATAATTTAATATAATATACATACATATTTATTTATTGTTAATTTTTTTTTAAATTTATTCTTTACTAATTTACAGATAATTATGATTACGGTGTAAAACTTATGTATAAATTATTGAAAAACAAAAATAAAAATAATTTACACTCTGATGCTGAATTAAAGGGACGTGGAATGAGAAAAAAATTACAATATAATGAAGATAATAACATTCAAGGTTTATTCTCCAATTTATCATCTGACTCTGATAACTCTAAGGCTTTCCATATGAGTGTCAAACAGAAGTCATCATCATATAACCAATTAGACTATCCTAATTTCCCCCCCAAAAAAAAAAGGTATTAATTAATATTATTATTGTTAGGTATTTAGTTTAATCATTTAATCTTTTTTTTTTTTTTTTTAGAAAATCATGATTCTGAAAATAATGCTGTATGTGCAGAAAAAACAAGCACTCCCCACCAAAGCATTAAGTTAGGTATGTATAGTTAAAAGACTTTTTAGTAGTTACATTTGCATTAAAGTTGTTTGACACTTGGTTTTCAAAAGTAATTATGAAGTGCAGTTTGCTTGTATAATACTATTACATATTTTAAATGTTTATTGTTTATTATAGGTAGTACCACACCTGCAGGAGAATCATCATCATCAGCATCAAAAGTGGAATTGGAAAATATGTCATATTCTTATGTCATTGATAATGGTAAATATTTTTATATTTAAAATAATAAAATACAGTTTATATAGTTATAATACAGCTGATATTTTAATAGCTTTATTATTATAAGTTTGTGTAATGTGATTATTTACTAGATTTTAAACTATTATTAAATCATAAATGTAACTTTTTCAATAAACAGGATTTTCTGCAAATACAAGTACATCATCAGCTGTTAATCATCTATTAATAGATGCAGCAGATATAAATACTCTCAATAGTGCAGTATATAACAACTGTAAGTATATTTTATGTTAATGAATAAATATTGGTACTAATGAAACAAACATTTTTAAGTTTTTATCTAAGTGAATTATTTATTGTAATTCAAGCATTATATAGAATAAGTTACATAATAGATAGTAAACCTTTTACATTTAACATTTTTAAGTTTTTACTTTTTTTTTTGAAACTGAATCAGATTTTAAACTAGTAATTAAGTAATAACTTTTAAGTATTTTAAGAGAGCAGAGTAGTGGACCGACCAACTATTTTTTGCAGTATTGTAGCCCCTACCACACCACTCCGCTCATATAAACTTTAATTACATATCTCATAAATTACATGCACAGAATTTGAGTATATTATGCACTGTTATTTATTATTGATATGCGCTATATATTTATATTTTATCTATAATTATTGTTTGATTTAATTTAAGATGATTCAGTCCTCATAAGTGATAATATTACTGAGAATAAGTGCAAATTAAATAAAAAAAATAATCATTATTGTTCATTTGAACCTCAAAATAACAATGCAAATAAAGATGAAACCTATCAACTGTTGGTATAGTTAGGACATCAACTTTGTCGACTATCTGGTAATATAATAAAAACAACAAATTAATTATTATTATTTTAACTACATATAAATCTATATGTTATTCACACTAATGTATACTAGCATACATGAAAATATATTAATTAAATGTTTTAAAAATTACAGCTGACTTTCTAAAATTCAAATCAAACATGAATTATTTAAAACTTGAATTCATTCATTCATTGAAAATAAAGAGGCTTCAACACTTAAAAATAATACATTCAATCAAGAAAAAACTGATGATATATTATCAACTTTTCCAATTAATGATGAAGAAAAGCTTTTGGCTATAGAATCAAAGCTGACATCTTATGACCTTGGATATTTGGATATAATGATAAATTGGTAAAACTTTTCTTTATAAGTATATATTATTGTACTAAATGGTGTTATTATTTGTATATATAATATAATATGTATAACAGGTATCAGCATTTATGTTTGCTTCTGAAGGTAAATCGATTTCCAAAGTAACCAACAGCTTACTAAGGACAATATTTACTGATACATTTGCATCTGACTACAGCTGGAAAGGGCAAAAAAAAAAAAAGAAATTGGAAAATTATAAAATTTTCAAAGTTATTATAAGTAATTATCTTTATTATTCATATTATAATTTTATACTATTTAAGTATGCATAATTTGTCTAATTATTGTTACAGACTGTGTGGGGAAAAAGTTTCCTAATTCTGCTGAACATTATAAGATGGATGTCATTGCAAGTGTCATGAATTGGTTTGCACAAGCACCTACCAGAACTCTTAGGTATGTTATCATATGCATAATATATATTATAGTATACTATCAATACATATAATACAACATTAATAATCGTTCATATTGATTTCTGAAATATGTTTTTTGTATCTATATACAAATGTCTATTATATGGATATAATGTATAGGTTAGGTATACCTCTATTATAATATTATAGAAATAATGAGAATGTGTCAGTTCTATTGTTTTTTAACTCACCTAACAAAAGTTCATTAGCTTAAATAATTCAATTATTTAAAAGTTTCTTATAATTTTTTTAAAATGTTAGTTCAATATTATAGCTTAAACCACCATTTCTTAACTGGGTCGCTAGTTAATTTTTGATGGGTCGTGAGCATCAAATTGCATTATTTGGGTTTTAAAATTATTATTTATAATAATTTGCGTCATATAATTATTTACAAAACACTGTCGTAATCATTAAAATAATTAATTTCATGTGGGTCGTGAAAGATTTTAGGTGGGCAATTTGGGTCGTGGTTCTAAAAATATTGAGAACGGCCAACTTGCTTAAACATTGAAATGTAATTGTATTTATTAATTCATAAACATATAGTTGATAATAATTAAACTTTCAATAAACTATTTAAATTAGTTAGTTCGAGAGTAAAACATTATTATATGGCATTACATATATGGAATACTTATAAATTATTTTGGTCACATTGTTGAAAACAAAAAAATAATAACTGGTGGTTTGTGCTTTTATTGAGAACCATAATAGCCATTGATTTTAGAACAACAGGCTCAAATATAAGTTGAAGTACTGATACGTTTGATAACTTTTGAAAATCTAGCCTTTACATTTTCTAAAGTCTTAGCTTATGTATTATATTTTAAATTTATTTTATAAAAGGGCCCAAGGAAACAATGATATATTTATAAAGTAAATAAATAGCTTATTAGACTACTACATATATACAATAAATTATAGATATATTATATAATACATTTTAACCCCAGTATAGAGGTATTCTGTAATTATAATCATATACTTATGTTGAATTTTTATTTTGTTTTATTTAATACAGACGAAAAAAGAAATAAAAAGTCTGCAGAAAACATACCACCAGGACAATCATCGCCATTATTAGATGATTATAATACATTTTAATTCATAAAATATATTTTAAAGTTACTATAATAATAATATTCATTTATTATTCAAATAACAGTCACTGGTTTTTTTATTTTCCTAAATCCTTTTTATAAAATATGTATATGATTTAGCAGCACAGGAAGGAGGTGTTTTGGGTGTTGACCCTTTTCCCTGTTTCCAAAATAATGTTCAACAAACATTTACTATGCAGTATACACTTCAGATTTCTAAAAACTATTTTGTCAGATATAGATATAATTCTATTTTATATTTGACATTATTGTAATTCAAAGATTGATGACTAAATGTAATAGAGTATAACACCTAACCTATAACCAAGCAATATGTTTACAAAATAGGTACCTAATTTAAATATAAAATTAAAGCACTCCCTTCAAAATAAATCTCGACTTCACGTTGGTTAATCTAATAGTTTATACACATATTATATATAGGTAATAAATAATTATAGATTGGTGTGTTGCATAAATAAATGTATAAAAACAGCAAAAATTAATTTTTATATATATGAAAAAAAATATTAGAAATGGTTTTAAAAATATTTTTATCACTATAAAAACAAAATGTATTTACAACATATTTAAAATGTTTACCAAACATTTTTAAAGTAATGTAAATGCGATCATTAAGACATTTTAAAAACATTTTTAATAGAATAAATAAATATTTTTCATACATTTTTTAAAATGTTGCAAAAACATTTCTTTGCTGCTTGGGGAAGTAAAGAAGTAAGTTGAAAAATTTCGTTTGAGTGAGTTGTGGGTTCTAAGTCAACGAAAAAGAGAGGTAACGGGTTTTTGTTGAGTCTGTGTAGGACTGATGTTACTTGTCTGACCTCAAATAATCGCGTGACTAGTTCTTCTTTTATTAGCTCACAAGGTGTGGTTGGGTGTATATTACGAATTACCACTCGAATCGGTTTGTCCTCTTGAAGTTGGTAAGTGTGGAATTCTGCATTTTCTTTTCTTAGAAATTGAACAAGCGCTCTATACGACTCAGGATTAGTTGTTTGAATTTTTAGTCGGTCGGCTGTTGATTTGCAATGGAAATTATCAACACCAATCAGGTCAATCAGTTCTGTGCACACGCCCGGAAAATCGTCCACGCCTTTTATGAAAATAGGGGGAGGTATAATATGTTTAATAATTGTATTTGCTACAGGTTCTGTAGAAGAAGTCTGTGCGTCCTCTGCAGAGGGGTTGGGTGATTGTTCCATTAAACTGAATACTTCGTAGCGATTTCTTGACGAGAATAGTTTTTTTATTGACATGTAGGCTCTCTTGGGGTGAGAGCGGTAGATCCGAGGTTGTGTACGAAGAGCTTGAATGAGTTCTTTTTGTCGTTTAGTAGTCCATCCGTTTTTTTCAGCGGAATTTAGTAGCGACGTGTTTGAGTTGTTGGTTATATTCGTTTTATTCGAATTGTTATTCTGGCTTGTTTTATTTTTGATTTTATTTGATAGTGACAGTGTGTTAGAATTATTTTTGTTTTTGATAGTGGTATGCGTAGTAGACATTGTGGCGATAGCGATGGGTGATTAAGGTAATTAGACCGTCGGGCGACGGCCTTAGATAAAAACGCAACGCAACTGTACAGAAGTGTTGCGTAATAATGTAAAATAAATAGATTATTTAATTTATATTTTAGTCGTTTGACGCATACGTTCAGCACTCGATGAAATTCCGAAGGAAAATAACTAAAGAGAAAAAAAAATAACGTTAACGAGACATTGATGAGCATATCACATTTGTTTAAAAATGATGAACACGTTTGATAGCACAATTTGTACGAGGGACACAGCGATAAGCAAGTGTGCATCGGGCGACGGTCACTACGGAACTGTATTTATATTTAAAGATAAAAACTAATATATTTTATTGATTAGCTTATTTATTAATCTATTAATATAAATGATTTAGTTTATATATGAAGATATCAATTTCTTCAGATTTTTCATCTTTACCCCCTTTGAGGACTTCCCGCGTCCTCGCTCGGACCTTATTCGCGTTCCCCGTGTAACGAGCTGTGACTACGTATATAATAATAATAATGATATATTCAATAATAGACATAAATGCTGCAGGGAGCACGTAACCCCGGGCGGCATACATCGATAAAACTAATAGTAGTAATATCAGTAATCCCGGAAAGTAATACCGTTTTTATACTAAAATGCCATAGGAGGGAGCTATTAGGAATAACCGACGAGGTACGTCGATGGACAAGTGTCCATCAGACGAGCACCAGCAGAGAAACCACCAAGTCAATTATTAAGTCACATCTCGTTTACCAAAGTTATTAGTTAATTATTTTGGACTTAGAATATTTACGTTAAAATACAAATAAATATACATAACTCATACAGTCAACTTGTTAATTTATTTCAAAACACTTCCATTATTTGAGCTGAAGTAGTTGGTTCGTTACACCCGCTAAATTTACAGGCCGCGCGCGGTCGTACTTTGTTCACGGTGGGCCCGCTGCGGCGGAGATAACGTGCAAACCGAGTGCCGCCGTCGCGCGTGTTTATCGATAATTTTTTAGAAAAGTTTAGTTTTACCACTTTACGTCGCGTAGGTATTACTATATACATTTTTTTTATTGATTTTTTTTGATTCAATAAACTGCGTTATTATTATATTATATTTTACTGCCTTTTGTTCTTTTGCCTACTCGGTCACGCCGTGGCTTCTTTATATTGGTTTTTATATACATATTTGATTTAGCATAAATATACACGATATAACCATTGTATCGGTCTGTAGGTACTAGGTAGGTACATGTATATATTATAATAAATAAACATATAAATATTAATTATTTAATAAAATATCCTAGCTCGAGTCTAGTCGACTATACTATAGGTATGTTTAATCATGACTCATGATTCCCGTAGGCCATGAATAGTAAACGTTGATAGTTGGCAATGGCGTAATTTGGAATTGGTTCTGGGGTGGGATTAGGATATAAGTTTATACTGTCGTTCTAGTGGGCTATGCCCCCCCCCCCCCCCCCATTGGCCATTAAATCTCATCAATATTATATTAATTCATTATTATAAATTAATTAAAGGAGGTAAATAATAATGGTTTTCAATGACAATAAAGTAAACAATTAAATTAAGCTAAATATATTTTTCATAAATTATAAAATTATTTCAAGTTTTCTTTTTGTTTTTTTCGCCAAAATATCCAGTATGTCATCGGGGTTCAACTTAATATCCCGATGCACTGATAACATCGTAAGTCCTTTCAAGCGTTCCTATTAAGTAGGTATTTAAGTTAGTAAAAGTTCATAATTATAATATAATTTACAAAAATAATGATTATTACCTGACCCATTGTGTTTCTGAGATAAGTTTTTACTCTTTTTAAAGTAGAAAACATACGCTCTGGTGAAGTGGTCGAGACTGGCAATGTACATAATATTTTTAAGAGCAAAAATATGTTGGGATAAATTTGTTCATCACACATAATAAGTGCTTGGAGACCAGATTTTGGAAGCTTTTCACATTTATTTAATTTACGCTTCCATAATTTTAATTCAAAAAATTCAGTTTGCAAAATCAATTTTATAATTGCTAATTTAAAATAGTGTAATGTTAGTTTGTTACATTCATCCAGATATTATTAGAACTTTTTGAACCTCCTTCTTAAATTTATACTGGAACATGAAAACTAATAAAACTGTCTATATAATAATTTTGAAATCATTTATTATTAGGTGGGTAATTAAAGAATTAAACAGTTATTAATAAAATCAGAAATTAATTTAATAATTTTACTAGGTAATAAATTATTAATTTAAGAAGTGTATTCAATTTTCAAAAATGATTTTAATTGATTAACAAGTGTACTGGGCTTAGGCTCGATGCACACGTGCGTTTTTTGCCGCTGCAGCGCCGCAAATACGGCGTAATTAATATCCCAGATAGCAATTGTGTAATGATAATAATATAATATTATTATTTTTACAGTACACAAATATTGTTATAAAAATAATATTATTATAATAACATAATTATCCAATTAACATAATATTTTTTCAGTCATTTAATAATAATATTATTTTAATATTTTTTTTATACGGTAATAAAAATATTATTTTATAGAAATTATAATATAATTATTATAATATTTTTAGTAAAATTAGTTAATAATAATATTTTAATGTTTTCAACATACGGTATTATTAATATTATTTTAAAATATTATAATATTGAAAGTATAATATTATTATGATTATGTGTAATTCGCTGGTTCTATAATATTATATATATATAGATAGCCATATAATAATGCTATACACAAAGGTGAAAGAGTATAGGTATGTACCTATATGTACATTAATTTTCCTCGCACCTCTTGCCCAGTTTAGTATACATATTTTGTATGTTCACAGTATGTTTTTTTTTCACCGCGGTAATTTCACTACGTTCAAGAGAAGATATCCCGCTCGAACACACTGATTTTACCTTAATACAAATCTCGGGGAGATTTCTCACTCGTTGTCCACCTATTTGCCACCCACACAAAAATATTTACCGTATAGCATTTTACAGGGAGATTTCGCATTTTTGTCCACGAATTCTCCACTTAAACAAAATATTTACCGTATTTTAAAATTACAGGGAGTTTGCACACTCAAAATGTATTACCATGATCATCATCTAAATAAATTATTTACAAACTAACAACAATTGATAATGAGTTTAGTATATTATTATTATGCTAGTCCTAAATCCTAGGTAGGTATTATAGTAATTAGTAAATAGTGGTATATTAAAATGTATACATTATAATATTATACTGTGGAACTGTGTTTGAATACAAAGGGGTGGAGTACCTCTTCTTTTTTAAAAATATTTTTGTATTTTTGTAGTTCATATTATTATGTAGTATATTTGCCATGATATTTGTGTTGAGGTCTTACGATTATATATATATATATTTTTACACCCGCCCAGTTCAGACATGAAGCAATTACTTCAAATAATCATATATCCCGCCGCCAAAGGTTTACTATACTCCGTTCACTTTAAGAATAAACCACTTGGCCGACCAAAACTCATCTTGTTCGTGCCCATAAAACGGACACTACAGCGAGCGTTAATGTCGGCCGCCACGGAACTGCATCTGTATACGTAGGTAGTGAGTTGTATTATCAGTTATCACACTATTAGGCGGCTCTCACACCGGAGCAATAGGCAACGAGCAACAAGCAATCGTCGATAAGCAATAATATTTGATTAATCTCGTAGAAAATAATGAATATTCTCACACCGAAGCAACGCGATGTTTCCTGTTGCGAACTCGCGGCGTATACGTTTACTCTTGCGATTATCACACATGTATTTTATTTACATACAATAATATTCCTTTGCTAATTATTACCTTTTTTGTTTGTACATTTTGTTATTGTTTAACAATCGCCAAAGCTGCGATGTTTTTATGATTCTCTGATCAACGACGGATTCCGATGTCTATCAGCCAATCACAGAACGCAAAGCGATTATCGGCAGCTCAGTCTTGGGGCGCGAAAGCGGTATATATTCTAACCATAGACGCGTATTAATAAATGGACTGCGCTTTCCTCACCACCACCATCTATCCGAATCTGAAATGTAAATTGTGTGAGTGAGATAGAAACTGTTGGGGGCATAGACCTATAATAGTTTAATGGACAGCGCATTCCACTCCACCCTGCCATCAATGCACGGGAATCACATAGCGAAAGAAAGAACAAAGAACGAAGAGATTAAAGAGAGAAAGAACATAAAGAGGGTAATCATTAACATAATATGAAACTAATACTATACTTCCCCCACGTTCTCTTTTCTCTTTTACTCTATTTCGTACCCCTGACTTCTCTCTGAGCGCAGTCCATTTATTTATATGTCTATGATTCTAACCGTAAACGCAGTTATAACTTATAGTGTATACTTATTACTTATTACTTATTACTTATTAGTTGAGTCTGTAATCAGTAACCACTAATCAGCATTTATGATTTATAATACAGTGAAACCTCTCTTAACGGACACCTCTAATTAGCGGACACCTCTCAATAACGGACATAATTTCCGGTCCCGGCATAGTCCCGTTGAAAATAATAGATAATGCTCCTCTAAATAGCGGACACCTCTGAATAACGGACGCGGACAGGTTAGGTAGTCCGAAGTGTTTAAATATATCTAAATAACGGACAGCTGTCCAAGAAATACAAACTTATTGTGTAGGTATACAATACAATATGTACCATATGTACAATATGTATAGGCGTTAAAACCCCGGTGTTTTAAGAACATAATCGTCAACGATCTTGGAGTAACGTGGAAGGCTAATCGTAAAGCTTGGATGACACAAGAATTAATGAAAGAATGGTTATCGAATTTCGATAGAAAAATGCAAGGCCGGAAGGTTATCCTTGTTCTTGATAATGCGACTAGTCATCCTCATTTGAATTTACAGAATGTGAAACTCGCATTCTTTCCACCAAATGTAACTTCAACTTGCCAACCTCTTGACCTAGGCATTATAAAAAATTTCAAAACTCATTACCGCATAAATTTTTTAAAACACGTAATTTCGTCTATAGATAACGAAAATATAAAAAAACCAAATGTGACAGTTCTTGAGGCAGTTATGTGGACCACAGCAGCTTTAAAAAAAATAAACAAGGAAACGGTCAGTAAATGTTTCATAAAAGCCGGGTTTCCGGGGTCAGATAATATTGGTAAATTAACACAAGTAGAGGATCTGAGTAATGAGTTAACGAAACTAGTTTCAACAATATATCCAACAAATGCACAGGACTATTCGTCAATAGATGAATGCTTACAAACCGAAGACTTATCATTGAACATTGAAGACATAATCAATGATGGCATGAGTGAGGATGAAAGTCATGACGTGGAATAAGAAGAAGATAGTACAGACGGTGTAGACGAAGAAAAAATAACACTCAAAGAAGCATTACAGTTAGCGAATAAACTGAAGACGTTTTGTCTCAATAAGAGTGATGCAGTTTCATTGTCACTAGTTAATCAACTCCAGTCTAATTTTGAGGCAATTGCAATACAAGAAAAAAAACAAACTAAAATTTCAGATTTTTTTTTTCAATAAGTAATTTTGTATAACATATTTTATTACGTCTAATTATGTATAATAAATTATGTAATGATAAATAAATGTTTAAAAAGTCAATAAAATTTTATTACGTCTAATTATAATAAATTATGTAATGATAAATAAATATTTAAAAAGTCAATAAATTTTAAATTTTCAGACATAAATACAATACATATTATTTTATCAATTTTTCCCAATAGCGGACACCTCTCAATAGCGGACAATTTGGTCGGTCCCGTGAGTGTCCGCTATTCAGAGGTTTTACTGTATTATGATGTTGGCACTTGGCGTACGTGTGAGTTCTTCGCTCGTTTCTCCAACTCTCAATACGTGCCTATTGTTATTATTCTATAAATAAATGGATTTCCAGTAACGGGCTCATAATTCTTACAATAAATATTGTGTGTGCTTATATTTTTTGTGCCGCTGTGTTGTGACTTGTCGCACTTGATAGTGTTTGCCATCGCACTATCCGACTATCGTAGTCGCATATCTCGCGTATATTGTTACTTATTTTAGTCCACGCGTACTGTAATAACTTTAAGTTTTAACCGTACAAATTGTTTTCAGCTATAGTGCTGTACCTATATTGTTATTGTTGTATTGTTAAATTGTGTTGTGTTTCAACTTGATCGAGATCTATAAGGTAAGCTATAATATAAAATATTCGTTTTGCATGCTAGCGAGTTACCTAAATATATTAAAATTTTATATAACCATACAAAGATAATACATAGTGTGCAAAGAATCATTGTAATTTTAAAAATTAAAATGTTTATATAACATGTATAAACAATATTGTGTATATTATTATGTATTAACTATAATAGGAATTAATATAAGCATAATATAATAATATACCTATATATGTACCTATTAGGTAACTGTGCTCATGATTTATGAGGCAAATTACACTGATACTGATCCAGCTTAGTATCTTACTGGTGTGACTTGCCCGGCAGAAAACCATCGCTACCATCGTTATGTCGGTATGGCACACCTTCCACAGCAATAACTGTTTATATACCTTTAGGTACACATATTTATGACTTATTGACAACAGTTAATTAAAATTTATTAACCATTCACTTTGTAGCACCTTCACTACCAAATACCCCCCCAAAACGTAGGCATTATTTAAATATTTTGTATACCTATACCTTAAGTGATTATAATATTAATAATAGGACTAATTACTATAATAGGTAGGTTCATCATTTTTGTGTTATGATTAGCTTTTTTTGTTAGAAATATTTAGTTCACAATTTTGTGTGAGGCCTCTTTTGTATCTGAATTCCTGGACTTAAGATTTGTTAATCAGACTCTCATCAACTATTTTTAAGTGAATTAGCTGTATAACACTGTATTAATTTACATTTGTTGTCTGAAGTTTTAATATTATTTCTCTAAAAATTAAATAAGATGCATTGAGGTACCCATTTCTAAAACATATGTTATTATTAAATGATAAATTATAATTGATAGACAATGGTGGGTGTTTGTAGATAAGTACTTATACCTAGCTCACAAATGATAGAATAATGCATGTTGTAAGTTGTTTCGGGAGTTATTTTGTTTATATAACTATATACTTTGCTTTTTTTGTTTAAGTATTTATAATTTCTAGTTATTCATTGTTCAATGTTCAATTATTGTTTTTCACTACTTACCTAAAAATGATGCATTGTTTTGGGTTTATTTATTGTAGGTACCTATTTCTTGTTCCTATAATAGTTTTTTAATTAAACTATTAGGTACCTACCTATTTGTAATAACTAATAACTATTTTATTATTTTATTTCTCTGATGTTAAATGATAGTATAAGATACCTACCTATAAGTAATAATAAAATGAAAAAAATTTGCAATTTAAAACCTTAGAATTTTATTATTAACTATTATTAAAAACATTGTTCTAAAATAGGTTTATAAAAAAAATGTATAAATATTTGAGTGCTCCTTCCAAAAGGAGAAAAATTAAAGAGGAGGTAGAAGCTTTTATTCCAGATACTGCTCCAGAACCCTACAGTTGTTTAAGTATACAATTTAGGTTATCTTATTATAATTATAATAATATGTAGGTATTTTTGGATTCATTTTTGTTTATTTTTCACTATTTTTACTTAGATATTTCATCATCAGATTTAGAATCTCAGCCAGTAGGTAGTAGTTTGGTTAGATACATGCCAATAACAAACAGTTATAATCATGAAGTCGAATGTGGAAAAAAAAGACAACACACTTTTAGTTCAGATATTGAACAAAATACTATTAGGCCTGAGATACTTGATGAACAACGACAGTATTCAAATGTATCAAATGATGACATAGAGATAAATAGTTATTTATTTGAGTCAGAATTAGCACAGTGGGCTTTACATTACAAGATAACGCATACTGCACTCAATGGAATTTTAACCATTTTAAAAAAACATGAATGTTTTTCTTGTTTACCCAAAGACGCTAGAACATTGTTAAAAACAAAGTCTGTCGAATGCAGTATTAAAAAAGTCAATCCGGGTACATACTATCATTTTGGGATTGAAAACGGTATTATACGCCATTTTCTTGATAGTATTTCAAATGAAGAAATTAAATTAGTAGTAGGTATATGGATTACCTATTTCTAAGAGCAGTTCCACTCAATTTTGGCCTATATTGGCATACATACGTTCAACTTCCAATAATGTTTTTCCTATTGGAGTTTATTGTGGAACACAAAAACCTAATGACAGTAATGATTATCTAAAAGACTTTGTCATTGAAGCTGAACAATTAATTTTAAACGGTATTTCATCAATGGAAAGTTTTACAAAGTTGTGCTGGATGTTCTTTGTTGTGATGTTCCAGCAAAATCATTTGTTTTAAAAATTAAAGGACATAATGGATTTTATTCGTGTACACGTTGCAAAATTGAAGGGGAATATATTGAAAACCGGTTGTGCTATCCTTATTCTGAACCATGTAACCGACCATCTGAAAGGACACACCATGATTATGTTCAACGAGCTCAAATTAGTCATCATGTGTTTTCTAATAATTCATGTTTGGTAGAAATACCCAGATTTGATATCGTTAAGGTGGTTCTAGTCAGTCATATTCTAAGGAATGTTGTATAGGCAATACATTAGACCTTTGCGATAGGACTTGTTAGTGTGTGAAAAGTAAAATTACATTAGTGTGTGTGTGTTATATTTTATCGCGCCCGCGACCCGTATCAGTTCTCCTATATATCTATAATCTATATATATATGTCAAGCCGCGTGGCGCGTACTGTGTCATTACGGAGTGCTATTTTTAATTTTATCTTATCTAACAAAATCAAACTACAATCAATATAATATACAATGAAGGGTCAATGATCTTTTTATTATTATTTATTGGCGGGTGACACATAACGAGAAAAATGCTTTTGCAAATATGATTTGCTTATAGTTCTTAGATGGGAGACCACTCAGTTTTTCAGTTACGTGTCATCTCTAATAATACATCGAATTACCTATGTTTCCGTAGCTTGGAAAAAAGTTTTATAAAAGCAATAATTAGAATATTATAGTCCATACAGTTTCGTTAATATTTACGTAGATGGTTAAACCATAAAATATATTTCTTTACTTATTTTTATTTTTTTAATTCTGTGTCATAGTTTGATGTTTTTTGTGACTATATGTCTATATATTATATTACGTAGTTTTATAATACATTATGCATTCTACACTATTAAGTCACCAATTAATTAGTTTATTATACATACTAACTACGCGTTTAGCTTATTTTCACGTCAACAATTTTTTTAGTTTTTCCGTGAAATCATATTTTCAGTTTGATTGTTCTTATACCTCTTAGTTTGGATACATTAAAACAATAATTAGCTATAATATCAGCTAGGTGTATTACAATTTGAAATAAAAATATATATAATATGCCTTTTGTTCATTAATATAATATACAAATACAATATACATTATTTTATTTTGAACTGAATAAAATATGTTGCATCACGTAAAATTAAAAATACAAATTAAATGATAATTAAATAAATGAAATAATAATTATAAATGTAATAATTTACCAACTAGGAACTATCTTCATTTTCTGATGCAAGTCCATCCCTAATAGGTAAATTTCTATCAAATCGAGAATCAACCATTTCTGGCAATAAACAGTGATAGTAGAAGTTAGTTAATTGTTGTAACATTTTTTCTGACCAAAAATTGTCGTCTCTTTTAATTTTTTCATGCAGCATACCTCGAGGTGTCCAAATACAAAAATAACAAAATTGTCTCTTTGAAATATGAAGTTGACCTTGTACTTGGTAATAAAATGTATCCGTACGTTTCAATCGAAGCTGCCCATTCACAATTTCACAACTTGTAATTTTTTTTCTTGTTATACCTTCTTCAGGAGTTAGGTCTTTAGAAGTTATTGGACACTTGATTTCAACCAGTGAATCTCCATCAATCAGACCATCTGGAGAAGCAGCTAAAAACGGCAAATCTTTATCAATAATTAATCCCGACGGTACAATAGTTTTATTTAAAATTCCAGATAATGCACATTTTGCGTTTTCTTCGTTTTGTGTTCCATATTTTGTTGCATTATTTCCACTAAATGAACCGTACAAAATATTCGAAACAGTTTTAGCTCGTGATGTTTTAACTCTAAGTTTGCATATTTTACCGAAATAAGAAGCAGTTAATCTTTTTTTCCTGTGCAGATGCCACTCTTTGCATTCATTTTGTCGCCGTGTGTCTAAAATCAAAATTAATATTATGAAATAATTTTATTTTAAATATATTTTATTTAAAAAAATATGTAAGGTTTAATCATGAATCATATACCTTTTTCAATTTGCTCTATTTGTTCTCCGGTAAGTTTCAAACGAGATAAAAAAATATCTTTTTTAATTTCATATTCTTCTTTAGACATATCTGGAGAAGTAGTTAAATCCGCTGTAGCTCCATAATGTTCATCTGGTCCATGTACTGTTTTATTATAGACAGGAGGATGAAAGAGTCGTCGTTTACTTCTGGATTCACTTTTTAAAATAGATTTTGATATGTACTTTTTAGTAAATATTCCAGGACTACGCTTAGAAATTTTTTTATGTAATGAGTACAAACGTCTAGGGCCTTCATTGTAGGATGTCACCGCGGCATTACATCGTAAACTATATGATCCACGCATTGAACAATTTACCCGTTTACCGCCAATAAATTTTGCCAAAATGGAGTTATACGACTGCTGCATTATTATTTACTTTATACAATAAACTTTCTGCGTGAAATAAAATGAGACTTTTAGCTGCCACTAATTCATCCCAAATCCCTAAAGACTTCATTTCTGGTACTACATTTATTTCACCATCTTTTGTCCCGTTGCAAAAATAAACTCTACAGTTTGTATGCTCACCAAAAACATGACTATGGCCATTTATTAAATCTTTTTTTAAATTCAACAATTTTTCTTCAAACGAGATGTCTTTTTGATTTTTCCAATACTTCACAGCTTCAGTAATTGCATACCTCAGACGCAAAACTCTGTCTTTTATTGTTTGTCTAATATTACCAGGAATATTCACGCCTCTATTTATTCTTCTTTTTGTAGCAATGTCTTTTAATTTGTTTACGTAATTACGTAAAATATGATTCGAACATTCAATTTTTTTTATAACAAAATCACTTCCATAGGGTTTGGCCAAATGCAGTTTATTCATGACACTACTGTCACCATCACCTATAATAACATTAATTATACTGAATATAATTAAAGAATGACGTGAAACGAATTTATATATAAAAATTATATTTCTATCTCATATATAAGAAAAAGAAGCATAGCTTTAAAATCCCCTATTGGTTATATATAATACGTATATAATTACGTTTCAAGTTTTCTCTATAGCTATTCGAAGGAAAACTTATGGAAAACTTAGTATTGAATTTTTTAACCTTAGATTATTTTGACTAGTTATGCTGTACAGTGTACACAGACACAAAACACTCAAAACACACCAACACAAAAAAACACAAAACATTGTAAAATCAATACATTCATCACTTCGTTCAAAATCAAATATAAATTAAATTTTATTACATAAATGTTATTCATTTCATCTAAATATTATAGTTTTTTGCATGAAATTTTCACTGGTTGTTTATATTTGCATTTTCTATACACGATAAAAATTTGAAAATAATATGATTCTTTTTGAACTGTTTACGGATATTGTCAGTTTTCAATTTTTTTAGTTTTTTTTTTCTATAAATATCAATAAAATTTTATTTGTTGGGTAAAAAAGCGTGAAAATTTAATATAAGGCCCCTTATATATTGTTACAATAGCAGTTGAAAAATATAGAAAATATATAGGCATAATTTTTTTTTATAAGCATTTAAAGTTCAAATTTTGCCAAAATTTGTCAAATTTAAAATGTAATAATTATTTTGTAGTTAAAAATTTATAAAATGTTCAAATTTTGTAGCTAAGGATTAAAAATTTAAAACAAGGTTCCACGTAAATAGGTTATATATAAATTACTTTATTCACAATAATATCATCAAATATATACTTGGTAATATCATAGACTGACTGACTTTTCGCTCAGAATCGTTTTTCTTATACAATGATATTATATCATTGAATTCAAATTTAACACCATCCATTACAGTGACCCACTTGTCACCTACTGTACAACAGAGCGACATCCACTTACCCACCTTTTTAACATAATATTTAAATAAATTTAAAACGATTTCCGTCCCTGGTAAAGATATCTGATATTTTTCGTGAAATGAACGTATAAAGAAAAATTCATAATTTATGAAACTTGGACTATAGATAATAAACTATGTGTAGAGTGTGAACTTCAACATGTTGGTGCAAATACATTTTTAATTATTGTATCTAAAAAAGTACTTTTAGAAAACATATAGTATATTATAATATATATCTTAATAATATTACCTATGAGACGTGAATATATCAAATTATGCATATCAAGACTTTTTTTGAAACCATCGACAATGATATCTGCTTCCATAGCAGTGGATGGAAAGTTCCAATTTTTAAAACACATGTGTTCTTTAGGTTCTGTGTTGTTTTTATAAGCTCGTTGACATACACAGCAGTACTTATTCCTTACGCCAATAAACAGAATTTTTCGTGTTTTAGCTCCAACAATACAAGCCTAAAAATTAAATTAACTGATATATTTATATTCTACAAAATATAAAATTATTATTGAGTCTAATCAATTGAAACTTACAACTCCAGAAAGAGCATTGTACTTGGTTTTGTATGATCGTTTAGACCAAGCGCCATCTGCAATCACAGCAATCATTGGTCTACCTTCAGCATCGACATCATTATTTTCAATAGCAATTTTCGCTTCTTCTTTGCCAGCTAATTCCATGTCTTCCCATGATAATTCATTCATATATGTGGAAATATCGTTATGAAGTAACTGATATTTACTATTTGACATAACAGGCATGTTAGTTATAGCTCCTAATTCTTCAAGTTGTGCATGCCTAAAATTAAACATTAAATTATAATAAATTATCATTATACCATAATTAGTTGAAAATGTATGTTATAAAGTGGCATAGTTAACGAAAAAAATTGGAATATAAAAATATAATATAAAATTCTTCATTTAAAAATAAGGCCACTGATGTAAAAAAAGACGATTTAACCTTACCCTTGTCCTATATTTACAGCAGCTGTCACCATTGCAATATTAGTGTTAAATTTAGTACATGGTGCTTCAGAATGTATAACTTCTTTTTGGTGACAAAAATTGCAGGTAAAATAAAATGAACTTATAAAGCCATTTCTTACTTCATGACTAAAAGTTAAATTATTGAAAGTACAATCAAATGGAGAATGATTAATTGATTTTATAGATTTAAATATGTGATTTATGTCCACAATCCGCCTTCCTTCAAGATTAATTTCATCTGCTTTGTCTTCGTCATTACTATTTTCCATCGCCAAAGGTAAAGCCAGATCTTCCATAGTGTCATCAGAATTTATGACTCTAAAAAAAAAGCGGGCAAGTGGATTTTTTGAAAATTTGATAGTGTATTGAGATTGCAAATATAAAAATTTTGTCAAAATTTCATGTATCTACGATTATTGTTTTTTGTTTTACACCAAAAAGAAAACTCGATTTTTCCAAAAATGTGCGTTGCGTAAAAATTCCCGTATTTTTCTCGATTTTTTGTTTGTTTTTCCCGCCGCGTTTAAAAACTTTTGGACATTTTTTAATTTTGACCACCCCAAAGTATCAACTACATTCATTTTCCTATCAGAAAAGTTGCTGGTCGAGAAAATCGGAGCACTTTTACTGCCCCAAAACGTGATAACAGACACAAACAAAATAAAAAAACACACATCATTGTAAAATCAATACATTGTAAATTAATATGAATATTATTATATATTTATATAAAAACACTTCCCTAGTGGCTAAATTATTGTATACTTACACACGAACATCACGATTCAATATTACATTTTCATTATTTTCAATTCGATCAATTTCTTTTTTCTACAAAATAAAAATAAATATTATCTGTATTATAGGTAATATTATTTTGAAATTGTTTTTTTTTTGGTAAATATTTAACCATTATTTTGGAGTAACGACCTCATAACTAAAACCGATTTCATGAAAATGTAACGGCCCTTTTTCCAGTTTTTACTAAATTTTTCGGTAGTTTAAGCTTATAGCTATTCTATTCAGAATTATGAAAAAGTATTTATATAAAGTACTATGCAAACAAAATTCTTTACCAGAAACATATGTGTCTATACGTACTGATCCAAGCACTTTTTCGAGGAGACAAATATTAAAAAAATAAACATTTTTGTAAAACTACTTATATAGCTTCTTAGCTTCACTCAAAATCTATAAGGATATGAATTATGATACCTAGTAAACTATAACGTTTTTATATTTTAGAGAATTTATTAAAAACTTCAATTTTATAAAAATAATGTATTAGGTACTTTAATTTTATGTATATCTATTTTTAGTATAAGTTATAATTTTGTTAAACAAATTAACACTTACCTTTTTTTGGTTAAATTCAGCTATATTCCCCTTTCTCTTGGGAGCCTTGCTAGGAAAATAACTCTGTTTTTTACCTTTTCGCCAACCACTTTTACTATTCATTTTTCAAATGTAAAAAAACAATACAAAAAGAAACGTTTATGACACGGAACACAAGCACAATTTAAATGAACACGTTTAGAAACACACGTGCGTGTTTTGTAATTTGGAAATGAATTGGAACACAGAATAAAATATTTTATTATCCATTTCAAAATTGTAATACAATTTACGAGACAGAAAAGTGTAACACTATCGTTATACGTTTTATACATATATTATGTATGTATAGATTTACTGATTTCCTAGTAAATAAAATTATATTATCGGTATTTATCATTAGCTATCTATAAATCTAATCGCTAATGTGTTTATAAATAATATTCGTCCGACGCCAGTGGAGTCGCGCCGCGTCTAGCATTCCCGCACTCGCATGCACATGTCAATATAATAAAATACGGCCGTGTACTAATTTACTTTTTGAACAGAAATATGCTTCCGCTGTGACAAGATTGTGAGATTTTGGTTGGTCCGATTTTTATTCTGTAAAAACATCAAGGTTGCTTGACATCTTTTCCAGGTCTTGACCGAGGGATTTTCCGAAATATGAATTTATGTCTTTGGTATGATGAAAACAAAATGTCCAAATTTATAATTTTTTTAATTGTGGATATCCATGGCAAAAATTTACATTTCGAAAAAAGCCTCGATCAAGATCTAGAAAAGATGTCAGGAAATCTTGAGATTTGTACAGAATAAAAATCGGACCAACCGAAATCTCACAATCTTGTCACAGCCAGAGGTCTAAAAGCGATAATTTTTCAACCAGCTAGAACCACCTTAAAGGTTTTTCGTTAGATTATATGCACTTGGTCTGTTTGGGTGTAGTCAAAAAACTTCTAATGTTATGGATGAAAGGCCCCTTAAGTGTTCGTTTGCCATCATGGAAAATTAATCAATTATCAGATTTAATAGTAAATTTAAAACCAGCTTTTGTATGCGAGTTTTCCAGAAAACCTAGAACATTATCTGAAGTAGCTCGTTGGAAAGCAACTGAGTTTAGATATTTTTTATTATATATTGGACCAATAGTATTGGATAAAGTGTTGAGTGATCACTGTTTTAAAAACTTTAAAGCTTTAAGTGTAGCTATGACCTAATATAACCTAACCTAACACCAGGTCTTAGTGAATTTGTCCAATATGCACGAGATCTTTTGGAATATTTTGTAAAATCGTTTGAACAAATTTATGGACGACATTTGGTATCCAGTAATATCCATGGCTTAATCCATTTAGTTGACGATTATCGAAGATACGGACCATTATATTTATGCAGTGCATTTCCATTTGAAAACTACATGAAGGTTCTAAAGACAATGCTGAGGAAGCCAGACAAGCCTTTACAACAAATTGTAAACAGATATCATGAAGGAAGTAATTTAGTTATCCAACCTACTATAACAAAACCAAAAACCTATATTATTTTAGGGTCTCATAATAGAGGGCCTTTGGTAGATAATATAACAATTAATCCACAATATAGTACTTTAGTAAAAGACAGTTTCAAAATTAAAAGTAAAATTGATGCAGTCATATTTTTGTACCAATAATAATGATATTATCAAGTTAGTCAATATTGCTCATTTAAAAGAAACTGGAGAAGTTGTTTTAATAGGAAAGAAATTTATTCAAAAAAAAGATTTTTACAATCAACCAATTCGGTCATTGCTCCTAAATATATATGAAGTACAACAATTATCGGATGATTTTGATTACTGGCACATAAGTGATATTAAAAACAAGGTTATGATATTTCCGAGAAACAGCAACCTTATAGCTATTCCTTTACTACACACAGTATTATAATAGTTTATTTATATTATATGTTAACTTGTATAATTATGTATGATATTTTGCAAATGACATTGGTATAACTTTATACCAATTGTTAAGGTAAAACTTAATTTAATAAATTGGACAATATAAACCTTATACAATAAAATAGACTCTCAAATCATCAATTTACCTTTAAAAATGTATTTTTATTAAATTAATTTTTTTTGTTTAATCACTTGAACTTCAAAGTTCAAATAATAGTAATTAAGTTTTAAAAATATTAACTATCAATATATTATAAACATTAGAAGTCATCTGCAATTAATTAATGTGTATTATGCGGAAATGGTCATCCAAAATTAAATTACTCCAATTAGAAATAATAATGGTAATAAGCTATATTAAATACAAACATAATATGTATGTACTATTAACATTTGTATACCATGTAAAAAAAAGAACTGAAATATGATTATTTAATTGACTATAACAATGTAATAACTTTCATTCTTATCAATTTAAAAAAAAAAATACTGATTAGAACAAACTTTATTATATTAATTTTCAGTTATTTATGTAACACATGTACATATGTATACCAAGCATATTAAAATTGTTTATTAATTAAAATTTTCTTTTAGTTCAATAAACCAGTATAAAATGTGGATCATAGTTAGTCAAAAATTTACCTGATAAAACAATTTGTTATATTTGTTTAATTTCTAGTTCAGTGTATACGTTTGATATTGAAAGAGGAATAGTTGATGAAATTTATTAAAAAAATCGTTTCATACTTTAATTTTTCAAGATATTTTATCTTGAAAAAGAGCTTTTCATATTTATTTTTTGATTAGATCAAGAACACCAATAAATTTTTATTTTTTGAAAACAATTTTTACTCACTGGTCTATATATAATTTTATGAGGTTTATTCAAAGCACTATTAGAATTATATTGAAATAAAAATAAAACTTCATCATAATGAGATTTCTCATTAATATCATGTGTAATAGATTCTTCAATTATATTACAATGTACTTCTAATATTTTGTTGTTATTATTTAATGATGAATTTTCTCCATAATGTGTATATATTGTATCAATCCCTCCTAAACTTAAATTTAAATCTTTATCAAATGAAAAATAATCTTTTGTTGTTATTTTAATGTAATCACCATTATTTTCCAACTTCATAATCAAATTGAATAAGCTATTTAAATGTTCAATTGAATAATTTCCTTTTAATTCTGTTTTACTATTTTCATTAGAAATAATGCCTTTAATATTTTTTATAAAACCTTGTGTATAAATCATTGCTTTCTTTGTACCTATTATTTTATAAGAAATATCTGGTGCTACTTCGGATGAAGCAGGCCATATTTTATTTATAGGGTTTGCTTCTGTTATAAAATCTCCAAGATAATCAACACCTAAACATTTTGATAAATATTCATCAAAACATAGACCGATTGAGGCTGAAATATTTATAAAACCATCTATTAATTCAAGACTTATTTTAGGAAAATCGTAACAATTTAATAAATTTTCAATTTCTTTTATTGTATATATTCCCTTAAAAATTGTATCCATTGGTATTTCACCATTTCTACCTAATTTAAATCTACAATCTTGTTCTATATTTATATAATTTTCATTAGAATTGGGATGATAAATTATTGGTTTACTACTAACTATTGAAAAATCAAATTCACTGTTTTCGAAACCTAAATATTTTTTTAATTCTTCATCTAATTTATAATAACAAGGAGATTTAATTGTAATTCTATTAGTTTCATCAGAAAATGATATAATAAGTGGTTCTATTTCTTTGTTCAATTGTTCAATACTATATCTACCTGTTTTTATATCTATTTTATTCTGTTTAATTTTTATACAACAGTTTGATTCAATATTAATAAAATTGTTGCCTCTCAAAACTATTGAATAGAGACCTAAAAAATGATCACCATCATTATTGTGAATAGGTTTGTTTAAATGAATACAACCATTTTTAACTTTTATGAATACCATTTATAAAAGTAAATTTATTTTTTATTTAAAATTTAAATCATATCTTGTTTTCCCATTCTTTAAAATTTTTTCACAATTATAAACAAGAGTCAATTTTGTTTCCGAACTTGTATTATACCATGTTATTTCGTTTTGTGTAAATTCATTTGTATATCTATCTGGTAAATTTAACATATATTCATCGTTTAATACAACAGTTAATCTTTTTCCAAACATTGTATCAATCATTATGAACTTATTTACTTTGTATGGTTTTCCTTGTTCCAAATCATTAAGTTTTATAAATGTATATCCATTGTTCATTTTATTTAAAGCATCTTTAAAGTTTTTCATTTCCATTTCTTATTTATATTAGAAAATATAAATTTTTTTTATTTTCAATAATTTTTTTAAAAATTTTCTATTTAAAAAATTTTTTTCAATATAAATATAAAAAATGAATGAAACTATATATTGTCTTAAATGTAAAATTCAAACAAAAAATATTAATGAAACTAAAATTCAAACAGTTAATGGTAGATGGAGAATTTCATCAAAATGTTTTAAATGTAACACAAATAAAAGTAAATTTATAAGAAATCTTACAATTGGACATAATATTTCGAATAAAAAATTAAATGATACAGATAAAATGATATTAGCTAAAGAACTTCATAAACCAGTTAGAAAAAAATTTCCTAAACGAAGAATTTTTACTAAGGTATTGATGATTTATGGGCTGCTGATTTAGTTATAATGAGAAATTATTCTGATGAAAATAAGGGTTATTCTTATATAATAACTGTTATAGATACGTTTTCAAAATTTTCTTGGGCTTTAGAACTCAAAAAGAAAGATGGAATTAGTGTTTCAGAAGCATTTGAAAAAATAATAAAACAAGCTATATCACGAAATCATTAAGCACCAAAATTACTTCACGCAGATAAAGGTTTGGAATTTGAAAAAAAACATTTTAAAAAGTTTTGCAAGAATATGGAATTAAAATGTATTACACCCAAAATGAAGAAAAATCGTCGATTATTGAAAGATTTAATAGGATATTAAACAGTAAAATGAGATTACATTTTGAAGTTACAAATTCTAAAAAATCGATTACAATTTTACAAAGTTTAATAGATGAATATAATTTCGAAGACATACATCGATCTATTGGTATGAGACCTTGTGAAGTAAATAAATCTAAGGAAGATGTTGTTTTTCACAAATTATTTTCTACAAAAAACAAATCTAAACCAAAAATTAAATTTAGTGTAGGTGATAGAGTAAGAATAACAGCTTCTAAAAAAACATTTGGTAATAAATTTATTAATAATTGGACAAAAGAAATATTTATAGTTAATGAAATTTTATACACAAATCCTATTACTTAAAAAATTATAGATTTAAACAATGAAGAGATTATAGGGAGTTTTTATAACCAAGAGTTACAAAAAACAAAATTTTAAATGATATTTTTAATAGAAATTATTCTATTAAAAAAATGAATGTAAAAAAATAATAATAAAGAATATAATAAAGAATGGATGGATTAAATAAAATTGAATCTTTAGTTAAAGAAATTGATATCAATAATAAAATGGATGTATTAAATAAAAAAAAATATCCTGCTAAAACTTGTGATAAATGTAATTTAACAATTGGTTCCAAAAATTGGGCTGCTCATTTAAAATCTTATAATCATCAAAAAAATGATACAGAACAAACAATTTTACCTTTTAGATTTAATAAAACATACAAGGGTATACCAATTTATCAATATAGACTAAAAAATTTTAATTATTTGAAATTAATGCAAAATAATATAAAAAAAAGTATAAAAAAAATAAATGTTAGGTATGTGAAATTTTGTGTTTTTGAATACTATGAAAATTCTGAGAATGTTAAATATAATCTAAATAAAATTCCAATTGATGGAAATATTTTCATTATTAGTCAAGGAGATGTTGATTTTGGAAATGGAAAGCCTTATGTTTCTAAACTATTACATTCACCAACTTGGTTAGAACTTTGTAAAACAGCTAATGAGCAAATTATTACAACAGGTGATTATACTCACCATTTTCTAGATGATATTAAGTTTATTCAAGATTTAGGAAAGGTTAATAACATATTAAAATATGTGAATTTAGTATGGGATCTTAATATTATTTAAATGATATTTTTAATAGAAATTATTCTATTAAAAATGAATGTAAAAATAAAATAATATTCTATATGATAAATGGAACATATAAATAAAATTGAACCTTTTGTTAAAGGAAATGTTAACAATAATAAAATGGATAACAAAACTTGTGATAAATGTAACTTAACAGTTAGTTACAAAAATTGGTCTAGACATTTGAAATCTATTCGTCACCAAAACAATGATCCAGATCAAACAATTATACCTCGATTTAGACGAACATACAGGGGTACAACAGTACAACAACAACAAATGTAAGAACAAGACAAGAGAGAATACAAAGATCTGCAGATAAAACTTGTGACATTTGTAATTTAACAGTTAAATACAACAGTTGGTCTAAACATTTGCTGTCTATTCGTCATCAAAACAATGGTATAAGACCAAGACAAAAGAGAATACCCAAACCACATAAAGTTTTCAATTTTAATGCAAACATTTTTGAAAATAACGACACGATTAGACCTGTTTTAAAAACTGAAGAAACAGCATTTAAAAGTAGATTAATAACTTATATTATTAAAAATAACATGGGTATTAAAGATGTACAAGTGTTTTTAAATCATTTAAATAATCCAGTAATAGGACGACTTAAACAAGCACTAAAGAATCAAAATTTAAAAGTTAATATTATGTTTCTTGCTATATTTAAGAGAGGTACTAATAAAGAAAATATGGAATATAAAGAATGTAATTTTAAAACAACAAATAAAATTTTAACAAAAAATTCTGACTTAAATGTTTATTATACAAATGAAAAAAATAAAATTCTAAATGAAATTGAAGATTTTGTAATGAAAAATTCTCAATGGAGACATCATCAAATTTTAAGTTTGGGAATAAATATAAATAAATATGTTCCTTTTAAAGGTTCTTAGTATATTAAATTACCTAAAGACATTCAAAATAAACATGCTGTTATAAATGTTAAAAATGAAGATGACAAATGTTTTCTTTGGGCAATACTCTCTGCTTTACATCCTGTTGAAAAAGATGGACAAAGAGTAACTAAATATAAAAAAATGGGAAAATTAATTTGATAAAGAATTTAAAGATATTGAATTTCCAGTAAAAACCACAGACGTTCCAAAATTTGTTGAAAGAACAAAAGATATTTCTATTTATATTTATTGTTTAGATAAAAAAGTAATTGCACCTTTAGAAATAACTAAAATCGAAAAAACTAATCATATAGATTTTTTATATTTAAAAGTGGATGATAAGGATAATGTGAATAAAGGACATTATTGTTGGATTAAAGATTTATGGAAACTAGTAGGAAATCAAGTTACAAAAGATGAACATAAAAGATTTTTGTGTAAAATGTGTTTAAATAGTTTTGATACAGAAAATAAGTGAAATGACCATAAACATTATTGTGCTAATAATTAAGCTGCTAAAATAGTTCTACTAGAACCCTATAATAAAACTTTAGAATTTAAAAATTATAATCATTCATTAAGAGTCCCTTTTGTGATTTATGCTGACTTTGAATGTACACTTCAACCAATATATACTTGTCAACCAAATGATACAGAGTCTTTTACAAAATGTTATCAGAAACATATACCTAATAATTTTTGTTATTATATTAAATATAGTAATGATGATTATAAACCACCTGTAGAATATTCTGGTCCTAACGTAGCTCAAGAATTTTATGAATGTATGAAAAATGAAGAAATACTTATTTCTGAAATGTATGATGAAATAGTTACGTTCGTGAAGTTGGCCCACCTAAGTACTTCAATTTTTTTTAAAGCTATGCCATTATTTTGCAAGTTATTTGCAAGTATTTGCAAGTCCAAACTTTCACCGTGAATCCAAAAACTGAAAAGGTGGGCCAACTTCACGTAGCCCACCCATTTTGACCGAGAACTTCAAAATCGGTATCAAACGAAAGCTAATGATTAGCAAGTATCTGAAAGCCCCTTTTTGAAATTTGCAAGTCCATCAGGCGGCCGCTATATACTTTTGAACTTGTGAAGTTGGCCCACCTACTTTGTCCTAGAACTTCAAAATCAGCACCAAATGAAAGCTACTGATTAGCCAGAATTTGCAAGTCTGGTTTTAGAATTTGCAAGTTCCCCGTACGACCGCTATGAGCTTTGAAGTTTGGAAGTTGGCCCACCCAAGTTGTCTCAGAACTTCCAAATAGGTATCAAATGAAAGTTTATGACTAGCGAGTATTTGCAAGTCCAGTTTTAGAATTTGCAAGTCACCCGGGCGGCCAGTAAGAGCTTTCAAAGTTTAGAAGTAGGCCCACCCAAGTTGTCCCAGAACTTCAAAATAGGTATCAAACGAAAGCTAATGAATAGCAAGAATATGCAAGTTCGTTTTTAGAATTTGCAAGTCACTCGGGCGGCCACTAAGAGCTTTCAAAGTTTGGAAGTTGGCCCACCCAAGTTGTCCCAGAACTTCAAAATAAGTATCAAACGAAAGCTAATGATTAGCAAGTATTTGCAAGTCTACTTTTAGAATTTGCAAGTAACTCGGGCGGCCAGTAAGAGCTGTCAAAGTTACGAAGTTAGCCCACCCAAATCGACCTAAAACTTTGAAAATGGTACCGAACAATAGCTTTTCATTTGCAAGTATTTGCAAGTCCAGTTTTAGAATTTGCAAGTCATTAAGGTGGTCGCTAGAAGTGGTTTCTTACTTTTGAAGTTTTACTGTTGCCATTTTTTATTCAAATTAGTTTTTTATTTTTATCGGTATCAATAACACATATTTTATTCGTTTTGTAATTTATGATTGATTATATGTTGATGTGTTGAAAAAAATGAAAGCACAGTCGAAGTGTTATGGCAGTATGGCACTATTATTGTTTGACCATAAATTTAAGGCTGTGTACGCCTACGGTATAAAGTACTCCTTATAAGTAGTCTCGCTGTTTCTAAAAGACCTGAAACTTCAAAGTGGGTAGGTATCAAACGAAAGGTAATTATTATAACAGACATTTGCAACTTTGCAAGTCACTATGGCGGCCGCCATTAGCTTTTGAAGCTGGGAATTTTGGGCCAACTGTTTCGATCGAGAATTTTATAATTGGTTATCAAATAAAGCTAATAATTTTAAAATATGCTTGTGGCTCGCTTTTACAATTTAGAAGTTACTCAGGGATTCATATATCTTATCACCCCTAATTAAGGCTTTCAAAAATATTATTATACCATTCCTTGTTCCACGTTTGTATTGATTTGTACGACACTCCTCGCTGTTTTGATTTTTGGAACCAAATCTGCAGTTTTAATCGTTTAGTCTTTAGGTACATTCCGTTATGTCTGTATGTTGTAACTTACAGTGTACCATAGGAGTTATTATGTTATCATGTGTAACATTATAAATTACAATTGTAAAATGTTTAACTTTTATATCTAAGGATTGTAAATTTAAAACAAGATTCCACGTAAGTAGTTATTTCTGTTACCAAAACATTTAGTTTATTTTTATAGTCATTTTAAGTTCAAATTTGAACGAATTACATATAAAAAAAACCTAGAATAATTATTTAAGTTATTTTGTTGTGATTGTATAAATTTATTCGTGATTACTTGAAACTACTAAAATGTAGGTACCTACTAAGTATTATAATATATCTATGATAGTATCATGGTTTGTTGTTGATGTATAACGCGTTATAAGTAGGTACTTAATGGATATTGTGATATTATGAATAATTTACCTATAGTACCTATTATAGGTCAATTTTTTTTTAATGCCTAGATTTGTATAGAATATGTCTTATACCTAGACTGACATACCGTCTCCGCTCAGAATCGTTTTTCTTATACAATGATATTATATCATTGAATTCAAATTTAATACCATCAATTATACAGTGAGTAGTGACCCACTTGTAAGTAAGCCTACAGTACAGCAGAGCACCTTTTTTGACTTGAGAATTAAAAATCAGGAAAATATATTTATATATTGTATTCAGAATAGCACGACACCGGGCAGCAACGGTCAAAACCAGTTCTGCTACATAAATCTGGTGTGCTCTTATCTAAGTAAACTATTGTTATAGTTTATTTTGGGATATATAATATTAATTATGGTGAAATTGATAATCGACGGGGTCGGTAGGTGCGTGAAACGCATATCATATTATTATCATTACCGATTTGGCGACGCTCATGAGAAGTTGTCGTATATTATACCGTGTATTTAATCCGTAATTTTTACAAAATTGAAGATAGAATCCGAAAACAAACAGGTAATTAATAATTATAGTTTTATTAAGTTCGGTAATTTTAATTTATTTTAACCTACCATATAATGTATACCTATATAAGTATGTGACATAATTTTTTTCTAAATAGCTACGTAAGTTACGATTAAAGTGTAATTCATAATAAATTATTATTTATCTAACTTACAATTTTATCAATAATATTTATATTTTAGAATTACCTTCTTCTTATCTTATAGTATAAAACAGAAACCCGAGGGCGCCCCCTATGGCGTTTTCCCGTACCAGCATAGAGGATAATGGAGGGAAAACAGAGAACCCGCCAATGGGACGGTCGGGACGCGGCGGCGGAGCCGTCGCCGCGCTATCACTTCCGCCTTATCACTTTTCGCGATTTTTTTCCAGATTTTCAAAATTTCTTCACGTTTTCGAGTTTTACCCCCCCGGGGGTCCCCGGGCGGCCCCGCTCGGACCTTATTCGCGTTCCCCGCTAAATTTACGTACCGCGCGCGGCCGCACTCTTTTCCCGGCGGGCCCGCCGCGGTGGCGATCACGTGCGGACCGAGCGCCGCCGTCGCGCGCGTTTTTCGCCTTTTTTTTTCGAGAATTCGAGTTTTAGCCCTCTTCGAGGCGTCCGCCCTCCCCGTTTGCCCCTTATTCGCGTTCCCCGTTACGTTTATAGGTCGCGCGCGGCCGTACTCGAATATTTTAGAGCGCCGCGGCGCAGAAAACGATAGCGGAAAGCGCGGCGTCGTCGCCGTCTTACCGATTTTTCCGACTTTTTCGACTAAAGTCGCGTCTCGCCGCTCTCTCGAAAGTCTCACCTCCCCGTCGACGCGATATTCGCGTTCCCAGCTAAATTTATAGGCCGCGCGCGGCCGTACTTCGTCCGAGACGAGTCCCGGGGCCGCGGGACGACGCCGAGAGCGGAGCGCCGATATCGCCGCCGTCGAGTAGGTATTACTATATACGGGCATAAATACGTGCGTCGGAGGGTCCGATTTTTTTTCGCGAATATCGCGTTTTCGACGTCCGGGGGTGGCGGAGCCTGTCGTCCGCCGCCCGAAGCGGTGGGATCGCCGGCTCAAAAGCCCTCCGCGGACGCCGGGACCGCGTTCGCGATTCGCCGGGACGGCGAAACCGCTTAAGAGTCATAGATTCGACACGAGTTTTCAACTCGGTAGGTAGGTAGGTAGGTAAGGCGTCGGTGCGGTTGACCCGGGGGTCGTGGTTTCGATACCGGCCGCCGGGAATTTCGGAATTTTTTTTTTTCGCGTTTTTTTTTTTTGTCATTTTCCTTTCGCCATCACTTTCGCCTTATCGTGATATACGGATTTGACGAAAATTTGACGTTTTTTTTTTTAAATTCGAGTTTCACCCCTTTTGAAGACGTCGGACCTCCCCGTCGAAGACTTATTCGCGTTCCCCGCTAAATTTATAGGCCGCGCGCGGCCGTACTTCGTCCGGTACGAGTCCCGGGTCCGCGGGACGACGCCGAGAGCCGAGTGCGGAGAACGCCGCCGTCGAGTGGGTATTACTATATACAGGCATAAATACGTGCGTCGGAAGGTTCGATTTTTTTCACGAATATCGCGTTTTTGACGTCCGGGAGTGGCGGAGCCGGTCGTCCGCTGCCCGAAGCCGTGGGATCGCCGGCTCAAAAGCCCTCCGCGGACGCCGGGACCGCGTTCGCGATTCGCCGGGACGGCGAAACCGCTTAAGAGTCATAGATTCGACACCAGTTTTCAACTCAGTAGGTAGGTAGGTAGGTTTAGGCGTATGTGCGGATGATCCGGGGGTCGTGGTTTCGATGCCGGCCGCCGGGATTGGAGATAATTTGCGGCGGCCGTGTTAATCCGGAATTTTTTTTTCACGTTTTTTTTTTTCGTTATTTTCCTTTCGCTATCACTTCCGCCTTATCACTTTTGATGAATTTTTTCAAAATTTCTTCAAAATTAGTGTTTTAACGCCTTCGCGCACCTCGGACGGCCCCGTTCGGACTTTATTCGCGTTCCCCGTTAAATTGTGAGGCCGCGCGCGGCCGTACTTTGTCTCGGCCCGTCCCGCCGCGGCCGAGACGACGTGCGATAGGAGTGCCGCCGTCGCCTGCGTTTTTCGATAATTTTTTCGAAAAGTCGAGTTTTAACTGTTTTGGAAACGTCTCACCTCCCGTTCGCGACTTATTCGCGTTCCCCGTTACATTTATAGGCCGCGCGCGGCCGTACTTGAATATCTTAGAGCGCCGCGGCGTAGAGAACGATAGCGAAAAGCGCGGCGTCGTCGCCGTCTTACCGAGTTTTCCGAGTTTTTCGACTAAAGTCGCGTCTCACCGCTCTCTCGAAAGTCTCACCTCCCCGCCGACGTGATATTCGCGTTCCCCGCTGAATTTCTAGGCCGCGGGCGGCCGGACTTCGTCCGGGACGACGCCGAGAGTGGAGTGCCGATATCGCCGCCGTCGAGTAGGTATTACTATATACAGGCATAAATACGTGCGTCGGAGGGTCCGATTTTTTCGCGTTTTCGACGTCCGAGGGTGGCGGAGCCGGTCGTCCGCTGCCCGATGCGGTGAGATCGCCGGCTCAAAAGCCCTCCGCGGACGCCGGGACCGCGTTCGCGATTCGCCGGGACGGCGAAACGGCTTAAGAGTCATAGATTCGACGCCAGTTTTCAACTCTGTAGGTAGGTAGGTAGGTAAGGCGTCGGTGCGGATGACCCGGGGAGTTATGAACAGTTATGAACGTTGTCCGCGATTCGACGCAGTCGGATTGCATACTTGACGAAGTTACCCAGCCGTCGCACATTGTCCGCTATCCGACGAAGTCGGATTGCCTACTCGGACCACTGAAGTGACTGACCTGCTAGACACCCTTAAAAGACGATTGCTATATGATTTGCACAGAAGCCCGAAATGTTTTGAATTTTTTTTCACGTAATTAATTTTTCCGTTTTCGGTGACAGTTATGAACGTTGTCCGCGATTCGACGCAGTCGGATTGCATACCTGACGAAGTTACCCAGCCGTCGCACATTGTCCGCTATCCGACGAAGTCGGATTGCCTACTCGGACCACCGAGGTGACTGACCTGCTAGACACCCTTAAAAGACGATTGCTATATGATTTCCATAGAAGCCCGAAATGTTTTGAATTTTTTTCACGTAATTAATTTTTCCGTTTTCGGTGACAGTAATGAACGTTGTCCGCGATTCGACGCAGTCGGATTGCATACCTGACGAAGTTACCCAGCCGTCGCACATTGTCCGCTATCCGACGATTGCCTACTCGGACCACTGAGGTGACTGACCTGCTAGACACCCTTAAAAGACGATTGCTATATGATTTGCATAGAAGCCCGAAATGTTTTGAATTTTGCATAATTTTTTTTCACGTAATTTATTACTTAATTTTGCATTTTTGGCGACAGTTATGAACGCTGTCCGCTATTCGACGCAGTCGGATTGCATACCTGATGACGTGACCCGGCCGACGCATATTGTCTGCAATCTGACGAAGTCGGATTGCCTACCCACACCACTGAGGTGACTGACCTGCTAGACACCCTTAAAAGACGATTGCTATATGATTTGCATAGAAGCCCGAAATGTTTTGAATTTTTTTTCAAGTAATTAATTTTTCCGTTCTCGGTGACAGTAATGAACGCTGTCCGCGATTCGACGCAGTCGGATTGCATACCTGACGAAGTTACCCAGTTGTCGCACATTGTCCACCATTCACAATCCACTATTCTTATCATTAACCCAGAATCCTTATCACTAATCCACCATCCTTATCATAAATCCACTTTCCTTATCACTTAATTTTTTCACAGATCCCTATCACTAGACCTCTGTATCACCCATACACCGCGTCGGCTTCGGTTGACGACCAGACCACAAGACCACTGCGGCATCCGACATCGACAACACTCCTCACCAACCACGGGGGGTCTGGGGGTCTCCCCCAGCGACGCTCGGAGAGCTAGTCTTATAGTATAAAACGAAGACCCGTGTGGCGCCCCCTATGGCGTTTTCCCGTACCAGCATAGAGGATAATGGAGGGAAAACAGAGAACCCGCCAATGGGACGGTCGGGACGCGGCGGCGGATCCGTCGCCACGCTATCACTTCCGCCTTATCACTTTTCGCGATTTTTTTCCAGATTTTCAAAATTTCTTCACGTTTTCGAGTTTTACCCCCCCGGGGGTCTCCGGGAGGCCCCGCTCGGACCTTATTCGCGTTCCCCGCTAAATTTACGTACCGCGCGCGGCCGCACTCTTTTCCCGGCGGGCCCACCGCGGTGGCGATCACGTGCAGACCGAGCGCCGCCGTCGCGTGCGTTTTTTGCCTTTTTTTTCGAGAATTCGAGTTTTAGCCCTCTTCGAGGCGTCCGCCCTCCCCGTTCGCCCCTTATTCGCGTTCCCCGTTACGTTTATAGGTCGCGCGCGGCCGTACTCGAATATTTTAGAGCGCCGCGGCGCAGAAAACGATAGCGGAAAGCGCGGCGTCGTCGCCGTCTTACCGATTTTTCCGACTTTTTCGACTAAAGTCGCGTCTCGCCGCTCTCTTGAAAGTCTCACCTCCCCGTCGACGCGATATTCGCGTTCCCAGCTAAATTTATAGGCCGCGCGCGGCCGTACTTCGTCCGAGACGAGTCCCGGGGCCGCGGGACGACGCCGAGAGCGGAGCGCCGATATCGCCGCCGTCGAGTAGGTATTACTATATACAGGCGTAAATACGTGCGTCGGAGGGTCCGAGTTTTTTTCGCGAATATCGCGTTTTCGACGTCCGGGGGTGGCGGAGCCTGTCGTCCGCCGCCCGAAGCGGTGGGATCGCCGGCTCAAAAGCCCTCCGCGGACGCCGGGACCGCGTTCGCGATTCGCCGGGACGGCGAAACCGCTTAAGAGTCATAGATTCGACACGAGTTTTCAACTCGGTAGGTAGGTAGGTAGGTAAGGCGTCGGTGCGGTTGACCCGGGGGTCGTGGTTTCGATGCCGGCCGCCGGGAATTTCGGAATTTTTTTTTTTCGCGTTTTTTTTTTTGTCATTTTCCTTTCGCCATCACTTTCGCCTTATCGTGATATACGGATTTGACGAAAATTTGACGTTTTTTTTTTTAAATTCGAGTTTCACCCCTTTTGAAGACGTCGGACCTCCCCGTCGAAGACTTATTCGCGTTCCCCGCTAAATTTATAGGCCGCGCGCGGCCGTACTTCGTCCGGTACGAGTCCCGGGTCCGCGGGACGACGCCGAGAGCCGAGTGCGGAGAACGCCGCCGTCGAGTGGGTATTACTATATACAGGCATAAATACGTGCGTCGGAAGGTTCGATTTTTTTCACGAATATCGCGTTTTTGACGTCCGGGAGTGGCGGAGCCGGTCGTCCGCTGCCCGAAGCCGTGGGATCGCCGGCTCAAAAGCCCTCTGCAAACGCCGGGAGAGCGTTCGTGATTCGCCGGGACGGCGAAACCGCTTAAGAGTCATAGATTCGACACCAGTTTTCAACTCAGTAGGTAGGTAGGTAGGTTTAGGCGTATGTGCGGATGATCCGGGGGTCGTGGTTTCGATGCCGGCCGCCGGGATTGGAGATAATTTGCGGCGGCCGTGTCAATCCGGAATTTTTTTTTTCACGTTTTTTTTTTTCGTTATTTTCCTTTCGCTATCACTTCCGCCTTATCACTTTTGATGAATTTTTTCAAAATTTCTTCAAAATTAGTGTTTTAAACGCCTTCGCGCACCTCGGACGGCCCCGTTCGGACTTTATTCGCGTTCCCCGCTAAATTTATAGGCCGCGCGCGGCCGTACTTCGTCCGGTACGAGTCCCGGGTCCGCGGGACGACGCCGAGAGCCGAGTGCGGAGAACGCCGCCGTCGAGTGGGTATTACTATATACAGGCATAAATACGTGCGTCGGAAGGTTCGATTTTTTTCACGAATATCGCGTTTTTGACGTCCGGGAGTGGCGGAGCCGGTCGTCCGCTGCCCGAAGCCGTGGGATCGCCGGCTCAAAAGCCCTCCGCGGACGCCGGGACCGCGTTCGCGATTCGCCGGGACGGCGAAACCGCTTAAGAGTCATAGATTCGACACCAGTTTTCAACTCAGTAGGTAGGTAGGTAGGTTTAGGCGTATGTGCGGATGATCCGGGGGTCGTGGTTTCGATGCCGGCCGCCGGGATTGGAGATAATTTGCGGCGGCCGTGTTAATCCGGAATTTTTTTTTCACGTTTTTTTTTTTCGTTATTTTCCTTTCGCTATCACTTCCGCCTTATCACTTTTGATGAATTTTTTCAAAATTTCTTCAAAATTAGTGTTTTAACGCCTTCGCGCACCTCGGACGGCCCCGTTCGGACTTTATTCGCGTTCCCCGTTAAATTGTGAGGCCGCGCGCGGCCGTACTTTGTCTCGGCCCGTCCCGCCGCGGCCGAGACGACGTGCGATAGGAGTGCCGCCGTCGCCTGCGTTTTTCGATAATTTTTTCGAAAAGTCGAGTTTTAACTGTTTTGGAAACGTCTCACCTCCCGTTCGCGACTTATTCGCGTTCCCCGTTACATTTATAGGCCGCGCGCGGCCGTACTTGAATATCTTAGAGCGCCGCGGCGTAGAGAACGATAGCGAAAAGCGCGGCGTCGTCGCCGTCTTACCGAGTTTTCCGAGTTTTTCGACTAAAGTCGCGTCTCACCGCTCTCTCGAAAGTCTCACCTCCCCGCCGACGTGATATTCGCGTTCCCCGCTGAATTTCTAGGCCGCGGGCGGCCGGACTTCGTCCGGGACGACGCCGAGAGTGGAGTGCCGATATCGCCGCCGTCGAGTAGGTATTACTATATACAGGCATAAATACGTGCGTCGGAGGGTCCGATTTTTTCGCGTTTTCGACGTCCGAGGGTGGCGGAGCCGGTCGTCCGCTGCCCGATGCGGTGAGATCGCCGGCTCAAAAGCCCTCCGCGGACGCCGGGACCGCGTTCGCGATTCGCCGGGACGGCGAAACGGCTTAAGAGTCATAGATTCGACGCCAGTTTTCAACTCTGTAGGTAGGTAGGTAGGTAAGGCGTCGGTGCGGATGACCCGGGGAGTTATGAACAGTTATGAACGTTGTCCGCGATTCGACGCAGTCGGATTGCATACTTGACGAAGTTACCCAGCCGTCGCACATTGTCCGCTATCCGACGAAGTCGGATTGCCTACTCGGACCACTGAAGTGACTGACCTGCTAGACACCCTTAAAAGACGATTGCTATATGATTTGCACAGAAGCCCGAAATGTTTTGAATTTTTTTTCACGTAATTAATTTTTCCGTTTTCGGTGACAGTTATGAACGTTGTCCGCGATTCGACGCAGTCGGATTGCATACCTGACGAAGTTACCCAGCCGTCGCACATTGTCCGCTATCCGACGAAGTCGGATTGCCTACTCGGACCACCGAGGTGACTGACCTGCTAGACACCCTTAAAAGACGATTGCTATATGATTTCCATAGAAGCCCGAAATGTTTTGAATTTTTTTCACGTAATTAATTTTTCCGTTTTCGGTGACAGTAATGAACGTTGTCCGCGATTCGACGCAGTCGGATTGCATACCTGACGAAGTTACCCAGCCGTCGCACATTGTCCGCTATCCGACGATTGCCTACTCGGACCACTGAGGTGACTGACCTGCTAGACACCCTTAAAAGACGATTGCTATATGATTTGCATAGAAGCCCGAAATGTTTTGAATTTTGCATAATTTTTTTTCACGTAATTTATTACTTAATTTTGCATTTTTGGCGACAGTTATGAACGCTGTCCGCTATTCGACGCAGTCGGATTGCATACCTGATGACGTGACCCGGCCGACGCATATTGTCTGCAATCTGACGAAGTCGGATTGCCTACCCACACCACTGAGGTGACTGACCTGCTAGACACCCTTAAAAGACGATTGCTATATGATTTGCATAGAAGCCCGAAATGTTTTGAATTTTTTTCACGAAACTTATTACCTAATTTCGCGTTTTCGGCGACAGTAATGGACGCTGTCCGCGATTCGACGCAGTCGGATTGCATACCTGACGACGTGACCCGGCCGTCGCATATTGTCTGCTATCCGACGAAGTCGGATTGCCTACCCACACCACTGAGGTGACTGACCTGCTAGACACCCTACCCTTATCATTACGGTGAACGTCATTTGAGGTGACTGACCACCTAGACACTCAAAAATATACGACGGCTATATGACTTGCATGGACGCCCGAAATGTTACAATTTTTTTCATGAAACTTATTACCTAATTTCGCGTTTTCGGCGACAGTAATGAACGCTGTCCGCGATTCGACGCAGTCGGATTGCATACCTGACGACCGGCCGACGCATATTGTCTGCTATCCGACGAAGTCGGATTGCCTACTCGGACCACTGAGGTGACTGACCTGCTAGACACCCTTAAAAGACGATTGCTATATGATTTGCATAGAAGCCCGAAATGTTTTGAATTTTTTTTCAAGTAATTAATTTTTCCGTTCTCGGTGACAGTAATGAACGCTGTCCGCGATTCGACGCAGTCGGATTGCATACCTGACGAAGTTACCCAGTTGTCGCACATTGTCCACCATTCACAATCCACTATTCTTATCATTAACCCAGAATCCTTATCACTAATCCACCATCCTTATCATAAATCCACTTTCCTTATCACTTAATTTTTTCACAGATCCCTATCACTAGACCTCTGTATCACCCATACACCGCGTCGGCTTCGGTTGACGACCAGACCACAAGACCACTGCGGCATCCGACATCGACAACACTCCTCACCAACCACGGGGGGTCTGGGGGTCTCCCCCAGCGACGCTCGGAGAGCTAGTCTTATAGTATAAAACGAAGACCCGTGTGGCGCCCCCTATGGCGTTTTCCCGTACCAGCATAGAGGATAATGGAGGGAAAACAGAGAACCCGCCAATGGGACGGTCGGGACGCGGCGGCGGATCCGTCGCCACGCTATCACTTCCGCCTTATCACTTTTCGCGATTTTTTTCCAGATTTTCAAAATTTCTTCACGTTTTCGAGTTTTACCCCCCCCGGGGGTCTCCGGGAGGCCCCGCTCGGACCTTATTCGCGTTCCCCGCTAAATTTACGTACCGCGCGCGGCCGCACTCTTTTCCCGGCGGGCCCACCGCGGTGGCGATCACGTGCAGACCGAGCGCCGCCGTCGCGTGCGTTTTTTGCCTTTTTTTTCGAGAATTCGAGTTTTAGCCCTCTTCGAGGCGTCCGCCCTCCCCGTTCGCCCCTTATTCGCGTTCCCCGTTACGTTTATAGGTCGCGCGCGGCCGTACTCGAATATTTTAGAGCGCCGCGGCGCAGAAAACGATAGCGGAAAGCGCGGCGTCGTCGCCGTCTTACCGATTTTTCCGACTTTTTCGACTAAAGTCGCGTCTCGCCGCTCTCTTGAAAGTCTCACCTCCCCGTCGACGCGATATTCGCGTTCCCAGCTAAATTTATAGGCCGCGCGCGGCCGTACTTCGTCCGAGACGAGTCCCGGGGCCGCGGGACGACGCCGAGAGCGGAGCGCCGATATCGCCGCCGTCGAGTAGGTATTACTATATACAGGCGTAAATACGTGCGTCGGAGGGTCCGAGTTTTTTTCGCGAATATCGCGTTTTCGACGTCCGGGGGTGGCGGAGCCTGTCGTCCGCCGCCCGAAGCGGTGGGATCGCCGGCTCAAAAGCCCTCCGCGGACGCCGGGACCGCGTTCGCGATTCGCCGGGACGGCGAAACCGCTTAAGAGTCATAGATTCGACACGAGTTTTCAACTCGGTAGGTAGGTAGGTAGGTAAGGCGTCGGTGCGGTTGACCCGGGGGTCGTGGTTTCGATGCCGGCCGCCGGGAATTTCGGAATTTTTTTTTTTCGCGTTTTTTTTTTTTGTCATTTTCCTTTCGCCATCACTTTCGCCTTATCGTGATATACGGATTTGACGAAAATTTGACGTTTTTTTTTTTTAAATTCGAGTTTCACCCCTTTTGAAGACGTCGGACCTCCCCGTCGAAGACTTATTCGCGTTCCCCGCTAAATTTATAGGCCGCGCGCGGCCGTACTTCGTCCGGTACGAGTCCCGGGTCCGCGGGACGACGCCGAGAGCCGAGTGCGGAGAACGCCGCCGTCGAGTGGGTATTACTATATACAGGCATAAATACGTGCGTCGGAAGGTTCGATTTTTTTCACGAATATCGCGTTTTTGACGTCCGGGAGTGGCGGAGCCGGTCGTCCGCTGCCCGAAGCCGTGGGATCGCCGGCTCAAAAGCCCTCTGCAAACGCCGGGAGAGCGTTCGTGATTCGCCGGGACGGCGAAACCGCTTAAGAGTCATAGATTCGACACCAGTTTTCAACTCAGTAGGTAGGTAGGTAGGTTTAGGCGTATGTGCGGATGATCCGGGGGTCGTGGTTTCGATGCCGGCCGCCGGGATTGGAGATAATTTGCGGCGGCCGTGTCAATCCGGAATTTTTTTTTCACGTTTTTTTTTTTCGTTATTTTCCTTTCGCTATCACTTCCGCCTTATCACTTTTGATGAATTTTTTCAAAATTTCTTCAAAATTAGTGTTTTAACGCCTTCGCGCACCTCGGACGGCCCCGTTCGGACTTTATTCGCGTTCCCCGTTAAATTGTGAGGCCGCGCGCGGCCGTACTTTGTCTCGGCCCGTCCCGCCGCGGCCGAGACGACGTGCGATAGGAGTGCCGCCGTCGCCTGCGTTTTTCGATAATTTTTTCGAAAAGTCGAGTTTTAACTGTTTTGGAAACGTCTCACCTCCCGTTCGCGACTTATTCGCGTTCCCCGTTAAATTTATAGGCCGCGCGCGGCCGTACTTGAATATCTTAGAGCGCCGCGGCGTAGAGAACGATAGCGAAAAGCGCGGCGTCGTCGCCGTCTTACCGAGTTTTCCGAGTTTTTCGACTAAAGTCGCGTCTCACCGCTCTCTCGAAAGTCTCACCTCCCCGCCGACGTGATATTCGCGTTCCCCGCTGAATTTCTAGGCCGCGGGACGACGCCGAGAGTGGAGTGCCGATATCGCCGCCGTCGAGTAGGTATTACTATATACAGGCATAAATACGTGCGTCGGAGGGTCCGATTTTTTCGCGTTTTCGACGTCCGAGGGTGGCGGAGCCGGTCGTCCGCTGCCCGATGCGGTGGGATCGCCGGCTCAAAAGCCCTCCGCGGACGCCGGGACCGCGTTCGCGATTCGCCGGGACGGCGAAACCGCTTAAGAGTCATAGATTCGACACCAGTTTTCAACTCAGTAGGTAGGTAGGTAGGTTTAGGCGTATGTGCGGATGATCCGGGGGTCGTGGTTTCGATGCCGGCCGCCGGGATTGGAGATAATTTGCGGCGGCCGTGTTAATCCGGAATTTTTTTTTCACGTTTTTTTTTTTCGTTATTTTCCTTTCGCTATCACTTCCGCCTTATCACTTTTGATGAATTTTTTCAAAATTTCTTCAAAATTAGTGTTTTAACGCCTTCGCGCACCTCGGACGGCCCCGTTCGGACTTTATTCGCGTTCCCCGTTAAATTGTGAGGCCGCGCGCGGCCGTACTTTGTCTCGGCCCGTCCCGCCGCGGCCGAGACGACGTGCGATAGGAGTGCCGCCGTCGCCTGCGTTTTTCGATAATTTTTTCGAAAAGTCGAGTTATAACTGTTTTGGAAACGTCTCACCTCCCGTTCGCGACTTATTCGCGTTCCCCGTTACATTTATAGGCCGCGCGCGGCCGTACTTGAATATCTTAGAGCGCCGCGGCGTAGAGAACGATAGCGAAAAGCGCGGCGTCGTCGCCGTCTTACCGAGTTTTCCGAGTTTTTCGACTAAAGTCGCGTCTCACCGCTCTCTCGAAAGTCTCACCTCCCCGCCGACGTGATATTCGCGTTCCCCGCTGAATTTCTAGGCCGCGGGCGGCCGGACTTCGTCCGGGACGACGCCGAGAGTGGAGTGCCGATATCGCCGCCGTCGAGTAGGTATTACTATATACAGGCATAAATACGTGCGTCGGAGGGTCCGATTTTTTCGCGTTTTCGACGTCCGAGGGTGGCGGAGCCGGTCGTCCGCTGCCCGATGCGGTGAGATCGCCGGCTCAAAAGCCCTCCGCGGACGCCGGGACCGCGTTCGCGATTCGCCGGGACGGCGAAACGGCTTAAGAGTCATAGATTCGACGCCAGTTTTCAACTCTGTAGGTAGGTAGGTAGGTAAGGCGTCGGTGCGGATGACCCGGGGAGTTATGAACAGTTATGAACGTTGTCCGCGATTCGACGCAGTCGGATTGCATACTTGACGAAGTTACCCAGCCGTCGCACATTGTCCGCTATCCGACGAAGTCGGATTGCCTACTCGGACCACTGAGGTGACTGACCTGCTAGACACCCTTAAAAGACGATTGCTATATAATTTGCATAGAAGCCCGAAATGTTTTGAATTTTTTTTCACGTAATTAATTTTTCCGTTTTTGGTGACAGTAATGAACGTTGTCCGCGATTCGACGCAGTCGGATTGCATACCTGACGAAGTTACCCAGCCGTCGCACATTGTCCGCTATCCGACGAAGTCGGATTGCCTACTCGGACCACCGAGGTGACTGACCTGCTAGACACCCTTAAAAGACGATTGCTATATGATTTGCATAGAAGCCCGAAATGTTTTGAATTTTTTTCACGTAATTAATTTTTCCGTTTTCGGTGACAGTTATGAACGTTGTCCGCGATTCGACGCAGTCGGATTGCATACCTGACGAAGTTACCCAGCCGTCACACATTGTCCGCTATCCGACGAAGTCGGATTGCCTACTCGGACCACCGAGGTGACTGACCTGCTAGACACCCTTAAAAGACGATTGCTATATGATTTCCATAGAAGCCCGAAATGTTTTGAATTTTTTTTCACGTAATTAATTTTTCCGTTTTCGGTGACAGTTATGAACGTTGTCCGCGATTCGACGCAGTCGGATTGCATACCTGACGAAGTTACCCAGCCGTCGCACATTGTCCGCTATCCGACGAAGTCGGATTGCCTACTCGGACCACCGAGGTGACTGACCTGCTAGACACCCTTAAAAGACGATTGCTATATGATTTCCATAGAAGCCCGAAATGTTTTGAATTTTTTTTCACGTAATTAATTTTTCCGTTTTCGGTGACAGTTATGAACGTTGTCCGCGATTCGACGCAGTCGGATTGCATACCTGACGAAGTTACCCAGCCGTCGCACATTGTCCGCTATCCGACGAAGTCGGATTGCCTACTCGGACCACCGAGGTGACTGACCTGCTAGACACCCTTAAAAGACGATTGCTATATGATTTCCATAGAAGCCCGAAATGTTTTGAATTTTTTTTCACGTAATTAATTTTTCCGTTTTCGGTGACAGTAATGAACGTTGTCCGCGATTCGACGCAGTCGGATTGCATACCTGACGAAGTTACCCAGCTGTCGCACATTGTCCGCTATCCGACGATTGCCTACTCGGACCACTGAGGTGACTGACCTGCTAGACACCCTTAAAAGACGATTGCTATATGATTTGCATAGAAGCCCGAAATGTTTTGAATTTTGCATAATTTTTTTTCACGTAATTTATTACTTAATTTTGCATTTTTGGCGACAGTTATGAACGCTGTCCGCTATTCGACGCAGGCGGATTGCATACCTGATGACGTGACCCGGCCGACGCATATTGTCTGCAATCTGACGAAGTCGGATTGCCTACCCACACCACTGAGGTGACTGACCTGCTAGACACCCTTAAAAGACGATTGCTATATGATTTGCATAGAAGCCCGAAATGTTTTGAATTTTTTTTCACGAAACTTATTACCTAATTTCGCGTTTTCGGCGACAGTAATGGACGCTGTCCGCGATTCGACGCAGTCGGATTGCATACCTGACGACGTGACCCGGCCGTCGCATATTGTCTGCTATCCGTCGTATTCGGATTGCCTACTCGGACCCCTGAGGTGACTGACCTGCTAGACACCCTACCCTTATTATTACGGTGAACGTCATTTGAGGTGACTGACCACCTAGGACACTCAAAGATATACGACGGCTATATGACTTGCATGGACGCCCGAAATGTTTTACAATTTTTTTCACGAAACTTATTACCTAATTTCGCGTTTTCGGCGACAGTAATGAACGCTGTCCGCGATTCGACGCAGTCGGATTGCATACCTGACGACCGGCCGACGCATATTGTCTGCTATCCGACGAAGTCGGATTGCCTACTCGGACCACTGAGGTGACTGACCTGCTAGACACCCTTAAAAGACGATTGCTATATGATTTGCATAGAAGCCCGAAATGTTTTGAATTTTTTTTCAAGTAATTAATTTTTCCGTTCTCGGTGACAGTAATGAACGCTGTCCGCGATTCGACGCAGTCGGATTGCATACCTGACGAAGTTACCCAGTTGTCGCACATTGTCCACCATTCACAATCCACTATTCTTATCATTAACCCAGAATCCTTATCAGAAATCCAAAATCCTTATCACTAATCCACCATCCTTATCATAAATCCACTTTTCTTATCAAAATCTAAAATCCTTATCACTTAATTTTTTCAGAGATCCCTATCACTAGACCTCTGTATCACCCATACACCGCGTCGGCTTCGGTTGACGACCAGACCACAAGACCACTGCGGCATCCGACATCGACAACACTCCTCACCAACCACGGGGGGGTCTGGGGGTCTCCCCCAGCGACGCTCGGAGAGCTAGTCTTATAGTATAAAACAGAAACCCGAGGGCGCAGCCTGTGGCGAATTTCCGAACTGACTTAGTGAATTTTGGTGGGAAAACGGGTTCCCGGCGTTATCACTCCTTCTTATCACTTTTCACTTATCACTTTTTTGCAGATTTTCGAGTTTTACCCCCCCCGGGGTCCCCGGGCAGCCCCGTTCGGACCTTATTCGCGTTCCCCGCTAAATTTACGTACCGCGCGCGGCCGCGATTTTTTCCCGACGGGCCCTCCGCGGCCGAGAAGACGCGCTTTACGTCCGCCGCCGTCGCCCGCGTTTTTCGCCTTTGTTTTCAAGAATTCGAGTTTTAGCCCTTTTCGAGGCGTCCGCCTTTCCCGTTTGCCCCTTATTCGCGTTCCCCGTTACATTTATAGGTCGCGCGCGGCCGTACTCGAATATTTTAGGGCGCCGCGGCGTAGAGAACGATAGCGGAAAGCGCGGCATCGTCGCCGTCTTACCGATTTTTCCGACTTTTTCGACTAAAGTCGCGTCTCACCGCTCTCTCAAAAGTCGCACCTCCCCGTCGACGCGATATTCGCGTTCCCCGCTAAATTTACAGGTTGCACGCGGCCGTACTTCGTCCAGTACGAGTCCCGGGGCCGCGGGACGACGCCGAGAGCCGAGTGCCCATATCGCCGCCGTCGAGTGGGTAATACTATATACAGGCATAAATACGTGCGTTGGAGGGTTCGATTTCAACAGCCGAGGGTGGCGGAGCCGGTCGTCCGCTGCCCAAAGCGGTGGGATCGCTGGCTCAAAAGCCCTCTGCGGACGCTGGGACCGCGTTCGTAATTCGCCGGGACGTTGAGAACGGCTTAAGAGTCATAGATTCGACGCCAGTTATCAACTCAGTAGGTAGGTAGGTAGGTAAGGCGTCGGTACGGAAGACCTGGGGTCGTGGTTTCGATGCCGGCCGCCGGGAGTTAATCTGCGGCGGCCGTGTTAAATCGGAATTTTTTTTTCCACATTTTTTTTTTTTGTCATTTTCCTTTCGCTATCATTTTCGCCTTATCATATTATATATTCGTATTGAACGAAAATTTTACCTTTTTTTTTCAAAATTCGAGTTTTACCCCTTTCGAAGACGTCGGACCTCCCCCTTGATGACTTAATCGCGTTCTCCGCTAAATGTATTGACCGCCTGTGGCTGTACTTCGTTCGCGAACAGCGAGATCGGACGGCGTCGTTATTATTATGTACAGGCATATATTATATATATATGCGTCGAAGCGTTCGATTTTATATTTTACAGACTTTTGCCTACTCGGTCTCGGTGACGCCGTGAGCTACTCATATCGGTATACATATATATTTGATACACGATATAGCCACAGAAGGTACTGTAGGTACATGTATACTTAATTAAATAAACGCCTAAATGTTAAGAGTTGATACGGTCGTTGGGTTAGTTGAATTATATAATAATATCCTAGCTCGAGTCGACGATGGATGTGACGGAAACGTTCGAATACTTCAACGCAGAGTGCATTACAATACATATATTATTATTGATCGATTGGTCGGTATGACTATACCACGGGTAGGTATATTTTGTATGCCACACTAAATTTTTGTTTACCAAATTTGATTCACCTAAAAACTGTAATTTATTATTTACCTTTTGATTATCTATTTATTAATTTGATTTTATGCTCATGATTAAATACACAATACCTACCTACATAAGTAATACCAAATAGTATAGCCATATCATTATACAATTTAACTTTATATTAATGATTACCAGTTCTGACTCACCTAAAAACTGCAATATAGTATGTACCTACTACATAGTAAAGAGCATAAAATCAAATTAATAAACAGTTAATTTAAAGGTAAATAACAAATTGATAATAACGAATTGCAACAGATTCTAAATAATATTAATACAATAACAAAATATAACTTATGGAATATATGGGACGGTTCTTTTATACTTGAATTAGACAATAGTAATATAATTTACCTACATTGTATAATATGTAGGTAGTACTAAATATATTACAGTTTTTAGGGCAGTTGATTGTTTGAGGTAATATAATTTGCTAATTATAAATTTTATGTATGATACAAAGCTGCTGCAGATACTATATATAGTACAATAATTATTATGAACTTATAGATCTTAATGTATTTAATTAAATTCTGGCAGTTAAATTGTATAAAGATATGGCTATACTATTTGATATTACTTATGTAGGTAGGTTTAGTTATGAGTATTAAGTGATCAATTAGACTATTTGATAAATAATTAGCTACATTTATTAAGCATTGTTTGATAGGTTCAATCATTAGCATAAAATCAAATTAATAAAATATAACAAATATACACAGCTAATGCTTTTATTATCTTATAATAACTAAACTAAATGTTAACTATGTAGTACCCACTTCATTCATTACAGATTTTTGGTGAGTCAAATTTGTTGTAGCATACAAAGATGATACAGATTTTAAATAATACAATATTAATAAAGAAAATAAAAATGTATGTATTTAATTAAAGTCTGGAAATTAAATTGTATGATTATATGACTATATACTATTTGAAACAACTTATATAGGTAGGTTTAATTATGAGTATTATATGAAATCAACTATTTAATACATAATAAATTAATTACTCGAATAGACAATAGTAACATAACTAATGTACATGCATACTATGTTGTGCTAAATATATTACAGTTCAAGTGAGTTTATTTACCCCGTAAAGAGCATAAAATCAAATTAATAAACAGTTAATTTAAAGGTAAATAACAAATTGATATACACAGCTATTGCTTTTATTGTCTACCTTTATTGAGCAATATTTATTGGACTCGATTATGTGGTTAAATATTAAATATGTAATACCTATACTATGCAGTAGGTACTTAATATATTACAGTTTTTAGGTTAGTCAAATTTGGTAATCATAAATTTACTGCAACAGATTCTAAATAATACAATAACAAAATAGAACTTATGGAATATATGGGACGGTTCTTTTATACTTGAATTAGACAATAGTAATATAATTTACCTACATGTATACTATGAAGGTAGTACTAAATATATTAAAATTTTTATGGCAGTTGATTCTTTGAGGTAATATGATTTGCTAATTATAAATTTTATGTATGATGCATAGCTGCTGCATATACTATATAATACAATAATAATTATTATAAACTAATAGATCTACATGTATTTAATTAAATTCTGGCAGTTAAATTGTATAATGATATGGCTATACTATTCGATATTACTTATGTAGGTAGGTTTAGTTATGAGTAGCAAGTGATCAATTAAACTATTTGATAAATTGTTAGCTACATTTATTAAGCATCGTTTGATAGGTTCAATCTTTAGCATAAAATCAAATTAATAAAAAACAAATATACACAGCTATTGCTTTTATTATCTATGTTTATAAAGCAACACTCCCATATCGTTTGACATGGGCTCGAATATTAAATATTAAAAATATAATATACTATGTAGTGGGTACTACAGTTTTTAGGTGAGTCAAATTTGGTGTAAAATACTAACGATGCTACAGATTTTAAATAATACAATATAAATAAACATAGGAAGTAAAAATGTATGTATTTAATTAAGGTCTGGAAATTAAATTGTATGATTATATGACTATATACTATTTGAAAACAACTTAAATAGGTAGGTTTAATTATGAATATTATATGAAAAACTATTTAATACATAATAAATTAATTACTTGAATAGACAATAGTAACATAACTAACGTATAGTATGTTGTGCTCAATATATTACAGTTCAAGTGAGTTAATTGGTTGAAGTAATGTATTATGATATGACTATACTATATGGATAGGTTTTGAGCCCATGTCAAACGATTATGTGGTTAAATATTAAATATATAATAAAATATTTCAGTTTTTAGGTGAGTCAAATTATGTATATTAATAGACAAAAAATAACATATTATGTATTTAATTAAATTCTGGCAGTTAAATTGTATTATGATATGACTATACCATTAAACTATTTAATAATTAATATTTAATTAATACTATTTTATTATCTACACATTTATTGAGTGACCCCCCTATATTATTTAACAAGGGCTGCATTATATGGTTCTTTACTTGAATAGACAATAGTACAATATAACTATATAGTACCCACTTAATTCATTACAGTTTTTAGGTGACTTGATTGGTTGAGGAAATTAAAAATTATAATGCTGCAGATACCATATAATACAATATTAATAAACAAATAGATTTTCATATATTTCAGTAAAATCTGGTAGTTAAATTGTATAATGATATGCCTATACTGTTTGATATTGCTTATGTATAGATACGTTTAGTAAATATTGTTTTTAAATAAGTAATTGATTAACAACAATAATTAATTTAGCGGCGTAAAGTCGTTATTACTATATACAGGCTTTAATATATGCGTCGGAGGGATATATTTTTTTGCGCATTACGGTTTAAGAGTCATAGATTTGACTTCAGTTTTCAACTCGATAGGTAGGTAGGTAGGTTTAGGCGTATGTGCGGATGACCCGGGGTCGTGGTTTCGATGCCGGTCGCCGGGATTGAAGATAATTTGCGGCGGCCGTGTTAATTCGGAATTTTTTTCTCGCGTTTTTTTTTTCGTTATTTACCTTTCGCTATCACTTCCGCCTTATCACTTTTGACGAATTTTTTCAAAATGTCTTCAAAATTCGTGGTTTAACGCCTTCGTGCACCTCGGACGGCCCCGTTCGGACCTTATTCGCGTTCCCCGTTAAATTTTGAGCAAGACGACGTGCGATAGGAGTTCCGCCGTCGCCCGCGTTTTTTCGATAATTTTTTCGAAAAGTCGAGTTTTAACCGTTTTGGAAACGTCTCACCTCCCCGTCGACGCGATATTCACGTTCCCAGCTAAATTTACAGGCCGCAGGACGCCGCCGTCGAGTGGGTATTACTATATACAGGCATAAATACGTGCGTCAGAAGGTTCGATTTTTTTCGCGAATCTCGCCGTTTCGACGTCCGAAGACAGCGGAGCACGTCGTCCGCTTCCCGACGCGATCGCGTCCCCCTTTACGCGCCCTTTGAAGGACGTCGAAACCACGTTCGTAATTCGCCGGGACGGCGAAACGGCTTAAGAGTCATAGATTCGACACCAGTTTTCATCTCAGTAGGTAAGGCGTAGGTGCGGATGACCCGGGGTCGTGGTTTCGATGCCGGCAGCTGGGATTGAAGATATTTTGCGGCGGCCGTGATAATCCGTATTTTTTTTTCCGTTATTTACTTTTGCTATCACTTCCGCCTCTATTATTCGTAATTAACGAAAATTTCAATATTTTTTTCGAAATTCGAGTTTTACCTCCTTTTCGAACTCCATACAGTTCCGTTGAAACCTTATTCGCGTTCCCTCCTAGATGTATAGGCTGCTCGCGGCCGCGCTTCTTTCGCGACGAGTCCCGGGGGCCGATTGACATCGCGGAGAGCTCCACCGTCGTGTCGCTATTACTATCTTATACAGGCTTGAATATATGCGCCCGAAATGTTTTGAATTTATTACTTAATTTTGTGTTTTCGGCGACAGTAATGAACGTTGTCCGCTATCCGACACGGTCGGATTGCATACCTGACGACGTGACCCGGCCGTCGCATATTGTCTGCTATCCGACGAAGTCGGATTGCCTACTCGGACCACTGAGTTGACTGACCTGCTAGACACCCTAAAAAGACGATGGCTATATGATTTGCATAGAATCCCAAAATGTTTTGAATTTTTTTTCACGTAATTATTTTTTCCATTTTCGGTGACAGTAATGAACGTTGTCCGCGATTCGACGCAGTCGGATTGCATACCTGACGAAGTTACGCAGCCGTCGCACATTGTCCGCTATCCGACGAAGTCGGATTGCCTACCCGCACCACTGAGGTGACTGACCTGCTAGACACCCTAAAAAGACGATGGCTATATGATTTGCATAGAATCCCGAAATGTTTTGAATTTTTTTTTCCGTTTTCGGTGGCAGTAATGAAAGTTGTCCGCGATGCGACGCAGTCGGATTGCATACCTGACGACGTAACCCAGCCGTCGCACATTGTCCGCTATCTGACGAAGTCGGATTGCCTACCCTTATTACTACGCGAACGTCATTCGAGGTTTGACCTGCTAGACACCCATAAAAAGACGGAGGCTATATGATTTTCATGGACCCCCGAAATGTTTTAAAATTTTATTCACAGTAAAGAACGCTGTCCGCTATCCGACGCAGTCGGATTGCATACCTGACGACGTGACCTGGCCATCGCATATTGTCTGCTATCCGACGAAGTCGGATTGCCTACTCGGACCACAAAGGTGACTGACCTGCTAGACACCCTAAAAAGACGATGGCTATATGATTTGCATAGAATCCCGAAATGTTTTGAATTTTTTTTTCCGTTTTCGGTGGCAGTAATGAACGTTGTCCGCGATTAGACGCAGTCGGATTGCATACCTGACGACGTAACCCAGCCGTCGCACATTGTCGGATGCCTTATTACTACAGTGAACGTCATTCGAGGTGACTGACTTGCTAGACACCCATAAAAAGACTGAGACTATATGATTTTCATGGACCCCCGAAATGGTTTAAAATTTTTTTCACGGTAAAGAACGCTGTCCGCTATCCGACGCAGTCGGATTGCATACCTGACGACGTGACCCGACAGTCGCATATTATCTGCTTTCCGACGAAGTCAGATTGCCTACTCGGACCACCGAGTTGAATCAGCAGGTCGCTAGACACCCTAAAAAGACGGTGGCTATATGATTTGCATAGAAGCCCGAAATGTTTTGAATTTTATTACTTAATTTTCCGTTTTCGGTGACAGTAATGAACGTTGTCCGCGATTCGACGCAGTCGGATTGCCTACCCTTATTACTACGGCGAACGTCATTCGAGGTGACTGACCTGCTAGACACCCATAAAAAGACGGCGGCTATATGATTTTCATGGACCCCCGAAATGTTGTACAATTTTTTTCACGTTTTGAACGTTGCATACCTGTTGCCGAGACATATAAGTCCAACGTCGAGGTAGGTGACTGACCCGCTAGACCCCAAATAAATCGAGGTGGCTATATGATTATCCGAAATATTTGATTTCTATTATTTGATTTTGCGTTTTTGAAGGCAGTAAAAAACTTACAGCTCTCCGGTTAACTAATCCACTATCCTTCTCACTAATCCATCATTCTTTTCATTAATCCAACATCCTTATCAGCAATCCAAAATCCTTATCACTTATCCACTTTTCTTATCAATATCCACCGTTCTTATCATAACACTCATAACCGACATCGGTTGACGATCAGACCACAAGACCACTGCGGCTTCCGACATCGAAAACACTCATTACCGACACCGGGGGGTCCCCGGCGGGCCCTCCGCGGCCGAGAAGACGCGCTTTACGTCCGCTGCCGTCGCGCGCGTTTTTTTGCCTTTTTTTTCGAGAATTCGAGTTTTAGCCCTCTTCGAGGCGTCCGCCCTCCCCGTTTGCCCCTTATTCGCGTTCCCCGCTAAATTTGTAGGCCGCGCGCGGCCGTACTTTCACCGGTACGATTCCCGGGGCCGCGGGACGGCGCCGAGAGTCGAGTGCCGATATCGCCGCCGTCGAGTAGGTATTACTATATACAGGCATAAATACGTGCGTCAGAGGGTCCGATATTTTTCGCGAATATCGCGTTTTCGACGTCCGAGGGTGGCGGAGCCGGTCGTCCGCTGCCCGAAGCCGCGGGATCGCCGGCTCGATAGCCCTCTGCGGACGTCGAATCCGCGTTCGTAATTCGCCGGGACGGCGAAACGGCTTAAGAGTCATAGATTCGACACGAGTCTTCAACTCGGTAGGTAGGTAGGCAGGTAAGGCGTCGGTGCGGATGACCCGGGGGTCGTGGTTTCGATGCCGGACGCCGGGATTGAAAATAATTTGCGGCGGCCGTGTTAATTCGGAATTCTTTTTTTCGCGTTTTTTTTTTTCGGTATTTAACTTTCGCCATCGCTTCCGCCTTATCGTGATATTCGTATTTAACCAACATTTTTCGTTTTTTTTTCAAAATTCGAGTTTTACGCCTATCGAAGACGTCAGACCTCCCCGTTGATGACTTATTCGCGTTCCCCGTCAGATTTTGAGTACTTTTTTGCCCTCCGCGGCCGAGACGACGCGCTTTACGTCCGCCGCCGTTGCGCGCGTTTTTTGCCTTTTTTTTCAAATATTCGAGTTTTAGCCCTTTTCGAGGGGTCTGCCCTCCCCGTTTGCCCCTTATTCGTGTTCCCCGCTAAATTTCTAGGCCGCGCGCCACCGTACTTTCTCCTGTACGAGTCCCGGGGCACCAGTTTCCAACTCAGTAGGTAGGTAGGTAGGTGAGGCGTTAGTGCGGATGACCCGGTGTCGTGGTTTCGATGCCGGCCGCCGGGATTGAAGTTAATTTGTGGCGCTCGTGTAATAACGGACCTCTTTTTTCGCCTTTTATAATTCTGACTCCCCGTTTGACCGATTGACGTCGCGGTGAGCGCATGAAAATAAATGAATTAGGCTTGAATATATGCGACGAAGAGCATTTTTTTCACGCGATTTTTCAAATATATGTATATAGATATACATATCATGCTTAATGTTTATGTAGGTCGTATAGGTTCTTATTATCCTACACGTGTATCTGATAAAAGACACCAATATACTAAACACGTATATCGTATGGTAACTTAATAATATTATATCATGTACCTACATAATAAATATATAAACATAACGGTCACGATGTTTTCGTTGGGTCGGTACCGAATGTCTTGACACATAATAATTATTATAATAACTATTACTTCAAGTGTAGGTATACCAATTTGCGTTCAATTGTACACTAATGACGTAGGTAAATATAAGTACGTTAGGTTAGGTGGTTGTTTTTTCTTATTATTATTGTGTGCGTACATACCCACAATACAATAATAGGTGTAAGTGTTTATGCATGCGTGAGAAATATTAAAAGTGGACCATCAATATTATACAGTGCACAATACTACGCGCGATAATACAGTACGACCGTTATTATACGCAACATTATACGCTTTGCGTGTGGTGGAGTGGAGCCGTGGGGGGACAACTTTGGCGACGCGAAACGCGCCCGTGTCAACCTGCCTCATCTCGTGACCGGCGCTCTTGCAACGTACATCAAATCTCACCGAAAAGCCTAATACGTTGTATTATTTAATATTCAGTGCTTTTCTTTGAGTTTTGTTGTTCTGCATTGGGCGCTTTTCACAAACCGGTGAGTAAACTTTTATATCTACTACTACTATATTATACTATTTAGATAGATAAACTACAGGTGTATTCGTGGCGGCGGCGCGTATCGCCAACGAACATATTTTCACCGCCTACAGACATCGTTCTCCGCTGCTCACGGCGCATTTCGAGTTTTTTTCGTACACTTTGAATACCTACAACGTTAATTAAACCGCATTCGTATTAGCTGAATACGTATTAGACGTGTAAGTCCGTTGGCCGTTTCGGCGCGTTGCCATTGCGGACACGTGTTTTACGGTTAATTCATAATATTGTGCTACTGCGAGCTGGGTATGTAATTTTTCGTATTTTTCTATTTTTTATGTACATCATGTAAGCCGGTGTGTACCTATTAATTCTAAAAATAACACACGATACTCATACATCACCGCTGATAACAAACTGTATCAGTCGTTTTTTTTTTACCACGAGGTTTTCATAATATTCAGTATTTACTTTTCACTTATTATTATTCCTATTATTATAATATGTTCGTTCGTGATGATGTTTTTAGGCTATTCAAAATGGTCAAACGCTGTGCTTTATGCGGAGTTGTGGACAACATCGATGACGTTTCCGTACACAGGTATTTCACACAACACGTTGATACATATCGATATATATATTATAATAAATAATGTGTCGCCTCTTAGATTTCCAACTGCCGTACATCGTCGTATTGAGTGGGTGGCATTTGTGGTGGACCATGGTTTTCCCGTGAACCAAACATCTCAGCTGTGTTCGAGGCATTTCGTCCCCGGTGTCGACTACGCTGTGGGAAACGCGCGGCGCCGCCGTCTGTGGCCCATGGCAGTGCCTTCTTTGGTGAGTGTGTTCAATAAATATCATTTCATTGCAGTACACCATGACGGTATGCCCGTCTGACTGGACTTCTAATACTGTTGTATACTCTCGTGAGTTTGATGTACCTACTGTGTATTTCAAACCTAACTTAATTTCATAACTTAACTCAATGGCATTCAAGCTTTTTGTTGTAACATAATACACATGACCTCACAAAAGTATACTTCTAGACCTTATAAATACGGTTTAATACACAATATCAAGTGAATGACATATTATAACAAAATTCATGATATTACACTCATTTGGATCACATATCTTCATTATTTCAAGTTTGATCAATTTTCACAACATTTACAATTTCTGCAGTGCTAATTTCATTTCATTTGTTTACGTTTATTCCATAGTATGTAATTTTTAAAGTTAAGCCAATGACAATGAGTAGTACCCAACCTGCGGTTAAAATTCCTTACATGCTTAATTATTCACTGTGCTCTTAGATGCATATCATTGTTTCTGTACTCTACTATACTACCATACTATACTGGCTCGGTACAACATTCTTGAAAACTAAATGTCTATTTTATCATAAAACTTTCATTCAACTTATTATATTATGATTAAATTGTAGAATAACTTGAACGACATTCAATTGTGTTACTGCTGTTTCAGATTTCAAACACTTTGCTTATCAAACACTGGGTAAAGCTTATTTTACCTAGATTAACTCATAACTATACTAATATATCAACTTTTACTATAGAACACTTAAGGTTTTCTCACATAAATTTACATTTTCTTAATGTTACTACTACACAAAGTAGGTATTACTAGAGACTCCTAACTAACCTCTCCTTTTTTTGTGAACTGTGTACTGGATAAGTGTTTTATAATTTCACATATTGCCGTACTGTTAGCAATGTTAAGATTATTTTAATACTTTCTCTCCTTTATTTATACAACTAACTTTGTTTGTACTACGGTGTAACATATTTACTACTGATGTGTGTTATATCAATACTTAGTGGTGATAAATATAGGTGTGCTTGATTTTATCACATTGAAGACTCTTTAAAAAATAACACCACATATATGATTTCATATTCAACCTTACATTCAACTTATCATATAATGATTTCATATAAATGCACTTATTGCATACGAGTACCTACACTTACTGTTATAGAGTGCAATACATTTTTTAAATGTAAGTCGTTATTGTTGTTGTTACAGTAATACCTAACCAACACAAGATTGAACACACAATCATTAAAATGTTTTCTTTTTATTGTTGTAAGTTAAACTTCTGTATTAAATAACACATTTTTTTTTCTACTATTACTACTACTACTACTACTGAACTAGGCCATTTGTAAGTTGTGTACTAGATAAGTATTTTATTAGTATTTTATTTTAATACTTAATACAACATTGTACTGATGTTAGGATGGACAGAGCTTAGATTTAGGCGTAGTCACACACATTATTTTGTACAACTCTTTGAAAAATGATCTGGACTACAACATGTATACTTTTATACTTTTATACAGTGCAATACAGTTTTACAACGTTTCAAAGTTATTGTTGTTAGAAAGATTATTAGTATGTGTGAAACAACTTAAATATTCTTCTGTGGATTTCTTTGTTCTATGATTGGTACTTGTAAATACAACAGATATCTTAACCTAGAGCATTGTACTGATGTTATTTAGGTAGACCTTTTTCTCTTGAAAATCTCTTAAAAACATTTATCTTATACTATCTATATTGTTGTATTGATGTTTTACACACCTTCAATGGCATTTAGTAGTATTATACAAGTTCTACGGTTACAGTTAGTTATTATATTATTATAGGCATTTGGAAAGTTTTCTTACACAGTTAATATACATTACTTTGTAATGTATAGTTAATTATATTCAATATTTTATTGGTGTTATGTACTTGCTATACTCACAACACAATCACAACTCCATCATCTAACCCCCAGCTACTACAAATCGTTGATTTAGCAATTCACTTTAAATAATATATACCATTCGTTACATTTCACAAGGGTCGTGTCACTCGGATCCGATGTTGTATCCGCTGTTTTTCCCGTACGGCGAGGCCGGTTGGCATAACGGGATGTTGCAAGCGGGCAACCGACGAAACAATGTCCGCAATCGCAACAGTATCAGAGAGTTTGCGTGCTACCGTTTGGCTGTTAGATATCAGGGAAATAACGACCAAAGACATGAACTGTTTAGTTTATTACATCAGGGTCGGTTCTTGTTGCAGATGTATGTGTGCGACCAGTATGTTCGAATGGAGTCGAACAATCTGAACTACATACGTTTGCACCAGAGGGATCTCCTCGCCGAAGCGTATCAAGGGCTCATGGACCATGTGAACCAACAGCTCCACGTCGATCCCATGGCGGTCGGGCGTAGGGTCATATTGCCGTCGACGTTCACGGGTAGCGACCGATTCAACAAGATGAATTATCAAGACGCCATCACCATAGTGCGTACCAAAGGGAAACCCGACCTGTTCATAACGTTTACGTGCAATCCCAGGTGGCCAGAGATCACTGAAAACCTGGCTGCCCACAGCACGGCAAGCGACAGGCCAGACCTGGTGGCCAGAGTGTTCAACAGTAAGCTACAGGAGCTAATAGGTGACATAACTGTACATCGTGTGTTTGGTAATGTCAGCGCTTACGTGTACACTATCGAGTTTCAGAAACGTGGTCTGCCCCATGCGCATATACTGATAATCCTGGCGGAGGACTGTAAGTTCCGCACGGCCGAGGACGTGGACGACGTGGTTTGCGCCTTCTTGCCGGACCCCGCAATCGACAGGCGCTTACACGACTGCGTCAAGTCTCACATGATCCACGGGCCGTGTGGAACAGTCAATCCACAGTGTCCGTGCATGGTGGACAACAAATGCTCCAAAGATTTCCCGAAAGCGTACGCAGAGGAGACTGTGTACGTTGCGGACGGCGGATATCCAAAGTACCGCCGACCGGATGACGGCCGGGTGGTACTTGTGAGAGGTCGTGAGGTTGGTAACGAGTGTGTAGTGCCGTACAACCCTTACCTTCTGGCCAAGTATGACGCGCACATCAACGTCGAGATATGCACGTCCATAAAGAGTGTCATGTATATCTACAAGTATATATACAAGGGACACGACCGTGTGACGTTGGAAGTTCAGGACCAGGATGAGATTGCCAAGTGAGTCTTAACTTAATTTTATAAATTACATATTTCTAAATTTAGGTATAATCATTATAATAGTATATTGTATGTTTATTTAGTGTGTTTACTACTTTATATGTTCAGGAATTTTAAATATTAAATTGGACAATTTTTAAAATTCACATAAAAATCTTAAATTTAGAAATTCTGTTACTTAATTACATTTGTTGTTATTCCATTGTATTACTCTTGTTTTGTTTTTAATTTTAAATATGTACACGTTTTAGTTTGAAATAATAAAATTACTTTGGTTTGACATTGGCTAAAAACTAAAATTTTAATGATTAAAGAACTTTACTTTTTTATGAAAACATTTCTACATTTTAATAAGAATATTCAGTTGAGCAAAACTTTAGGAACTTCTACATTTATAAACTATTATTATTATACAGTAATAAACATCAATTGAATAAATAGTTAACTAATAAATCATTTATTAATTTTTAATAATTCCCATCAATAGTGTAATTTTTATAATTTTATATTACATTTAATCCTTTTTTTCATGTGTCTTCATTCAAGCTGTGTATAATAAACATTCTATTGCATACAGTATTAAACATAAATTAAATAAATAGTTAATTAATAAATGATTTAATAGTGTCTTAAGGTTTCTATAATATTATATATTAATTTTATAATTTTATATTACATTTAATCCTTTTTTTCATGTATCTTCATTCAATCTGTGTATAATAAACATTCTATTGCATACAGTATTAAACATAAATTAAATAAATAGTTAATTAATAAATGATTTAATAGTGTCTTAAGATTTTTATAATATTATATATTAATTAATATGTAGGTTGTACCTTATATTATGTACTTCTACAGAGAGTTCTATAGGTGGTCTACATTATTATTGATAGATTTTTATTATAGGTATTACATTGAAAATTATTATCATTCCATCATTATTAGCATATAACAATATTTTATGCATGTGTCATTTTTAGCAGTGTGTCCAGTGTGTATGAATTATTTTACTCACTATTTTTTAGGTTTTTAGGGTACTTGTAATCGTTTACCGATAACTTTTAGTTTTTTTACTATTGTATACTAGCTATATTATATACTTAACATTTAATGTGTGTTCTTTAGGTATTATTATTATTACATTAAATTTGTTATTTTATGCTTTTTCATTCAAGTTGTTTATACACATTACATTGCATACAGAACTGAACATCAATGACATTAAGTACACCAATTAACTAACGTACCTAATAGATATAAATTTTGGTTTATAACCTGATCTAAGTTTAACCGTGATCACATAATATACTGTCTCAAATTGTAAACTTCAACACCTCGGCAATGTGAAACACGCTTTTATGGATTGTTATTTTCGTTGGCATAAATTAACAGTCCTACAGCTTTGCCATTCTTAAATAATATTATACAGTTATAATGTATTCCACCTGATACAAATTTTAAAATATAATATAATATAATAATAATAATAATAATAATTTAAATTTTGAATATTTTATGTGTACACTGTTATCACCTTGATCACCTAATATACTACTAATATACTAATACCAACTATGTAAATTATAGATTAAATTGTATACTTATATAACTATAACTTTTATGTCACTAGACTAGACGTCCACTATGATTATATTTAGCTACTCGAGTTGACATTTCACGACATTTATTTATCAAAACATCATAATATATCAGTCACATTTATTGTATGGCAAACGTTTAAACACCGTTCAACGGTTGTAGGGATTCTTCGTCAAATGCACATTGTAATGCAATGCTATGTGTCTACAGAACAAAAAATAAATTACATTTACTTGAATTATATAATAATAATAATACCAATCACAACACCAGACGGTATCATCTATAGAGCCATTGTTAGTTATCTTTTCAATATTAATTTTCAGTTACGTAAACTCAAGATATGTCAGCCCACCAGAAGGCATCTGGCGGTTGTTTTCGTACAAATTGCACGGCAAGAGTCACACGGTCGTCAGACTTCCTGTCCACCTGGAGGGTCGTCAGAACGTGTACTTTGCGCCGGGCCAAGCAGAAGAACGGCTACAGAACCAAGCTGTGCGTAGTACGAAACTCACGCAGTTCTTCGCGCTCAACACAACAGACGTGAATGCTCGACAATACTTGTACCAAGAAATACCGACGCATTACACCTGGCAGATGCCACGTAATCAAGAAAACGTACTCGTAAGAAATGTCACCCAATGGTTGCCGCGGCGGATTCGGATGGCAAACGTTACGTTGGCTCGGATGTACATAGTAAACCCACTGGACCGGGACCGTTTCCACCTGAGATTGCTACTTCTGAACCGAAGAGGCCCGAAGTCCTTTCAAGACATAAGGACGGTGGACGGGGTCGTTCACGAAACATTCACGGCGGCTGCCGTTGCACTCGGATTATTGGAAGACGACCGAGCGTGGCGGGATTGCTTGACGGAATCGGCGACGTTGGACACACCGCGGCAGCTGCGGTATCTGTTCGTCACTATACTGGTGTTCTGCGAGCCCTCAAACCCGCTGGCGTTGTACGAGGCGAACGAAGCAAACATGATGGAGGACTTCAACCGCCGTCTCCAAGACGTCGACCGCGCGAGGGCCGCGTGTCTGGCGGCCATCGAGGATCTACTTCGTGTACACCGAAAAACGCCGGGCGACTACGGTCTGCCCCTCGCCGACCCCCGTCTACTGGAACCGCTGCAGGACGACGCGCTGTTCCGGGCAATAGACGCGGCGGCACGGTGGGCCCCACAAGTAGACGCCTTGAACGCCGAACAGCGAACGGTATACGACCGCGTGATGGCGGCCGTCGACGACCAACGCGAGGTGGCGAAAACTTTCTTCGTCGACGGACCCGGGGGGTACCGGAAAAAACGACGCTGTACGGATGCCTGATATGGGCGCTTCGGCACCGACCTCCGCAGCGGGAGGTGTTGTGCGTGGCGTTCACCGGTATCGCCGCGTCGCTCATGGACGGCGGCATGACCGTACACTCGACGTTCGGACTGCCTTTCGGCACGCTGACCGAAGACTCGACGTCCAGCGTCACCATGCAGTCCGAGCGAGCGCAGAAGATACGCAACGCGGCGCTCATCGTCTGGGACGAAGCCCCAATGTCGCCGGGACTGCAACTGACGGTGGTGGACCGCCTGCTCAGGGACGTCATGGCATCGGAATTACCGTTCGGCGGTAAAACCATGCTGTTCGCCGGCGACTTCAGGCAGATATTGCCCGTGGTCCGGAGAGGGACGAGAGCCGAGATCGTCATGTCGTCGATCAAGGAAAACGGTCTTTGGCGCGTCATGGAGCGCTTCAATCTGGTCCAGAACATGCGCGCGGACCACGACGCGGACTTTGCGACTTGGTTGCTTGAGCTCGGCAACGGCCGACTGCCCGCGGTCGACGGCGTTCCGAACACCGTGCAAATCCCGCGGCAAATGGTATGCGACGTTGATGATTTGATCGATTTCGTGTACCCGCAGCAAATGTCGTTGGCCAACGTCGACGAATTCGCTCGGAGAATCGTTGTGTGTCCCACCAACGAAGACTGTAGAGGTGTCAACAGGGACGTGCTGGAGCGCGTCGACGGTGCTCAGATGACCTACACCGCCGTCGACACCATGATGGCGGACGATCCCGACGAAGTGGCCAATTTTCCCACGGAGTTCCTCAACAGCTTGGAACCGGACGGCCTGCCGCCGTACCGGCTGACGTTGAAGGTGGGGTGCATCGTGATGTTGCTCAGAAATCTCGACCCGAGGAGACGACTGTGCAACGGTACGAGGTTGGTGGTCACCGAACTGCGGCGTCACAATTTCAAGGCTAGGATTTTGGGCGGTGAAGCACAGGACGACGACTTCGTAGTGCCCAAGATACCGCTCACGTCCAGCGGTGAGGACGACCTGCCCATCTTACTGCGGCGCCTTCAATTCCCGGTGAGATTGTCGTTCGCCATGACTATCAACAAGTCGCAGGGTCAGACGTTCGACAGGGTAGGTTTGCTACTGACGTCGCCTGTGTTCACGCACGGGCAGCTGTACGTAGCGTTTTCGAGGGTGAGAAACGCACAGTCCGTGAGAGTTGGCATGTACGCCGATGATAGCGGGCGATTCGTCACCAAGAACATTGTGTACAGGGAAGTTCTGTAATGCAATATGTGTTGACAATGGTAAGTGTAAGTCTAGGTGACGCTCAATGATAAAGTCTAGGTGACACTCGATGTTCAAGTCTAGGTGACGCTCGATGATCAAGTCTAGGTGACGCTCGATGTTCAAATCTGAGTGATGCTAGATTATCAAGTCTAGGTGACGCTAGATTATCAAGTCTAGGTGACGCTCGATGATCAAGTCTAGGTGACGCTCAATGATCAAGTCTAGGTGACGCTCGATGATCAAGTCTAGGTGACGCTCGATGTTCAAATCTGAGTGATGCTAGATTATCAAGTCTAGGTGACGCTCAATGATCAAGTCTAGCGTCACACCAGATGTTCAAGTCTAGGTGATGTGGAGAGAAAGTTTGACAACCTCCACGTGGTCTCTCTGGATGCGAATACTCAAAGGTGTATTCGTAACTAATGTCAAACGGTTTGTTAGGATTTTATAATATTGTACAGTCACACATACATTTGTCAATAATTAATTTACGCTATATCAATAATTATTTATTTATACCTACTTCAAAATACATGGTCAATGTAATGAAATGTAAAAAAACATTTAAATAATATTATGTAACTTTCTAACGTTAGTTTAAATTATTTGACCTTTTTATATGTTTTGTTAGTATTAATATCATACAATGGATTTGATATTGATGTCTGTATGAGTGACTTTTTAAATTTGTTTTTACTTTTACTTATATAATTTTTACTTTTACTTATACTTATACTTATTAAATTTTAAACACAATTTGCAATAACTTTTTATATTAATCTAAATATCTGTTAATATAATATTATTATAGTTGAAATTGCATTCACAATCCTATACTGTGATTGTATTTATATTTGTTATACTATGCTATTATGAAACTTTTTACATTTGTTTTTTACTTTGTACCAATGTACCATATAAGATAATTTGGTATTCAACCACTAATTGTTATTATAGTACTCTAGCTTTATATTTAGCTCTCTATAACTTTGCTATTCATGTCTGTATGAATAACTTTTAATAACAATCTAAATATCTGTTATTGATTTGTTGTACATATTATATTAATATATTAAGTAACTTTTTACATATGTTTTTACTTTGTAATGTATAGTTAATTATATTCAATATTTTATTGGTGTTTGACCACCAATTGTCATTACAATGTTTGTATAATATAATACATTTAAACGCCTATGTCAAGAACTTTGTGATTTATATCAGTATGAATTATTTTAAATAATAGTCCAAATATCAGTTAGTTTCAAGTAGACTGTATTGTTATGTTTGTATTATTTTTACTGTGATAGGTAACGTTTTAATTGTATCATCAATATTTTACTAGCTACCTTATTATTATTATTACCTACCTATTACACTATAAGCTATTTTACCTCTCATCACTTAGAATTACTGGTAATTTGTAAATAATTTGTAACGTCTATGTAAGAATAAAAATAATATTGCAAGGCGAATCATGACTTATATTTAATAGCCTAAAGTTTTATTTGTATCGTCACCGTATTATAATGACACATCAGTATTGGTTGGTGTTCTTTGTATTACACTACCTATTTTTGTGATACATAATTACACAAGTAAACATATCACATCAGACCCCTAGAAATTGTACATCTAACACAGGCTACTCATATTATTATACTCTAATATTACTACTATTAACTAATGTGTTAACCATGATTATTATATTAAGGTAAGAAATAAAAACAAGACATGTGAAAAAAAAAAGTTTTTATTCATGAGATCTGAAAAATATTAGAGGAAAAAATATTGTTAGGATAATGGCATTACAAAAAAATTATCCAATTGACTACTTACGGTGTTGAAATCATCAACGCCTCCAGCTGCCGCAACGCCGAATCACACGAGCCACCAGCCATCGATTCATACAACGTCTACAATTTATATAAACAAATTAAACATGGCATTAAAAGGTATTCTCAAATTCACAACTAACTGTGGTCTCTCCAATACCACATGTGTGCATTCATATCTTACAATTTTGTATTTATTTAGCACTATTAGGATTAAAAATATTACTTACGGTTGATGCCATCGGGGTTGATGTTCCGATAGGTTGGGGACCGGGAGTCTGAGTGCGTGTCGACCTTGCATTCAGACTCCTCGGCGGCCTTACCCTAACGGAACTCAACCCTCCACGTTGTGTGGCTGGTGCTCTCCTAGGTGTTTGTGGGGCTATAAATATAACAAACGTTATTAATTTAATTTTTATTTTATTATGAAAATGCGATATACACTCACCGAGGCATTGCCGGACCGTGTGCCCCATTTTATTGCATCTATAACATCCTGAAACACGATGTAGGCGCTAATTAATAGTAAACTTTTAAATTTTCCTATCACCTATGTACTTACGGCGTTTGGGGGGTGCCTTTCGCGGCGGTTGATGGCGATGGCGTGCGGCGACGGCGGTCTCGGCTGGCGGGCGGCGTGCGGCGACGGCGGTCTCGGCCGGCGGGTGGCGCGCGGCGGCGGCGGTCTCGGCCGGCGGTGCAGGGGCGGCGGTGCTCATGTTTAGTGTTTGCACCGCCGCATTGAAGTTGATCTTTATATAATTCATTCTAAAAAGAAAAAAGATGCAACATTTACAGTATGTCAGCGCAATATATTTGTTTTTTCTATATTGGTCTCCCCGACCTGTGCAACGTAGACACAGTATAGATATTTAACAACTTTGCCGGAAAGCGTGGACAGGTGCTTACAAAAAATCTAAGTTTAAACATTAAATATTTTAATTTTCTGACGGAAAGCATGTGTTACATTATACTGATTGATAAATACCTGCGATCTGCGGTGAACGTTTTAAAAAAAAAAAATTAAATTAATAATACAAAATATACTCACGTGTTGTCCGTCGGACGGCAGTCGGATGTTTAAGAACGGTTTGTGGGACGTCGGCGCAGTTAATTGTCAACGCAGGTAACCCATGCAGGTAACAAATTGATTAATTGACATTATATCGACATTGATTGATACACACGCAAACATGATTTTCAAAAATTCCCGCCTTCGACAAAATACCGCCAAAATACCGACTATTACTTATAACGACAACAATTACTTATTACTACGGCGAACGTCATTAGAAGTGACTGACCTGCTAGACACCCAAAAAAATACGGCGACTAAATGATTTGCACGGACGCCCGAAATATTTTGAATTTTTTTCATGTAAATTATTACTTAATTTTGCGTTTTCGGTGACAGTAATGAACGCTGTCCGCGATTCGACGCAGTCGGATTGCATACCTGACAACGTGACCCGGCCGTTGCACATTGTCCGCTATCCGACGAAGTCGGATTGCCTACCTGCACCACTGAGGTGACTGACCTGCTAGACACCCTAAAAAGACGGTGGCTATATGATTTGCATAAAAGCCCGAAATGTTTTACTTTTTTTTTTCACAGTAAAGAAAGCTGTCCGATATCCGACGCAGTCGGATTGCATACCTGACGACGTGACCCGGCCGTCGCATATTGTCTGCTACTCGGACCACTGAGGTGACTGACCTCCTAGACACCCTTAAAAGACGGTGGCTATATGATTTGCATAGAAGCCCGAAATGTTTTGAATTTTATTACTTAATTTTCCGTTTTCGGTGACAGTAATGAACGTTGTCCGCGATTCGACGCAGTCGGATTGCATACCTGACGACGTGACCCGACCGTCGCACATTGTCCGCTATCCGACGAAGTCGGATTGCCTACCCGCACCACTGAGGTGACTGACTTGCTAGACACCCTAAAAAGACGGTTACTATATGATTTGCATAGAAGCCCGAAATGTTTTGAATTTTATTACTTAATTTTCCGTTTTCGGTGACAGTTATGAACGTTGACCGCGATTCAACGCAGTCGGATTGCCTACCCTTATTACTACGGCGAACGTCATTCGAGGTGACTGACCTGCTAGACACCCATAAAAAGACGGCGGCTATATGATTTTCATGGACCCCCGAAATGTCTTACAATTTCACGTTTCACGTTTTGAACGTTGCATACCTGTTGCCGAGACATATAAGTCCAACGTCGAGGTAGGTGACTGACCCGCTAGACCCCAAATAAATCGAGGTGGCTATATGATTATCCGAAATATTTGAATTCTATTACTTGATTTGGCGTTTTTGAAGGCAGTAAAAAACTTACAGCTCTCCGGTTAACTAACCCACTATCCTTCTCACAAATCCACCATTCTTTTCATTAATCCAACATCCTTATCAGCAATCCAAAATCCTTATCACTTATCCACTTTTCTTATCAATATCCACCGTTCTTATCATAACACTCATAACCGACATCGGTTGACGACCAGACCACAAGACCACTGCGGCATCCGACATCGACAACACTCCTCACCAACCACGGGGGGTCTGGGGGTCTCCCCCAGCGACGCTCGGAGAGCTAGTCTTATAGTATAAAACGAAGACCCGTGTGGCGCCTCCTATGTCGATTTTCCGTACCAGCGTAAGAGACTACCAATGAAAAAATTCGACGGGCGGTCTCCCGTCGGCGGCGGAGCCGTCGCCGCGTTATCACTCCTTCTTATCACTTTTCGCGATTTCTTTCGATATTTTCAAAATTTCTTCACATTTCGAGTTTTACCCCCCCGGGGTTCCCCGAGCGGCCCCGTTCGGACCTTATTCCCGTTCCCCGCTAAATTTACGTACCGCGCGCGGCCGTAATTTTTTCCCGGCGGGCCCGCCGCGGTGGCGATTACGTGCAAACCGTCCGCCGCCGTCGCGCGCGTTTTTTGCCTTTGTTTTCAAGAATTCGAGTTTTAGCCCTCTTCGAGGCGTCCGCCTTTCCCGTTTGCCACTTATTCGCGTTCCCCGTTACGTTTATAGGTCGCGCGCGGCCGTACTCGAATATTTTAGAGCGCCGCGGCGTAGAGAACGATAGCGGAAAGCGCGGCGTCGTCGCCGTCTTACCGATTTTTTCGACTAAAGTCGCGTCTCGCCGCTCTCTCAAAAGTCTCACCTCCCCGTCGACGCGATATTCGCGTTCCCAGCTAAATTTATAGGCCGCGCGCGGCCGTACTTCGTCCGAGACGAGTCCCGGGGCTGCGGGACGACGCCGAGAGCGGAGCGCCGATATCGCCGCCGTCGAGTAGGTATTACTATATACAGGCATAAATACGTGCGTCGGAGGGTCCGATTTTTTTTCGCGAATATCGCGTTTTCGACGTCCGGGGGTGGCGGAGCCTGTCGTCCGCCGCCCGAAGCGGTGGGATCGCCGGCTCAAAAGCCCTCCGCGGACGCCGGGACCGCGTTCGCGATTCACCGGGACGGCGAAACCGCTTAAGAGTCATAGATTCGACACCAGTTTTCAACTCGGTAGGTAGGTAGGTAGGTAAGGCGTCGGTGCGGATGACCCGGGGGTCGTGGTTTCGATGCCGGCCGCCGGGAATTTCGTTAATTTGCGGCGGCCGTGATATTTCGTAATTTTTTTTTTCGCGTTTTTTTTTTTGTCATTTTCCTTTCGCCATCACTTTCGCCTTATCACTTTTGACGAATTTTCAAAATTTCTTCAAAATTCGTGTTTTAACGCCTTCGCGCACCTCGGACGGCCCCGTTCGGACCTTATTCGCGTTCCCCGTTAAATTGTGAGGCCGCGCGCGGCCGTACTTTGTCCCGTCCCGTCCCGCCGAGGCCGAGACGACGTGCGATAGGAGTGCCGCCGTCGCCCGCGTTTTTCGATAATTTTTTCGAATAGTCGAGTTTTAACCGTTTTGAAAACGTCTCACCTCCCGTTCGCGACTTATTCGCGTTCCCCGTTACATTTATAGGCCGCGCGCGGCCGTACTTGAATATTTTAGAGCGCCGCGGCGTCTTACCGATTTTTCCGACTTTTTCGACTAAAGTCGCGTCTCGCCGCTCTCTCAAAAGTCTCACCTTCCCGTCGACGCGATATTCGCGTTCCCAGCTAAATTTATAGGCCGCCTGTGGCCGTACTTCCTCCGGGACGGGTCCCGAGGCCGCGGGATGACGCCGTGAGCCGAGTGCGGAGAGCGGCGCCGTCGAGTGGGTATTACTATATACAGGCATAAATACGTGCGTCGGAAGGTTTGATTTTTTTCGCGAATATCGCGTTTTTTACGTCCGGGGGTAGCGGAGCCGGTCGTCCGCTGCCCGAAGCCGTGGGATCGCCGGCTCAAAAGCCCTCTGCGGACGCCGGGAAAGCGTTCGCGATTCGCCGGGACGGCGAAACGGCTTAAGAGTCATAGATTCGACACCAGTTTTCAACTCAGTAGGTAGGTAGGTAGGTTTAGGCGTATGTGCGGATGATCCGGGGGTCGTGGTTTCGATGCCGGCCGCCGGGATTGGAGATAATTTGCGGCGGCCGTGTTAATCCGGAATTTTTTTTTCACGTTTTTTTTTTTCGTTATTTTCCTTTCGCTATCACTTCCGCCTTATCACTTTTGATGAATTTTTTCAAAATTTCTTCAAAATTAGTGTTTTACCGCCTTCGCGCACCTCGGACGGCCCCGTTCGGACTTTATTCGCGTTCCCCGTTAAATTGTGAGGCCGCGCGCGGCCGTACTTTGTCTCGGCCCGTCCCGCCGCGGCCAGACGACGTGCGATAGGATTGCCGCCGTCGCCTGCGTTTTTCGATAATTTTTTCGAAAAGTCGAGTTTTAACTGTTTTGGAAACGTCTCACCTCCCGTTCGCGACTTATTCGCGTTCCCCGTTACATTTATAGGCCGCGCGCGGCCGTACTTGAATATCTTAGAGCGCCGCGGCGTAGAGAACGATAGCGAAAAGCGCGGCGTCGTCGCCGTCTTACCGAGTTTTCCGACTTTTTCAACTAAAGTCGCGTCTCACCGCTCTCTCGAAAGTCTCACCTCCCCGCCGACGTGATATTCGCGTTCCCCGCTGAATTTCTAGGCCGCGGGCGGCCGGACTTCGTCCGGGACGAGTCCCGGGGCCGCGGGACGACGCCGAGAGTGGAGTGCTGATATCGCCGCCGTCGAGTAGGTATTACTATATACAGGCATGAATACGTGCGTCGGAGGGTCCGATTTTTTCGCGTTTTCGACGTCCGAGGGTGGCGGAGCCGGTCGTCCGCTGCCCGATGCGGTGGGATCGCCGGCTCAAAAGCCCTCCACGGACGCCGGGACCGCGTTCGCGATTCGCCGGGACGGCGAAACGGCTTAAGAGTCATAGATTCGACGCCAATTTCCAACTCTGTAGGTAGGTAGGTAGGTAAGGCGTCGGTGCGGATGACCCGGGGAGTTATGAACAGTTATGAACGTTGTCCGCGATTCGACGCAGTCGGATTGCATACCTGACGAAGTTACCCAGCCGTCGCACATTGTCCGCTATCCGACGAAGTCGGATTGCCTACTCTGACCACCGAGGTGACTGACCTGCTAGACACCCTTAAAAGACGATTGCTATATAATTTGCATAGAAGCCCGAAATGTTTTGAATATTTTTTCACGTAATTAATTTTTCCGTTTTTGGTGACAGTAATGAACGTTGTCCGTGATTCGACGCAGTCGGATTGCATACCTGACGAAGTTACCCAGCCGTCGCACATTGTCCGCTATCCGACGAAGTCGGATTGCCTTCTCGGACCACCGAGGTGACTGACCTGCTAGACACCCTTAAAAGACGATTGCTATATGATTTGCATAGAAGCCCGAAATGTTTTGAATTTTTTTTTCACGTAATTAATTTTTCCGTTTTCGGTGACAGTTATGAACGTTGTCCGCGATTCGACGCAGTCGGATTGCATACCTGACGAAGTTACCCAGCCGTCGCACATTGTCCGCTATCCGACGAAGTCGGATTGCCTACTCGGACCACCGAGGTGACTGACCTGCTAGACACCCTTAAAAGACGATTGCTATATGATTTCCATAGAAGCCCGAAATGTTTTGAATTTTTTTTCACGTAATTAATTTTTCCGTTTTCGGTGACAGTTATGAACGTTGTCCGCGATTCGACGCAGTCGGATTGCATACCTGACGAAGTTACCCAGCCATCGCACATTGTCCGCTATCCGACGAAGTCGGATTGCCTACTCGGACCACTGAGGTGACTGACCTGCTAGACACCCTTAAAAGACGATTGCTATATGATTTGCATAGAAGCCCGAAATGTTTTGAATTTTTTTCACGTAATTAATTTTTCCGTTTTCGGTGACAGTAATGAACGTTGTCCGCGATTCGACGTAGTCGGATTGCATACCTGACGAAGTTACCCAGCCGTCGCACATTGTCCGCTATCCGACGAAGTCGGATTGCCTACTCGGACCACTGAGGTGACTGACCTGCTAGACACCCTTAAAAGACGATTGCTATATGATTTGCATAGAAGCCCGAAATGTTTTGAATTTTGCATAATTTTTTTTCACGTAATTTATTACTTAATTTTGCATTTTTGGCGACAGTTGTGAACGCTGTCCGCTATTCGACGCAGTCGGATTGCATACCTGATGACGTGACCCGGCCGACGCATATTGTCTGCTATCTGACGAAGTCGGATTGCCTACCCACACCACTGAGGTGACTGACCTGCTAGACACCCTTAAAAGACGATTGCTATATGATTTGCATAGAAGCCCGAAATGTTTTGAATTTTTTTCACGAAACTTATTACCTAATTTCGCGTTTTCGGCGACAGTAATGGACGCTGTCCGCGATTCGACGCAGTCGGATTGCATACCTGACGACGTGACCCGGCCGTCGCATATTGTCTGCTATCCGACGAAGTCGGGTTGCCTACTCGGACCACTGAGGTGACTGACCTGCTAGACACCCTACCCTTATTATTACGGTGAACGTCATTTGAGGTTACTGACCACCTAGACACTTAAAAATATACGACGGCTATATGACTTGCATGGACGCCCGAAATGTTACAATTTTTTTCATGAAACTTATTACCTAATTTCGCGTTTTCGGCGACAGTAATGAACACTGTCCGCGATTCGACGCAGTCGGATTGCATACCTGACGACCGGCCGACCTATATTGTCTGCTATCCGACGAAGTCGGATTGCCTACTCGGACCACTGAGGTGACTGACCTGCTAGACACCCTTAAAAGACGATTGCTATATGATTTGCATAGAAGCCCGAAATGTTTTGAATTTTTTTTCAAGTAATTAATTTTTCCGTTCTCGGTGACAGTAATGAACGCTGTCCGCGATTCGACGCAGTGGGATTGCATACCTGACGAAGTTACCCAGTTGTCGCACATTGTCCACCATTCACAATCCACTATTCTTATCATTAACCCAGAATCCTTATCAGAAATCCAAAATCCTTATCACTAATCCACCATCCTTATCATAAATCCACTTTTCTTATCAAAATCTAAAATCCTTATCACTTAATTTTTTCAGAGATCCCTATCACTAGACCTCTGTATCACCCATACACCGCGTCGGCTTCGGTTGACGACCAGACCACAAGACCACTGCGGCATCCGACATCGACAACACTCCTCACCAACCACGGGGGGTCTGGGGGTCTCCCCCAGCGACGCTCGGAGAGCTAGTCTTATAGTATAAAACAGAAACCCGAGGGCGCAGCCTGTGGCGAATTTCCGAACTGACTTAGTGAATTTTGGTGGGAAAACGGGTTCCCGGCGTTATCACTCCTTCTTATCACTTTTCGCGATTTTTTTCAACATTTTTGCAGATTTTCGAGTTTTACCCCCCCGGGGTCCCCGGGCGGCCCCGTTCGGACCTTATTCGCGTTCCCCGCTAAATTTACGTACCGCGCGCGGCCGCGATTTTTTCCCGACGGGCCCTCCGCGGCCGAGAAGACGCGCTTTACGTCCGCCGCCGTCGCCCGCGTTTTTCGCCTTTGTTTTCAAGAATTCGAGTTTTAGCCCTTTTCGAGGCGTCCGCCTTTCCCGTTTGCCCCTTATTCGCGTTCCCCGTTACATTTATAGGTCGCGCGCGGCCGTACTCGAATATTTTAGGGCGCCGCGGCGTAGAGAACGATAGCGGAAAGCGCGGCATCGTCGCCGTCTTACCGATTTTTCCGACTTTTTCGACTAAAGTCGCGTCTCACCGCTCTCTCAAAAGTCGCACCTCCCCGTCGACGCGATATTCGCGTTCCCCGCTAAATTTACAGGTTGCACGCGGCCGTACTTCGTCCAGTACGATTCCCGGGGCCGCGGTACGGCGCCGAGAGTCGAGTGCCGATATCGCCGCCGTCGAGTAGGTATTACTATATACAGGCATAAATACATGCGTCGGAGGGTTATATTTTTTTCGCGAATATCGCGTTTTCGACGTCCGAGGGTGGCGGAGCCGGTCGTCCGCTGCCCGAAGCCGTGGGATCGCCGGCTCAAAAGCCCTCTGCGGACGCTGGGACTGCATTCGTAATTCGCCGCGACGTTGAAACGGCTTAAGAGTCATAGATTCGACGCCAGTAATCAACTCAGTAGGTGGGTAGGTAGGTTAGGCGTCGGTACGGAAGACCTGGGGTCGTGGTTTCGATGCCGGCCGCCGGGAGTTAATTTGCGGCGGCCGTGTTAAATCGGAATTTTTTTTTTCACGTTTTTTTTTTTCGGTATTTAACTTTCGCTATCGCTTCCGCCTTATCGTGATATTCGTATTTAACCAACATTTTACGTTTTTTTTTCAAAATTCGAGTTTTACGCCTATTGAAGACGTCGGACCTCCCCGTTGATGACTTATTCGCGTTCCCCGTCAGATTTTGAGTACCTTTTTGCCCTCCGCGGCCGAAACGACGCGCTTTACGTCCGCCGCCGTTGCGCGCGTTTTTTGCCTTTTTTTTTAAAATATTCGAGTTTTAGCCCTTTTCGAGGGGTCTGCCCTCCCCGTTTGCCCCTTATTCACGTTCCCCGCTAAATCTATAGGCCGTACTTCCTCCGGGACGAGTCCCGGGGCCGCGGGACGACGCCGAGAGCCGAGTGCCCATATCGCCGCCGTCGAGTGGGTAATACTATATACAGGCATAAATACGTGCGTTGGAGGGTTCGATTTCAACGTCCGAGGGTGGCGGAGCCGGTCGTCCGCTGCCCAAAGCGGTGGGATCGCTGGCTCAAAAGCCCTCTGCGGACGCTGGGACCGCGTTCGTAATTCGCCGGGACGTTGAAACGGCTTAAGAGTCATAGATTCGACGCCAGTTATCAACTCAGTAGGTAGGTAGGTAGGTAAGGCGTCGGTACGGAAGACCTGGGGTCGTGGTTTCGATGCCGGCCGCCGGGAGTTAATTTGCGGCGGCCGTGTTAAATCGGAATTTTTTTTTCCACATTTTTTTTTTTGTCATTTTCCTTTCGCTATCATTTTCGCCTTATCATATTATATATTCGTATTGAACGAAAATTTTACCTTTTTTTTCAAAATTCGAGTTTTACCCCTTTCGAAGACGTCGGACCTCCCCCTTGATGACTTAATCGCGTTCTCCGCTAAATGTATTGACCGCCTGTGGCTGTACTTCGTTCGCGAACAGCGAGATCGGACGGCGTCGTTATTATTATGTACAGGCATATATTATATATATATGCGTCGAAGCGTTCGATTTTATATTTTACAGACTTTTGCCTACTCGGTCTCGGTGACGCCGTGAGCTACTCATATCGGTATACATATATATTTGATACACGATATAGCCACAGAAGGTACTGTAGGTACATGTATACTTAATTAAATAAACGCCTAAATGTTAAGAGTTGATACGGTCGTTGGGTTAGTTGAATTATATAATAATATCCTAGCTCGAGTCGACGATGGATGTGACGGAAACGTTCGAATACTTCAACGCAGAGTGCATTACAATACATATATTATTATTGATCGATTGGTCGGTATGACTATACCACGGGTAGGTATATTTTGTATGCCACACTAAATTTTTGTTTACCAAATTTGATTCACCTAAAAACTGTAATTTATTATTTACCTTTTGATTATCTATTTATTAATTTGATTTTATGCTCATGATTAAATACACAATACCTACCTACATAAGTAATACCAAATAGTATAGCCATATCATTATACAATTTAACTTTATATTAATGATTACCAGTTCTGACTCACCTAAAAACTGCAATATAGTATGTACCTACTACATAGTAAAGAGCATAAAATCAAATTAATAAACAGTTAATTTAAAGGTAAATAACAAATTGATAATAACGAATTGCAACAGATTCTAAATAATATTAATACAATAACAAAATATAACTTATGGAATATATGGGACGGTTCTTTTATACTTGAATTAGACAATAGTAATATAATTTACCTACATTGTATAATATGTAGGTAGTACTAAATATATTACAGTTTTTAGGGCAGTTGATTGTTTGAGGTAATATAATTTGCTAATTATAAATTGTATGTATGATACAAAGCTGCTGCAGATACTATATAGTACAATAATTATTATGAACTTATAGATCTTAATGTATTTAATTAAATTCTGGCAGTTAAATTGTATAAAGATATGGCTATACTATTTGATATTACTTATGTAGGTAGGTTTAGTTATGAGTATTAAGTGATCAATTAGACTATTTGATAAATAATTAGCTACATTTATTAAGCATTGTTTGATAGGTTCAATCATTAGCATAAAATCAAATTAATAAAATATAACAAATATACACAGCTAATGCTTTTATTATCTTATAATAACTAAACTAAATGTTAAAACTTCATTCATTACAGATTTTTGGTGAGTCAAATTTGTTGTAGCATACAAAGATGATACAGATTTTAAATAATACAATATTAATAAAGAAAATAAAAATGTATGTATTTAATTAAAGTCTGGAAATTAAATTGTATGATTATATGACTATATACTATTTGAAACAACTTATATAGGTAGGTTTAATTATGAGTATTATATGAAATCAACTATTTAATACATAATAAATTAATTACTCGAATAGACAATAGTAACATAACTAATGTACATGCATACTATGTTGTGCTAAATATATTACAGTTCAAGTGAGTTTATTTACCCCGTAAAGAGCATAAAATCAAATTAATAAACAGTTAATTTAAAGGTAAATAACAAATTGATATACACAGCTATTGCTTTTATTGTCTACCTTTATTGAGCAATATTTATTGGACTCGATTATGTGGTTAAATATTAAATATGTAATACCTATACTATGCAGTAGGTACTTAATATATTACAGTTTTTAGGTTAGTCAAATTTGGTAATCATAAATTTACTGCAACAGATTCTAAATAATACAATAACAAAATAGAACTTATGGAATATATGGGACGGTTCTTTTATACTTGAATTAGACAATAGTAATATAATTTACCTACATGTATACTATGAAGGTAGTACTAAATATATTAAAATTTTTATGGCAGTTGATTCTTTGAGGTAATATGATTTGCTAATTATAAATTTTATGTATGATGCATAGCTGCTGCATATACTATATAATACAATAATAATTATTATAAACTAATAGATCTACATGTATTTAATTAAATTCTGGCAGTTAAATTGTATAATGATATGGCTATACTATTCGATATTACTTATGTAGGTAGGTTTAGTTATGAGTAGCAAGTGATCAATTAAACTATTTGATAAATTGTTAGCTACATTTATTAAGCATCGTTTGATAGGTTCAATCTTTAGCATAAAATCAAATTAATAAAAAACAAATATACACAGCTATTGCTTTTATTATCTATGTTTATAAAGCAACACTCCCATATCGTTTGACATGGGCTCGAATATTAAATATTAAAAATATAATATACTATGTAGTGGGTACTACAGTTTTTAGGTGAGTCAAATTTGGTGTAAAATACTAACGATGCTACAGATTTTAAATAATACAATATAAATAAACATAGGAAGTAAAAATGTATGTATTTAATTAAGGTCTGGAAATTAAATTGTATGATTATATGACTATATACTATTTGAAACAACTTAAATAGGTAGGTTTAATTATGAATATTATATGAAAAACTATTTAATACATAATAAATTAATTACTTGAATAGACAATAGTAACATAACTAACGTATAGTATGTTGTGCTCAATATATTACAGTTCAAGTGAGTTAATTGGTTGAAGTAATGTATTATGATATGACTATACTATATGGATAGGTTTTGAGCCCATGTCAAACGATTATGTGGTTAAATATTAAATATATAATAAAATATTTCAGTTTTTAGGTGAGTCAAATTATGTATATTAATAGACAAAAAATAACATATTATGTATTTAATTAAATTCTGGCAGTTAAATTGTATTATGATATGACTATACCATTAAACTATTTAATAATTAATATTTAATTAATACTATTTTATTATCTACACATTTATTGAGTGACCCCCCTATATTATTTAACAAGGGCTGCATTATATGGTTCTTTACTTGAATAGACAATAGTACAATATAACTATATAGTACCCACTTAATTCATTACAGTTTTTAGGTGACTTGATTGGTTGAGGAAATTAAAAATTATAATGCTGCAGATACCATATAATACAATATTAATAAACAAATAGATTTTCATATATTTCAGTAAAATCTGGTAGTTAAATTGTATAATGATATGCCTATACTGTTTGATATTGCTTATGTATAGATACGTTTAGTAAATATTGTTTTTAAATAAGTAATTGATTAACAACAATAATTAATTTAGCGGCGTAAAGTCGTTATTACTATATACAGGCTTTAATATATGCGTCGGAGGGATATATTTTTTTGCGCATTACGGTTTAAGAGTCATAGATTTGACTTCAGTTTTCAACTCGATAGGTAGGTAGGTAGGTTTAGGCGTATGTGCGGATGACCCGGGGTCGTGGTTTCGATGCCGGTCGCCGGGATTGAAGATAATTTGCGGCGGCCCTGTTAATTCGGAATTTTTTTCTCGCGTTTTTTTTTTTCGTTATTTACCTTTCGCTATCACTTCCGCCTTATCACTTTTGACGAATTTTTTCAAAATGTCTTCAAAATTCGTGGTTTAACGCCTTCGTGCACCTCGGACGGCCCCGTTCGGACCTTATTCGCGTTCCCCGTTAAATTTTGAGCAAGACGACGTGCGATAGGAGTTCCGCCGTCGCCCGCGTTTTTCGATAATTTTTTCGAAAAGTCGAGTTTTAACCGTTTTGGAAACGTCTCACCTCCCCGTCGACGCGATATTCGCGTTCCCAGCTAAATTTACAGGCCGCAGGACGCCGCCGTCGAGTGGGTATTACTATATACAGGCATAAATACGTGCGTCAGAAGGTTCGATTTTTTTCGCGAATCTCGCCGTTTCGACGTCCGAAGACAGCGGAGCACGTCGTCCGCTTCCCGACGCGATCGCGTCCCCCTTTACGCGCCCTTTGAAGGACGTCGAAACCACGTTCGTAATTCGCCGGGACGGCGAAACGGCTTAAGAGTCATAGATTCGACACCAGTTTTCATCTCAGTAGGTAAGGCGTAGGTGCGGATGACCCGGGGTCGTGGTTTCGATGCCGGCAGCCGGGATTGAAGATATTTTGCGGCGGCCGTGATAATCCGTATTTTTTTTTCCGTTATTTACTTTTGCTATCACTTCCGCCTCTATTATTCGTAATTAACGAAAATTTCAATATTTTTTTCGAAATTCGAGTTTTACCTCCTTTTCGAACTCCATACAGTTCCGTTGAAACCTTATTCGCGTTCCCTCCTAGATGTATAGGCTGCTCGCGGCCGCGCTTCTTTCGCGACGAGTCCCGGGGGCCGATTGACATCGCGGAGAGCTCCACCGTCGTGTCGCTATTACTATCTTATACAGGCTTGAATATATGCGCCCGAAATGTTTTGAATTTATTACTTAATTTTGTGTTTTCGGCGACAGTAATGAACGTTGTCCGCTATCCGACACGGTCGGATTGCATACCTGACGACGTGACCCGGCCGTCGCATATTGTCTGCTATCCGACGAAGTCGGATTGCCTACTCGGACCACTGAGGTGACTGACCTGCTAGACACCCTAAAAAGACGATGGCTATATGATTTGCATAGAATCCCGAAATGTTTTGAATTTTTTTTTCCGTTTTCGGTGGCAGTAATGAAAGTTGTCCGCGATGCGACGCAGTCGGATTGCATACCTGACGACGTAACCCAGCCGTCGCACATTGTCCGCTATCTGACGAAGTCGGATTGCCTACCCTTATTACTACGCGAACGTCATTCGAGGTTTGACCTGCTAGACACCCTAAAAAGACGATGGCTATATGATTTGCATAGAATCCCAAAATGTTTTGAATTTTTTTTCACGTAATTATTTTTTCCATTTTCGGTGACAGTAATGAACGTTGTCCGCGATTCGACGCAGTCGGATTGCATACCTGACGAAGTTACGCAGCCGTCGCACATTGTCCGCTATCCGACGAAGTCGGATTGCCTACCCGCACCACTGAGGTGACTGACCTGCTAGACACCCTAAAAAGACGATGGCTATATGATTTGCATAGAATCCCGAAATGTTTTGAATTTTTTTTTCCGTTTTCGGTGGCAGTAATGAAAGTTGTCCGCGATGCGACGCAGTCGGATTGCATACCTGACGACGTAACCCAGCCGTCGCACATTGTCCGCTATCTGACGAAGTCGGATTGCCTACCCTTATTACTACGCGAACGTCATTCGAGGTTTGACCTGCTAGACACCCATAAAAAGACGGAGGCTATATGATTTTCATGGACCCCCGAAATGTTTTAAAATTTTATTCACAGTAAAGAACGCTGTCCGCTATCCGACGCAGTCGGATTGCATACCTGACGACGTGACCTGGCCATCGCATATTGTCTGCTATCCGACGAAGTCGGATTGCCTACTCGGACCACAAAGGTGACTGACCTGCTAGACACCCTAAAAAGACGATGGCTATATGATTTGCATAGAATCCCGAAATGTTTTGAATTTTTTTTTCCGTTTTCGGTGGCAGTAATGAACGTTGTCCGCGATTAGACGCAGTCGGATTGCATACCTGACGACGTAACCCAGCCGTCGCACATTGTCGGATGCCTTATTACTACAGTGAACGTCATTCGAGGTGACTGACTTGCTAGACACCCATAAAAAGACTGAGACTATATGATTTTCATGGACCCCCGAAATGGTTTAAAATTTTTTTCACGGTAAAGAACGCTGTCCGCTATCCGACGCAGTCGGATTGCATACCTGACGACGTGACCCGACAGTCGCATATTATCTGCTTTCCGACGAAGTCAGATTGCCTACTCGGACCACCGAGTTGAATCAGCAGGTCGCTAGACACCCTAAAAAGACGGTGGCTATATGATTTGCATAGAAGCCCGAAATGTTTTGAATTTTATTACTTAATTTTCCGTTTTCGGTGACAGTAATGAACGTTGTCCGCGATTCGACGCAGTCGGATTGCCTACCCTTATTACTACGGCGAACGTCATTCGAGGTGACTGACCTGCTAGACACCCATAAAAAGACGGCGGCTATATGATTTTCATGGACCCCCGAAATGTTGTACAATTTTTTTCACGTTTTGAACGTTGCATACCTGTTGCCGAGACATATAAGTCCAACGTCGAGGTAGGTGACTGACCCGCTAGACCCCAAATAAATCGAGGTGGCTATATGATTATCCGAAATATTTGATTTCTATTATTTGATTTTGCGTTTTTGAAGGCAGTAAAAAACTTACAGCTCTCCGGTTAACTAATCCACTATCCTTCTCACTAATCCATCATTCTTTTCATTAATCCAACATCCTTATCAGCAATCCAAAATCCTTATCACTTATCCACTTTTCTTATCAATATCCACCGTTCTTATCATAACACTCATAACCGACATCGGTTGACGATCAGACCACAAGACCACTGCGGCTTCCGACATCGAAAACACTCTTTACCGACACCGGTAGAAGACGCGCTTTACGTCCGCTGCCGTCGCGCGCGTTTTTTGCCTTTTTTTTTCGAGAATTCGAGTTTTAGCCCTCTTCGAGGCGTCCGCCCTCCCCGTTTGCCCCTTATTCGCGTTCCCCGCTAAATTTGTAGGCCGCGCGCGGCCGTACTTTCACCGGTACGATTCCCGGGGCCGCGGGACGGCGCCGAGAGTCGAGTGCCGATATCGCCGCCGTCGAGTAGGTATTACTATATACAGGCATAAATACGTGCGTCAGAGGGTCCGATATTTTTCGCGAATATCGCGTTTTCGACGTCCGAGGGTGGCGGAGCCGGTCGTCCGCTGCCCGAAGCCGCGGGATCGCCGGCTCGATAGCCCTCTGCGGACGTCGAATCCGCGTTCGTAATTCGCCGGGACGGCGAAACGGCTTAAGAGTCATAGATTCGACACGAGTCTTCAACTCGGTAGGTAGGTAGGCAGGTAAGGCGTCGGTGCGGATGACCCGGGGGTCGTGGTTTCGATGCCGGACGCCGGGATTGAAAATAATTTGCGGCGGCCGTGTTAGTTCGGAATTCTTTTTTTCGCGTTTTTTTTTTTCGGTATTTAACTTTCGCCATCGCTTCCGCCTTATCGTGATATTCGTATTTAACCAACATTTTACGTTTTTTTTTCAAAATTCGAGTTTTACGCCTATCGAAGACGTCAGACCTCCCCGTTGATGACTTATTCGCGTTCCCCGTCAGATTTTGAGTACTTTTTTGCCCTCCGCGGCCGAGACGACGCGCTTTACGTCCGCCGCCGTTGCGCGCGTTTTTTGCCTTTTTTTTCAAATATTCGAGTTTTAGCCCTTTTCGAGGGGTCTGCCCTCCCCGTTTGCCCCTTATTCGTGTTCCCCGCTAAATTTCTAGGCCGCGCGCCACCGTACTTTCTCCTGTACGAGTCCCGGGGCACCAGTTTCCAACTCAGTATGTAGGTAGGTAGGTGAGGCGTTAGTGCGGATGACCCGGTGTCGTGGTTTCGATGCCGGCCGCCGGGATTGAAGTTAATTTGTGGCGCTCGTGTAATAACGGACCTCTTTTTTCGCCTTTTATAATTCTGACTCCCCGTTTGACCGATTGACGTCGCGGTGAGCGCATGAAAATAAATGAATTAGGCTTGAATATATGCGACGAAGAGCATTTTTTTCACGCGATTTTTCAAATATATGTATATAGATATACATATCATGCTTAATGTTTATGTAGGTCGTATAGGTTCTTATTATCCTACACGTGTATCTGATAAAAGACACCAATATACTAAACACGTATATCGTATGGTAACTTAATAATATTATATCATGTACCTACATAATAAATATATAAACATAACGGTCACGATGTTTTCGTTGGGTCGGTACCGAATGTCTTGACACATAATAATTATTATAATAACTATTACTTCAAGTGTAGGTATACCAATTTGCGTTCAATTGTACACTAATGACGTAGGTAAATATAAGTACGTTAGGTTAGGTGGTTGTTTTTTCTTATTATTATTGTGTGCGTACATACCCACAATACAATAATAGGTGTAAGTGTTTATGCATGCGTGAGAAATATTAAAAGTGGACCATCAATATTATACAGTGCACAATACTACGCGCGATAATACAGTACGACCGTTATTATACGCAACATTATACGCTTTGCGTGGGGTGGAGTGGAGCCGTGGGGGGACAACTTTGGCGACGCGAAACGCGCCCGTGTCAACCTGCCTCATCTCGTGACCGGCGCTCTTGCAACGTACATCAAATCTCACCGAAAAGCCTAATACGTTGTATTATTTAATATTCAGTGCTTTTCTTTGAGTTTTGTTGTTCTGCATTGGGCGCTTTTCACAAACCGGTGAGTAAACTTTTATATCTACTACTACTATATTATACTATTTAGATAGATAAACTACAGGTGTATTCGTGGCGGCGGCGCGTATCGCCAACGAACATATTTTCACCGCCTACAGACATCGTTCTCCGCTGCTCACGGCGCATTTCGAGTTTTTTTCGTACACTTTGAATACCTACAACGTTAATTAAACCGCATTCGTATTAGCTGAATACGTATTAGACGTGTAAGTCCGTTGGCCGTTTCGGCGCGTTGCCATTGCGGACACGTGTTTTACGGTTAATTCATAATATTGTGCTACTGCGAGCTGGGTATGTAATTTTTCGTATTTTTCTATTTTTTATGTACATCATGTAAGCCGGTGTGTACCTATTAATTCTAAAAATAACACACGATACTCATACATCACCGCTGATAACAAACTGTATCAGTCGTTTTTTTTTTACCACGAGGTTTTCATAATATTCAGTATTTACTTTTCACTTATTATTATTCCTATTATTATAATATGTTCGTTCGTGATGATGTTTTTAGGCTATTCAAAATGGTCAAACGCTGTGCTTTATGCGGAGTTGTGGACAACATCGATGACGTTTCCGTACACAGGTATTTCACACAACACGTTGATACATATCGATATATATATTATAATAAATAATGTGTCGCCTCTTAGATTTCCAACTGCCGTACATCGTCGTATTGAGTGGGTGGCATTTGTGGTGGACCATGGTTTTCCCGTGAACCAAACATCTCAGCTGTGTTCGAGGCATTTCGTCCCCGGTGTCGACTACGCTGTGGGAAACGCGCGGCGCCGCCGTCTGTGGCCCATGGCAGTGCCTTCTTTGGTGAGTGTGTTCAATAAATATCATTTCATTGCAGTACACCATGACGGTATGCCCGTCTGACTGGACTTCTAATACTGTTGTATACTCTCGTGAGTTTGATGTACCTACTGTGTATTTCAAACCTAACTTAATTTCATAACTTAACTCAATGGCATTCAAGCTTTTTGTTGTAACATAATACACATGACCTCACAAAAGTATACTTCTAGACCTTATAAATACGGTTTAATACACAATATCAAGTGAATGACATATTATAACAAAATTCATGATATTACACTCATTTGGATCACATATCTTCATTATTTCAAGTTTGATCAATTTTCACAACATTTACAATTTCTGCAGTGCTAATTTCATTTCATTTGTTTACGTTTATTCCATAGTATGTAATTTTTAAAGTTAAGCCAATGACAATGAGTAGTACCCAACCTGCGGTTAAAATTCCTTACATGCTTAATTATTCACTGTGCTCTTAGATGCATATCATTGTTTCTGTACTCTACTATACTACCATACTATACTGGCTCGGTACAACATTCTTGAAAACTAAATGTCTATTTTATCATAAAACTTTCATTCAACTTATTATATTATGATTAAATTGTAGAATAACTTGAACGACATTCAATTGTGTTACTGCTGTTTCAGATTTCAAACACTTTGCTTATCAAACACTGGGTAAAGCTTATTTTACCTAGATTAACTCATAACTATACTAATATATCAACTTTTACTATAGAACACTTAAGGTTTTCTCACATAAATTTACATTTTCTTAATGTTACTACTACACAAAGTAGGTATTACTAGAGACTCCTAACTAACCTCTCCTTTTTTTGTGAACTGTGTACTGGATAAGTGTTTTATAATTTCACATATTGCCGTACTGTTAGCAATGTTAAGATTATTTTAATACTTTCTCTCCTTTATTTATACAACTAACTTTGTTTGTACTACGGTGTAACATATTTACTACTGATGTGTGTTATATCAATACTTAGTGGTGATAAATATAGGTGTGCTTGATTTTATCACATTGAAGACTCTTTAAAAAATAACACCACATATATGATTTCATATTCAACCTTACATTCAACTTATCATATAATGATTTCATATAAATGCACTTATTGCATACGAGTACCTACACTTACTGTTATAGAGTGCAATACATTTTTTAAATGTAAGTCGTTATTGTTGTTGTTACAGTAATACCTAACCAACACAAGATTGAACACACAATCATTAAAATGTTTTCTTTTTATTGTTGTAAGTTAAAGTTCTGTATTAAATAACACATTTTTTTTTCTACTATTACTACTACTACTACTACTACTACTACTACTACTACTACTACTACTACTACTTACTACTGAACTAGGCCATTTGTAAGTTGTGTACTAGATAAGTATTTTATTAGTATTTTATTTTAATACTTAATACAACATTGTACTGATGTTAGGATGGACAGAGCTTAGATTTAGGCGTAGTCACACACATTATTTTGTACAACTCTTTGAAAAATGATCTGGACTACAACATGTATACTTTTATACTTTTATACAGTGCAATACAGTTTTACAACGTTTCAAAGTTATTGTTGTTAGAAAGATTATTAGTATGTGTGAAACAACTTAAATATTCTTCTGTGGATTTCTTTGTTCTATGATTGGTACTTGTAAATACAACAGATATCTTAACCTAGAGCATTGTACTGATGTTATTTAGGTAGACCTTTTTCTCTTGAAAATCTCTTAACAACATTTATCTTATACTATCTATATTGTTGTATTGATGTTTTACACACCTTCAATGGCATTTAGTAGTATTATACAAGTTCTACGGTTACAGTTAGTTATTATATTATTATAGGCATTTGGAAAGTTTTCTTACACAGTTAATATACATTACTTTGTAATGTATAGTTAATTATATTCAATATTTTATTGGTGTTTGACCACCAATTGTCATTACAATGTTTGTATATTATAATACATTTAAACGCCTATGTCAAGAACTTTGTGATTTATATCAGTATGAATTATTTTAAATAATAGTCCAAATATCAGTTAGTTTCAAGTAGACTGTATTGTTATGTTTGTATTATTTTTACTGTGATAGGTAACGTTTTAATTGTATCATCAATATTTTACTAGCTACCTTATTATTATTATTACCTACCTATTACACTCTAAGCTATTTTACCTCTCATCACTTAGAATTACTGGTAATTTGTAAATAATTTGTAACGTCTATGTAAGAATAAAAATAATATTGCAAGGCGAATCATGACTTATATTTAATAGCCTAAAGTTTTATTTGTATCGTCACCGTATTATAATGACACATCAGTATTGGTTGGTGTTCTTTGTATTACACTACCTATTTTTGTGATACACATCTACCAATGGCACAAACTATTCAAATACATAATTACACAAGTGAACATATCACATCAGACCCCTAGAAATTGTACATCTAACACATAGGCTACTCATATTATTATACTCTAATATTACTACTATTAACTAATGTGTTAACCATGATTATTATATTAAGGTAAGAAATAAAAACAAGACATGTGAAAAAAAAAGTTTTTATTCATGAGATCTGAAAAATATTAGAGGAAAAAATATTGTTAGGATAATGGCATTACAAAAAAATTATCCAATTGACTACTTACGGTGTTGAAATTATTAGCGCCTCCAGCTGCCGCAACGCCGAATCACACGAGCCACCAGCCATCGATTCATACAACGTCTACAATTTATATAAACAAATTAAACATGGCATTAAAAGGTATTCTCAAATTCACAACTAACTGTGGTCTCTCCAATACCACATGTGTGCATTCATATCTTACAATTTTGTATTTATTTAGCACTATTAGGATTAAAAATATTACTTACGGTTGATGCCATCGGGGTTGATATTCCGATAGGTTGGGGACCGGGAGTCTGAGTGCGTGTCGACCTTGCACTCAGACTCCGCGGCGGCCTTACCCTAACGGAACTCAACCCTCCACGTTGTGTGGCTGGTGCTCTCCTAGGTGTTTGTGGGGCTATAAATATAACAAACGTTATTAATTTAATTTTAATTTTATTATGAAAATGCGATATACACTCACCGAGGCATTGCCGGACAGTGTGCCCCATTTTATTGCATCTATAACATCCTGAAACACGATGTAGGCGTTAATTAATAGTAAACTTTTAAATTTTCCTATCACCTATGTACTTACGGCGTTTGGGGGGTGCCTTTCGCGGCGGTTGATGGCGATGGCGTGCGGCGACGGCGGTCTCGGCCGGCGGTGCAGGGGCGGCGGTGCTCATGTTTAGTGTTTGCACCGCCGCATTGAAGTTGATCTTTATATAATTCATTCTAAAAAGAAAAAAGATGCAACATTTACAGTATGTCAGCGCAATATATTTGTTTTTTCTATATTGGTCTCCCCGACCTGTGCAACGTAGACACAGTATAGATATTTAACAACTTTGCCGGAAAGCGTGGACAGGTGCTTACAAAAAATCTAAGTTTAAACATTAAATATTTTAATTTTCTGACGGAAAGCATTTGTTACATTATACTGATTGATAAATACCTGCGATCTGCGGTGAACGTTTTAAAAAAAAAAATTAAATTAATAATACAAAATATACTCACGTGTTGTCCGTCGGACGGCAGTCGGATGTTTAAGAACGGTTTGTGGGACGTCGGCGCAGTTAATTGTCAACGCAGGTAACCCATGCAGGTAACAAATTGATTAATTGACATTATATCGACATTGATTGATACACACGCAAACATGATTTTCAAAAATTCCCGCCTTCGACAAAATACCGACTATTACTTATAACGACAACAATTACTTATTACTACGGCGAACGTCATTAGAAGTGACTGACCTGCTAGACACCCAAAAAAATACGGCGACTAAATGATTTGCACGGACGCCCGAAATATTTTGAATTTTTTTCATGTAAATTATTACTTAATTTTGCGTTTTCGGTGACAGTTATGAACGCTGTCCGCGATTCGACGCAGTCGGATTGCATACCTGACAACGTGACCCGGCCGTTGCACATTGTCCGCTATCCGACGAAGTCGGATTGCCTACCTGCACCACTGAGGTGACTGACCTGCTAGACACCCTAAAAAGACGGTGTCTATATGATTTGCATAAAAGCCCGAAATGTTTTACTTTTTTTTTTCACAGTAAAGAAAGCTGTCCGATATCCGACGCAGTCGGATTGCATACCTGACGACGTGACCCGGCCGTCGCATATTGTCTGCTACTCGGACCACTAAGGTGACTGACCTCCTAGACACCCTTAAAAGACGGTGGCTATATGATTTGCATAGAAGCCCGAAATGTTTTGAATTTTATTACTTAATTTTCCGTTTTCGGTGACAGTAATGAACGTTGTCCGCGATTCGACGCAGTCGGATTGCCTACCCTTATTACTACGGCGAACGTCATTCGAGGTGACTGACCTGCTAGACACCCATAAAAAGACGGCGGCTATATGATTTTCATGGACCCCCGAAATGTCTTACAATTTTTTTCACGTTTCACGTTTTGAACGTTGCATACCTGTTGCCGAGACATATAAGTCTAACGTCGAGGTAGGTGACTGACCCGCCAAACCCCAAATAAATCGAGGTGGCTATATGATTATCCGAAATATTTGAATTCTATTACTTGATTTTGCGTTTTTGAAGGCAGTAAAAAACTTACAGCTCTCCGGTTAACTAATCCACTATCCTTCTCACAAATCCACCATTCTTTTCATTAATCCAACATCCTTATCAGCAATCCAAAATCCTTATCACTTATCCACTTTTCTTATCAATATCCACCGTTCTTATCATAACACTCATAACCGACATCGGTTGACGACCAGACCACAAGACCACTGCGGCATCCGACATCGACAACACTCCTCACCAACCACGGGGGGTCTGGGGGTCTCCCCCAGCGACGCTCGGAGAGCTAGTCTTATAGTATAAAACGAAGACCCGTGTGGCGCCTCCTATGTCGATTTTCCGTACCAGCGTAAGAGACTACCAATGAAAAAATTCGACGGGCGGTCTCCCGTCGGCGGCGGAGCCGTCGCCGCGTTATCACTCCTTCTTATCACTTTTCGCGATTTCTTTCGATATTTTCAAAATTTCTTCACATTTCGAGTTTTACCCCCCCCTGGGGTTCCCCGAGCGGCCCCGTTCGGACCTTATTCGCGTTCCCCGCTAAATTTACGTACCGCGCGCGGCCGTACTTTTTTCCCGGCGGGCCCGCCGCGGTGGCGATTACGTGCAAACCGTCCGCCGCCGTCGCGCGCGTTTTTCGCCTTTGTTTTCAAGAATTCGAGTTTTAGCCCTTTTCGAGGCGTCCGCCTTTCCCGTTTGCCACTTATTCGCGTTCCCCGTTACATTTATAGGTCGCGCGCGGCCGTACTCGAATATTTTAGAGCGCCGCGGCGTAGAGAACGATAGCGGAAAGCGCGGCGTCGTCGCCGTCTTACCGATTTTTTCGACTAAAGTCGCGTCTCGCCGCTCTCTCAAAAGTCTCACCTCCCCATCGATATTCGCGTTCCCAGCTAAATTTATAGGCCGCGCGCGGCCGTACTTCGTCCGAGACGAGTCCCGGGGCCGCGGAACGACGCCGAGAGCAGAGCGCCGATATCGCCGCCGTCGAGTAGGTATTACTATATACAGGCATAAATACGTGCGTCGGAGGGTCCGATTTTTTTTCGCGAATATCGCGTTTTCGACGTCCGGGGGTGGCGGAGCCTGTCGTCCGCCGCCCGAAGCGGTGGGATCGCCGGCTCAAAAGCCCTCCGCGGACGCCGGGACCGCGTTCGCGATTCGCCGGGACGGCGAAACCGCTTAAGAGTCATAGATTCGACACAAGTTTTCAACTCGGTAGGTAGGTAGGTAGGTAAGGCGTCGGTGCGGTTGACCCGGGGGTCGTGGTTTCGATGCCGGCCGCCGGGAATTTCGTTAATTTGCGGCGGCCGTGATATTTCGGAATTTTTTTTTTTCTTGTTTTTTTTTTTGTCATTTTCCTTTCGCCATCACTTTCGCCTTATCGTGATATACGGATTTGACGAAAATTTGACGTTTTTTTTTTTAAATTCGAGTTTCACCCCTTTTGAAGACGTCGGACCTCCCCGTCGAAGACTTATTCACGTTCCCTGCTAAATTTATAGGCCGCGCGCGGCCGTACTTCGTCCGGTACAAGTCCCGGGTCCGCGGGACGACGCCGAGAGCCGAGTGCGGAGAACGCCGCCGTCGAGTGGGTATTACTATATACAGGCATAAATACGTGCGTCGGAAGGTTCGATTTTTTTCACGAATATCGCGTTTTTGACGTCCGGGAGTGGCGGAGCCGGTCGTCCGCTGCCCGAAGCCGTGGGATCGCCGGCTGAAAAGCCCTCTGCAAACGCCGGGAAAGCGTTCGTGATTCGCCGGGACGGCCAAACCGCTTAAGAGTCATAGATTCGACACCAGTTTTCAACTCAGTAGGTAGGTAGGTAGGTTTAGGCGTATGTGCGGATGATCCGGGGGTCGTGGTTTCGATGCCGGCCGCCGGGATTGGAGATAATTTGCGGCGGCCGTGTTAATCCGGAATTTTTTTTTCACGTTTTTTTTTTCGTTATTTTCCTTTCGCTATCACTTCCGCCTTATCGTGATATTCGTATTTAACCAACATTTTACGTTTTTTTTTTTCAAAATTCGAGTTTTACGCCTATTGAAGACGTCGGACCTCCCCGTTGATGACTTATTCGCGTTCCCCGTCAGATTTTGAGTACCTTTTTGCCCTCCGCGGCCGAGACGACGCGCTTTACGTCCGCCACCGTTGCGCGCGCGTTTTTTGCCTTTTTTTTTAAATATTCGAGTTTTAGCCCTTTTCGAGGGGTCTGCCCTCCCCGTTTGCCCCTTATTCACGTTCCTCGCTAAATCTATAGGCCGTACTTCCTCCGGGACGAGTCCCGGGGCCGCGGGACGACGCCGAGAGCCGAGTGCCCATATCGCCGCCGTCGAGTGGGTAATACTATATACAGGCATAAATACGTGCGTCGGAGGGTTCGATTTCAACGTCTGAGGGTGGCGGAGCCGGTCGTCCGCTGCCCAAATCTTATAGTATAAAACAGAAACCCGAGGGCGCAGCCTGTGGCGAATTTCCGAACTGACTTAGTGAATTTTGGTGGGAAAACGGGTTCCCGGCGTTATCACTCCTTCTTATCACTTTTCGCGATTTTTTTCAACATTTTTGCAGATTTTCGAGTTTTACCCCCCCGGGGTCCCCGGGCGGCCCCGTTCGGACCTTATTCGCGTTCCCCGCTAAATTTACGTACCGCGCGCGGCCGCGATTTTTTCCCGACGGGCCCTCCGCGGCCGAGAAGACGCGCTTTACGTCCGCCGCCGTCGCCCGCGTTTTTCGCCTTTGTTTTCAAGAATTCGAGTTTTAGCCCTTTTCGAGGCGTCCGCCTTTCCCGTTTGCCCCTTATTCGCGTTCCCCGTTACATTTATAGGTCGCGCGCGGCCGTACTCGAATATTTTAGGGCGCCGCGGCGTAGAGAACGATAGCGGAAAGCGCGGCATCGTCGCCGTCTTACCGATTTTTCCGACTTTTTCGACTAAAGTCGCGTCTCACCGCTCTCTCAAAAGTCGCACCTCCCCGTCGACGCGATATTCGCGTTCCCCGCTAAATTTACAGGTTGCACGCGGCCGTACTTCGTCCAGTACGATTCCCGGGGCCGCGGTACGGCGCCGAGAGTCGAGTGCCGATATCGCCGCCGTCGAGTAGGTATTACTATATACAGGCATAAATACATGCGTCGGAGGGTTATATTTTTTTCGCGAATATCGCGTTTTCGACGTCCGAGGGTGGCGGAGCCGGTCGTCCGCTGCCCGAAGCCGTGGGATCGCCGGCTCAAAAGCCCTCTGCGGACGCTGGGACTGCATTCGTAATTCGCCGCGACGTTGAAACGGCTTAAGAGTCATAGATTCGACGCCAGTAATCAACTCAGTAGGTGGGTAGGTAGGTTAGGCGTCGGTACGGAAGACCTGGGGTCGTGGTTTCGATGCCGGCCGCCGGGAGTTAATTTGCGGCGGCCGTGTTAAATCGGAATTTTTTTTTTCACGTTTTTTTTTTCGGTATTTAACTTTCGCTATCGCTTCCGCCTTATCGTGATATTCGTATTTAACCAACATTTTACGTTTTTTTTTTCAAAATTCGAGTTTTACGCCTATTGAAGACGTCGGACCTCCCCGTTGATGACTTATTCGCGTTCCCCGTCAGATTTTGAGTACCTTTTTGCCCTCCGCGGCCGAAACGACGCGCTTTACGTCCGCCGCCGTTGCGCGCGTTTTTTGCCTTTTTTTTTAAAATATTCGAGTTTTAGCCCTTTTCGAGGGGTCTGCCCTCCCCGTTTGCCCCTTATTCACGTTCCCCGCTAAATCTATAGGCCGTACTTCCTCCGGGACGAGTCCCGGGGCCGCGGGACGACGCCGAGAGCCGAGTGCCCATATCGCCGCCGTCGAGTGGGTAATACTATATACAGGCATAAATACGTGCGTTGGAGGGTTCGATTTCAACGTCCGAGGGTGGCGGAGCCGGTCGTCCGCTGCCCAAAGCGGTGGGATCGCTGGCTCAAAAGCCCTCTGCGGACGCTGGGACCGCGTTCGTAATTCGCCGGGACGTTGAAACGGCTTAAGAGTCATAGATTCGACGCCAGTTATCAACTCAGTAGGTAGGTAGGTAGGTAAGGCGTCGGTACGGAAGACCTGGGGTCGTGGTTTCGATGCCGGCCGCCGGGAGTTAATTTGCGGCGGCCGTGTTAAATCGGAATTTTTTTTTCCACATTTTTTTTTTTGTCATTTTCCTTTCGCTATCATTTTCGCCTTATCATATTATATATTCGTATTGAACGAAAATTTTACCTTTTTTTTCAAAATTCGAGTTTTACCCCTTTCGAAGACGTCGGACCTCCCCCTTGATGACTTAATCGCGTTCTCCGCTAAATGTATTGACCGCCTGTGGCTGTACTTCGTTCGCGAACAGCGAGATCGGACGGCGTCGTTATTATTATGTACAGGCATATATTATATATATATGCGTCGAAGCGTTCGATTTTATATTTTACAGACTTTTGCCTACTCGGTCTCGGTGACGCCGTGAGCTACTCATATCGGTATACATATATATTTGATACACGATATAGCCACAGAAGGTACTGTAGGTACATGTATACTTAATTAAATAAACGCCTAAATGTTAAGAGTTGATACGGTCGTTGGGTTAGTTGAATTATATAATAATATCCTAGCTCGAGTCGACGATGGATGTGACGGAAACGTTCGAATACTTCAACGCAGAGTGCATTACAATACATATATTATTATTGATCGATTGGTCGGTATGACTATACCACGGGTAGGTATATTTTGTATGCCACACTAAATTTTTGTTTACCAAATTTGATTCACCTAAAAACTGTAATTTATTATTTACCTTTTGATTATCTATTTATTAATTTGATTTTATGCTCATGATTAAATACACAATACCTACCTACATAAGTAATACCAAATAGTATAGCCATATCATTATACAATTTAACTTTATATTAATGATTACCAGTTCTGACTCACCTAAAAACTGCAATATAGTATGTACCTACTACATAGTAAAGAGCATAAAATCAAATTAATAAACAGTTAATTTAAAGGTAAATAACAAATTGATAATAACGAATTGCAACAGATTCTAAATAATATTAATACAATAACAAAATATAACTTATGGAATATATGGGACGGTTCTTTTATACTTGAATTAGACAATAGTAATATAATTTACCTACATTGTATAATATGTAGGTAGTACTAAATATATTACAGTTTTTAGGGCAGTTGATTGTTTGAGGTAATATAATTTGCTAATTATAAATTGTATGTATGATACAAAGCTGCTGCAGATACTATATAGTACAATAATTATTATGAACTTATAGATCTTAATGTATTTAATTAAATTCTGGCAGTTAAATTGTATAAAGATATGGCTATACTATTTGATATTACTTATGTAGGTAGGTTTAGTTATGAGTATTAAGTGATCAATTAGACTATTTGATAAATAATTAGCTACATTTATTAAGCATTGTTTGATAGGTTCAATCATTAGCATAAAATCAAATTAATAAAATATAACAAATATACACAGCTAATGCTTTTATTATCTTATAATAACTAAACTAAATGTTAAAACTTCATTCATTACAGATTTTTGGTGAGTCAAATTTGTTGTAGCATACAAAGATGATACAGATTTTAAATAATACAATATTAATAAAGAAAATAAAAATGTATGTATTTAATTAAAGTCTGGAAATTAAATTGTATGATTATATGACTATATACTATTTGAAACAACTTATATAGGTAGGTTTAATTATGAGTATTATATGAAATCAACTATTTAATACATAATAAATTAATTACTCGAATAGACAATAGTAACATAACTAATGTACATGCATACTATGTTGTGCTAAATATATTACAGTTCAAGTGAGTTTATTTACCCCGTAAAGAGCATAAAATCAAATTAATAAACAGTTAATTTAAAGGTAAATAACAAATTGATATACACAGCTATTGCTTTTATTGTCTACCTTTATTGAGCAATATTTATTGGACTCGATTATGTGGTTAAATATTAAATATGTAATACCTATACTATGCAGTAGGTACTTAATATATTACAGTTTTTAGGTTAGTCAAATTTGGTAATCATAAATTTACTGCAACAGATTCTAAATAATACAATAACAAAATAGAACTTATGGAATATATGGGACGGTTCTTTTATACTTGAATTAGACAATAGTAATATAATTTACCTACATGTATACTATGAAGGTAGTACTAAATATATTAAAATTTTTATGGCAGTTGATTCTTTGAGGTAATATGATTTGCTAATTATAAATTTTATGTATGATGCATAGCTGCTGCATATACTATATAATACAATAATAATTATTATAAACTAATAGATCTACATGTATTTAATTAAATTCTGGCAGTTAAATTGTATAATGATATGGCTATACTATTCGATATTACTTATGTAGGTAGGTTTAGTTATGAGTAGCAAGTGATCAATTAAACTATTTGATAAATTGTTAGCTACATTTATTAAGCATCGTTTGATAGGTTCAATCTTTAGCATAAAATCAAATTAATAAAAAACAAATATACACAGCTATTGCTTTTATTATCTATGTTTATAAAGCAACACTCCCATATCGTTTGACATGGGCTCGAATATTAAATATTAAAAATATAATATACTATGTAGTGGGTACTACAGTTTTTAGGTGAGTCAAATTTGGTGTAAAATACTAACGATGCTACAGATTTTAAATAATACAATATAAATAAACATAGGAAGTAAAAATGTATGTATTTAATTAAGGTCTGGAAATTAAATTGTATGATTATATGACTATATACTATTTGAAACAACTTAAATAGGTAGGTTTAATTATGAATATTATATGAAAAACTATTTAATACATAATAAATTAATTACTTGAATAGACAATAGTAACATAACTAACGTATAGTATGTTGTGCTCAATATATTACAGTTCAAGTGAGTTAATTGGTTGAAGTAATGTATTATGATATGACTATACTATATGGATAGGTTTTGAGCCCATGTCAAACGATTATGTGGTTAAATATTAAATATATAATAAAATATTTCAGTTTTTAGGTGAGTCAAATTATGTATATTAATAGACAAAAAATAACATATTATGTATTTAATTAAATTCTGGCAGTTAAATTGTATTATGATATGACTATACCATTAAACTATTTAATAATTAATATTTAATTAATACTATTTTATTATCTACACATTTATTGAGTGACCCCCCTATATTATTTAACAAGGGCTGCATTATATGGTTCTTTACTTGAATAGACAATAGTACAATATAACTATATAGTACCCACTTAATTCATTACAGTTTTTAGGTGACTTGATTGGTTGAGGAAATTAAAAATTATAATGCTGCAGATACCATATAATACAATATTAATAAACAAATAGATTTTCATATATTTCAGTAAAATCTGGTAGTTAAATTGTATAATGATATGCCTATACTGTTTGATATTGCTTATGTATAGATACGTTTAGTAAATATTGTTTTTAAATAAGTAATTGATTAACAACAATAATTAATTTAGCGGCGTAAAGTCGTTATTACTATATACAGGCTTTAATATATGCGTCGGAGGGATATATTTTTTTGCGCATTACGGTTTAAGAGTCATAGATTTGACTTCAGTTTTCAACTCGATAGGTAGGTAGGTAGGTTTAGGCGTATGTGCGGATGACCCGGGGTCGTGGTTTCGATGCCGGTCGCCGGGATTGAAGATAATTTGCGGCGGCCCTGTTAATTCGGAATTTTTTTCTCGCGTTTTTTTTTTCGTTATTTACCTTTCGCTATCACTTCCGCCTTATCACTTTTGACGAATTTTTTCAAAATGTCTTCAAAATTCGTGGTTTAACGCCTTCGTGCACCTCGGACGGCCCCGTTCGGACCTTATTCGCGTTCCCCGTTAAATTTTGAGCAAGACGACGTGCGATAGGAGTTCCGCCGTCGCCCGCGTTTTTCGATAATTTTTTCGAAAAGTCGAGTTTTAACCGTTTTGGAAACGTCTCACCTCCCCGTCGACGCGATATTCGCGTTCCCAGCTAAATTTACAGGCCGCAGGACGCCGCCGTCGAGTGGGTATTACTATATACAGGCATAAATACGTGCGTCAGAAGGTTCGATTTTTTTCGCGAATCTCGCCGTTTCGACGTCCGAAGACAGCGGAGCACGTCGTCCGCTTCCCGACGCGATCGCGTCCCCCTTTACGCGCCCTTTGAAGGACGTCGAAACCACGTTCGTAATTCGCCGGGACGGCGAAACGGCTTAAGAGTCATAGATTCGACACCAGTTTTCATCTCAGTAGGTAAGGCGTAGGTGCGGATGACCCGGGGTCGTGGTTTCGATGCCGGCAGCCGGGATTGAAGATATTTTGCGGCGGCCGTGATAATCCGTATTTTTTTTTCCGTTATTTACTTTTGCTATCACTTCCGCCTCTATTATTCGTAATTAACGAAAATTTCAATATTTTTTTCGAAATTCGAGTTTTACCTCCTTTTCGAACTCCATACAGTTCCGTTGAAACCTTATTCGCGTTCCCTCCTAGATGTATAGGCTGCTCGCGGCCGCGCTTCTTTCGCGACGAGTCCCGGGGGCCGATTGACATCGCGGAGAGCTCCACCGTCGTGTCGCTATTACTATCTTATACAGGCTTGAATATATGCGCCCGAAATGTTTTGAATTTATTACTTAATTTTGTGTTTTCGGCGACAGTAATGAACGTTGTCCGCTATCCGACACGGTCGGATTGCATACCTGACGACGTGACCCGGCCGTCGCATATTGTCTGCTATCCGACGAAGTCGGATTGCCTACTCGGACCACTGAGGTGACTGACCTGCTAGACACCCTAAAAAGACGATGGCTATATGATTTGCATAGAATCCCGAAATGTTTTGAATTTTTTTTTCCGTTTTCGGTGGCAGTAATGAAAGTTGTCCGCGATGCGACGCAGTCGGATTGCATACCTGACGACGTAACCCAGCCGTCGCACATTGTCCGCTATCTGACGAAGTCGGATTGCCTACCCTTATTACTACGCGAACGTCATTCGAGGTTTGACCTGCTAGACACCCTAAAAAGACGATGGCTATATGATTTGCATAGAATCCCAAAATGTTTTGAATTTTTTTTCACGTAATTATTTTTTCCATTTTCGGTGACAGTAATGAACGTTGTCCGCGATTCGACGCAGTCGGATTGCATACCTGACGAAGTTACGCAGCCGTCGCACATTGTCCGCTATCCGACGAAGTCGGATTGCCTACCCGCACCACTGAGGTGACTGACCTGCTAGACACCCTAAAAAGACGATGGCTATATGATTTGCATAGAATCCCGAAATGTTTTGAATTTTTTTTTCCGTTTTCGGTGGCAGTAATGAAAGTTGTCCGCGATGCGACGCAGTCGGATTGCATACCTGACGACGTAACCCAGCCGTCGCACATTGTCCGCTATCTGACGAAGTCGGATTGCCTACCCTTATTACTACGCGAACGTCATTCGAGGTTTGACCTGCTAGACACCCATAAAAAGACGGAGGCTATATGATTTTCATGGACCCCCGAAATGTTTTAAAATTTTATTCACAGTAAAGAACGCTGTCCGCTATCCGACGCAGTCGGATTGCATACCTGACGACGTGACCTGGCCATCGCATATTGTCTGCTATCCGACGAAGTCGGATTGCCTACTCGGACCACAAAGGTGACTGACCTGCTAGACACCCTAAAAAGACGATGGCTATATGATTTGCATAGAATCCCGAAATGTTTTGAATTTTTTTTTCCGTTTTCGGTGGCAGTAATGAACGTTGTCCGCGATTAGACGCAGTCGGATTGCATACCTGACGACGTAACCCAGCCGTCGCACATTGTCGGATGCCTACCCTTATTACTACAGTGAACGTCATTCGAGGTGACTGACTTGCTAGACACCCATAAAAAGACTGAGACTATATGATTTTCATGGACCCCCGAAATGGTTTAAAATTTTTTTCACGGTAAAGAACGCTGTCCGCTATCCGACGCAGTCGGATTGCATACCTGACGACGTGACCCGACAGTCGCATATTATCTGCTTTCCGACGAAGTCAGATTGCCTACTCGGACCACCGAGTTGAATCAGCAGGTCGCTAGACACCCTAAAAAGACGGTGGCTATATGATTTGCATAGAAGCCCGAAATGTTTTGAATTTTATTACTTAATTTTCCGTTTTCGGTGACAGTAATGAACGTTGTCCGCGATTCGACGCAGTCGGATTGCCTACCCTTATTACTACGGCGAACGTCATTCGAGGTGACTGACCTGCTAGACACCCATAAAAAGACGGCGGCTATATGATTTTCATGGACCCCCGAAATGTTGTACAATTTTTTTCACGTTTTGAACGTTGCATACCTGTTGCCGAGACATATAAGTCCAACGTCGAGGTAGGTGACTGACCCGCTAGACCCCAAATAAATCGAGGTGGCTATATGATTATCCGAAATATTTGATTTCTATTATTTGATTTTGCGTTTTTGAAGGCAGTAAAAAACTTACAGCTCTCCGGTTAACTAATCCACTATCCTTCTCACTAATCCATCATTCTTTTCATTAATCCAACATCCTTATCAGCAATCCAAAATCCTTATCACTTATCCACTTTTCTTATCAATATCCACCGTTCTTATCATAACACTCATAACCGACATCGGTTGACGATCAGACCACAAGACCACTGCGGCTTCCGACATCGAAAACACTCTTTACCGACACCGGTAGAAGACGCGCTTTACGTCCGCTGCCGTCGCGCGCGTTTTTTGCCTTTTTTTTCGAGAATTCGAGTTTTAGCCCTCTTCGAGGCGTCCGCCCTCCCCGTTTGCCCCTTATTCGCGTTCCCCGCTAAATTTGTAGGCCGCGCGCGGCCGTACTTTCACCGGTACGATTCCCGGGGCCGCGGGACGGCGCCGAGAGTCGAGTGCCGATATCGCCGCCGTCGAGTAGGTATTACTATATACAGGCATAAATACGTGCGTCAGAGGGTCCGATATTTTTCGCGAATATCGCGTTTTCGACGTCCGAGGGTGGCGGAGCCGGTCGTCCGCTGCCCGAAGCCGCGGGATCGCCGGCTCGATAGCCCTCTGCGGACGTCGAATCCGCGTTCGTAATTCGCCGGGACGGCGAAACGGCTTAAGAGTCATAGATTCGACACGAGTCTTCAACTCGGTAGGTAGGTAGGCAGGTAAGGCGTCGGTGCGGATGACCCGGGGGTCGTGGTTTCGATGCCGGACGCCGGGATTGAAAATAATTTGCGGCGGCCGTGTTAGTTCGGAATTCTTTTTTTCGCGTTTTTTTTTTTCGGTATTTAACTTTCGCCATCGCTTCCGCCTTATCGTGATATTCGTATTTAACCAACATTTTACGTTTTTTTTTCAAAATTCGAGTTTTACGCCTATCGAAGACGTCAGACCTCCCCGTTGATGACTTATTCGCGTTCCCCGTCAGATTTTGAGTACTTTTTTGCCCTCCGCGGCCGAGACGACGCGCTTTACGTCCGCCGCCGTTGCGCGCGTTTTTTGCCTTTTTTTTCAAATATTCGAGTTTTAGCCCTTTTCGAGGGGTCTGCCCTCCCCGTTTGCCCCTTATTCGTGTTCCCCGCTAAATTTCTAGGCCGCGCGCCACCGTACTTTCTCCTGTACGAGTCCCGGGGCACCAGTTTCCAACTCAGTAGGTAGGTAGGTAGGTGAGGCGTTAGTGCGGATGACCCGGTGTCGTGGTTTCGATGCCGGCCGCCGGGATTGAAGTTAATTTGTGGCGCTCGTGTAATAACGGACCTCTTTTTTCGCCTTTTATAATTCTGACTCCCCGTTTGACCGATTGACGTCGCGGTGAGCGCATGAAAATAAATGAATTAGGCTTGAATATATGCGACGAAGAGCATTTTTTTCACGCGATTTTTCAAATATATGTATATAGATATACATATCATGCTTAATGTTTATGTAGGTCGTATAGGTTCTTATTATCCTACACGTGTATCTGATAAAAGACACCAATATACTAAACACGTATATCGTATGGTAACTTAATAATATTATATCATGTACCTACATAATAAATATATAAACATAACGGTCACGATGTTTTCGTTGGGTCGGTACCGAATGTCTTGACACATAATAATTATTATAATAACTATTACTTCAAGTGTAGGTATACCAATTTGCGTTCAATTGTACACTAATGACGTAGGTAAATATAAGTACGTTAGGTTAGGTGGTTGTTTTTTCTTATTATTATTGTGTGCGTACATACCCACAATACAATAATAGGTGTAAGTGTTTATGCATGCGTGAGAAATATTAAAAGTGGACCATCAATATTATACAGTGCACAATACTACGCGCGATAATACAGTACGACCGTTATTATACGCAACATTATACGCTTTGCGTGGGGTGGAGTGGAGCCGTGGGGGGACAACTTTGGCGACGCGAAACGCGCCCGTGTCAACCTGCCTCATCTCGTGACCGGCGCTCTTGCAACGTACATCAAATCTCACCGAAAAGCCTAATACGTTGTATTATTTAATATTCAGTGCTTTTCTTTGAGTTTTGTTGTTCTGCATTGGGCGCTTTTCACAAACCGGTGAGTAAACTTTTATATCTACTACTACTATATTATACTATTTAGATAGATAAACTACAGGTGTATTCGTGGCGGCGGCGCGTATCGCCAACGAACATATTTTCACCGCCTACAGACATCGTTCTCCGCTGCTCACGGCGCATTTCGAGTTTTTTTCGTACACTTTGAATACCTACAACGTTAATTAAACCGCATTCGTATTAGCTGAATACGTATTAGACGTGTAAGTCCGTTGGCCGTTTCGGCGCGTTGCCATTGCGGACACGTGTTTTACGGTTAATTCATAATATTGTGCTACTGCGAGCTGGGTATGTAATTTTTCGTATTTTTCTATTTTTTATGTACATCATGTAAGCCGGTGTGTACCTATTAATTCTAAAAATAACACACGATACTCATACATCACCGCTGATAACAAACTGTATCAGTCGTTTTTTTTTTACCACGAGGTTTTCATAATATTCAGTATTTACTTTTCACTTATTATTATTCCTATTATTATAATATGTTCGTTCGTGATGATGTTTTTAGGCTATTCAAAATGGTCAAACGCTGTGCTTTATGCGGAGTTGTGGACAACATCGATGACGTTTCCGTACACAGGTATTTCACACAACACGTTGATACATATCGATATATATATTATAATAAATAATGTGTCGCCTCTTAGATTTCCAACTGCCGTACATCGTCGTATTGAGTGGGTGGCATTTGTGGTGGACCATGGTTTTCCCGTGAACCAAACATCTCAGCTGTGTTCGAGGCATTTCGTCCCCGGTGTCGACTACGCTGTGGGAAACGCGCGGCGCCGCCGTCTGTGGCCCATGGCAGTGCCTTCTTTGGTGAGTGTGTTCAATAAATATCATTTCATTGCAGTACACCATGACGGTATGCCCGTCTGACTGGACTTCTAATACTGTTGTATACTCTCGTGAGTTTGATGTACCTACTGTGTATTTCAAACCTAACTTAATTTCATAACTTAACTCAATGGCATTCAAGCTTTTTGTTGTAACATAATACACATGACCTCACAAAAGTATACTTCTAGACCTTATAAATACGGTTTAATACACAATATCAAGTGAATGACATATTATAACAAAATTCATGATATTACACTCATTTGGATCACATATCTTCATTATTTCAAGTTTGATCAATTTTCACAACATTTACAATTTCTGCAGTGCTAATTTCATTTCATTTGTTTACGTTTATTCCATAGTATGTAATTTTTAAAGTTAAGCCAATGACAATGAGTAGTACCCAACCTGCGGTTAAAATTCCTTACATGCTTAATTATTCACTGTGCTCTTAGATGCATATCATTGTTTCTGTACTCTACTATACTACCATACTATACTGGCTCGGTACAACATTCTTGAAAACTAAATGTCTATTTTATCATAAAACTTTCATTCAACTTATTATATTATGATTAAATTGTAGAATAACTTGAACGACATTCAATTGTGTTACTGCTGTTTCAGATTTCAAACACTTTGCTTATCAAACACTGGGTAAAGCTTATTTTACCTAGATTAACTCATAACTATACTAATATATCAACTTTTACTATAGAACACTTAAGGTTTTCTCACATAAATTTACATTTTCTTAATGTTACTACTACACAAAGTAGGTATTACTAGAGACTCCTAACTAACCTCTCCTTTTTTTGTGAACTGTGTACTGGATAAGTGTTTTATAATTTCACATATTGCCGTACTGTTAGCAATGTTAAGATTATTTTAATACTTTCTCTCCTTTATTTATACAACTAACTTTGTTTGTACTACGGTGTAACATATTTACTACTGATGTGTGTTATATCAATACTTAGTGGTGATAAATATAGGTGTGCTTGATTTTATCACATTGAAGACTCTTTAAAAAATAACACCACATATATGATTTCATATTCAACCTTACATTCAACTTATCATATAATGATTTCATATAAATGCACTTATTGCATACGAGTACCTACACTTACTGTTATAGAGTGCAATACATTTTTTAAATGTAAGTCGTTATTGTTGTTGTTACAGTAATACCTAACCAACACAAGATTGAACACACAATCATTAAAATGTTTTCTTTTTATTGTTGTAAGTTAAAGTTCTGTATTAAATAACACATTTTTTTTTCTACTATTACTACTACTACTACTACTACTACTACTACTACTACTACTACTACTACTACTTACTACTGAACTAGGCCATTTGTAAGTTGTGTACTAGATAAGTATTTTATTAGTATTTTATTTTAATACTTAATACAACATTGTACTGATGTTAGGATGGACAGAGCTTAGATTTAGGCGTAGTCACACACATTATTTTGTACAACTCTTTGAAAAATGATCTGGACTACAACATGTATACTTTTATACTTTTATACAGTGCAATACAGTTTTACAACGTTTCAAAGTTATTGTTGTTAGAAAGATTATTAGTATGTGTGAAACAACTTAAATATTCTTCTGTGGATTTCTTTGTTCTATGATTGGTACTTGTAAATACAACAGATATCTTAACCTAGAGCATTGTACTGATGTTATTTAGGTAGACCTTTTTCTCTTGAAAATCTCTTAACAACATTTATCTTATACTATCTATATTGTTGTATTGATGTTTTACACACCTTCAATGGCATTTAGTAGTATTATACAAGTTCTACGGTTACAGTTAGTTATTATATTATTATAGGCATTTGGAAAGTTTTCTTACACAGTTAATATACATTACTTTGTAATGTATAGTTAATTATATTCAATATTTTATTGGTGTTTGACCACCAATTGTCATTACAATGTTTGTATATTATAATACATTTAAACGCCTATGTCAAGAACTTTGTGATTTATATCAGTATGAATTATTTTAAATAATAGTCCAAATATCAGTTAGTTTCAAGTAGACTGTATTGTTATGTTTGTATTATTTTTACTGTGATAGGTAACGTTTTAATTGTATCATCAATATTTTACTAGCTACCTTATTATTATTATTACCTACCTATTACACTCTAAGCTATTTTACCTCTCATCACTTAGAATTACTGGTAATTTGTAAATAATTTGTAACGTCTATGTAAGAATAAAAATAATATTGCAAGGCGAATCATGACTTATATTTAATAGCCTAAAGTTTTATTTGTATCGTCACCGTATTATAATGACACATCAGTATTGGTTGGTGTTCTTTGTATTACACTACCTATTTTTGTGATACACATCTACCAATGGCACAAACTATTCAAATACATAATTACACAAGTGAACATATCACATCAGACCCCTAGAAATTGTACATCTAACACATAGGCTACTCATATTATTATACTCTAATATTACTACTATTAACTAATGTGTTAACCATGATTATTATATTAAGGTAAGAAATAAAAACAAGACATGTGAAAAAAAAAGTTTTTATTCATGAGATCTGAAAAATATTAGAGGAAAAAATATTGTTAGGATAATGGCATTACAAAAAAATTATCCAATTGACTACTTACGGTGTTGAAATTATTAGCGCCTCCAGCTGCCGCAACGCCGAATCACACGAGCCACCAGCCATCGATTCATACAACGTCTACAATTTATATAAACAAATTAAACATGGCATTAAAAGGTATTCTCAAATTCACAACTAACTGTGGTCTCTCCAATACCACATGTGTGCATTCATATCTTACAATTTTGTATTTATTTAGCACTATTAGGATTAAAAATATTACTTACGGTTGATGCCATCGGGGTTGATATTCCGATAGGTTGGGGACCGGGAGTCTGAGTGCGTGTCGACCTTGCACTCAGACTCCGCGGCGGCCTTACCCTAACGGAACTCAACCCTCCACGTTGTGTGGCTGGTGCTCTCCTAGGTGTTTGTGGGGCTATAAATATAACAAACGTTATTAATTTAATTTTAATTTTATTATGAAAATGCGATATACACTCACCGAGGCATTGCCGGACAGTGTGCCCCATTTTATTGCATCTATAACATCCTGAAACACGATGTAGGCGTTAATTAATAGTAAACTTTTAAATTTTCCTATCACCTATGTACTTACGGCGTTTGGGGGGTGCCTTTCGCGGCGGTTGATGGCGATGGCGTGCGGCGACGGCGGTCTCGGCCGGCGGTGCAGGGGCGGCGGTGCTCATGTTTAGTGTTTGCACCGCCGCATTGAAGTTGATCTTTATATAATTCATTCTAAAAAGAAAAAAGATGCAACATTTACAGTATGTCAGCGCAATATATTTGTTTTTTCTATATTGGTCTCCCCGACCTGTGCAACGTAGACACAGTATAGATATTTAACAACTTTGCCGGAAAGCGTGGACAGGTGCTTACAAAAAATCTAAGTTTAAACATTAAATATTTTAATTTTCTGACGGAAAGCATTTGTTACATTATACTGATTGATAAATACCTGCGATCTGCGGTGAACGTTTTAAAAAAAAAAATTAAATTAATAATACAAAATATACTCACGTGTTGTCCGTCGGACGGCAGTCGGATGTTTAAGAACGGTTTGTGGGACGTCGGCGCAGTTAATTGTCAACGCAGGTAACCCATGCAGGTAACAAATTGATTAATTGACATTATATCGACATTGATTGATACACACGCAAACATGATTTTCAAAAATTCCCGCCTTCGACAAAATACCGACTATTACTTATAACGACAACAATTACTTATTACTACGGCGAACGTCATTAGAAGTGACTGACCTGCTAGACACCCAAAAAAATACGGCGACTAAATGATTTGCACGGACGCCCGAAATATTTTGAATTTTTTTCATGTAAATTATTACTTAATTTTGCGTTTTCGGTGACAGTTATGAACGCTGTCCGCGATTCGACGCAGTCGGATTGCATACCTGACAACGTGACCCGGCCGTTGCACATTGTCCGCTATCCGACGAAGTCGGATTGCCTACCTGCACCACTGAGGTGACTGACCTGCTAGACACCCTAAAAAGACGGTGTCTATATGATTTGCATAAAAGCCCGAAATGTTTTACTTTTTTTTTTCACAGTAAAGAAAGCTGTCCGATATCCGACGCAGTCGGATTGCATACCTGACGACGTGACCCGGCCGTCGCATATTGTCTGCTACTCGGACCACTAAGGTGACTGACCTCCTAGACACCCTTAAAAGACGGTGGCTATATGATTTGCATAGAAGCCCGAAATGTTTTGAATTTTATTACTTAATTTTCCGTTTTCGGTGACAGTAATGAACGTTGTCCGCGATTCGACGCAGTCGGATTGCCTACCCTTATTACTACGGCGAACGTCATTCGAGGTGACTGACCTGCTAGACACCCATAAAAAGACGGCGGCTATATGATTTTCATGGACCCCCGAAATGTCTTACAATTTTTTTCACGTTTCACGTTTTGAACGTTGCATACCTGTTGCCGAGACATATAAGTCTAACGTCGAGGTAGGTGACTGACCCGCCAAACCCCAAATAAATCGAGGTGGCTATATGATTATCCGAAATATTTGAATTCTATTACTTGATTTTGCGTTTTTGAAGGCAGTAAAAAACTTACAGCTCTCCGGTTAACTAATCCACTATCCTTCTCACAAATCCACCATTCTTTTCATTAATCCAACATCCTTATCAGCAATCCAAAATCCTTATCACTTATCCACTTTTCTTATCAATATCCACCGTTCTTATCATAACACTCATAACCGACATCGGTTGACGACCAGACCACAAGACCACTGCGGCATCCGACATCGACAACACTCCTCACCAACCACGGGGGGTCTGGGGGTCTCCCCCAGCGACGCTCGGAGAGCTAGTCTTATAGTATAAAACGAAGACCCGTGTGGCGCCTCCTATGTCGATTTTCCGTACCAGCGTAAGAGACTACCAATGAAAAAATTCGACGGGCGGTCTCCCGGCGGCGGCGGAGCCGTCGCCGCGTTATCACTCCTTCTTATCACTTTTCGCGATTTCTTTCGATATTTTCAAAATTTCTTCACATTTCGAGTTTTACCCCCCCCTGGGGTCCCCGGGCGGCCCCGCTCGGACCTTATTCGCGTTCCCCGGTAAATTCACGTACCGCGCGCGGCCGTAATTTTTTCCCGGCGGGCCCGCCGCGTGGGCCGTTACGTGAAAACCGAGCGCCGCCGTCGCGGGCGTTTTTTGCCTTTTTTTTTCGAGAATTCGAGTTTTAGCCCTCTTCGAGGCGTCCGCCCTCCCCGTTCGCGACTCATTCGCGTTCCCCGTTACGTTTATAGGTCGCGCGCGGCCGTACTCGAATATTTTAGTGCGCCGCGGCGTAGAGAACGATAGCGGAAAGCGCGGCGTCGTCGCCGTCTTACCGATTTTTCCGACTTTTTCGACTAGAGTCGCGTCTCGCCGCTCTCTCGAAAGTCTCACCTCCCCGTCGACGCGATATTCGCGTTCCCAGCTAAATTTATAGGCCGCGCGCGGCCGTACTTCGTCCGAGACGAGTCCCGGGGCCGCGGGACGACGCCGAGAGCGGAGCGCCGATATCGCCGCCGTCGAGTAGGTATTACTATATACAGGCATAAATACGTGCGTCGGAGGGACCGATTTTTTTTCGCGAATATCGCGTTTTCGACGTCCGGGGGTGGCGGAGCCTGTCGTCCGCCGCCCGAAGCGGTGGGATCGCCGGCTCAAAAGCCCTCCGCGGACGCCGGGACCGCGTTCGCGATTCGCCGGGACGGCGAAACCGCTTAAGAGTCATAGATTCGACACAACTTTTCAACTCGGTAGGTAGGTAGGTAGGTAAGGCGTCGGTGCGGTTGACCCGGGGGTCGTGGTTTCGATGCCGGCCGCCGGGAATTTCGTAAATTTGCGGCGGCCGTGATATTTCGGAATTTTTTTTTTTCGCGTTTTTTTTTTGTCATTTTCCTTTCGCCATCACTTTCGCCTTATCACTTTTGACGAATTTTCAAAATTTCTTCAAAATTCGTGTTTTAACGCCTTCGCGCACCTCGGACGGCCCCGTTCGGACCTTATTCGCGTTCCCCGTTAAATTGTGAGGCCGCGCGCGGCAGTACTTTGTCCCGTCCCGTCCCGCCGAGGCCGAGACGACGTGCGATAGGAGTGCCGCCGTCGCCCGCGTTTTTCGATAATTTTTTCGAATAGTCGAGTTTTAACCGTTTTGGAAACGTCTCACCTCCCGTTCGCGACTTATTCGCGTTCCCCGTTACATTAATAGGCCGCGCGCGGCCGTACTTGAATATTTTAGAGCGCCGCGGCGTAGAGAACGATAGCGAAAAGCGCGGCGTCGTCGCCGTCTTACCGAGTTTTCCGAGTTTTTCGACTAAAGTCGCGTCTCGCCGCTCTCTCAAAAGGGACGACGCCGAGAGTGGAGTGCTGATATCGCCGCCGTCGAGTAGGTATTACTATATACAGGCATGAATACGTGCGTCGGAGGGTCCGATTTTTTCGCGTTTTCGACGTCCGAGGGTGGTGGAGCCGGTCGTCCGCTACCCGTTGCGGTGGGATCGCCGGCTCAAAAGCCCTCCACGGACGCCGGGACCGCGTTCGCGATTTGCCGGGACGGCGAAACGGCTTAAGAGTCATAGATTCGACGCCAGTTTCCAACTCTGTAGGTAGGTAGGTAGGTAAGGCGTCGGTGCGGATGACCCGGGGAGTTATGAACAGTTATGAACGTTGTCCGCGATTCGACGCAGTCGGATTGCATACCTGACGAAGTTACCCAGCCGTCGCACATTGTCCGCTATCCGACGAAGTCGGATTGCCTACTCGGACCACCGAGGTGACTGACCTGCTAGACACCCTTAAAAGACGATTGCTATATGATTTGCATAGAAGCCCGAAATGTTTTGAATTTTTTTTCACGTAATTAATTTTTCCGTTTTCGGTGACAGTTATGAACGTTGTCCGCGATTCGACGCAGTCGGATTGCATACCTGACGAAGTTACCCAGCCGTCGCACATTGTCCGCTATCCGACGAAGTCGGATTGCCTACTCGGACCACCGAGGTGACTGACCTGCTAGACACCCTTAAAAGACGATTGCTATATGATTTCCATAGAAGCCCGAAATGTTTTGAATTTTTTTTCACGTAATTAATTTTTCCGTTTTCGGTGACAGTTATGAACGTTGTCCGCGATTCGACGCAGTCGGATTGCATACCTGACGAAGTTACCCAGCCGTCGCACATTGTCCGCTATCCGACGAAGTCGGATTGCCTACTCGGACCACTGAGGTGACTGACCTGCTAGACACCCTTAAAAGACGATTGCTATATGATTTGCATAGAAGCCCGAAATGTTTTGAATTTTTTTCACGTAATTAATTTTTCCGTTTTCGGTGACAGTAATGAACGTTGTCCGCGATTCGACGTAGTCGGATTGCATACCTGACGAAGTTACCCAGCCGTCGCACATTGTCCGCTATCCGACGAAGTCGGATTGCCTACTCGGACCACTGAGGTGACTGACCTGCTAGACACCCTTATAAGACGATTGCTATATGATTTGCATAGAAGCCCGAAATGTTTTGAATTTTGCATATTTTTTTTCACGTAATTTATTACTTAATTTTGCATTTTTGGCGACAGTTGTGAACGCTGTCCGCTATTCGACGCAGTCGGATTGCATACCTGATGACGTGACCCGGCCGACGCATATTGTCTGCTATCTGACGAAGTCGGATTGCCTACCCACACCACTGAGGTGACTGACCTGCTAGACACCCTTAAAAGACGATTGCTATATGATTTGCATAGAAGCCCGAAATGTTTTGAATTTTTTTCACGAAACTTATTACCTAATTTCGCGTTTTCGGCGACAGTAATGGACGCTGTCCGCGATTCGACGCAGTCGGATTGCATACCTGACGACGTGACCCGGCCGTCGCATATTGTCTGCTATCCGTCGAATTCGGATTGCCTACTCGGACCACTGAGGTGACTGACCTGCTAGACACCCTACCCTTATTATTACGGTGAACGTCATTTGAGGTTACTGACCACCTAGACACTCAAAAATATACGACGGCTATATGACTTGCATGGACGCCCGAAATGTTACAATTTTTTTCATGAAACTTATTACCTAATTTCGCGTTTTCGGCGACAGTAATGAACGCTGTCCGCGATTCGACGCAGTCGGATTGCATACCTGACGACCGGCCGACCTATATTGTCTGCTATCCGACGAAGTCGGATTGCCTACTCGGACCACTGAGGTGACTGACCTGCTAGACACCCTTAAAAGACGATTGCTATATGATTTGCATAGAAGCCCGAAATGTTTTGAATTTTTTTTCAAGTAATTAATTTTTCCGTTCTCGGTGACAGTAATGAACGCTGTCCGCGATTCGACGCAGTCGGATTGCATACCTGACGAAGTTACCCAGTTGTCGCACATTGTCCACCATTCACAATCCACTATTCTTATCATTAACCCAGAATCCTTATCAGAAATCCAAAATCCTTATCACTAATCCACCATCCTTATCATAAATCCACTTTTCTTATCAAAATCTAAAATCCTTATCACTTAATTTTTTCACAGATCCCTATCACTAGACCTCTGTATCACCCATACACCGCGTCGGCTTCGGTTGACGACCAGACCACAAGACCACTGCGGTTTCGATGCCGGCCGCCGGGAGTCAATTTGCGGCGGCCGTGTTAAATCGGAATTTTTTTTTCCACATTTTTTTTTTTGTCATTTTCCTTTCGCTATCATTTTCGCCTTATCATATTATATATTCGTATTGAACGAAAATTTTACCTTTTTTTTCAAAATTCGAGTTTTACCCCTTTCGAAGACGTCGGACCTCCCCCTTGATGACTTAATCGCGTTCTCCGCTAAATGTATTGACCGCCTGTGGCTGTACTTCGTTCGCGAACAGCGAGATCGGACGGCGTCGTTATTATTATGTACAGGCATATATTATATATATATGCGTCGAAGCGTTCGATTTTATATTTTACAGACTTTTGCCTACTCGGTCTCGGTGACGCCGTGAGCTACTCATATCGGTATACATATATATTTGATACACGATATAGCCACAGAAGGTACTGTAGGTACATGTATACTTAATTAAATAAACGCCTAAATGTTAAGAGTTGATACGGTCGTTGGGTTAGTTGAATTATATAATAATATCCTAGCTCGAGTCGACGATGGATGTGACGGAAACGTTCGAATACTTATATTATTATTGATCGATTGGTCGATATGACTATACTACGGGTAGGTATATTTTGTATGCCACACTAAATTTTTGTTTACCAAATTTGACTCACCTAAAAACTGTAATTTATTATTTACCTTTTGATTATCTATTTATTAATTTGATTTTATGCTCATGATTAAATACACAATACCTACCTACATAAGTAATATCAAATAGTATAGCCAATTCATTATACAATTTAACTTTATATTAATGATTACCAGTTCTGACTCACCTAAAAACTGCAATATAGTATGTACCTACTACATAGTAAAGAGCATAAAATCAAATTAATAAACAGTTAATTTAAAGGTAAATAACAAATTGATAATAACGAATTGCAACAGATTCTAAATAATATTAATACAATAACAAAATATAACTTATGGAATATATGGGACGGTTCTTTTATACTTGAATTAGACAATAGTAATATAATTTACCTACATTGTATAATATGTAGGTAGTACTAAATATATTACAGTTTTTAGGGCAGTTGATTGTTTGAGGTAATATAATTTGCTAATTATAAATTTTATGTATGATACAAAGCTGCTGCAGATACTATATAGTACAATAATTATTATGAACTTATAGATCTTAATGTATTTAATTAAATTCTGGCAGTTAAATTGTATAAAGATATGGCTATACTATTTGATATTACTTATGTAGGTAGGTTTAGTTATGAGTATTAAGTGATCAATTAGACTATTTGATAAATAATTAGCTACATTTATTAAGCATTGTTTGATAGGTTCAATCATTAGCATAAAATCAAATTAATAAAATATAACAAATATACACAGCTAATGCTTTTATTATCTTATAATAACTAAACTAAATGTTAACTATGTAGTACCCACTTCATTCATTACAGATTTTTGGTGAGTCAAATTTGTTGTAGCATACAAAGATGATACAGATTTTAAATAATACAATATTAATAAAGAAAATAAAAATGTATGTATTTAATTAAAGTCTGGAAATTAAATTGTATGATTATATGACTATATACTATTTGAAACAACTTATATAGGTAGGTTTAATTATGAGTATTATATGAAATCAACTATTTAATACATAATAAATTAATTACTCGAATAGACAATAGTAACATAACTAATGTACATGCATACTATGTTGTGCTAAATATATTACAGTTCAAGTGAGTTTATTTACCCCGTAAAGAGCATAAAATCAAATTAATAAACAGTTAATTTAAAGGTAAATAACAAATTGATATACACAGCTATTGCTTTTATTGTCTACCTTTATTGAGCAATATTTATTGGACTCGATTATGTGGTTAAATATTAAATATGTAATACCTATACTATGCAGTAGGTACTTAATATATTACAGTTTTTAGGTTAGTCAAATTTGGTAATCATAAATTTACTGCAACAGATTCTAAATAATACAATAACAAAATAGAACTTATGGAATATATGGGACGGTTCTTTTATACTTGAATTAGACAATAGTAATATAATTTACCTACATGTATACTATGAAGGTAGTACTAAATATATTAAAATTTTTATGGCAGTTGATTCTTTGAGGTAATATGATTTGCTAATTATAAATTTTATGTATGATGCATAGCTGCTGCATATACTATATAATACAATAATAATTATTATAAACTAATAGATCTACATGTATTTAATTAAATTCTGGCAGTTAAATTGTATAATGATATGGCTATACTATTCGATATTACTTATGTAGGTAGGTTTAGTTATGAGTAGCAAGTGATCAATTAAACTATTTGATAAATTGTTAGCTACATTTATTAAGCATCGTTTGATAGGTTCAATCTTTAGCATAAAATCAAATTAATAAAAAACAAATATACACAGCTATTGCTTTTATTATCTATGTTTATAAAGCAACACTCCCATATCGTTTGACATGGGCTCGAATATTAAATATTAAAAATATAATATACTATGTAGTGGGTACTACAGTTTTTAGGTGAGTCAAATTTGGTGTAAAATACTAACGATGCTACAGATTTTAAATAATACAATATAAATAAACATAGGAAGTAAAAATGTATGTATTTAATTAAGGTCTGGAAATTAAATTGTATGATTATATGACTATATACTATTTGAAACAACTTAAATAGGTAGGTTTAATTATGAATATTATATGAAAAACTATTTAATACATAATAAATTAATTACTTGAATAGACAATAGTAACATAACTAACGTATAGTATGTTGTGCTCAATATATTACAGTTCAAGTGAGTTAATTGGTTGAAGTAATGTATTATGATATGACTATACTATATGGATAGGTTTTGAGCCCATGTCAAACGATTATGTGGTTAAATATTAAATATATAATAAAATATTTCAGTTTTTAGGTGAGTCAAATTATGTATATTAATAGACAAAAAATAACATATTATGTATTTAATTAAATTCTGGCAGTTAAATTGTATTATGATATGACTATACCATTAAACTATTTAATAATTAATATTTAATTAATACTATTTTATTATCTACACATTTATTGAGTGACCCCCCTATATTATTTAACAAGGGCTGCATTATATGGTTCTTTACTTGAATAGACAATAGTACAATATAACTATATAGTACCCACTTAATTCATTACAGTTTTTAGGTGACTTGATTGGTTGAGGAAATTAAAAATTATAATGCTGCAGATACCATATAATACAATATTAATAAACAAATAGATTTTCATATATTTCAGTAAAATCTGGTAGTTAAATTGTATAATGATATGCCTATACTGTTTGATATTGCTTATGTATAGATACGTTTAGTAAATATTGTTTTTAAATAAGTAATTGATTAACAACAATAATTAATTTAGCGGCGTAAAGTCGTTATTACTATATACAGGCTTTAATATATGCGTCGGAGGGATATATTTTTTTGCGCATTACGGTTTAAGAGTCATAGATTTGACTTCAGTTTTCAACTCGATAGGTAGGTAGGTAGGTTTAGGCGTATGTGCGGATGACCCGGGGTCGTGGTTTCGATGCCGGTCGCCGGGATTGAAGATAATTTGCGGCGGCCGTGTTAATTCGGAATTTTTTTCTCGCGTTTTTTTTTTCGTTATTTACCTTTCGCTATCACTTCCGCCTTATCACTTTTGACGAATTTTTTCAAAATGTCTTCAAAATTCGTGGTTTAACGCCTTCGTGCACCTCGGACGGCCCCGTTCGGACCTTATTCGCGTTCCCCGTTAAATTTTGAGCAAGACGACGTGCGATAGGAGTTCCGCCGTCGCCCGCGTTTTTCGATAATTTTTTCGAAAAGTCGAGTTTTAACCGTTTTGGAAACGTCTCACCTCCCCGTCGACGCGATATTCGCGTTCCCAGCTAAATTTACAGGCCGCAGGACGCCGCCGTCGAGTGGGTATTACTATATACAGGCATAAATACGTGCGTCAGAAGGTTCGATTTTTTTCGCGAATCTCGCCGTTTCGACGTCCGAAGACAGCGGAGCACGTCGTCCGCTTCCCGACGCGATCGCGTCCCCCTTTACGCGCCCTTTGAAGGACGTCGAAACCACGTTCGTAATTCGCCGGGACGGCGAAACGGCTTAAGAGTCATAGATTCGACACCAGTTTTCATCTCAGTAGGTAAGGCGTAGGTGCGGATGACCCGGGGTCGTGGTTTCGATGCCGGCAGCCGGGATTGAAGATATTTTGCGGCGGCCGTGATAATCCGTATTTTTTTTTCCGTTATTTACTTTTGCTATCACTTCCGCCTCTATTATTCGTAATTAACGAAAATTTCAATATTTTTTTCGAAATTCGAGTTTTACCTCCTTTTCGAACTCCATACAGTTCCGTTGAAACCTTATTCGCGTTCCCTCCTAGATGTATAGGCTGCTCGCGGCCGCGCTTCTTTCGCGACGAGTCCCGGGGGCCGATTGACATCGCGGAGAGCTCCACCGTCGTGTCGCTATTACTATCTTATACAGGCTTGAATATATGCGCCCGAAATGTTTTGAATTTATTACTTAATTTTGTGTTTTCGGCGACAGTAATGAACGTTGTCCGCTATCCGACACGGTCGGATTGCATACCTGACGACGTGACCCGGCCGTCGCATATTGTCTGCTATCCGACGAAGTCGGATTGCCTACTCGGACCACTGAGTTGACTGACCTGCTAGACACCCTAAAAAGACGATGGCTATATGATTTGCATAGAATCCCAAAATGTTTTGAATTTTTTTTCACGTAATTATTTTTTCCATTTTCGGTGACAGTAATGAACGTTGTCCGCGATTCGACGCAGTCGGATTGCATACCTGACGAAGTTACGCAGCCGTCGCACATTGTCCGCTATCCGACGAAGTCGGATTGCCTACCCGCACCACTGAGGTGACTGACCTGCTAGACACCCTAAAAAGACGATGGCTATATGATTTGCATAGAATCCCGAAATGTTTTGAATTTTTTTTTCCGTTTTCGGTGGCAGTAATGAAAGTTGTCCGCGATGCGACGCAGTCGGATTGCATACCTGACGACGTAACCCAGCCGTCGCACATTGTCCGCTATCTGACGAAGTCGGATTGCCTACCCTTATTACTACGCGAACGTCATTCGAGGTTTGACCTGCTAGACACCCATAAAAAGACGGAGGCTATATGATTTTCATGGACCCCCGAAATGTTTTAAAATTTTATTCACAGTAAAGAACGCTGTCCGCTATCCGACGCAGTCGGATTGCATACCTGACGACGTGACCTGGCCATCGCATATTGTCTGCTATCCGACGAAGTCGGATTGCCTACTCGGACCACAAAGGTGACTGACCTGCTAGACACCCTAAAAAGACGATGGCTATATGATTTGCATAGAATCCCGAAATGTTTTGAATTTTTTTTTCCGTTTTCGGTGGCAGTAATGAACGTTGTCCGCGATTAGACGCAGTCGGATTGCATACCTGACGACGTAACCCAGCCGTCGCACATTGTCGGATGCCTTATTACTACAGTGAACGTCATTCGAGGTGACTGACTTGCTAGACACCCATAAAAAGACTGAGACTATATGATTTTCATGGACCCCCGAAATGGTTTAAAATTTTTTTCACGGTAAAGAACGCTGTCCGCTATCCGACGCAGTCGGATTGCATACCTGACGACGTGACCCGACAGTCGCATATTATCTGCTTTCCGACGAAGTCAGATTGCCTACTCGGACCACCGAGTTGAATCAGCAGGTCGCTAGACACCCTAAAAAGACGGTGGCTATATGATTTGCATAGAAGCCCGAAATGTTTTGAATTTTATTACTTAATTTTCCGTTTTCGGTGACAGTAATGAACGTTGTCCGCGATTCGACGCAGTCGGATTGCCTACCCTTATTACTACGGCGAACGTCATTCGAGGTGACTGACCTGCTAGACACCCATAAAAAGACGGCGGCTATATGATTTTCATGGACCCCCGAAATGTTGTACAATTTTTTTCACGTTTTGAACGTTGCATACCTGTTGCCGAGACATATAAGTCCAACGTCGAGGTAGGTGACTGACCCGCTAGACCCCAAATAAATCGAGGTGGCTATATGATTATCCGAAATATTTGATTTCTATTATTTGATTTTGCGTTTTTGAAGGCAGTAAAAAACTTACAGCTCTCCGGTTAACTAATCCACTATCCTTCTCACTAATCCATCATTCTTTTCATTAATCCAACATCCTTATCAGCAATCCAAAATCCTTATCACTTATCCACTTTTCTTATCAATATCCACCGTTCTTATCATAACACTCATAACCGACATCGGTTGACGATCAGACCACAAGACCACTGCGGCTTCCGACATCGAAAACACTCTTTACCGACACCGGTAGAAGACGCGCTTTACGTCCGCTGCCGTCGCGCGCGTTTTTTGCCTTTTTTTTTCGAGAATTCGAGTTTTAGCCCTCTTCGAGGCGTCCGCCCTCCCCGTTTGCCCCTTATTCGCGTTCCCCGCTAAATTTGTAGGCCGCGCGCGGCCGTACTTTCACCGGTACGATTCCCGGGGCCGCGGGACGGCGCCGAGAGTCGAGTGCCGATATCGCCGCCGTCGAGTAGGTATTACTATATACAGGCATAAATACGTGCGTCAGAGGGTCCGATATTTTTCGCGAATATCGCGTTTTCGACGTCCGAGGGTGGCGGAGCCGGTCGTCCGCTGCCCGAAGCCGCGGGATCGCCGGCTCGATAGCCCTCTGCGGACGTCGAATCCGCGTTCGTAATTCGCCGGGACGGCGAAACGGCTTAAGAGTCATAGATTCGACACGAGTCTTCAACTCGGTAGGTAGGTAGGCAGGTAAGGCGTCGGTGCGGATGACCCGGGGGTCGTGGTTTCGATGCCGGACGCCGGGATTGAAAATAATTTGCGGCGGCCGTGTTAGTTCGGAATTCTTTTTTTCGCGTTTTTTTTTTTCGGTATTTAACTTTCGCCATCGCTTCCGCCTTATCGTGATATTCGTATTTAACCAACATTTTACGTTTTTTTTTCAAAATTCGAGTTTTACGCCTATCGAAGACGTCAGACCTCCCCGTTGATGACTTATTCGCGTTCCCCGTCAGATTTTGAGTACTTTTTTGCCCTCCGCGGCCGAGACGACGCGCTTTACGTCCGCCGCCGTTGCGCGCGTTTTTTGCCTTTTTTTTCAAATATTCGAGTTTTAGCCCTTTTCGAGGGGTCTGCCCTCCCCGTTTGCCCCTTATTCGTGTTCCCCGCTAAATTTCTAGGCCGCGCGCCACCGTACTTTCTCCTGTACGAGTCCCGGGGCACCAGTTTCCAACTCAGTATGTAGGTAGGTAGGTGAGGCGTTAGTGCGGATGACCCGGTGTCGTGGTTTCGATGCCGGCCGCCGGGATTGAAGTTAATTTGTGGCGCTCGTGTAATAACGGACCTCTTTTTTCGCCTTTTATAATTCTGACTCCCCGTTTGACCGATTGACGTCGCGGTGAGCGCATGAAAATAAATGAATTAGGCTTGAATATATGCGACGAAGAGCATTTTTTTCACGCGATTTTTCAAATATATGTATATAGATATACATATCATGCTTAATGTTTATGTAGGTCGTATAGGTTCTTATTATCCTACACGTGTATCTGATAAAAGACACCAATATACTAAACACGTATATCGTATGGTAACTTAATAATATTATATCATGTACCTACATAATAAATATATAAACATAACGGTCACGATGTTTTCGTTGGGTCGGTACCGAATGTCTTGACACATAATAATTATTATAATAACTATTACTTCAAGTGTAGGTATACCAATTTGCGTTCAATTGTACACTAATGACGTAGGTAAATATAAGTACGTTAGGTTAGGTGGTTGTTTTTTCTTATTATTATTGTGTGCGTACATACCCACAATACAATAATAGGTGTAAGTGTTTATGCATGCGTGAGAAATATTAAAAGTGGACCATCAATATTATACAGTGCACAATACTACGCGCGATAATACAGTACGACCGTTATTATACGCAACATTATACGCTTTGCGTGGGGTGGAGTGGAGCCGTGGGGGGACAACTTTGGCGACGCGAAACGCGCCCGTGTCAACCTGCCTCATCTCGTGACCGGCGCTCTTGCAACGTACATCAAATCTCACCGAAAAGCCTAATACGTTGTATTATTTAATATTCAGTGCTTTTCTTTGAGTTTTGTTGTTCTGCATTGGGCGCTTTTCACAAACCGGTGAGTAAACTTTTATATCTACTACTACTATATTATACTATTTAGATAGATAAACTACAGGTGTATTCGTGGCGGCGGCGCGTATCGCCAACGAACATATTTTCACCGCCTACAGACATCGTTCTCCGCTGCTCACGGCGCATTTCGAGTTTTTTTCGTACACTTTGAATACCTACAACGTTAATTAAACCGCATTCGTATTAGCTGAATACGTATTAGACGTGTAAGTCCGTTGGCCGTTTCGGCGCGTTGCCATTGCGGACACGTGTTTTACGGTTAATTCATAATATTGTGCTACTGCGAGCTGGGTATGTAATTTTTCGTATTTTTCTATTTTTTATGTACATCATGTAAGCCGGTGTGTACCTATTAATTCTAAAAATAACACACGATACTCATACATCACCGCTGATAACAAACTGTATCAGTCGTTTTTTTTTTACCACGAGGTTTTCATAATATTCAGTATTTACTTTTCACTTATTATTATTCCTATTATTATAATATGTTCGTTCGTGATGATGTTTTTAGGCTATTCAAAATGGTCAAACGCTGTGCTTTATGCGGAGTTGTGGACAACATCGATGACGTTTCCGTACACAGGTATTTCACACAACACGTTGATACATATCGATATATATATTATAATAAATAATGTGTCGCCTCTTAGATTTCCAACTGCCGTACATCGTCGTATTGAGTGGGTGGCATTTGTGGTGGACCATGGTTTTCCCGTGAACCAAACATCTCAGCTGTGTTCGAGGCATTTCGTCCCCGGTGTCGACTACGCTGTGGGAAACGCGCGGCGCCGCCGTCTGTGGCCCATGGCAGTGCCTTCTTTGGTGAGTGTGTTCAATAAATATCATTTCATTGCAGTACACCATGACGGTATGCCCGTCTGACTGGACTTCTAATACTGTTGTATACTCTCGTGAGTTTGATGTACCTACTGTGTATTTCAAACCTAACTTAATTTCATAACTTAACTCAATGGCATTCAAGCTTTTTGTTGTAACATAATACACATGACCTCACAAAAGTATACTTCTAGACCTTATAAATACGGTTTAATACACAATATCAAGTGAATGACATATTATAACAAAATTCATGATATTACACTCATTTGGATCACATATCTTCATTATTTCAAGTTTGATCAATTTTCACAACATTTACAATTTCTGCAGTGCTAATTTCATTTCATTTGTTTACGTTTATTCCATAGTATGTAATTTTTAAAGTTAAGCCAATGACAATGAGTAGTACCCAACCTGCGGTTAAAATTCCTTACATGCTTAATTATTCACTGTGCTCTTAGATGCATATCATTGTTTCTGTACTCTACTATACTACCATACTATACTGGCTCGGTACAACATTCTTGAAAACTAAATGTCTATTTTATCATAAAACTTTCATTCAACTTATTATATTATGATTAAATTGTAGAATAACTTGAACGACATTCAATTGTGTTACTGCTGTTTCAGATTTCAAACACTTTGCTTATCAAACACTGGGTAAAGCTTATTTTACCTAGATTAACTCATAACTATACTAATATATCAACTTTTACTATAGAACACTTAAGGTTTTCTCACATAAATTTACATTTTCTTAATGTTACTACTACACAAAGTAGGTATTACTAGAGACTCCTAACTAACCTCTCCTTTTTTTGTGAACTGTGTACTGGATAAGTGTTTTATAATTTCACATATTGCCGTACTGTTAGCAATGTTAAGATTATTTTAATACTTTCTCTCCTTTATTTATACAACTAACTTTGTTTGTACTACGGTGTAACATATTTACTACTGATGTGTGTTATATCAATACTTAGTGGTGATAAATATAGGTGTGCTTGATTTTATCACATTGAAGACTCTTTAAAAAATAACACCACATATATGATTTCATATTCAACCTTACATTCAACTTATCATATAATGATTTCATATAAATGCACTTATTGCATACGAGTACCTACACTTACTGTTATAGAGTGCAATACATTTTTTAAATGTAAGTCGTTATTGTTGTTGTTACAGTAATACCTAACCAACACAAGATTGAACACACAATCATTAAAATGTTTTCTTTTTATTGTTGTAAGTTAAAGTTCTGTATTAAATAACACATTTTTTTTTCTACTATTACTACTACTACTACTACTACTACTACTACTACTACTACTACTACTACTACTTACTACTGAACTAGGCCATTTGTAAGTTGTGTACTAGATAAGTATTTTATTAGTATTTTATTTTAATACTTAATACAACATTGTACTGATGTTAGGATGGACAGAGCTTAGATTTAGGCGTAGTCACACACATTATTTTGTACAACTCTTTGAAAAATGATCTGGACTACAACATGTATACTTTTATACTTTTATACAGTGCAATACAGTTTTACAACGTTTCAAAGTTATTGTTGTTAGAAAGATTATTAGTATGTGTGAAACAACTTAAATATTCTTCTGTGGATTTCTTTGTTCTATGATTGGTACTTGTAAATACAACAGATATCTTAACCTAGAGCATTGTACTGATGTTATTTAGGTAGACCTTTTTCTCTTGAAAATCTCTTAACAACATTTATCTTATACTATCTATATTGTTGTATTGATGTTTTACACACCTTCAATGGCATTTAGTAGTATTATACAAGTTCTACGGTTACAGTTAGTTATTATATTATTATAGGCATTTGGAAAGTTTTCTTACACAGTTAATATACATTACTTTGTAATGTATAGTTAATTATATTCAATATTTTATTGGTGTTTGACCACCAATTGTCATTACAATGTTTGTATATTATAATACATTTAAACGCCTATGTCAAGAACTTTGTGATTTATATCAGTATGAATTATTTTAAATAATAGTCCAAATATCAGTTAGTTTCAAGTAGACTGTATTGTTATGTTTGTATTATTTTTACTGTGATAGGTAACGTTTTAATTGTATCATCAATATTTTACTAGCTACCTTATTATTATTATTACCTACCTATTACACTCTAAGCTATTTTACCTCTCATCACTTAGAATTACTGGTAATTTGTAAATAATTTGTAACGTCTATGTAAGAATAAAAATAATATTGCAAGGCGAATCATGACTTATATTTAATAGCCTAAAGTTTTATTTGTATCGTCACCGTATTATAATGACACATCAGTATTGGTTGGTGTTCTTTGTATTACACTACCTATTTTTGTGATACACATCTACCAATGGCACAAACTATTCAAATACATAATTACACAAGTGAACATATCACATCAGACCCCTAGAAATTGTACATCTAACACATAGGCTACTCATATTATTATACTCTAATATTACTACTATTAACTAATGTGTTAACCATGATTATTATATTAAGGTAAGAAATAAAAACAAGACATGTGAAAAAAAAAGTTTTTATTCATGAGATCTGAAAAATATTAGAGGAAAAAATATTGTTAGGATAATGGCATTACAAAAAAATTATCCAATTGACTACTTACGGTGTTGAAATTATTAGCGCCTCCAGCTGCCGCAACGCCGAATCACACGAGCCACCAGCCATCGATTCATACAACGTCTACAATTTATATAAACAAATTAAACATGGCATTAAAAGGTATTCTCAAATTCACAACTAACTGTGGTCTCTCCAATACCACATGTGTGCATTCATATCTTACAATTTTGTATTTATTTAGCACTATTAGGATTAAAAATATTACTTACGGTTGATGCCATCGGGGTTGATATTCCGATAGGTTGGGGACCGGGAGTCTGAGTGCGTGTCGACCTTGCACTCAGACTCCGCGGCGGCCTTACCCTAACGGAACTCAACCCTCCACGTTGTGTGGCTGGTGCTCTCCTAGGTGTTTGTGGGGCTATAAATATAACAAACGTTATTAATTTAATTTTAATTTTATTATGAAAATGCGATATACACTCACCGAGGCATTGCCGGACAGTGTGCCCCATTTTATTGCATCTATAACATCCTGAAACACGATGTAGGCGTTAATTAATAGTAAACTTTTAAATTTTCCTATCACCTATGTACTTACGGCGTTTGGGGGGTGCCTTTCGCGGCGGTTGATGGCGATGGCGTGCGGCGACGGCGGTCTCGGCCGGCGGTGCAGGGGCGGCGGTGCTCATGTTTAGTGTTTGCACCGCCGCATTGAAGTTGATCTTTATATAATTCATTCTAAAAAGAAAAAAGATGCAACATTTACAGTATGTCAGCGCAATATATTTGTTTTTTCTATATTGGTCTCCCCGACCTGTGCAACGTAGACACAGTATAGATATTTAACAACTTTGCCGGAAAGCGTGGACAGGTGCTTACAAAAAATCTAAGTTTAAACATTAAATATTTTAATTTTCTGACGGAAAGCATTTGTTACATTATACTGATTGATAAATACCTGCGATCTGCGGTGAACGTTTTAAAAAAAAAAATTAAATTAATAATACAAAATATACTCACGTGTTGTCCGTCGGACGGCAGTCGGATGTTTAAGAACGGTTTGTGGGACGTCGGCGCAGTTAATTGTCAACGCAGGTAACCCATGCAGGTAACAAATTGATTAATTGACATTATATCGACATTGATTGATACACACGCAAACATGATTTTCAAAAATTCCCGCCTTCGACAAAATACCGACTATTACTTATAACGACAACAATTACTTATTACTACGGCGAACGTCATTAGAAGTGACTGACCTGCTAGACACCCAAAAAAATACGGCGACTAAATGATTTGCACGGACGCCCGAAATATTTTGAATTTTTTTCATGTAAATTATTACTTAATTTTGCGTTTTCGGTGACAGTTATGAACGCTGTCCGCGATTCGACGCAGTCGGATTGCATACCTGACAACGTGACCCGGCCGTTGCACATTGTCCGCTATCCGACGAAGTCGGATTGCCTACCTGCACCACTGAGGTGACTGACCTGCTAGACACCCTAAAAAGACGGTGTCTATATGATTTGCATAAAAGCCCGAAATGTTTTACTTTTTTTTTTCACAGTAAAGAAAGCTGTCCGATATCCGACGCAGTCAGATTGCATACCTGACGACGTGACCCGGCCGTCGCATATTGTCTGCTACTCGGACCACTAAGGTGACTGACCTCCTAGACACCCTTAAAAGACGGTGGCTATATGATTTGCATAGAAGCCCGAAATGTTTTGAATTTTATTACTTAATTTTCCGTTTTCGGTGACAGTAATGAACGTTGTCCGCGATTCGACGCAGTCGGATTGGCTACCCTTATTACTACGGCGAACGTCATTCGAGGTGACTGACCTGCTAGACACCCATAAAAAGACGGCGGCTATATGATTTTCATGGACCCCCGAAATGTCTTACAATTTTTTTCACGTTTCACGTTTTGAACGTTGCATACCTGTTGCCGAGACATATAAGTCTAACGTCGAGGTAGGTGACTGACCCGCCAAACCCCAAATAAATCGAGGTGGCTATATGATTATCCGAAATATTTGAATTCTATTACTTGATTTTGCGTTTTTGAAGGCAGTAAAAAACTTACAGCTCTCCGGTTAACTAATCCACTATCCTTCTCACAAATCCACCATTCTTTTCATTAATCCAACATCCTTATCAGCAATCCAAAATCCTTATCACTTATCCACTTTTCTTATCAATATCCACCGTTCTTATCATAACACTCATAACCGACATCGGTTGACGACCAGACCACAAGACCACTGCGGCATCCGACATCGACAACACTCCTCACCAACCACGGGGGGTCTGGGGGTCTCCCCCAGCGACGCTCGGAGAGCTAGTCTTATAGTATAAAACAGAAACCCGAGGGCGCGGCCTGTGGCGAATTTCCGAACCAGCGTAAGAGACTACCAATGAAAAAATTCGACGGGCGGTCTCCCGGCGGCGGCGGAGCCGTCGCCGCGTTATCACTCCTTCTTATCACTTTTCGCGATTTCTTTCGATATTTTCAAAATTTCTTCACATTTCGAGTTTTACCCCCCCCCTGGGGTCCCCGGGCGGCCCCGCTCGGACCTTATTCGCGTTCCCCGGTAAATTCACGTACCGCGCGCGGCCGTAATTTTTTCCCGGCGGGCCCGCCGCGTGGGCCGTTACGTGAAAACCGAGCGCCGCCGTCGCGGGCGTTTTTTGCCTTTTTTTTTCGAGAATTCGAGTTTTAGCCCTCTTCGAGGCGTCCGCCCTCCCCGTTCGCGACTCATTCGCGTTCCCCGTTACGTTTATAGGTCGCGCGCGGCCGTACTCGAATATTTTAGTGCGCCGCGGCGTAGAGAACGATAGCGGAAAGCGCGGCGTCGTCGCCGTCTTACCGATTTTTCCGACTTTTTCGACTAGAGTCGCGTCTCGCCGCTCTCTCGAAAGTCTCACCTCCCCGTCGACGCGATATTCGCGTTCCCAGCTAAATTTATAGGCCGCGCGCGGCCGTACTTCGTCCGAGACGAGTCCCGGGGCCGCGGGACGACGCCGAGAGCGGAGCGCCGATATCGCCGCCGTCGAGTAGGTATTACTATATACGGGCATAAATACGTGCGTCGGAGGGTCCGATTTTTTTTCGCGAATATCGCGTTTTCGACGTCCGGGGGTGGCGGAGCCTGTCGTCCGCCGCCCGAAGCGGTGGGATCGCCGGCTCAAAAGCCCTCCGCGGACGCCGGGACCGCGTTCGCGATTCGCCGGGACGGCGAAACCGCTTAAGAGTCATAGATTCGACACAACTTTTCAACTCGGTAGGTAGGTAGGTAGGTAAGGCGTCGGTGCGGTTGACCCGGGGGTCGTGGTTTCGATGCCGGCCGCCGGGAATTTCGTAAATTTGCGGCGGCCGTGATATTTCGGAATTTTTTTTTTTCGCGTTTTTTTTTTTGTCATTTTCCTTTCGCCATCACTTTCGCCTTATCGTGATATACGGATTTGACGAAAATTTGACGTTTTTTTTTTTAAATTCGAGTTTCACCCCTTTTGAAGACGTCGGACCTCCCCGTCGAAGACTTATTCGCGTTCCCCGCTAAATTTATAGGCCGCGCGCGGCCGTACTTCGTCCGGTACAAGTCCCGGGTCCGCGGGACGACGCCGAGAGCCGAGTGCGGAGAACGCCGCCGTCGAGTGGGTATTACTATATACAGGCATAAATACGTGCGTCGGAAGGTTCGATTTTTTTCACGAATATCGCGTTTTTGACGTCCGGGAGTGGCGGAGCCGGTCGTCCGCTGCCCGAAGCCGTGGGATCGCCGGCTCAAAAGCCCTCTGCAAACGCCGGGAGAGCGTTCGTGATTCGCTGGGACGGCGAAACCGCTTAAGAGTCATAGATTCGACACCGGTTTTCAACTCAGTAGGTAGGTAGGTAGGTAAGGCGTCGGTGCGGATGACCCGGGGGTCGTGGTTTCGATGCCGGCCGCCGGGAATTTCGTTAATTTGTGGCGGCCGCGATATTTCGGAATTTTTTTTTTCGCGTTTTTTTTTTTGTCATTTTCCTTTCGCCATCACTTTCGCCTTATCACTTTTGACGAATTTTCAAAATTTCTTCAAAATTCGTGTTTTAAACGCCTTCGCGCACCTCGGACTGCCCCGTTCGGACCTTATTCGCGTTCCCCGTTAAATTGTGAGGCCGCGCGCGGCCGTACTTTGTCCCGTCCCGTCCCGCCGAGGCCGAGACGACGTGCGATAGGAGTGCCGCCGTCGCCCGCGTTTTTCGATAATTTTTTCGAATAGTCGAGTTTTAACCGTTTTGGAAACGTCTCACCTCCCGTTCGCGACTTATTCGCGTTCCCCGTTACATTAATAGGCCGCGCGCGGCCGTACTTGAATATTTTAGAGCGCCGCGGCGTCTTACCGATTTTTCCGACTTTTTCGACTAAAGTCGCGTCTCGCCGCTCTCTCAAAAGTCTCACCTTCCCGTCGACGCGATATTCGCGTTCCCAGCTAAATTTATAGGCCGCCTGCGGCCGTACTTCCTCCGGGACGGGTCCCGAGGCCGCGGGATGACGCCGAGAGCCGAGTGCGGAGAGCGGCGCCGTCGAGTGGGTATTACTATATACAGGCATAAATACGTGCGTCGGAAGGTTTGATTTTTTTCGCGAATATCGCGTTTTTTACGTCCGGGGGTAGCGGAGCCGGTCGTCCGCTGCCCGAAGCCGTGGGATCGCTGGCTCAAAAGCCCTCTGCGGACGCCGGGAAAGCGTTCGCGATTCGCCGGGACGGCGAAACGGCTTAAGAGGCATAGATTCGACACCAGTTTTCAACTCGGTAGGTAGGTAGGTAGGTTTAGGCGTATGTGCGGATGATCCGGGGGTCGTGGTTTCGATGCCGGCCGCCGGGATTGGAGATAATTTGCGGCGGCCGTGTTAATCCGGAATTTTTTTTTCACGTTTTTTTTTTTCGTTATTTTCCTTTCGCTATCACTTCCGCCTTATCACATTTAGTGAATTTTTTCAAAATTTCTTCAAAATTAGTGTTTTAACGCCTTCGCGCACCTCGGACGGCCCCGTTCGGACTTTATTCGCGTTCCCCGTTAAATTGTGAGGCCGCGCGCGGCCGTACTTTGTCTCGGCCCGTCCCGCCGCGGCCGAGACGACGTGCGATAGGAGTGCCGCCGTCGCCTGCGTTTTTCGATAATTTTTTCGAAAAGTCGAGTTTTAACTGTTTTGGAAACGTCTCACCTCCCGTTCGCGACTTATTCGCGTTCCCCGTTACATTTATAGGCCGCGCGCGGCCGTACTTGAATATCTTAGAGCGCCGCGGCGTAGAGAACGATAGCGAAAAGCGGGGCGTCGTCGCCGTCTTACCGAGTTTTCCGACTTTTTCGACTAAAGTCGCGTCTCACCGCTCTCTCGAAAGTCTCACCTCCCTGCCGACGTGATATTCGCGTTCCCCGCTGAATTTCTAGGCCGCGGGCGGCCGGACTTCGTCCGGGACGACGCCGAGAGTCGAGTGCCGATATCGCCGCCGTCGAGTAGGTATTACTATATACAGGCATAAATACGTGCGTCGGAGGGTCCGATTTTTTTTCGCGAATATCGCGTTTTCGACGTCCGGGGGTGGCGGAGCCTGTCGTCCGCCGCCCGAAGCGGTGGGATCGCCGGCTCAAAAGCCTTCCGCGGACGCCGGGACCGCGTTCGCGATTCGCCGGGACGGCGAAACGGCCTAAGAGTCATAGATTCGACGCCAGTTTTCAACTCTGTGGGTAGGTAGGTAGGTAAGGCGTCGGTGCGGATGACCCGGGGAGTTATGAACAGTTATGAACGTTGTCCGCGATTCGACGCAGTCGGATTGCATACCTGACGAAGTTACCCAGCCGTCGCACATTGTCCGCTATCCGACGAAGTCGGATTGCCTACTCGGACCACTGAGGTGACTGACCTGCTAGACACCCTTAAAAGACGATTGCTATATGATTTGCATAGAAGCCCGAAATGTTTTGAATTTTTTTTCACGTAATTAATTTTTCCGTTTTTGGTGACAGTTATGAACGTTGTCCGCGATTCGACGCAGTCGGATTGCATACTTGACGAAGTTACCCAGCCGTCGCACATTGTCCGCTATCCGACGAAGTCGGATTGCCTACTCGGACCACTGAGGTGACTGACCTGCTAGACACCCTTAAAAGACGATTGCTATATAATTTGCATAGAAGCCCGAAATGTTTTGAATTTTTTTTCACGTAATTAATTTTTCCGTTTTTGGTGACAGTAATGAACGTTGTCCGCGATTCGACGCAGTCGGATTGCATACCTGACGAAGTTACCCAGCCGTCGCACATTGTCCGCTATCCGACGAAGTCGGATTGCCTACTCGGACCACCGAGGTGACTGACCTGCTAGACACCCTTAAAAGACGATTGCTATATGATTTCCATAGAAGCCCGAAATGTATTGAATTTTTTTTCACGTAATTAATTTTTCCGTTTTCGGTGACAGTTATGAACGTTGTCCGCGATTCGACGCAGTCGGATTGCATACCTGACGAAGTTACCCAGCCGTCGCACATTGTCCACTATCCGACGAAGTCGGATTGCCTACTCGGACCACCGAGGTGACTGACCTGCTAGACACCCTTAAAAGACGATTGCTATATGATTTGCATAGAAGCCCGAAATGTTTTGAATTTTGCATAATTTTTTTTCACGTAATTTATTACTTAATTTTGCATTTTTGGCGACAGTTATGAACGCTGTCCGCTATTCGACGCAGTCGGATTGCATACCTGATGACGTGACCCGGCCGACGCATATTGTCTGCAATCTGACGAAGTCGGATTGCCTACCCACACCACTGAGGTGACTGACCTGCTAGACACCCTTAAAAGACGATTGCTATATGATTTGCATAGAAGCCCGAAATGTTTTGAATTTTTTTCACGAAACTTATTACCTAATTTCGCGTTTTCGGCGACAGTAATGGACGCTGTCCGCGATTCGACGCAGTCGGATTGCATACCTGACGACGTGACCCGGCCGTCGCATATTGTCTGCTATCCGACGAAGTCGGATTGCCTACCCACACCACTGAGGTGACTGACCTGCTAGACACCCTACCCTTATTTTTACGGTGAACGTCATTTGAGGTGACTGACCACCTAGACACTCAAAAATATACGACGGCTATATGACTTGCATGGACGCCCGAAATGTTACAATTTTTTTTCATGAAACTTATTACCTAATTTCGCGTTTTCGGCGACAGTAATGAACGCTGTCCGCGATTCGACGCAGTCGGATTGCATACCTGACGACCGGCCGACGCATATTGTCTGCTATCCGACGAAGTCGGATTGCCTACTCGGACCACTGAGGTGAATGACCTGCTAGACACCCTTAAAAGACGATTGCTATATGATTTGCATAGAAGCCCGAAATGTTTTGAATTTTTTTTCAAGTTATTAATTTTTCCGTTCTCGGTGACAGTAATGAACGCTGTCCGCGATTCGACGCAGTCGGATTGCATACCTGACGAAGTTACCCAGTTGTCGCACATTGTCCACCATTCACAATCCACTATTCTTATCATTAACCCAGAATCCTTATCAGAAATCCAAAATCCTTATCACTAATCCACCATCCTTATCATAAATCCACTTTTCTTATCAAAATCTAAAATCCTTATCACTTAATTTTTTCACAGATCCCTATCACTAGACCTCTGTATCACCCATACACCGCGTCGGCTTCGGTTGACGACCAGACCACAAGACCACTGCGGCATCCGACATCGACAACACTCCTCACCAACAACGGGGGGTCTGGGGGTCTCCCCCAGCGACGCTCGGAGAGCTAGTCTTATAGTATAAAACAGAAACCCGAGGGCGCCCCCTATGGCGTTTTCCCGTACCAGCATAGAGGATAATGGAGGGAAAACAGAGAACCCGCCAATGGGACGGTCGGGACGCGGCGGCGGAGCCGTCGCCGCGCTATCACTTCCGCCTTATCACTTTTCACGATTTTTTTCCAGATTTTCAAAATTTCTTCACGTTTTCGAGTTTTACCCCCCCGGGGGTCCCCGGGCGGCCCCGCTCGGACCTTATTCGCGTTCCCCGCTAAATTTACGTACCGCGCGCGGCCGCACTCTTTTCCCGGCGGGCCCGCCGCGGTGGCGATCACGTGCAGACCGAGCGCCGCCTTCGCGCGCGTTTTTTGCCTTTTTTTTCGAGAATTCGAGTTTTAGCCCTCTTCGAGGCATCCGCCCTCCCCGTTTGCCCCTTATTCGCGTTCCCCGTTACGTTTATAGGTCGCGCGTGGCCGTACTCGAATATTTTAGAGCGCCGCGGCGCAGAAAACGATAGCGGAAAGCGCGGCGTCGTCGCCGTCTTACCGATTTTTCCGACTTTTTCGACTAAAGTCGCGTCTCGCCGCTCTCTCGAAAGTCTCACCTCCCCGTCGACGCGATATTCGCGTTCCCAGCTAAATTTATAGGCCGCGCGCGGCCTTACTTCGTCCGAGACGAGTCCCGGGGCCGCGGGACGACGCCGAGAGCGGAGCGCCGATATCGCCGCCGTCGAGTAGGTATTACTATATACAGGCATAAATACGTGCGTCGGAGGGTCCGATTTTTTTTCGCGAATATCGCGTTTTCGACGTCCGGGGGTGGCGGAGCCTGTCGTCCGCCGCCCGAAGCGGTGGGATCGCCGGCTCAAAAGCCCTCCGCGGACGCCGGGACCGCGTTCGCGATTCGCCGGGACGGCGAAACTGCTTAAGAGTCATAGATTCGACACGAGTTTTCAACTCGGTAGGTAGGTAGGTAGGTAAGGCGTCGGTGCGGTTGACCCGGGGGTCGTGGTTTCGATGCCGGCCGCCGGGATTGGAGATAATTTGCGGCGGCCGTGTTAATCCGGAATTTTTTTTTCACGTTTTTTTTTTTCGTCATTTTCCTTTCGCCTTATCGGGATATACGGATTTGACGAAAATTTGACGTTTTTTTTTTTAAATTCGAGTTTCACCCCTTTTGAAGACGTCGGACCTCCCCGTCGAAGACTTATTCCCATTCCCCGCTAAATTTATAGGCCGCCGGCGGCCGTACTTCCTCTGGGACGAGTCCCGAGGCCGCGGGACGACGCCGAGAGCAGAATGCCCATATCGCCGCCGTCCAGAGGGTATTACTATATACAGGCATAAATACGTGCGTCGGAGGGTCCGATATTTTTCGCGAATATCGCGTTTTCGACGTCCGAGGGTGGCGGAGCCGGTCGTCCGCCGCCCGAAGCGGTGGGATCGCCGGCTCAATAGCCCTCTGCGGACGCCGGGAAAGCGTTCGCGATTCGACGGGATGGCGAAACGGCTTAAGAGTCATAGATTCGACTCCAGTTTTCAACTCAGTAGGTAGGTAGGTAGGTAAGGCGTCTGTGCGGATGACCCGGGGTCGTGGTTTCGATGCCGGCCGCCGGGAATGTACATAATTTGCGGCGGCTGTGTTAATTCAGAATTTTTTTTTTCACGTTTTTTTTTTTCGTTATTTACCTTTCGCTATCACTTCCGCCTCATCACTTTTGACGATTTTTTTCAAAATTTCTTCAAAATTCGTGTTTTAACGCCTTCGCGCACCTCGGACCGTTTTGGAAACGTCTCACCTCCCGTTCGTGACTTATTCGCGTTCCCCGTTACATTTATAGGCGTAGAAAACGATAGCGGAAAGCGCGGCGTCGTCGCCGTTTTACCGATTTTTCCGACTTTTTCGACTAAAGTCCCGTCTCACCGCTCTCTCAAAAGTTTAAATTTGTTTAAATATTTATTTTACCGGGTCCGCGTCCCCGTTCGCCCACTTATTCGCGTTCCTCGCTAAATTGATTAATATATTTACTTGGAGGTATATTATATACCTACTTGGTATATTTTTTTTATGCGTTTTTGTTTTTCGTCGGGAGTCGCGTTTTACCCCCTCCCTCTAAAGTCTCACCTCCCTGACGGCGCGATATTCGCGTTCCCCTCTAAATTTACCCCCGCCGGAGCGAAGACGTTAAGAGCGGACGGCCGAGATCGCCGCCGTCGCTTCGTTATTACTTATAACCATAGGTATACAGGCATAAATATATGCGTCGAAGCGTTCGATTTTTTTTCGCATATTTATAGAGTTTGTACAGTGCTGTTGACTTTATATACAATTATATTTGACTACGTTATATTATGACATATTATACATATATCTATATATATCGATTAACAGGGAAGTCAGTTGGTAAATTTAGATGTGTGGATTTATTAATTCACATAGGTAGGTATTTTTCGGTATTTATTGCTTAGGTTAAAATATATTATTCATTAGTCATTAATACAATTTTTATATTACACCTTAAAGCGAGATATTTGGTCGAGTTGATTCAATAGCTACCTATGAGCCTACCTAGCTCACACCACGAGCAGTATGTGCTTTCGACAATGTTGTCCGTGAATATCCACACTATAATATTTGTTGTGGTTGTTTTGCGTAATTAATATACATAAGTATGTGTATATTGTGTGTTTGTGGGTATGTGTGTGTGTGTGTGGGTGTGCAATATATCACTGCAATACCACGTAGTTGTTACAGTATGACCAGTAGATTATGATTATACGCATTCGTCCTCGGTGGTGTGGCGGTGTGCGGGGGACAACTTTAGCGACGCGGTGCGCGTCCGTGTCATCCAACGTCATCTTGTGACCGGCGCTCTCGCAACGCACGTCTACGAACACAGAAAAATCTATAAAGTGATAAAGTTTGTTGTTTAGAGCTTTTCTCTGTGTTTTGGTGTGCTTTGTTTTGGGCGCTTTTCATACCGGTGAGTACAAGTCAAGATAGGCACTATAATATTCAGATTACCTTTTCCGCACACACGTGTATTCGCGGTAGCGCGTGCCGTTTAACTACTTACACACACATCGTTTTCCGTTATTTTGACCACGTCGCTTTTTTTGTTTTTGACACCGCAGTTTCATTGTACTTTTTTAACTTTTTTATAGCCGCATTCGTATTGACAATTATCAATTGCTCTGATCGACGTAAGCCCGTTGGCCGTTTCGGCGCGTTACCATTGCGGTGACTATTATTTACGTTTTTAGTCGCTTTAGCATATTTTTACGCAAACAGTTAGGTGTGCTACGACGAGCTGGGTATGTCATTTTTCACATTTTCCAATTTTCTCTTACGTACACTACAATGTAAGGTGTATACCTATTAATTCTAAAAATACCACACGAGTCGCGTAGGTACATCAACACTGATAACAGACTGATACCGTCGTTATATTCGATTACAACGAGTTTTTCATATTATTTACTATTTAGTATATTTTACTTTTTACTTATATAAATCTTATAAATCAGATAATATAGATTTATTGAAGGAAGTAGGTTATTATAACCTGTTCGTGATGTCTTTAGGCTATTCAATATGGTCAAACGCTGCATTCTATGCGGAATCGTGGACGACATCAACGGCGTTTCAGTACACGGGTATTTACGATTTCACACAATACGTCAATGAATATCAATGTAATAAAATCAATAATATGTCACCTTTAGATTTCCGAACGACGTGCGTCGTCGTCTTGAGTGGGTGGCATTTGTGGTGGCCCAGGGTTTTGCTGTGAACCACGCCTCCAAAGTGTGTTCAAGGCACTTTATTCCGGGTTCTGACTACCTTGTAGGAAATGCACATCGCCGCCGTCTGTTGCACACAGCAGTGCCGTCTTTGGTGAGTATAAATTTTATTATGGTGGACCTCAACACTGTCACTATTACTGTCATGTACTCCCATAAGTTTAATGTAGGTACCTACTGTGTATTTCAAACTTGATTTAATAACTTAACTCAATGACATTCAACTATTTTGTAGCAACATACAAGTATACTACTAAACATAATAAATAGGTATGTACTACGGTTCTGTAACAAAGGTCATGATATCACATTGATATACATTTTGATCATTTACAATATGGGATTGACTTAATATAGTGTTTTTCAGATAGTGGAACCCACTTTTTAAACATCATTCTGCAGTGCTAATTTCATTTAATTTGTTCAAGTTTATTCCATAATGTGTAATTATCAGAGTTAATCCAATGACAATAAGTAGTGTCTTACTGCTGTTCAACATTTTAATTGGATATTAAACACTGGGTAAAGCTTATTTTAATACATTAACTAAAATTATTACGGGTATATTGACTTAACCTAAACAGAGTGCTTGACGTTTTCTTACATGAATTTACATTTTCTTAATATTACTACTACACAAAGTATTACTTGACTACTTGACTACTAATGTGTGGTAAAAGGTCATGTTAAACTGCCATCTCATACACAATTGTAGGTAGTGTGAGTTACAATTATCTCACTTTGTTTCAAACGTTATTTAATTCATCAACTTTTACTACGGTGTGCATTAAAATATCACATGTGTTTATTATTTCAATATACCCATGTGCCAGGTATTTCATAGCGGCTAGGTACTGTTTGATGCTTTACCAGACTGCAAACCATTTACAATAGGTACTTGCATTAAGTTATTGTTGTTGGTTAACATTCTGTGTTAAATTATACTCTTATTTTGTTATTGCTTTTATTCTTTAAACAATTACGAACAACATTGCTGTTTCATTGCATATTAAACACTGGGTCAAGTTTATTGTGATTCATTAACTAAAACAAATAATTATTTTGTTAATGTTGTTCAGTTGGACTTTTTTCACTTCAAAATGTCATGTTAAACTGTATATTATCTACTCATACGCAATGGGTAGTGTAATTTCCAGTTAACTCACTGTATTTTCACTTTTATTATGGGTGTTTACAACCAATAAACAAATTGAAATAAACAATGGGTGTATCATAAACCTTAAATTATCATGCAATTTCACTTATACAGTAAGATGATTTCAATACTTTCTTGACTTTATTTGTATGACTAACTTTGTTTAAAATAAAATATGTACACTGTGCACCCTGTGTATTATTTGATAGGTGTACTTAATTTTATCACATTGAAGACTCTTTAAAAAATAATTTTAATCATATCATGTATGCTTCTATTAGTGTAACATAAACCTTATATTCAACTTATCATGTGATTTAATATAAATGCACTTATTGCATATGACACTTACTGTTAAAGAGTACAATACATTTTTAAAATGTAAGTCATTGTCCACTCATACACAATTGTAGGTAGTGTGAGTTACAATTATCTCACTTAGTTTTAAATATTACCTAATACATCAACTTTTACTACGGTGTGCATTATCATGTGTTTATTACAGTGGCTACAGTTTGATACTTTACTAGACTGCAAACCAAATCCAATAGCCTACTTGCATTCTGTTTTTTTGTTATTGCTTTTATTCTTTAAACAATTACGAACAACATTGCTGTTTCATTGCATATTAAACACTGGGTCAATCTTATTGTTTAGGTTAGGTTAGGTTACCTATATAATGTTGTTCAGTTGGACTTTTTTCATTTCAAAATGTCATGTTAAACTATATATTATCTACTCATACGCAATGGGTAGTGTAATTTCCAGTTAACTCACTGTATTTTCACTTTTATTATGGGTGTTTACAACCAATAAACAAAATACTTAAACGTTTCCTCACACTGTTCTTAATATTATTACTACTACTACTCACTACTTATTACTGACCTAGGTTTAATCTCCTGTAGTTTGAGTTACAATTATCTCACTTTATTTTAAATGTTACCTACTACATCAACTTTTGTGCATTAAAATGTGTTTATTATTTCAATTTACCCATGTGGGCGGTATTTCACAGTGGCTACAGTTTGATACTTCACTAGACTGCAAACCAAATCCAATAGCCTACTTGCTGTGCTGATGGTTTATAATTATCACATGATTTTATAACTAATTTTATTTCAAATAAAGTGTGTAGGTACACTGTACTACCAGTACGAAATGACAACAGCAAAAACATTCTATAAACCTTATTGCCAATATTTGATATAGTTATGGCGTTCAATATACAGCTCACTTCATTCAACCAAAGTTTTAATTTTAAGTTTAAATTTATTTATTTCACTGTAACAAAATTCAGTATACCTACTATTACCTACCTATTCAATATACCTACTGCAGTGTTATCATAAAAGATTGTATTAAGGTTAGGTTAGGCAGGGCTTGTATATAGGTGTGACTTGATCACATTCAGCTAAACATTATTTTGTAACTATTTAAAAAAAAATTTGAACCAAAACATGTATGCTTTTATTTGTGTGACATAAACCTTATTTCATATAAATTCACTTATTGCATATTATAGGTACCTACGCTTACTGTCATAGATAGCAATAATTATTGTAGTTATTATTATAATTATATAGAATTATCAATACAATTGTACCTACTCTAAACTCAACCTAACTTTTAGGTGCTTGGGGACGTCGAGATGGAAGAGAGGGAGGACGTGGAGATCGTCGGCGTCCCAGTGGAGGGTGTGGAGTACGTGGAAGTCGTTGGTGTCCCAGTGGATGTAGGGGATGATGTGGAAGGAGTGGAGGTGGTGGAGGACATGGAATTTGTCGAGGTCCTGATGGAAGGTGTGGAGGAAGTGGAGGACGAGGTAGTCCAGATGGAAGTGGTGGAGGACGAGGTGGTCCAGATGGAAGTGGTGGAGGACGTGGAATTTGTTGAGGTCCAGATGAACGGAGGGGATGACGTGGAAGTGGTAGAAGTCCAGATGGACGGAGGGGATGACGTGGAAGTGGTAGAAGTGCAGATGGACGAAGTGCAAGCGGAACTGGAGTTTGTGGACATGCTCGACGAGTTGCAGCCAGACGTCGACGAAGAGGTCAGTAAATATGTCTTACTTATAAAAAAAACCATAGATAAATTTATCATTTAAATTGCAGTTCCGACCACTTGCCGTGGGTGAACAACCCCGAGGGCGTGCGCCAATAATTGACAGGCCGGCAGGCGTGACACACCCGCTTCCAGAGCAGCACAACGCGGGCGCGTTAAACAGAATCTGCACACAGTGTAACGCCCGCCACTTCGAAGGCGAGGTTGTGGGCCAGGGTGCCAATATGCACTTCTCCACTTGCTGTAACAACGGTCAAGTGACCGCTGCAGGACAACACGCGTTGTTGCCCGCCCCTTTTGTACTAATGAGTTTGTTGATTGGAGATTCACAGGATGGTCGTAGATTCGGAGACGACATTCGCCGGTACAACAACGCCCTGGCATTCGCTGCGTTTAGCTGTGGCACAGACGACAGGCGATTGCGAGGGCGTGGACCGCGAACGATGTGTATCCAAGGCCAAACTTATCAGAGGATAAATAATGACGTGGCCGTTGACCGAGTAGATGCCAACTACTGTCAGTTGTATTTCCTCGAGTCAGCAGAGGCCAACGCCCGCCGCGTTGGGATGGCTCTGCAGAGAAATCATCGTGAACTGTCCGTAGTTGTGATGGGACTATTGGACGGTTTTCTGCGAGACGTAAATCCGTACGCAATGGCTTTTAAGTAAGATATAAATTTATTGTATTTATTAACAATAGGAATATGAATTGCCCCTTAGAGTAAATTTCTTTTACAGATACCTTTCTCAAAGTAGACAGAAAAAACAAAAAAAATTACACACTGTAACCAATAAACTAACTATGTTAACTGTTGAACTAGATATTACGTTGATATTAGACACTCACAGCTACCAATATACTGCAGTTATTACTTAATGTTGATTCAAAATAGTATACAAAGCAAAAAATTTTACTTTATTACTTAAATTATATTAAATATTATATGTATTTTATGTGTTTATTATAATTTTACTCTGCTACCAACAGAGTTATATGTACTTATGAATGATATAGGTAACATTAAATATAACTTAGGGCTGGGACGTTTTTATTATTATATCATAATTATACCAAAATATATTACTAATTTAATGCTTGGATTTATATGAAGTATAGGTTTTATTGTTATTACCCAACCTATGTGGTCTCCTATAGTCCATTTCACGAAAAGTGGCCCTCGACGTTAGCGCGCCTGGTGGACGTTTTGACGCAGGGGCTCTAAAACACGCGCGAAACAAAGCGCGGCAAATTTAAATTAATTACTCATTTGTATTTTATCTTAAATATGGTTATTTTTTACGCCGTAATTTAAATGCAATATTTTTTAATACAAATTATGAACATTTTTGCTAATTTATTATCACGATTTTTATTTTTTTGCAATTGCAAATAAAATTAATTAATTTACCTAACATTAAAAAATATATACATAATTATAATACAATATTTTACAAATTACAATTTTAATCTTAATTTATGTCATCTTCATCTTCTGAATCGTCGGAATCTTCGTCTGGGTTAATAGTCATTATTATTGGCTCCAAAATTTCGTCACGTAAGCCTTCTTTTATAAAATCCTCTTCTTGCAATTTTTCGCAATGACTTACACATTTCTTCCAACTATCCACGGTCACGGCATCCAATGCTTCGTTAACAAGTTTTTCAACATCTGCTATTTTAAATGAGACATTTTTTTTGGCGACATCCCCTTTTACTTGTGCCCATATCAGTTCTATTGGGTTATATTGGCAATGGTAAGGTGGGAGACGCACGACTTCATGTCCCATTTCCAACGCGATTTGATCAAGCTCATATATTTTTTGTCTGGGTACCAATTTTTTGACCCTTTCACGTAATTCACTCAATGTTTCGAGTGGTGAATATTCAACCCCTTTTTCAGACAGCCATTTTTGTACATCTGCTTTTCTTTCATTTGCCTTTGGATAATTTTCTGCTAGAACTGAATGGTACGGTGCATTGTCCATCACGATTACTGAAGGTTCTTCTAAATGTTGTAACATTTGTATAAACCACTCTTTGAAAATAGTAGAATTCATTTGGGTGTGATAATCTACAGACGTACCACTTTGGCATCGAAAAACTAACTTTGATCCATGTACAAATCCGAATGAACTGGATCCTGCGTGGCAAATAATTAATCTACTCCCTTTTCCTGTAGGTACTTTAAGGCCTTCTGAATTAAATTCATTCTGCCAAATGTGCCCTTTGGTATGATTCTGATTTACCCACGTCTCGTCTAAATAGATAACTGGCCGAGTATCATTATTTTGGCGAAGGTTAACTATAGTACGCAAAAATTTAACTCGCATAGCTACAATGTCATTTCGCTCCATTAAGAACCGACGCCCGTCATTGCATTTTTTGTACTTAAAATTTAGATTTTTCAAAATGCGCCACATCGAAGTTTCAGAACCCTTGTACTCAGTTCTTTTTTTATATTCAGCTAAAATATTTGATTTGTTAGGGTACTCACGTTTATCGTAAAAATCGTGAACGATTCTTCTCACAATATCCGCATCAAAACCGTCAACTTCACTTGCAAATTTTATCCTTTTATATGTTTTTCGTGGGGAAGTGAACGATGGACAAGCAGCCTGTGATTCAGATGAAGATTTGTTTCCTTCCGCGGTGATACGTTTCACAGTTTTCTCACTTACACCACATGCTTCAGCAGTTTTTGCTTGTGTCTGTTTAAAAAAAGTAGCTATCTCCGTATTAGACGTATCCAATGATAATTTTTTAAAATATTTATACACATTGTAAATTGTCTTTTTCGTCTGTGAATGTGTATCACACTGTGAAGACATTTTAAAAAAAAGTTAAACTAATTGTCGATGGTATTTAAATAATAAAAAGTGCGCGAATAGGATATCACTGCGTATACGAAGTATGAACACAGACTAACGTGGTATAAACAGTGACCATAACAACACTATTTATGTGGGACGTTATATTACGATATGACGCTACAGTAACGTGACGTGTAACCATGGCAAAAAAAAGTATCTTATTTTGTTATTCTATGGAAAGAAAAAACTATGGTGTATAAAAAATGTTTGGTACAATATATTACAAAAAAAAGGTAGGTGTTCGACCGGCAGCTGTAATAGCAGGCGGTCGAACAACAGCTGTGTCGTAGAGCTACCGACTCTCTAGCGGACAATATTAAGAACCACTGTCTTTCAGAAATACCATCACCAGGCGCGCTAACGTCGAGGGCCACTTTTCGTGAAATGGACTGTAAGCTTACTACACTTCACACACATTTATAATATATATATTTATTATTATGTATTATGTTAATTATACAATTATAGAGTTAAATGCAGTTAAATGGAGTCTGTCTAAGTATAAAAATATACATGTCTATATTTGTTCCAGGAACATGCGTGAGGTGTGGCTGGCAGAAAGAGACCTAGCCGACGCCGATCCCGCAGGTGTGCGACCTAGGCCAGTGACGATGCATTTTGTCCGAGATGCGGCCCGGGACGACGGGCGAAACAACCTGCCTACCGCAAACGAAGTTGCGGCCGTGTTCGTAGGTGAAGGGGGTCGTCCACCAAGAGACATTAATCTGGTCATCTACGATACGAATCCAATCAACCCGCAACACAGGATGCAAACCATACCAGCGGGTTAGTTAATAATTATTTACTAAAAACACAATTTTTTACACAGCTGTCTCAAATTGTTCACTTATATTCACTATATTTATTGCACATTAATATCAACACCATCAAATAGAACCATAGTTTTTGTTGTACAGTAAAGCTGACACTGCGATTTTAAATTTACATTAAGTATACACTACATTTTGGACATTATTTTGAAATATAATTACTTAATAACTAATTCGTTAGGTCAAAACCGACCTTAACCCGTTCACTTGTGCAGTAATACTTTACTAAATTACATCATTATACATTAAATACAGCGGGGATCAACATATAGTACTTATCATGTGTATCATCAATAAAATAATATAAGGATACTGAACAAGCTATTTAGCTAGAGAGATTACACAGCATATACAATTTACTATTTATTTATTTATTCAAACAGTTTTAAATCAAACATTATAACAATTTTTAACAAATGGACAGAAAAGTGCACAGATTATATTAAATATATAAAAATAGCGAATAATTAATTAAGATTAATAATAACAGTAATTAACATAAATAAGGTTTTTGATATTGATAAATAATTCGCATGTGATAATTATTAATATAATTATAAAAAGACTCGATACAATTATAACAAAAATGAGAAACTTATAAACTATGTAATTGAGATAACAAATTAGTTACCTTAGATACCTCTTAAAATTAATTTCTAGATTATTGAAATAAGTTGGTCCTAAATAGTCTAGAAATATCTGACCAATACTGTTTTTTGAATAATTGATATTTAGGTTGTATCTTATAGATTCACGTTTATTTATGTATATCAAATTATATTGGTGGTTTTAGTGTGTTTTCAGAGGTACCACCCCATATAGTTATCCCATATTGTAAAATAGATTGATATAGTGTCAAGTAATAATAGTTTGTAAGCGCATATTAATATGTTCCATCTCAAATTGCAGTCTTAATATTAAACCTAATTATCTGACTTTTATCTTTTAACTTTAAAATAATATGCACTGTCAGTTTTATGACTATCATTTTATATTATTAGTTTGTGCTTAAAAAACTGAGTACAATTATAAATAGAAAACGCAACAAAAACAGTTTTTTTCAGAATTAATAGTACATTTTACTTAGTTTTTACTTTTTTAAATTAAAGTTCTGAATGAATCTATTAAATTCTATTACTTTTTAAATTATTTTAATAAGCTTTATTTATATTTTGACAAATCCTGCAGCGTTCTCCTATTTTTTTTTTTGAAAGACTGAAGGATAATTATATTATTGTTCGCATCTCCGATAATAAGTGTCGTTCAAAGATTTATCAGTGATTAGAATGTTAAATAGACAGGCCAGGAATTCTATTCAGGACATAATTTAATCATAATAGATCAGGTATTGCTATTCGAGCTAGGGGACCTATGTATACATAAAATATTAGATAAAGTTAAATTAACAATATTAAATTCAAACCATATTCATTATAAATTATATTCATCTTGTAGTGATAGTATGACAATAAGTCGTGTTATGATTTGTATGTAGTGTACTATATAATTTATCAATAATCAAACATAATATAGTCACATTAATTCGGTGCTTAATTTCATGATTTGTTTGGACTTCATAACAGACATCACTTACAAATATACACTATAAATCCTTGGAATACAAAGAGATCAGAGTTAATATTTTAATAACCTTTCTTTTGCGGTTATGTACTTGCTATACTCCATCCTCTAACCCCCAGCTACTACAAATCGTTGATTTAGCAATTCACTTTAAATAATATATACCATTCGTTACATTTCACAAGGGTCGTGTCACTCGGATCCGATGTTGTATCCGCTGTTTTTCCCGTACGGCGAGGCCGGTTGGCATAACGGGATGTTGCAAGCGGGCAACCGACGAAACAATGTCCGCAATCGCAACAGTATCAGAGAGTTTGCGTGCTACCGTTTGGCTGTTAGATATCAGGGAAATAACGACCAAAGGCATGAACTGTTTAGTTTATTACATCAAGGTCGGTTCTTGTTGCAGATGTATGTGTGCGACCAGTATGTTCGAATGGAGTCGAACAATCTGAACTACATACGTTTGCACCAGAGGGATCTCCTCGCCGAAGCGTATCAAGGGCTCATGGACCATGTGAACCAACAGCTCCACGTCGATCCCATGGCGGTCGGGCGTAGGGTCATATTGCCGTCGACGTTCACGGGTAGCGACCGATTCAACAAGATGAATTATCAAGACGCCATCACCATAGTGCGTACCAAAGGGAAACCCGACCTGTTCATAACGTTTACGTGCAATCCCAGGTGGCCAGAGATCACTGAAAACCTGGCTGCCCACAGCACGGCAAGCGACAGGCCGGACCTGGTGGCCAGAGTGTTCAACAGTAAGCTACAGGAGCTAATAGGTGACATAACTGTACATCGTGTGTTTGGTAATGTCAGCGCTTACGTGTACACTATCGAGTTTCAGAAACGTGGTCTGCCCCATGCGCATATACTGATAATCCTGGCGGAGGACTGTAAGTTCCGCACGGCCGAGGACGTGGACGACGTGGTTTGCGCTTTCTTGCCGGACCCCGCAATCGACAGGCGCTTACACGACTGCGTCAAGTCTCACATGATCCTAGGCCGTGTGGAACAGTCAATCCACAGTGTCCGTGCATGGTGGACAACAAATGCTCCAAAGATTTCCCGAAAGCGTACGCAGAGGAGACTGTGTACGTTGCGGACGGCGGATATCCAAAGTACCGCCGACCGGATGACGGCCGGGTGGTACTTGTGAGAGGTCGTGAGGTTGGTAACGAGTGTGTAGTGCCGTACAACCCTTACCTTCTGGCCAAGTATGACGCGCACATCAACGTCGAGATATGCACGTCCATAAAGAGTGTCATGTATATCTACAAGTATATATACAAGGGACACGACCGTGTGACGTTGGAAGTTCAGGACCAGGATGAGATTGCCAAGTGAGTCTTCACTTAATTTTATAATTTACATATTTCTAAATTTAGGTATAATCATTATAATAGTATATTGTATGTTTATTTAGTGTGTTTACTACTTTATATGTTCAGGAATTTTAAATATTAAATTGGACAATTTTTAAAATTCACATAAAAATCTTAAATTTAGAAATTCTGTTACTTAATTACATTTGTTTTTATTCCATTGTATTACTCTTGTTTTGTTTTTAATTTTAAATATGTACACGTTTTAGTTTGAAATAATAAAATTACTTTGGTTTGACATTGGCTAAAAACTAAAATTTTAATGATTAAAGAACTTTACTTTTTTATGAAAACATTTCTACATTTTAATAAGAATATTCAGTTGAGCAAAACTTTAGGAACTTCTACATTTATAAACTATTATTATTATACAGTAATAAACATCAATTGAATAAATAGTTAACTAATAAATCATTTATTAATTTTTAATAATTCCCATCAATAGTGTAATTTTTATAATTTTAATCCTTTTTTTCATGTGTCTTCATTCAAGCTGTGTATAATAAACATTCTATTGCATACAGTATTAAACATAAATTAAATAAATAGTTAATTAATAAATGATTTAATAGTGTCTTAAGATTTTTATAATATTATATATTAATTTTATAATTTTATATTACATTTAATCCTTTTTTTCATGTATCTTCATTCAAGCTGTGTATAATAAACATTCTATTGCATACAGTATTAAACATAAATTAAATAAATAGTTAATTAATAAATGATTTAATAGTGTCTTAAGATTTTTATAATATTATATATTAATTAATATGTAGGTTGTACCTTATATTATGTACTTCTACAGAGAGTTCTATAGGTGGTCTACATTATTATTGATAGATTTTTATTATAGGTATTACATTGAAAATTATTACCATTCCATCATTATTAGCATATAACAATATTTTATGCATGTGTCATTTTTAGCAGTGTGTCCAGTGTGTATGAATTATTTTACTCACTATTTTTTAGGTTTTTAGGGTAGTTGTAATCGTTTACCGATAACTTTTAGTTTTTTTTAGTTGTATACTAGCTATATTATATACTTAACATTTAATGTGTGTTCTTTAGGTATTATTATTATTACATTAAATTTGTTATTTTATGCTTTTTCATTCAAGTTGTTTATACACATTACATTGCATACAGAACTGAACATCAATGACATTAAGTACACCAATTAACTAACGTACCTAATAGATATAAATTTTGGTTTATAACCTGATCTAAGTTTAACCGTGATCACATAATATACTGTCTCAAATTGTAAACTTCAACACCTCGGCAATGTGAAACACGCTTTTATGGATTGTTATTTTCGTTGGCATAAATTAACAGTCCTACAGCTTTGCCATTCTTAAATAATATTATACAGTTATAATGTATTCCACCTGATACAAATTTTAAAATATAATATAATATAATAATAATAATAATAATAATTTAAATTTTGAATATTTTATGTGTACACTGTTATCACCTTGATCACCTAATATACTACTAATATACTAATACCAACTATGTAAATTATAGATTAAATTGTATACTTATATAACTATAACTTTTATGTCACTAGACTAGACGTCCACTATGATTATATTTAGCTACTCGAGTTGACATTTCACGACATTTATTTATCAAAACATCATAATATATCAGTCACATTTATTGTATGGCAAACGTTTAAACACCGTTCAACGGTTGTAGGGATTCTTCGTCAAATGCACATTGTAATGCAATGCTATGTGTCTACAGAACAAAAAATAAATTACATTTACTTGAATTATATAATAATAATAATACCAATCACAACACCAGACGGTATCATCTATAGAGCCATTGTTAGTTATCTTTTCAATATTAATTTTCAGTTACGTAAACTCAAGATATGTCAGCCCACCAGAAGGCATCTGGCGGTTGTTTTCGTACAAATTGCACGGCAAGAGTCACACGGTCGTCAGACTTCCTGTCCACCTGGAGGGTCGTCAGAACGTGTACTTTGCGCCGGGCCAAGCAGAAGAACGGCTACAGAACCAAGCTGTGCGTAGTACGAAACTCACGCAGTTCTTTGCGCTCAACACAACAGACGTGAATGCTCGACAATACTTGTACCAAGAAATACCGACGCATTACACCTGGCAGATGCCACGTAATCAAGAAAACGTACTCGTAAGAAATGTCACCCAATGGTTGCCGCGGCGGATTCGGATGGCAAACGTTACGTTGGCTCGGATGTACATAGTAAACCCACTGGACCGGGACCGTTTCCACCTGAGATTGCTACTTCTGAACCGAAGAGGCCCGAAGTCCTTTCAAGACATAAGGACGGTGGACGGGGTCGTTCACGAAACATTCACGGCGGCTGCCGTTGCACTCGGATTATTGGAAGACGACCGAGCGTGGCGGGATTGCTTGACGGAATCGGCGACGTTGGACACACCGCGGCAGCTGCGGTATCTGTTCGTCACTATACTGGTGTTCTGCGAGCCCTCAAACCCGCTGGCGTTGTACGAGGCGAACGAAGCAAACATGATGGAGGACTTCAACCGCCGTCTCCAAGACGTCGACCGCGCGAGGGCCGCGTGTCTGGCGGCCATCGAGGATCTACTTCGTGTACACCGAAAATCGCCGGGCGACTACGGTCTGCCCCTCGCCGACCCCCGTCTACTGGAACCGCTGCTGGACGACGCGCTGTTCCGGGCAATAGACGCGGCGGCACGGTGGGCCCCACAAGTAGACGCCTTGAACGCCGAACAGCGAACGGTGTACGACCGCGTGATGGCGGCCGTCGACGACCAACGGGAGGTGGCGAAAACTTTCTTCGTCGACGGACCCGGGGGTACCGGAAAAAACGACGCTGTACGGATGCCTGATATGGGCGCTTCGGCACCGACCTCCGCAGCGGGAGGTGTTGTGCGTGGCGTTCACCGGTATCGCCGCGTCGCTCATGGACGGCGGCATGACCGTACACTCGACGTTCGGACTGCCTTTCGGCACGCTGACCGAAGACTCGACGTCCAGCGTCACCATGCAGTCCGAGCGAGCGCAAAAGATACGCAACGCGGCGCTCATCGTCTGGGACGAAGCCCCAATGTCGCCGGGACTGCAACTGACGGTGGTGGACCGCCTGCTCAGGGACGTCATGGCATCGGAATTACCGTTCGGCGGTAAAACCATGCTGTTCGCCGGCGACTTCAGGCAGATATTGCCCGTGGTCCGGAGAGGGACGAGAGCCGAGATCGTCATGTCGTCGATCAAGGAAAACGGTCTTTGGCGCGTCATGGAGCGCTTCAATCTGGTCCAGAACATGCGCGCGGACCACGACGCGGACTTTGCGACTTGGTTGCTTGAGCTCGGCAACGGCCGACTGCCCGCGGTCGACGGCGTTCCGAACACCGTGCAAATCCCGCGGCAAATGGTATGCGACGTTGATGATTTGATCGATTTCGTGTACCCGCAGCAAATGTCGTTGGCCAACGTCGACGAATTCGCTCGGAGAATCGTTGTGTGTCCCACCAACGAAGACTGTAGAGGTGTCAACAGGGACGTGCTGGAGCGCGTCGACGGTGCTCAGATGAGCTACACCGCCGTCGACACCATGATGGCGGACGATCCCGACGAAGTGGCCAATTTTCCCACGGAGTTCCTCAACAGCTTGGAACCGGACGGCCTGCCGCCGTACCGGCTGACGTTGAAGGTGGGGTGCATCGTGATGTTGCTCAGAAATCTCGATCCGAGGAGACGACTGTGCAACGGTACGAGGTTGGTGGTCACCGAACTGCGGCGTCACAATTTCAAGGCTAGGATTTTGGGCGGTGAAGCACAGGACGACGACATCGTCGTGCCCAAGATACCGCTCACGTCCAGCGGCGAGGACGACCTGCCCATCTTACTGCGGCGCCTTCAATTCCCGGTGAGATTGTCGTTCGCCATGACCATCAACAAGTCGCAGGGTCAGACGTTCGACCGTGTAGGTTTGTTACTGACGTCGCCTGTGTTCACGCACGGGCAACTGTACGTAGCGTTTTCGAGGGTGAGAAACGCACAGTCCGTGAGAGTCGGCATGTACGCCGATGACAGCGGCCGATTCGTCACCAAGAACATAGTGTACAGGGAAGTTCTGTAATGCAACGAGTGGTGACAATGGTAAGTATATTATAATTAGGTGACGCCTGCTGATAGTCTAGGTGACTTTAAACCTAACACGTGTAACATATTTTTCAAACATAATACGTTACACCGCTGTTCTACGTGGTATGTGTTCTACATGCGCCCGATGGTCAAAGATGATGATGATAGTCTAGGTGACTTTAAACCTAACATGTGTGACATATTTTTCAAACATAATACGTTACACCGCTGTTCTACGTGGTCTGTGTTCTACATGCGCCCGATGTTCAAAGATGATGATGATAGTCTAGGTGACTTTAAACCTAACACGTGTGACATATTTTTCAAACATAATACGTTACACCGCTGTTCTACGTGGTCTGTGTGGAGGTACTTCGTGGACCTTGCCTTCGGGCTAAACGGAGAGAAAGTTTGACAACCTCCTCGTGGTTCTCTCTGGATGCGAATTCACTATAATGTGAATTCGTAACTAATGTCAAACAATGTATGTAATGTCTGTGTTATTTGTATTGTACCACATCCTATTGAATAGTATGATATAGTACAGATAGTACAGACAATTTAATTTAAATGTTGTATTTTATTTCACACATTAAGATTCTAATGTACCTATATTATATGATGTATAAATAACATTAATAAGTTAATTTCACTATGTTCCCAATATTTATTACACCATTTTATTGTTGTATTTCTTTCTTAAGTAGTATTAATTTATATTGTATTAATGGTTATCCTTTGTTTTTATGTAATCATATATATATGCTATTGACATTAATCAGTCAATTTCACTGTACTCACAATATTTTTAATATTTTGTACACTGTATTTCGCTGAACTACTTGATTGATTTATATTGTATTAATGGTTGAGACATTACTTAACTTGACATATTTTTATTAATTGTTTTACTCATGATTGAGATTTCATTACTATTAGATTCTATATAATTAGATTTTATTACTATTTACTTACTATATATAAATGTAATTATTTCAATATTTATATAATTGACATTGTATTAATTGTTTTGCTCAGTAAAAGAGTATTTGTTTTGTGTTAAACACCATTTGTTCAATAACAATTTTTTTTAAATACAGTAAATTAATAAGCACAACAGTTTTGTCCTATTTGGTACATGGGTAGAACCTAACCTAACTAATATAACTAAAATAACAATTTAAAAAACCATTGATACTATACACACAATTGGATATCTTAATAACAATATTTAATTTATAATTAACAACACTGCAAATTGCTGTTGATTATTTTTTACATAATTTGTTTTACATAATAAAACACCATTGATGATACTATTTTATTCACTAAAAACTTTAATATTATGTAGTGTGCTACTACATACTAGGTCACCGTGAATTGATATAATTTATTTTGCCACTGGATCAATTGCTATGAAAAGTAACTCTCGGATGAGACGGAAACACATATTATATTATTTACTTTTTTATTAGTTTTTATTAGTTTTATATTATTATTACACATGAAATTAAATTACTTTAACAATGGAAATATTTATACAATTTAGGTTGTATTTGTTTTACTCATTGTAGTATATTGATTCTAAAATCTTTAATTTTGTTACATGCAAATCTTTAGACATCCCATGCAATACCTACCTAATGTCATTAACTTCACTGACATCCTGACAACCATTATAACTATTTATAACTCTTATTTGATCCACACACCACACATAATTGTAATAGTATGAACTATATTATGTTTTTGGTAACTAATAGAAATTTAAAAAAATCCTTCATACTGTACCCAAAGTACACACATAGTAATTTAAAAATATCCAGTAGGAGAGGAAAAGGAAAATAAAATATAATTTTAAATGATATAGTCATGTTTTATTGATCATCTGAAAAAAACATAACAAATAAACATAGAAAAATTTTTGTTGAGAAAAAATGTTCCTGTTAAAAACTCACTTATTGGGTGTCTGCTATCGGTACCTGAAAATGATGTTTGATTAGAATTATTAATTTCAAAAACTAAAGTATTTATATTATATCCTTACGACGTTTGGCGGTGGGCTCGGTGGCGTCTCCCTTGCTGTGACGTAGAGCTCCTGAAAATAATGTGTTTGATTAGACAAAACTTGAAGTTTTCTTAAATATATTATATACTAATATATCCTTACGTTTGGCGGCTGCGCAGTTTCAGCGGTCTGATTGAGGTCCTGAAAAATTTGTTTAATTAGATTTATAAATTTCAAAAACTCAATAGCTTTTTTTTAATATACTAATATATTCTTACGTCTGCTGGTCGACTACTGCTGGCCTCCTGAAAATAATTTGTTTAATTAGATTTATAAATTTCAAAAACTCAATAGCTTTTTTTTAATATACTAATATATCCTTACGTCTGCTGGTCGACTACTGCTGGCCTCCTGAAAATAATTTGTTTAATTAGATTTATAAATTTCAAAAACTCAATAGCTTTTTTTTAATATACTAATATATCCTTACGTCTGCTGGTCGACTACTGCTGGCCTCCTGAAAATAATTTGTTTAATTAGATTTATAAATTTCAAAAACTCAATAGCTTTTTTTTTAATATACTAATATATCCTTACGTCTGCTGGTCGACTACTGCTGGCCTCCTGAAAATAATTGGTTTAATTAGATTTATGAATTTCAAAAACTCAATAGCTTTTTTTTAATATACTAATATATCCTTACGTCTGCTGGTCGACTACTGCTGGCCTCCTGAAAATAATTTGTTTAATTAGATTTATAAATTTCAAAAACTTGATAATTATTTTAAATATACTAATATATCATTACGTTCAGCGGCCTCCGACTTTCCGTCTGCCTACGGTCCTGAAAAATTTGTTTAATTAGATTTATCAATTTCGAAAACTTGAACGCTTTTTTTAATTATACTAAATATATATCCTTACCTTCTTCGGCCGCGGCGAGGCCGTTTTCAGTAGACCGTCCTGAAAATAATTTGTTTAATTAGATTTTTTGATTTCGAAAACTTGAATGTCTTTTTAAATATACTAATATATCCTTACGCTTGACGACGGCCGCCGCCTACCACCATCACCACCCCTCCGCCTACCACCATCACGACCCCTGCCACCGCCACCACCACCGCCCCTTTTGGACCGGCCACCTCTGGACTTGGCTACAATATAAATTACAATTATATACATAATATTTTTTTTTTTTTTTTTATTTATTTGAAGAAATCTACAATCCATACATGCTTTTTGTATAATAAGTAGGTTTGATATATGAAAGGTAAAATATGGTATGAGTGGTTAGATTAGGGAAGATACCCAGTGGTAACACCCTGTGATACATAATATTAAGACTGTTATTAAGGAATATGTAAAGTAAACACTCACCGCAATCCCGGGACAAATGTCCCTGTTTACCACAGTTATAGCATTCTGAAACGGGTAGATATCATTTTAATCGTTTCTAATTGTATACAATATATATATATTAACCAATAGTCTTATACAAATGTATGCTTACTTCGGTCGCGACCTCCACCGCCACCGCCATCGCCATCACCACCACCACCGTCCCCTTTCAACGGGCCACCTCTGGGCTTGGCTACAATATAAATTACAATTATATACATAATATACATAACAGTTATAACATTCTGAAACGGGTAGATAATATATAATATATTAACCAATGATCTTATACAAATTTATACTTACGCTGAGCGCGGTCTTGCCCGTGGTTCACATAAACCGTGCAGCTGTGGCTTATATTGAAGACGCTCATTCTAAATTGAATAAGACAGTTGAAAAGAACAATTGATTGGTCTGCATTATTATGTTTGTGGCATTATAAAATATTCAATTTGTCTAACGAAATGCATATGGTGCACACTAAAACTAAGCCAGCGTTCGAATTAATTGATAAATACGATCGGCGGTGACCGTGTTAAAAACAAAAACAAAAAATAGAAAAAATATTTAGTTTCACAGAAAGCATGTGTTGCAGACAAAACTAAGGCTCGATTTTCTTCGCAAATTTATATTATTATTTTATTATTTAAATTAATAAATTATTATATACGATCCGCGTTGAACGTGTTAAAAAAACAAGGCCCTGATGTACGCTTGGCAATTGCCGTTAATGTTTTAGACTTTGTTACTCATTCTGAAGTTGACAAATAAAAAGCAATAAAGAAAGTGTATAGTAAAACAAACAATAAGTGATCTGTCGGTATTATTAAGTCGATGGTATGATAAAATATTAAATTCGTTGAACGGAAAGCATGTGTTACATTACATTGATTGATTAATACCTACGATCTGCGGTCAACGTTTTAAAAAGCAACAAATTAAATTAATACTAAATTGTATACTCACGTGTTTTCTGTTATTCACGGTTGTCGGATGTTTAATAACGGTTATAGTCGGACGTCGGGTCGTCGGCGCAGTCTTAGAGCGGCGACAATAACAAGAGTCAAGGCAGGTAACCCATGCGGGTGACGATATCGCACGGCTGATTTATTGAATTGACATATTATATCGATATTTTATATTTTTATTATTCATTCGAACACAGCATTACACCTTACACTTTTGACCATCATTCTTTTTTCATTTTTGCAAAAAAATTTCATATAGTCATAATAATGCCACAGGATCATCACTCAAATTCATTAATACACACGCAAACATGGTTTTCAAACATTCCCGCCTTTGACAGAATACCGCCAAAGTGGTAGGCCTTATCACCGACCGTTTATCGTCGATCCTCTCGCTATCAGCGAATGACTTACAGTAAGTTGTAGGCGCGACTTTTAACAAGCCGACCCCGCGTTACGTATCCCCCGATTACACGATACGGGAGACCTTGGGTCAAACATCATGTTGGTGCGCGGAAACGTTTCCGTGTTTTTCGGAGGTTCGTATGGGAAACAGAACCCCGATCCGCTGATCGAGTTTCGCTTCTATATTGCTCTACTCTACTACTAAGCTTATGACGACAGAAATTATTAACGTGGCCGCTGGAAATTCACATAATATTTCCAATATATATTACGCATGGAAATGTTTAATGTTTTTGTAGATCGTATTGGTTATTGTAATTTGTAACATTATATGGGTTTGCTTATTATATACCTAAAGTTTATTTACATATATACATAGTATACATAGTATAACATTATACTGCATATATATAATTATCCGGACCACTGAGGTGACTGACCTGCTAGACACCCTAAAAAGACGGTTACTATAAGATTTGCATAGAAGCCCGAAATGTTTTGAATTTTTTTTCACGTACATTATTACTTAATTTTCTGTTTTCGGAGACAGTTACGGAGACAGTTAAGGAGACCTGGCCGTCGCATATTGTCTGCTATCCGACGAAGTCGGATTGCCTACTCGGACCCCTGAGGTGACTGACCTGCTAGACACCCTACCCTTATTATTACGGTGAACGTCATTCGAGGTGACTGACCACCTAGACACTCAAAAAATGATGTTGGCTATATGATTTGCATAGAGGCCCGAAATGTTTTGAATTTTTTTTCCCGAAATTTATTACTTAATTTCGTGTTTTCGGCGACAGTAATGAACGCTGTCCGCGATTCGACGCAGTCGGATTGCATACCTGACGACGTGACCCGGCCGTCGTACATTGTCTGCTATCCGACGAAGTCGGATTACCTACTCGGACCACTGAGGTGACTGACCTGCTAGACACCCTTAAAAGACGGTGGCTATATGATTTGCATAGAAGCCCGAAATGTTTTGAATTTTTTTTCACGTAATTAATTTTTCCGTTCTCGGTGACAGTAATGAACGATGTCCGCCATTCGACGCAGTTACGTTTGCATACCTGACGACATGACCCGGCCGTCGCACATTGTCCGCTATCTGACGAAGTCGGATAGCCTACCCTTATTACTACGGCGAACGTCATTCGAGGTGACTGACCTGCTAGACACCCATAAAAAGGCGGCGGCTATATGATTTTCATGGACCCCCGAAATGTTTTACAATTTTTTTCAGGTTTCACGTTGCATACCTGTTGCCGAGACATACAAGTCCAACATCGAGGTAGGTGACTGACCAGCTAGACCCCAAATAAATCGAGGTGGCTATATGATTATCCGAAATATTTGAATTCTATTACTTGATTTGGCGTTTTTGAAGGCAGTAAAAAACTTACAGCTCTCCGGTTAACTAATCCACTATCCTTATCACAAATCCACCATTCTTATCATTAATCCAACATCCTTATCAGCAATCCAAAATCCTTATCACTTATCCAATTTTCTTATCAATATCCACCGTTCTTATCATATCACCCATACACTGCGTCGGCTTCGGTTGACGACCAGACCACAAGACCACTGCGGCTTCCGACATCGAAAACACTCATAACCAACACCGGGGGGTCTGGGGGTCTCCCCCAGCGACGCTCGGAGAGCTAGTCTTATAGTATAAAACAGAAACCCGAGGGCGCGGCCTGTGGCGAATTTCCGAACTGACTTAGTGAATTTTGGTGGGAAAACGGGTTCCCGGCGTTATCACTCCTTCTTATCACTTTTCGCGATTTTTTTCAACATTTTTGCAGATTTTCGAGTTTTACCCCCCCGGGACTTCCCGGGCGGCCCCGTTCGGACCTTATTCGCGTTCCCCGCTAAATTTACATACCGCGCGCGGCCGTACTTTTTTCCCGGCGGGCCCGCCGCGGTGGCGATTACGTGCAAACCGTCCGCCGCCGTCGCGCGCGTTTTTTTCCTTTGTTTTCAAGAATTCGAGTTTTAGCCCTTTTCGAGGCGTCAGCCTTTCCCGTTTGCCCCTTATTCGCGTTCCCCGCTAAATCTGTAGGCCGCGCGCGGCCGTACTTTCACCGGTACGATTCCCGGGGCCGCGGGACGGCGCCGAGAGTCGAGTGCCGATATCGCCGCCGTCGAGTAGGTATTACTATATACAGGCATAAATACGTGCGTCAGAGGGTCCGATATTTTTCGCGAATATCGCGTTTTCGACGTCCGAGGGTGGCGGAGCCGGTCGTCCGCTGCCCGAAGCCGCGGGATCGCCGGCTCGAAAGCCCTCTGCGGACGTCGAATCCGCGTTCGTAATTCGCCGGGACGGCGAAACGGCTTAAGAGTCATAGATTCGACACCGGTTATCAACTCGGTAGGTAGGTAGGTAGGTAAGGCGTCGGTGCGGATGACCCGGGGGTCGTGGTTTCGATGCCGGACGCCGGGATTGAAAATAATTTGCGGCGGCCGTGTTAATTCGGAATTCTTTTTTTCGCGTTTTTTTTTTTCGGTATTTAACTTTCGCCATCGCTTCCGCCTTATCGTGATATTCGTATTTAACCAACATTTTACGTTTTTTTTTTTCAAAATTCGAGTTTTACGCCTATCGAAGACGTCGGACCTCCCCGTTGATGACTTATTCGCGTTCCCCGTCAGATTTTGAGTACTTTTTTGCCCTCCGCGGCCGAGACGACGCGCTTTACGTCCGCCGCCGTTGCGCGCGTTTTTTGCCTTTTTTTCAAATATTCGAGTTTTAGCCCTTTTCGAGGGGTCTGCCCTCCCCGTTTGCCCCTTATTCGCGTTCCCCGCTAAATTTATAGGCCGCGCGCCACCGTACTTTCTCCTGTACGAGTCCCGGGGCACCAGTTTCCAACTCAGTAGGTAGGTAGGTAGGTGAGGCGTTAGTGCGGATGACCCGGTGTCGTGGTTTCGATGCCGGCCGCCGGGATTGAAGTTAATTTGTGGCGCTCGTGTAATAACGGACCTCTTTTTTCGCCTTTTATAATTCTGACTCCCCGTTTGACCGATTGACGTCGCGGTGAGCGCATGAAAATAAATGAATTAGGCTTGAATATATGCGACGAAGAGCATTTTTTTCACGCGATTTTTCAAATATATGTATATAGATATACATATCATGCTTAATGTTTATGTAGGTCGTATAGGTTCTTATTATCCTACACGTGTATCTGATAAAAGACACCAATATACTAAACACGTATATCGTATGGTAACTTATAATAATATTATATCATGTACCTACATAATAAATATATAAACATAACGGTCACGATGTTTTCGTTGGGTCGGTACCGAATGTCTTGACACATAATAATTATTATAATAACTATTACTTCAAGTGTAGGTATACCAATTTGCGTTCAATTGTACACTAATGACGTAGGTAAATATAAGTACGTTAGGTTATGTGGTTGTTTTTTCTTATTTTTATTGTGTGCGTACATACCCACAATACAATAATAGGTATAAGTGTTTATGCGTGCGTGAGAAATATTAAAAGTGGACCATCAATATTATACAGTGCACAATACTACGCGCGATAATACAGTACGACCGTTATTATACGCAACATTATACGCTTTGCGTGGGGTGGAGTGGAGCCGTGGGGGGACAACTTTGGCGACGCGAAACGCGCCCGTGTCAACCTGCCTCATCTCGTGACCGGCGCTCTTGCAACGTACATCAAATCTCACCGAAAAGCCTAATACGTTGTATTATTTAATATTCAGTGCTTTTCTTTGAGTTTTGTTGTTCTGCATTGGGCGCTTTTCACAAACCGGTGAGTAAACTTTTATATCTACTACTACTATATTATACTATTTAGATAGATAAACTACAGGTGTATTCGTGGCGGCGGCGCGTATCGCCAACGAACATATTTTCACCGCCTACAGACATCGTTCTCCGCTGCTCACGGCGCATTTCGAGTTTTTTTCGTACACTTTGAATACCTACAACGTTAATTAAACCGCATTCGTATTAGCTGAATACGTATTAGACGTGTAAGTCCGTTGGCCGTTTCGGCGCGTTGCCATTGCGGACACGTGTTTTACGGTTAATTCATAATATTGTGCTACTGCGAGCTGGGTATGTAATTTTTCGTATTTTTCTATTTTTTATGTACATCATGTAAGCCGGTGTGTACCTATTAATTCTAAAAATAACACACGATACTCATACATCACCGCTGATAACAAACTGTATCAGTCGTTTTTTTTTTACCACGAGGTTTTCATAATATTCAGTATTTACTTTTCACTTATTATTATTCCTATTATTATAATATGTTCGTTCGTGATGATGTTTTTAGGCTATTCAAAATGGTCAAACGCTGTGCTTTATGCGGAGTTGTGGACAACATCGATGACGTTTCCGTACACAGGTATTTCACACAACACGTTGATACATATCGATATATATATTATAATAAATAATGTGTCGCCTCTTAGATTTCCAACTGCCGTACATCGTCGTATTGAGTGGGTGGCATTTGTGGTGGACCATGGTTTTCCCGTGAACCAAACATCTCAGCTGTGTTCGAGGCATTTCGTCCCCGGTGTCGACTACGCTGTGGGAAACGCGCGGCGCCGCCGTCTGTGGCCCATGGCAGTGCCTTCTTTGGTGAGTGTGTTCAATAAATATCATTTCATTGCAGTACACCATGACGGTATGCCCGTCTGACTGGACTTCTAATACTGTTGTATACTCTCGTGAGTTTGATGTACCTACTGTGTATTTCAAACCTAACTTAATTTCATAACTTAACTCAATGGCATTCAAGCTTTTTGTTGTAACATAATACACATGACCTCACAAAAGTATACTTCTAGACCTTATAAATACGGTTTAATACACAATATCAAGTGAATGACATATTATAACAAAATTCATGATATTACACTCATTTGGATCACATATCTTCATTATTTCAAGTTTGATCAATTTTCACAACATTTACAATTTCTGCAGTGCTAATTTCATTTCATTTGTTTACGTTTATTCCATAGTATGTAATTTTTAAAGTTAAGCCAATGACAATGAGTAGTACCCAACCTGCGGTTAAAATTCCTTACATGCTTAATTATTCACTGTGCTCTTAGATGCATATCATTGTTTCTGTACTCTACTATACTACCATACTATACTGGCTCGGTACAACATTCTTGAAAACTAAATGTCTATTTTATCATAAAACTTTCATTCAACTTATTATATTATGATTAAATTGTAGAATAACTTGAACGACATTCAATTGTGTTACTGCTGTTTCAGATTTCAAACACTTTGCTTATCAAACACTGGGTAAAGCTTATTTTACCTAGATTAACTCATAACTATACTAATATATCAACTTTTACTATAGAACACTTAAGGTTTTCTCACATAAATTTACATTTTCTTAATGTTACTACTACACAAAGTAGGTATTACTAGAGACTCCTAACTAACCTCTCCTTTTTTTGTGAACTGTGTACTGGATAAGTGTTTTATAATTTCACATATTGCCGTACTGTTAGCAATGTTAAGATTATTTTAATACTTTCTTTCCTTTATTTATACAACTAACTTTGTTTGTACTACGGTGTAACATATTTACTACTGATGTGTGTTATATCAATACTTAGTGGTGATAAATATAGGTGTGCTTGATTTTATCACATTGAAGACTCTTTAAAAAATAACACCACATATATGATTTCATATTCAACCTTACATTCAACTTATCATATAATGATTTCATATAAATGCACTTATTGCATACGAGTACCTACACTTACTGTTATAGAGTGCAATACATTTTTTAAATGTAAGTCGTTATTGTTGTTGTTACAGTAATACCTAACCAACACAAGATTGAACACACAATCATTAAAATGTTTTCTTTTTATTGTTGTAAGTTAAACTTCTGTATTAAATAACACATTTTTTTTTCTACTATTACTACTACTACTACTACTGAACTAGGCCATTTGTAAGTTGTGTACTAGATAAGTATTTTATTAGTATTTTATTTTAATACTTAATACAACATTGTACTGATGTTAGGATGGACAGAGCTTAGATTTAGGCGTAGTCACACACATTATTTTGTACAACTCTTTGAAAAATGATCTGGACTACAACATGTATACTTTTATACTTTTATACAGTGCAATACAGTTTTACAACGTTTCAAAGTTATTGTTGTTAGAAAGATTATTAGTATGTGTGAAACAACTTAAATATTCTTCTGTGGATTTCTTTGTTCTATGATTGGTACTTGTAAATACAACAGATATCTTAACCTAGAGCATTGTACTGATGTTATTTAGGTAGACCTTTTTCTCTTGAAAATCTCTTAACAACATTTATCTTATACTATCTATATTGTTGTATTGATGTTTTACACACCTTCAATGGCATTTAGTAGTATTATACAAGTTCTACGGTTACAGTTAGTTATTATATTATTATAGGCATTTGAAAAGTTTTCTTACACAGTTAATATACATTCTACTACCAATAAACAAAATACTTTTCTCGCACACTTCTTAATATTACCCCCACCACATCACTATTTACTACTGACCCAGGTTTACTCTCCTTCATTTGTAAGTTGGGCACTAGATAGGTATTTTATCATTTCACATGTGATACTCTTAGACTTAGACTCACTCTAACTACAACATGTATGCTTTTATTTGTGTGACATAAACCTTATTTCATATAAATATTCACTTATTGCATATTATAGGTACCTACGCTTACTGTCATAGATAGCAATAATTATTGTTGTTATTATTATAATTATATAGAATTATCAATACAATTGTACCTACTCTAAACTCAACCTAACTTTTAGGTGCTTGGGGATGTCGAGATGGAAGAAAGGGAGGACGTGGAGGTCGTCGGCGTCCCAGTGGAGGGTGTGGAGTACGTGGAAGTCGTTGGCGTCCCAGTGGATATAGGGGATGATGTGGAAGGAGTGGAGGTGGTGGAGGACGTGGAATTTGTTGAGGTCCAGATGGACGGAGGTGATGACGTGGAAGTGGTAGAAGTCCAGATGGATGGAGGGGATGACGTGGAAGTGGTAGAAGTCCAGATGGACGAAGTGCAAGCGGAACTGGAGTTTGTGGACATGCTCGACGAGTTGCAGCCAGACGTCGACGAAGAGGTCAGTAAATATGTCTTACTTATAAAAAAAACAATAAATAAAACTTATCATTTAAATTGCAGTTCCGACCACTTGCCGTGGGTGAACAACCCCGAGGGCGTGCGCCAATAATTGACAGGCCGGCAGGCGTGACACACCCGCTTCCAGAGCAGCACAACGCGGGCGCGTTAAACAGAATCTGCACACAGTGTAACGCCCGCCACTTCGAAGGCGAGGTTGTGGGCCAGGGTGCCAATATGCACTTCTCCACTTGCTGTAACAACGGTCAAGTGACCGCTGCAGGACAACACGCGTTGTTGCCCGCCCCTTTTTTACTAATGAGTTTGTTGATTGGAGATTCACAGGATGGTCGTAGATTCCGAGACGACATCCGCCGGTACAACAACGCCCTGGCATTCGCTGCGTTTAGCTGTGGCACAGACGACAGGCGTTTGCGAGGGCGTGGACCGCGAACGATGTGTATCCAAGGCCAAACTTATCAGAGGATAAATAATGACGTGGCCGTTGACCGAGTAGATGCCAACTACTGTCAGTTGTATTTCCTCGAGTCCGCAGAGGCCAACGCCCGCCGCGTTGGGATGGCTCTGCAGAGAAATCATCGTGAACTGTCCGTAGTTGTGATGGGACTATTGGACGGTTTTCTGCGGGACGTAAATCCGTACGCAATGGCTTTTAAGTAAGATATAAATTTATTGTATTTATTAACATTAGGAATATGAATTGCCCCTTAGAGTAAATTTCTTTTACAGATACCTTTCTCAAAGTAGACAGAAAAAACAAAAAAAATTACACACTGTAACCAATAAACTAACTATGTTAACTGTCAAACTAGATATTACGTTGATATTAGACACTCACAGCTACCAATATACTGCAGTTATTACTTAATGTTCATTCAAAATAGTATACAAAGCAAAAAATTTTCTTACCTTTATTACTTAAATTATATTAAATATTATATGTATTTTATGTGTTTATTATAATTTTACTCTGCTACCAACAGAGTTATATGTACTTATGAATGATACAGGTAACATTAAATATAACTTAGGGCTGGGACATTTTTATATTTTATACGAAGTATAGGTTTTATTGTTATTGCCTAACCTATGTGGTCTCCTAAGCTTACTACACTTCACACACATTTATAATATATATATTTATTATTATGTATTATGTTAATTATACAATTATAGAGTTAAATGCACTGAATGATTTATTTATGATTTCTACGTGGAGTCTGTCTAAGTATAAAAATATACATGTCTATATTTGTTCCAGGAACATGCGTGAGGTGTGGCTGGCAGAAAGAGACCTAGCCGACGCCGATCCCGCAGGTGTGCGACCTAGGCCAGTGACGATGCATTTTGTCCGAGATGCGGCCCGAGACGACGGGCGAAACAACCTGCCTACCGCAAACGAAGTTGCGGCCGTGTTCGTAGGCGAAGGGGGTCGTCCGCCAAGAGACATTAATCTGGTCATCTACGATACGAATCCAATCAACCCGCAACACAGGATGCAAACCATACCAGCGGGTTAGTTAATAATTATTTCCTATAAACACAGCTGACTCAAAGTGTTCACTTATATTCACTATATTTATTGCACATTAATATCAACACCATCAAATAGAATCATAGTTTTTGTTGTACAGTAAAGCTGACACTGCGATTTTAAATTTACATTAAGTATACACTACATTTTGGACATTCTTTTGAATGAATCTATTAAATTCTATTACTTAAACAATATGAGGTACAATTATTTTAATAAGCTTTACTGATAATTTGACAAATTTTTTTTTGCGAAATAAACAGATGAAAGACTATGAAGGATAATTATATTATTGTTCGCATCTCCGACAATAAGTGTCGTTCAAAGATTTATCAGTGATTAGAATGTTAGATAGACAGGCCAGGAATTCTATTCAGGACATAATTTAATCATAATAGATCATGTATTGCTATTCGAGCTAGGGGACCTATGTATACATAAAATATTTGATAAAGTTAAATTAATAATATTAAATTCCTTACAACCATATTCATTATAAATTATATTCATCTTGTAGTGATAGTATGACAATAAGTCGTCTTATGATTTGTATGTAGTGCACTATATAATTTATCAATAATCAAACATAATATAGTCACATTACTTCGGTGCTTAATTTCATGATTTGTTTGGACTTCATAACAGACATCACTTACAAATATACACTATAAATCCTTGGAATACAAAGAGATCAGAGTTTATATTTTTTTTATACATTACCTTTCTTTTGCGGTTATGTACTTGCTATACTCACAACACAATCACAACTCCATCCTCTAACCCCCAGCTACTACAAATCGTTGATTTAGCAATTCACTTTAAATAATATATACCATTCGTTACATTTCACAAGGGTCGTGTCACTCGGATCCGATGTTGTATCCGCTGTTTTTCCCGTACGGCGAGGCCGGTTGGCATAACGGGATGTTGCAAGCGGGCAACCGACGAAACAATGTCCGCAATCGCAACAGTATCAGAGAGTTTGCGTGCTACCGTTTGGCTGTTAGATATCAGGGAAATAACGACCAAAGACATGAACTGTTTAGTTTATTACATCAGGGTCGGTTCTTGTTGCAGATGTATGTGTGCGACCAGTATGTTCGAATGGAGTCGAACAATCTGAACTACATACGTTTGCACCAGAGGGATCTCCTCGCCGAAGCGTATCAAGGGCTCATGGACCATGTGAACCAACAGCTCCACGTCGATCCCATGGCGGTCGGGCGTAGGGTCATATTGCCGTCGACGTTCACGGGTAGCGACCGATTCAACAAGATGAATTATCAAGACGCCATCACCATAGTGCGTACCAAAGGGAAACCCGACCTGTTCATAACGTTTACGTGCAATCCCAGGTGGCCAGAGATCACTGAAAACCTGGCTGCCCACAGCACGGCAAGCGACAGGCCAGACCTGGTGGCCAGAGTGTTCAACAGTAAGCTACAGGAGCTAATAGGTGACATAACTGTACATCGTGTGTTTGGTAATGTCAGCGCTTACGTGTACACTATCGAGTTTCAGAAACGTGGTCTGCCCCATGCGCATATACTGATAATCCTGGCGGAGGACTGTAAGTTCCGCACGGCCGAGGACGTGGACGACGTGGTTTGCGCCTTCTTGCCGGACCCCGCAATCGACAGGCGCTTACACGACTGCGTCAAGTCTCACATGATCCACGGGCCGTGTGGAACAGTCAATCCACAGTGTCCGTGCATGGTGGACAACAAATGCTCCAAAGATTTCCCGAAAGCGTACGCAGAGGAGACTGTGTACGTTGCGGACGGCGGATATCCAAAGTACCGCCGACCGGATGACGGCCGGGTGGTACTTGTGAGAGGTCGTGAGGTTGGTAACGAGTGTGTAGTGCCGTACAACCCTTACCTTCTGGCCAAGTATGACGCGCACATCAACGTCGAGATATGCACGTCCATAAAGAGTGTCATGTATATCTACAAGTATATATACAAGGGACACGACCGTGTGACGTTGGAAGTTCAGGACCAGGATGAGATTGCCAAGTGAGTCTTAACTTAATTTTATAAATTACATATTTCTAAATTTAGGTATAATCATTATAATAGTATATTGTATGTTTATTTAGTGTGTTTACTACTTTATATGTTCAGGAATTTTAAATATTAAATTGGACAATTTTTAAAATTCACATAAAAATCTTAAATTTAGAAATTCTGTTACTTAATTACATTTGTTGTTATTCCATTGTATTACTCTTGTTTTGTTTTTAATTTTAAATATGTACACGTTTTAGTTTGAAATAATAAAATTACTTTGGTTTGACATTGGCTAAAAACTAAAATTTTAATGATTAAAGAACTTTACTTTTTTATGAAAACATTTCTACATTTTAATAAGAATATTCAGTTGAGCAAAACTTTAGGAACTTCTACATTTATAAACTATTATTATTATACAGTAATAAACATCAATTGAATAAATAGTTAACTAATAAATCATTTATTAATTTTTAATAATTCCCATCAATAGTGTAATTTTTATAATTTTATATTACATTTAATCCTTTTTTTCATGTGTCTTCATTCAAGCTGTGTATAATAAACATTCTATTGCATACAGTATTAAACATAAATTAAATAAATAGTTAATTAATAAATGATTTAATAGTGTCTTAAGGTTTCTATAATATTATATATTAATTTTATAATTTTATATTACATTTAATCCTTTTTTTCATGTATCTTCATTCAAGCTGTGTATAATAAACATTCTATTGCATACAGTATTAAACATAAATTAAATAAATAGTTAATTAATAAATGATTTAATAGTGTCTTAAGATTTTTATAATATTATATATTAATTAATATGTAGGTTGTACCTTATATTATGTACTTCTACAGAGAGTTCTATAGGTGGTCTACATTATTATTGATAGATTTTTATTATAGGTATTACATTGAAAATTATTATCATTCCATCATTATTAGCATATAACAATATTTTATGCATGTGTCATTTTTAGCAGTGTGTCCAGTGTGTATGAATTATTTTACTCACTATTTTTTAGGTTTTTAGGGTACTTGTAATCGTTTACCGATAACTTTTAGTTTTTTTACTATTGTATACTAGCTATATTATATACTTAACATTTAATGTGTGTTCTTTAGGTATTATTATTATTACATTAAATTTGTTATTTTATGCTTTTTCATTCAAGTTGTTTATACACATTACATTGCATACAGAACTGAACATCAATGACATTAAGTACACCAATTAACTAACGTACCTAATAGATATAAATTTTGGTTTATAACCTGATCTAAGTTTAACCGTGATCACATAATATACTGTCTCAAATTGTAAACTTCAACACCTCGGCAATGTGAAACACGCTTTTATGGATTGTTATTTTCGTTGGCATAAATTAACAGTCCTACAGCTTTGCCATTCTTAAATAATATTATACAGTTATAATGTATTCCACCTGATACAAATTTTAAAATATAATATAATATAATAATAATAATAATAATAATTTAAATTTTGAATATTTTATGTGTACACTGTTATCACCTTGATCACCTAATATACTACTAATATACTAATACCAACTATGTAAATTATAGATTAAATTGTATACTTATATAACTATAACTTTTATGTCACTAGACTAGACGTCCACTATGATTATATTTAGCTACTCGAGTTGACATTTCACGACATTTATTTATCAAAACATCATAATATATCAGTCACATTTATTGTATGGCAAACGTTTAAACACCGTTCAACGGTTGTAGGGATTCTTCGTCAAATGCACATTGTAATGCAATGCTATGTGTCTACAGAACAAAAAATAAATTACATTTACTTGAATTATATAATAATAATAATACCAATCACAACACCAGACGGTATCATCTATAGAGCCATTGTTAGTTATCTTTTCAATATTAATTTTCAGTTACGTAAACTCAAGATATGTCAGCCCACCAGAAGGCATCTGGCGGTTGTTTTCGTACAAATTGCACGGCAAGAGTCACACGGTCGTCAGACTTCCTGTCCACCTGGAGGGTCGTCAGAACGTGTACTTTGCGCCGGGCCAAGCAGAAGAACGGCTACAGAACCAAGCTGTGCGTAGTACGAAACTCACGCAGTTCTTTGCGCTCAACACAACAGACGTGAATGCTCGACAATACTTGTACCAAGAAATACCGACGCATTACACCTGGCAGATGCCACGTAATCAAGAAAACGTACTCGTAAGAAATGTCACCCAATGGTTGCCGCGGCGGATTCGGATGGCAAACGTTACGTTGGCTCGGATGTACATAGTAAACCCACTGGACCGGGACCGTTTCCACCTGAGATTGCTACTTCTGAACCGAAGAGGCCCGAAGTCCTTTCAAGACATAAGGACGGTGGACGGGGTCGTTCACGAAACATTCACGGCGGCTGCCGTTGCACTCGGATTATTGGAAGACGACCGAGCGTGGCGGGATTGCTTGACGGAATCGGCGACGTTGGACACACCGCGGCAGCTGCGGTATCTGTTCGTCACTATACTGGTGTTCTGCGAGCCCTCAAACCCGCTGGCGTTGTACGAGGCGAACGAAGCAAACATGATGGAGGACTTCAACCGCCGTCTCCAAGACGTCGACCGCGCGAGGGCCGCGTGTCTGGCGGCCATCGAGGATCTACTTCGTGTACACCGAAAATCGCCGGGCGACTACGGTCTGCCCCTCGCCGACCCCCGTCTACTGGAACCGCTGCAGGACGACGCGCTGTTCCGGGCAATAGACGCGGCGGCACGGTGGGCCCCACAAGTAGACGCCTTGAACGCCGAACAGCGAACGGTGTACGACCGCGTGATGGCGGCCGTCGACGACCAACGCGAGGTGGCGAAAACTTTCTTCGTCGACGGACCCGGGGGGTACCGGAAAAACGACGCTGTACGGATGCCTGATATGGGCGCTTCGGCACCGACCTCCGCAGCGGGAGGTGTTGTGCGTGGCGTTCACCGGTATCGCCGCGTCGCTCATGGACGGCGGCATGACCGTACACTCGACGTTCGGACTGCCTTTCGGCACGCTGACCGAAGACTCGACGTCCAGCGTCACCATGCAGTCCGAGCGAGCGCAGAAGATACGCAACGCGGCGCTCATCGTCTGGGACGAAGCCCCAATGTCGCCGGGACTGCAACTGACGGTGGTGGACCGCCTGCTCAGGGACGTCATGGCATCGGAATTACCGTTCGGCGGTAAAACCATGCTGTTCGCCGGCGACTTCAGGCAGATATTGCCCGTGGTCCGGAGAGGGACGAGAGCCGAGATCGTCATGTCGTCGATCAAGGAAAACGGTCTTTGGCGCGTCATGGAGCGCTTCAATCTGGTCCAGAACATGCGCGCGGACCACGACGCGGACTTTGCGACTTGGTTGCTTGAGCTCGGCAACGGCCGACTGCCCGCGGTCGACGGCGTTCCGAACACCGTGCAAATCCCGCGGCAAATGGTATGCGACGTTGATGATTTGATCGATTTCGTGTACCCGCAGCAAATGTCGTTGGCCAACGTCGACGAATTCGCTCGGAGAATCGTTGTGTGTCCCACCAACGAAGACTGTAGAGGTGTCAACAGGGACGTGCTGGAGCGCGTCGACGGTGCTCAGATGACCTACACCGCCGTCGACACCATGATGGCGGACGATCCCGACGAAGTGGCCAATTTTCCCACGGAATTCCTCAACAGCTTGGAACCGGACGGCCTGCCGCCGTACCGGCTGACGTTGAAGGTGGGGTGCATCGTGATGTTGCTCAGAAATCTCGACCCGAGGAGACGACTGTGCAACGGTACGAGGTTGGTGGTCACCGAACTGCGGCGTCACAATTTCAAGGCTAGGATTTTGGGCGGTGAAGCACAGGACGACGACTTCGTCGTGCCCAAGATACCGCTCACGTCCAGCGGTGAGGACGACCTGCCCATCTTACTGCGGCGCCTTCAATTCCCGGTGAGATTGTCGTTCGCCATGACTATCAACAAGTCGCAGGGTCAGACGTTCGACAGGGTAGGTTTGCTACTGACGTCGCCTGTGTTCACGCACGGGCAGCTGTACGTAGCGTTTTCGAGGGTGAGAAACGCACAGTCCGTGAGAGTTGGCATGTACGCCGATGATAGCGGGCGATTCGTCACCAAGAACATTGTGTACAGGGAAGTTCTGTAATGCAATATGTGTTGACAATGGTAAGTGTAAGTCTAGGTGACGCTCAATGATAAAGTCTAGGTGACACTCGATGTTCAAGTCTAGGTGACGCTCGATGATCAAGTCTAGGTGACGCTCGATGTTCAAATCTGAGTGATGCTAGATTATCAAGTCTAGGTGACGCTAGATTATCAAGTCTAGGTGACGCTCGATGATCAAGTCTAGGTGACGCTCAATGATCAAGTCTAGGTGACGCTCGATGATCAAGTCTAGGTGACGCTCGATGTTCAAATCTGAGTGATGCTAGATTATCAAGTCTAGGTGACGCTCAATGATCAAGTCTAGCGTCACACCAGATGTTCAAGTCTAGGTGATGTGGAGAGAAAGTTTGACAACCTCCACGTGGTCTCTCTGGATGCGAATACTCAAAGGTGTATTCGTAACTAATGTCAAACGGTTTGTTAGGATTTTATAATATTGTACAGTCACACATACATTTGTCAATAATTAATTTACGCTATATCAATAATTATTTATTTATACCTACTTCAAAATACATGGTCAATGTAATGAAATGTAAAAAAACATTTAAATAATATTATGTAACTTTCTAACGTTAGTTTAAATTATTTGACCTTTTTATATGTTTTGTTAGTATTAATATCATACAATGGATTTGATATTGATGTCTGTATGAGTGACTTTTTAAATTTGTTTTTACTTTTACTTATATAATTTTTACTTTTACTTATACTTATACTTATTAAATTTTAAACACAATTTGCAATAACTTTTTATATTAATCTAAATATCTGTTAATATAATATTATTATAGTTGAAATTGCATTCACAATCCTATACTGTGATTGTATTTATATTTGTTATACTATGCTATTATGAAACTTTTTACATTTGTTTTTTACTTTGTACCAATGTACCATATAAGATAATTTGGTATTCAACCACTAATTGTTATTATAGTACTCTAGCTTTATATTTAGCTCTCTATAACTTTGCTATTCATGTCTGTATGAATAACTTTTAATAACAATCTAAATATCTGTTATTGATTTGTTGTACATATTATATTAATATATTAAGTAACTTTTTACATATGTTTTTACTTTGTAATGTATAGTTAATTATATTCAATATTTTATTGGTGTTTGACCACCAATTGTCATTACAATGTTTGTATAATATAATACATTTAAACGCCTATGTCAAGAACTTTGTGATTTATATCAGTATGAATTATTTTAAATAATAGTCCAAATATCAGTTAGTTTCAAGTAGACTGTATTGTTATGTTTGTATTATTTTTACTGTGATAGGTAACGTTTTAATTGTATCATCAATATTTTACTAGCTACCTTATTATTATTATTACCTACCTATTACACTCTAAGCTATTTTACCTCTCATCACTTAGAATTACTGGTAATTTGTAAATAATTTGTAACGTCTATGTAAGAATAAAAATAATATTGCAAGGCGAATCATGACTTATATTTAATAGCCTAAAGTTTTATTTGTATCGTCACCGTATTATAATGACACATCAGTATTGGTTGGTGTTCTTTGTATTACACTACCTATTTTTGTGATACATAATTACACAAGTAAACATATCACATCAGACCCCTAGAAATTGTACATCTAACACATAGGCTACTCATATTATTATACTCTAATATTACTACTATTAACTAATGTGTTAACCATGATTATTATATTAAGGTAAGAAATAAAAACAAGACATGTGAAAAAAAAAAGTTTTTATTCATGAGATCTGAAAAATATTAGAGGAAAAAATATTGTTAGGATAATGGCATTACAAAAAAATTATCCAATTGACTACTTACGGTGTTGAAATCATCAACGCCTCCAGCTGCCGCAACGCCGAATCACACGAGCCACCAGCCATCGATTCATACAACGTCTACAATTTATATAAACAAATTAAACATGGCATTAAAAGGTATTCTCAAATTCACAACTAACTGTGGTCTCTCCAATACCACATGTGTGCATTCATATCTTACAATTTTGTATTTATTTAGCACTATTAGGATTAAAAATATTACTTACGGTTGATGCCATCGGGGTTGATGTTCCGATAGGTTGGGGACCGGGAGTCTGAGTGCGTGTCGACCTTGCATTCAGACTCCTCGGCGGCCTTACCCTAACGGAACTCAACCCTCCACGTTGTGTGGCTGGTGCTCTCCTAGGTGTTTGTGGGGCTATAAATATAACAAACGTTATTAATTTAATTTTTATTTTATTATGAAAATGCGATATACACTCACCGAGGCATTGCCGGACCGTGTGCCCCATTTTATTGCATCTATAACATCCTGAAACACGATGTAGGCGTTAATTAATAGTAAACGTTTAAATTTTCCTATCACCTATGTACTTACGGCGTTTGGGGGGTGCCTTTCGCGGCGGTTGATGGCGATGGCGTGCGGCGACGGCGGTCTCGGCTGGCGGGCGGCGTGCGGCGACGGCGGTCTCGGCCGGCGGGTGGCGCGCGGCGGCGGCGGTCTCGGCCGGCGGTGCAGGGGCGGCGGTGCTCATGTTTAGTGTTTGCACCGCCGCATTGAAGTTGATCTTTATATAATTCATTCTAAAAAGAAAAAAGATGCAACATTTACAGTATGTCAGCGCAATATATTTGTTTTTTCTATATTGGTCTCCCCGACCTGTGCAACGTAGACACAGTATAGATATTTAACAACTTTGCCGGAAAGCGTGGACAGGTGCTTACAAAAAATCTAAGTTTAAACATTAAATATTTTAATTTTCTGACGGAAAGCATGTGTTACATTATACTGATTGATAAATACCTGCGATCTGCGGTGAACGTTTTAAAAAAAAAAAATTAAATTAATAATACAAAATATACTCACGTGTTGTCCGTCGGACGGCAGTCGGATGTTTAAGAACGGTTTGTGGGACGTCGGCGCAGTTAATTGTCAACGCAGGTAACCCATGCAGGTAACAAATTGATTAATTGACATTATATCGACATTGATTGATACACACGCAAACATGATTTTCAAAAATTCCCGCCTTCGACAAAATACCGCCAAAATACCGACTATTACTTATAACGACAACAATTACTTATTACTACGGCGAACGTCATTAGAAGTGACTGACCTGCTAGACACCCAAAAAAATACGGCGACTAAATGATTTGCACGGACGCCCGAAATATTTTGAATTTTTTTCATGTAAATTATTACTTAATTTTGCGTTTTCGGTGACAGTAATGAACGCTGTCCGCGATTCGACGCAGTCGGATTGCATACCTGACAACGTGACCCGGCCGTTGCACATTGTCCGCTATCCGACGAAGTCGGATTGCCTACCTGCACCACTGAGGTGACTGACCTGCTAGACACCCTAAAAAGACGGTGGCTATATGATTTGCATAAAAGCCCGAAATGTTTTACTTTTTTTTTTCACAGTAAAGAAAGCTGTCCGATATCCGACGCAGTCGGATTGCATACCTGACGACGTGACCCGGCCGTCGCATATTGTCTGCTACTCGGACCACTGAGGTGACTGACCTCCTAGACACCCTTAAAAGACGGTGGCTATATGATTTGCATAGAAGCCCGAAATGTTTTGAATTTTATTACTTAATTTTCCGTTTTCGGTGACAGTAATTAACGTTGTCCGCGATTCGACGCAGTCGGATTGCATACCTGACGACGTGAACCGGCCGTCGCACATTGTCCGCTATCCGACTTCGTACCCTTATTACTACGGCGAACGTCATTCGAGGTGACTGACCTGCTAGACACCCATAAAAAGACGGCGGCTATATGATTTTCATGGACCCCCGAAATGTTTTACAATTTTTTTCACGTTTCACGTTTTGAACGTTGCATACCTGTTGCCGAGACATATAAGTCCAACGTCGAGGTAGGTGACTGACCCGCTAGACCCCAAATAAATCGAGGTGGCTCTATGATTATCCGAAATATTTGAATTCTATTACTTGATTTGGCGTTTTTGAAGGCAGTAAAAAACTTACAGCTCTCCGGTTACCTAATCCACTATCCTTCTCACAAATCCACCATTCTTATCATTAATCCAACATCCTTATCAGCAATCCAAAATCCTTATCACTTATCCACTTTTCTCATCAATATCCACCGTTCTTATCATAACACTCATAACCGACATCGGTTGACGACCAGACCACAAGACCACTGCGGCATCCGACATCGACAACACTCCTCACCAACCACGGGGGGTCTGGGGGTCTCCCCCAGCGACGCTCGGAGAGCTAGTCTTATAGTATAAAACGAAGACCCGTGTGGCGCGGCCTGTGGCGAATTTCCGAACTGACTTAGTGAATTTTGGTGGGAAAACTGGTTCCCGGCGTTATCACTCCTTCTTATCACTTTTCGCGATTTATTTCAAAATTTTTGCAAATTTTCGAGTTTTACCCCCCCGGGGGTCACCGGGCGGCCCCGTTCGGACCTTATTCGCGTTCCCCGCTAAATTTACGTACCGCGCGCGGCCGCGATTTTTTCCCGACGGGCCCTCCGCGGCCGAGAAGACGCGCTTTACGTCCGCCGCCGTCGCCCGCGTTTTTTGCCTTTGTTTTCAAGAATTCGAGTTTTAGCCCTTTTCGAGGCGTCCGCCTTTCCCGTTTGCCCCTTATTCGCGTTCCCCGTTACGTTTATAGGTCGCGCGCGGCCGTACTCGAATATTTTCGAGCGCCGCGGCGTAGAGAACGATAGCGGAAAGCGCGGCGTCGTCGCCGTCTTACCGATTTTTCCGACTTTTTCGACTAAAGTCGCGTCTCACCGCTCTCTCGAAAGTCTCACCTCCCCGTCGACGCGATATTCGCGTTCCCCGCTAAATTTACAGGTTGCGCGCGGCCGTACTTCGTCCGGTACGATTCCCGGGGCCGCGGGACAGCGCCGAGAGTCGAGTGCCGATATCGCCGCCGTCGAGTAGGTATTACTATATACGGGCATAAATACTTGCGTCGGAGGGTTATATTTTTTTCGCGAATATCGCGTTTTCGACGTCCGAGGGTGGCGGAGCCGGTCGTCCGCTGCCCGAAGCCGTGGGATCGCCGGCTCAAAAGCCCTCTGCGGACGCTGGGACTGCATTCGTAATTCGCCGGGACGTTGAAACGGCTTAAGAGTCATAGATTCGACACCAGATATCAACTCAGTAGGTAGGTAGGTAGGTAAGGCGTCGGTGCGGATGACACGGGGGTCGTGGTTTCGATGCCGGCCGCCGTGAGTTAATTTGCGGCGGCCGTGTTAAATCGGAATTTTTTTTTCCACATTTTTTTTTTTGTCATTTTCCTTTCGCTATCATTTTCGCCTTATCATATTATATATTCGTATTGAACGAAAATTTTACCTTTTTTTTCAAAATTCGAGTTTTACCCCTTTCGAAGACGTCGGACTTCCCCTTTGATGACTTAATCGCGTTCTCCGCTAAATGTATTATATATATATGAGTCGAAGCGTTCGATTTTATATTTTACAGACTTTTGCCTACTCGGTCTCGGTGACGCCGTGAGCTACTCATATCGGTATACATATATATTTGATACACGATATAGCCACAGAAGGTACTGTAGGTACATGTATACTTAATAAATAAACGCCTAAATGTTAAGAGTTGATACGGTGGTTGGGTTAGTTGAATTATATAATAATATCCTAGCTCGAGTCGACGATGGATGTGACGGAAACGTTCGAATACTTCAACGCAGAGTGTATTACAATACATATATTATTATTGATCGATTGGTCGATATGACTATACTACGGGTAGGTATATTTTGTATGCCACACTAAATTTTTGTTTACCAAATTTGACTCACCTAAAAACTGTAATTTATTATTTACCTTTAATTATCTATTTATTAATTCGATTTTATGCTCATGATTAAATACACAATACCTACCTACATAAGTAATATCAAATAGTATAGCCAATTCATTATACAATTTAACTTTAAATTAATGATTACCATTTCTGACTCACCTAAAAACTGCAATATATTATGTACCTACTACATAGTAAAGAGCATAAAATCAAATTAATAAACTGTTAATTTAAAGGTAAATAACAAATTGATATACACAGCTATTGCTTTTATTGTCTACCTTTATTGAGCGATATTTATTGGGCTCGATTATGTGGTTAAATATTAAATATGTAATACCTATACTATGCAGTTGGTACTTAATATATTACAGTTTTTAGGTGAGTCAAATTTGGTAATCATAAATTTAGTGTAGCATACAAAATATACTGCAACAGATTCTAAATAATATTAATACAATAACAAAATATAACTTATGGAATATATGGGACGGTTCTTTTATACTTGAATTGGACAATAGTTATATAATTTACCTACATTGTATACTATGAAGGTAGTACTAAATATATTACAGTTTTTAGGGCAGTTGATTGTTTGAGGTAATATAATTTGTTAATTATAAATTTTATGTATGATACAAAGCTGCTGCAGATACTATATAATACAATAATTATTATGAACTAATAGATCTAAATGTATTTAATTAAATTCTGGCAGTTAAATTGTATAAAGATATGGCTATACTATTCGATATTACTTATGTAGGTAGGTATAGTTATGAGTATTAAGTGATCAATTAAACTATTTGATAAATAATTAGCTACATTTATTATGCATCGTTTGATAGGTTCAATCATTAGCATAAAATCAAATTAATAAAATATAACAAATATACACAGCTGATGCTTTTATTATCTTATAATAACTAAACTAAATGTAAACTATGTAGTACCCACTTCATTCATTACAGATTTTTGGTGAGTCAAATTTGTTGTAGCATACAAATGATGATACAGATTTTAAATAATACAATATTAATAAAGAAAATAAAAACGTATGTATTTAATTAAAGTCTGGAAATTAAATTGTATGATTATATGACTATATTTTATTTGAAACAACTTATATAGGTAGGTTTAATTATATGAAATCAACTATTTAATACATAATAAATTAATTTCTCGAATAGACAATAGTAACATAAATAATGTACATGTATACTATGCTGTGCTAAATATATTACAGTTCAAGTGAGTTTATTTACCCCGTTAAGAGCACAAAATCAAATTAATAAACAGTCAATATAAAGGTAAATAACAAATTGATATACACAGCTATTGCTTTTATTGACTACATATTTTATTGAGCTATATTTATTGGGCTCGATTATGTGGTTAGATATTAAATATGTAAATAAATTTAGTGTAGCATACAAAATATACTGCAACAGATCCTAAATAATACAATAACAAAATAGATCTTATGGAATATATGGGACGGTTCTTTTATATTTGAATTAGACAATAGTAATATAATTTACCTACATGTATACTATGAAGGTAGTACTAAATATATTACAGTTTTTAGGGCAGTTGATTCTTTGAGGTAATATGATTTGCAAATTATAAATTTTATGTATGATACAAAGCTGCTGCGGATATTATATAATACAATAATTATTATAAACTAATAGATCTACATGTATTTAATTAAATTCTGGCAGTTAAATTGTATAATGATATGGCTATACTATTCAATATTACTTATGTAGGTAGTTATGAGTATTTATTCAGTTATGAGTATTAAGTGATCAATTAAACTATTTGATAAATAGTTAGCTACATTAATTAAGCATCGTTTGATAGGTTCAATCATTAGCATAAAATCAAATTAATAAAAAACAAATATACACAGCTATTGCTTTTATTATCTACGTTTATAAAGCAACACTCCCATATCATTTGACATGGGCTCGAATATTAAATATTAAAAATATAATATACTATGTAGTGGGTACTACAGTTTTTAGGTGAGTCAAATTTGGTGTACAATACTAACGATGCTACAGATTTTAAATAATACAATATAAATAAACATAGTAAAAATGTATGTATTTAATTAAGGTCTGGAAATTAAATTGTATGATTATATGACTATATACTATTTGAAACAACTTATATAGGTAGGTTTAATTATGAGTATTATATGAAATCAACTATTTAATACATAATAAATTAATTACTCGAATAGACAATAGTAACATAACTAATGTACATGTATACTATGTTGTGCTAAATATATTACAGTTCAAGTGAGTTTATTTACCCCGTAAAGAGCACAAAATCAAATTAATAAACAGTTAATTTAAAGGTAAAAAACAAATTGATATACACAGCTATTGCTTTTATTGACTACATATTTTATTGAGCAATATTTATTGGGCTCGATTATGTGGTTAAATATTAAATATGTAAATAAATTTAGTGTAGCATACAAAATATACTGCAACAGATTCTAAATAATACAATAACAAAATAGAACTTATGGAATATATGGGACAATTCTTTTTTACTTGAATTAGACAATAGTAATATAATTTACCTACATGTATACTATGAAGGTAGTACTAAATATATTACAGTTTTGAGGTAATATAATTTGCTAATTATAAATTTTATGTATTTTATGTACAGTTTTTAGGTGAGTCAAATTTGGTGTAAAATACAAACGATGCTACAGATTTTAAATAATACAATATAAATAAACATAGTAAAAATGAATGTATTTAATTAATTTCTTGAAATTCTTCAATCTTTAGCATAAAATCAAATTAATAAATAAAAAATATACACAGCTACTGCTTTTATTAAATTGTATGATTATATGACTATAAACTATTTGAAACAACTTATATAGGTAGGTTTAATTATGAGTATAATATGAAATAAACTATTTAATACATAATAAATTAATTACTTGAATAGACAATAGTAACATAACAAACGTATAGTATGTTGTGCTTAATATATTACAGTTCAAGTGAGTTAATTGGTTGAGGTAATGTATTATGATATGACTATATGGGTAGGTTTTGAGCCCATGTCAAACGATTATGTGGTTAAATATTAAATGTATAATAAAATATTTCAGTTGTTAGGTTAGTCAAATTATGTATATTAATAGACAAAATATAACTTATTATGTATTTAATTAAATTGTGGCAGTTAAATTGTATTATGATATGACTATACTATTAAACTATTTAATAATTAATATTTAATTAATACTATTTTATTATCTACACATTTATTGAGCGACCCGCCTATATTATTTAACAAGGGCTGCATTATATGGTTCTTTACTTGAATAGACAATAGTACAATATAACTATATAGTACCCACTTAATTCATTACAGTTTTTAGGTGACTTGATTGGTTGAGGAAATTAAAAATTATAATGCTGCAGATACCATATAATACAATATTAATAAACAAATAGATTTTCATATATTTCAGTAAAATCTGGTAGTTAAATTGTATAATGATATGCCTATACTGTTTGATATTGCTTATGTATAGATACGTTTAGTAAATATTGTTTTTAAATAAGTAATTGATTAACAACAATAATTAATTTAGCGGCGTCAAGTCGTTATTACTATATACAGGCTTTAATATATGCGTCGGAGGGATATATTTTTTTGCGCATTACGGTTTAAGAGTCATAGATTTGACTTCAGTTTTCAACTCGATAGGTAGGTAGGTAGGTTTAGGCGTATGTGCGGATGACCCGGGGTCGTGGTTTCGATGCCGGTCGCCGGGATAGAAGATAATTTGCGGCGGCCGTGTTAATTCGGAATTTTTTTCTCGCGTTTTTTTTTTCGTTATTTACCTTTCGCTATCACTTCCGCCTTATCACTTTTGACGAATTTTTTCAAAATTTCTTCAAAATTCGTGGTTTAACGCCTTCGTGCACCTCGGACGGCCCCGTTCGGACCTTATTCGCGTTCCCCGTTAAATTTTGAGCAAGACGACGTGCGATAGGAGTTCCGCCGTCGCCCGCGTTTTTCGATAATTTTTTCGAAAAGTCGAGTTTTAACCGTTTTGGAAACGTCTCACGTCCCCGTCGACGCGATATTCGCGTTCCCAGCTAAATTTACAGGCCTCAGGACGCTGCCGTCGAGTGGGTATTACTATATACAGGCATAAATACGTGCGTCAGAAGGTTCGATTTTTTTCGCGAATCTCGCCGTTTCGACGTCCGAAGACAGCGGAGCACGTCGTCCGCTTCCCGACGCGATCGCGTCCCCCTTTACGCGCCCTTTGAAGGACGTCGAAACCACGTTCGTAATTCGCCGGGACGGCGAAACGGCTTAAGAGTCATAGATTCGACACCAGTTTTCATCTCAGTAGGTAAGGCGTAGGTGCGGATGACCCGGGGTCGTGGTTTCGATGACGGCAGCCGGGATTGAAGATATTTTGCGGCGGCCGTGATAATCCGTATTTTTTTTTCCGTTATTTACTTTTGCTATCACTTCCGCCTATAATATTCGTAATTAACGAAAATTTCAATATTTTTTTCGAAATTCAAGTTTTACCTCCTTTTCGAACTCCATACAGTTCCGTTGAAACCTTATTCGCGTTCCCTCCTAGATGTATAGGCTGCTCGCGGCCGCGCTTCGTTCGCGACGAGTGCCGGGGGCCGATTGACATCGCGGAGAGCTCCACCGTCGTGTCGCTATTACTATCTTATACAGTCTTGAATATATGCGCCCGAAATGTTTTGAATTTAATACTTAATTTTGTGTTTTCGGCGACAGTAATGAACGTTGTCCGCTATCCGACACAGTCGGATTGCATACCTGACGACGTGACCCGGCCGTCGCATATTGTCTGCTATCCGACGAAGTCGGATTGCCTACTCGGACCACTGAGTTGACTGACCTGCTAGACACCCTAAAAAGACGATGGCTATATGATTTGCATAGAATCCCAAAATGTTTTGAATTTTTTTTCACGTAATTATTTTTTCCATTTTCGGTGACAGTAATGAACGTTGTCCGCGATTCGACGCAGTCGGATTGCATACCTGACGAAGTTACGCAGCCGTCGCACATTGTCCGCTATCCGACGAAGTCGGATTGCCTACCCGCACCACTGAGGTGACTGACCTGCTAGACACCCTAAAAAGACGATGGCTATATGATTTGCATAGAATCCCGAAATGTTTTGAATTTTTTTTTCCGTTTTCGGTGGCAGTAATGAACGTTGTCCGCGATTCGACGCAGTCGGATTGCATACCTGACGACGTAACCCAGCCGTCGCACATTGTCCGCTATCTGACGAAGTCGGATTGCCTACCCTTATTACTACGGCGAACGTCATTCGAGATTTGACCTGCTAGACACCCATAAAAAGACGGAGGCTATATGATTTTCATGGACCCCCGAAATGTTTTAAAATTTTTTTTTTACAGTAAAGAACGCTGTCCGCTATCCGACGCAGTCGGATTGCATACCTGACGACGTGACCCGGCCGTCGCATATTGTCTGCTATCCGACGAAGTCGGATTGCCTACTCGGACCACTGAGTTGACTGACCTGCTAGACACCCTAAAAAGACGATGGCTATATGATTTGCATAGAATCCCAAAATGTTTTGAATTTTTTTTCACGTAATTATTTTTTCCATTTTCGGTGACAGTAATGAACGTTGTCCGCGATTCGACGCAGTCGGATTGCATACCTGACGAAGTTACGCAGCCGTCGCACATTGTCCGCTATCCGACGAAGTCGGATTGCCTACCCGCACCACTGAGGTGACTGACCTGCTAGACACCCTAAAAAGACGATGGCTATATGATTTGCATAGAATCCCGAAATGTTTTGAATTTTTTTTTCCGTTTTCGGTGGCAGTAATGAACGTTGTCCGCGATTCGACGCAGTCGGATTGCATACCTGACGACGTAACCCAGCCGTCGCACATTGTCCGCTATCTGACGAAGTCGGATTGCCTACCCTTATTACTACGGCGAACGTCATTCGAGATTTGACCTGCTAGACACCCATAAAAAGACGGAGGCTATATGATTTTCATGGACCCCCGAAATGTTTTAAAATTTTTTTTTTACAGTAAAGAACGCTGTCCGCTATCCGACGCAGTCGGATTGCATACCTGACGACGTGACCTGGCCATCGCATATTGTCTGCTATCCGACGAAGTCGGATTGCCTACTCGGACCACAAAGGTGACTGACCTGCTAGACACCCTAAAAAGACGATGGCTATATGATTTGCATAGAATCCCGAAATGTTTTGAATTTTTTTTTCCGTTTTCGGTGGCAGTAATGAACGTTGTCCGCGATTCGACGCAGTCGGATTGCATACCTGACTACGTAACCCAGCCGTCGCAGATTGTCGGATGCCTACCCTTATTACTACAGTGAACGTCATTCGAGGTGACTGACCTGCTAGACACCCATAAAAAGACGATGGCTATATGATTTGCATAGAATCCCGAAATGTTTTGAATTTTTTTTTCCGTTTTCGGTGGCAGTAATGAACGTTGTCCGCGATTCGACGCAGTCGGATTGCATACCTGACGACGTGACCCGACCGTCGCATATTATCTGCTTTCCGACGAAGTCAGATTGCCTACTCGGACCACCGAGTTGACTCAGCAGGTCGCTAGACACCCTAAAAAGACGGTGGCTATATGATTTGCATAGAAGCCCGAAATGTTTTGAATTTTATTACTTAATTTTCCGTTTTCGGTGACAGTAATGAACGTTGTCCGCGATTCGACGCAGTCGGATTGCATACCTGACGACGTGACCCACCGGTCACACATTGTCCGCTATCCGACGAAGTCGGATTGCCTACCCGCACCACTGAGGTGACTGACCTGCTAGACACCCTAAAAAGACGGTTACTATATGATTTGCATAGAAGCCCGAAATGTTTTGAATTTTATTACTTAATTTTCCGTTTTCGGTGACAGTTATGAACGTTGTCCGCGATTCAACGTTGGTCAGTCGGATTGCCTACCCTTATTACTACGGGGAACGTCATTCGAGGTGACTGACCTGCTAGACACCCATAAAAAGACGGCGGCTATATGATTTTCATGGACCCCCGAAATGTCTTACAATTTTTTTCACGTTTCACGTTTCACGATTTGAACGTTGCATACCTGTTGCCGAGACATATAAGTCCAACGTCGAGGTAGGTGACTGACCCGCTAGACCCCAAATAAATCGAGGTGGCTATATGATTATCCGAAATATTTGAATTCTATTACTTGATTTGGCGTTTTTGAAGGCAGTAAAAAACTTACAGCTCTCCGGTTAACTAATCCACTATCCTTCTCACAAATCCACCATTCTTTTCATTAATCCAACATCCTTATCAGCAATCCAAAATCCTTATCACTTATCCACTTTTCTTATAAATATCCACCGTTCTTATCATAACACTCATAACCGACATCGGTTGACGACCAGACCACAAGACCACTGCGGCATCCGACATCGACAACACTCCTCACCAACCGCGGGGGGTCTGGGGGAGACGCTCGGAGAGCTAGTCTTATAGTATAAAACAGAAACCCGAGGGCGCGGCCTGTGGCGAATTTCCGAACTGACTTAGTGAATTTTGGTGGGAAAACGGGTTCCCGGCGTTATCACTCCTTCTTATCACTTTTCGCGATTTTTTTCAACATTTTTGCAGATTTTCGAGTTTTACCCCCCCGGGACTTCCCGGGCGGCCCCGTTCGGACCTTATTCGCGTTCCCCGCTAAATTTACATACCGCGCGCGGCCGTACTTTTTTCCCGGCGGGCCCGCCGCGGTGGCGATTACGTGCAAACCGTCCGCCGCCGTCGCGCGCGTTTTTTTTCCTTTGTTTTCAAGAATTCGAGTTTTAGCCCTTTTCGAGGCGTCAGCCTTTCCCGTTTGCCCCTTATTCGCGTTCCCCGCTAAATCTGTAGGCCGCGCGCGGCCGTACTTTCACCGGTACGATTCCCGGGGCCGCGGGACGGCGCCGAGAGTCGAGTGCCGATATCGCCGCCGTCGAGTAGGTATTACTATATACAGGCATAAATACGTGCGTCAGAGGGTCCGATATTTTTCGCGAATATCGCGTTTTCGACGTCCGAGGGTGGCGGAGCCGGTCGTCCGCTGCCCGAAGCCGCGGGATCGCCGGCTCGAAAGCCCTCTGCGGACGTCGAATCCGCGTTCGTAATTCGCCGGGACGGCGAAACGGCTTAAGAGTCATAGATTCGACACCGGTTATCAACTCGGTAGGTAGGTAGGTAGGTAAGGCGTCGGTGCGGATGACCCGGGGGTCGTGGTTTCGATGCCGGACGCCGGGATTGAAAATAATTTGCGGCGGCCGTGTTAATTCGGAATTCTTTTTTTCGCGTTTTTTTTTTTCGGTATTTAACTTTCGCCATCGCTTCCGCCTTATCGTGATATTCGTATTTAACCAACATTTTACGTTTTTTTTTTTCAAAATTCGAGTTTTACGCCTATCGAAGACGTCGGACCTCCCCGTTGATGACTTATTCGCGTTCCCCGTCAGATTTTGAGTACTTTTTTGCCCTCCGCGGCCGAGACGACGCGCTTTACGTCCGCCGCCGTTGCGCGCGTTTTTTGCCTTTTTTTCAAATATTCGAGTTTTAGCCCTTTTCGAGGGGTCTGCCCTCCCCGTTTGCCCCTTATTCGCGTTCCCCGCTAAATTTATAGGCCGCGCGCCACCGTACTTTCTCCTGTACGAGTCCCGGGGCACCAGTTTCCAACTCAGTAGGTAGGTAGGTAGGTGAGGCGTTAGTGCGGATGACCCGGTGTCGTGGTTTCGATGCCGGCCGCCGGGATTGAAGTTAATTTGTGGCGCTCGTGTAATAACGGACCTCTTTTTTCGCCTTTTATAATTCTGACTCCCCGTTTGACCGATTGACGTCGCGGTGAGCGCATGAAAATAAATGAATTAGGCTTGAATATATGCGACGAAGAGCATTTTTTTCACGCGATTTTTCAAATATATGTATATAGATATACATATCATGCTTAATGTTTATGTAGGTCGTATAGGTTCTTATTATCCTACACGTGTATCTGATAAAAGACACCAATATACTAAACACGTATATCGTATGGTAACTTATAATAATATTATATCATGTACCTACATAATAAATATATAAACATAACGGTCACGATGTTTTCGTTGGGTCGGTACCGAATGTCTTGACACATAATAATTATTATAATAACTATTACTTCAAGTGTAGGTATACCAATTTGCGTTCAATTGTACACTAATGACGTAGGTAAATATAAGTACGTTAGGTTATGTGGTTGTTTTTTCTTATTTTTATTGTGTGCGTACATACCCACAATACAATAATAGGTATAAGTGTTTATGCGTGCGTGAGAAATATTAAAAGTGGACCATCAATATTATACAGTGCACAATACTACGCGCGATAATACAGTACGACCGTTATTATACGCAACATTATACGCTTTGCGTGGGGTGGAGTGGAGCCGTGGGGGGACAACTTTGGCGACGCGAAACGCGCCCGTGTCAACCTGCCTCATCTCGTGACCGGCGCTCTTGCAACGTACATCAAATCTCACCGAAAAGCCTAATACGTTGTATTATTTAATATTCAGTGCTTTTCTTTGAGTTTTGTTGTTCTGCATTGGGCGCTTTTCACAAACCGGTGAGTAAACTTTTATATCTACTACTACTATATTATACTATTTAGATAGATAAACTACAGGTGTATTCGTGGCGGCGGCGCGTATCGCCAACGAACATATTTTCACCGCCTACAGACATCGTTCTCCGCTGCTCACGGCGCATTTCGAGTTTTTTTCGTACACTTTGAATACCTACAACGTTAATTAAACCGCATTCGTATTAGCTGAATACGTATTAGACGTGTAAGTCCGTTGGCCGTTTCGGCGCGTTGCCATTGCGGACACGTGTTTTACGGTTAATTCATAATATTGTGCTACTGCGAGCTGGGTATGTAATTTTTCGTATTTTTCTATTTTTTATGTACATCATGTAAGCCGGTGTGTACCTATTAATTCTAAAAATAACACACGATACTCATACATCACCGCTGATAACAAACTGTATCAGTCGTTTTTTTTTTACCACGAGGTTTTCATAATATTCAGTATTTACTTTTCACTTATTATTATTCCTATTATTATAATATGTTCGTTCGTGATGATGTTTTTAGGCTATTCAAAATGGTCAAACGCTGTGCTTTATGCGGAGTTGTGGACAACATCGATGACGTTTCCGTACACAGGTATTTCACACAACACGTTGATACATATCGATATATATATTATAATAAATAATGTGTCGCCTCTTAGATTTCCAACTGCCGTACATCGTCGTATTGAGTGGGTGGCATTTGTGGTGGACCATGGTTTTCCCGTGAACCAAACATCTCAGCTGTGTTCGAGGCATTTCGTCCCCGGTGTCGACTACGCTGTGGGAAACGCGCGGCGCCGCCGTCTGTGGCCCATGGCAGTGCCTTCTTTGGTGAGTGTGTTCAATAAATATCATTTCATTGCAGTACACCATGACGGTATGCCCGTCTGACTGGACTTCTAATACTGTTGTATACTCTCGTGAGTTTGATGTACCTACTGTGTATTTCAAACCTAACTTAATTTCATAACTTAACTCAATGGCATTCAAGCTTTTTGTTGTAACATAATACACATGACCTCACAAAAGTATACTTCTAGACCTTATAAATACGGTTTAATACACAATATCAAGTGAATGACATATTATAACAAAATTCATGATATTACACTCATTTGGATCACATATCTTCATTATTTCAAGTTTGATCAATTTTCACAACATTTACAATTTCTGCAGTGCTAATTTCATTTCATTTGTTTACGTTTATTCCATAGTATGTAATTTTTAAAGTTAAGCCAATGACAATGAGTAGTACCCAACCTGCGGTTAAAATTCCTTACATGCTTAATTATTCACTGTGCTCTTAGATGCATATCATTGTTTCTGTACTCTACTATACTACCATACTATACTGGCTCGGTACAACATTCTTGAAAACTAAATGTCTATTTTATCATAAAACTTTCATTCAACTTATTATATTATGATTAAATTGTAGAATAACTTGAACGACATTCAATTGTGTTACTGCTGTTTCAGATTTCAAACACTTTGCTTATCAAACACTGGGTAAAGCTTATTTTACCTAGATTAACTCATAACTATACTAATATATCAACTTTTACTATAGAACACTTAAGGTTTTCTCACATAAATTTACATTTTCTTAATGTTACTACTACACAAAGTAGGTATTACTAGAGACTCCTAACTAACCTCTCCTTTTTTTGTGAACTGTGTACTGGATAAGTGTTTTATAATTTCACATATTGCCGTACTGTTAGCAATGTTAAGATTATTTTAATACTTTCTTTCCTTTATTTATACAACTAACTTTGTTTGTACTACGGTGTAACATATTTACTACTGATGTGTGTTATATCAATACTTAGTGGTGATAAATATAGGTGTGCTTGATTTTATCACATTGAAGACTCTTTAAAAAATAACACCACATATATGATTTCATATTCAACCTTACATTCAACTTATCATATAATGATTTCATATAAATGCACTTATTGCATACGAGTACCTACACTTACTGTTATAGAGTGCAATACATTTTTTAAATGTAAGTCGTTATTGTTGTTGTTACAGTAATACCTAACCAACACAAGATTGAACACACAATCATTAAAATGTTTTCTTTTTATTGTTGTAAGTTAAACTTCTGTATTAAATAACACATTTTTTTTTCTACTATTACTACTACTACTACTACTGAACTAGGCCATTTGTAAGTTGTGTACTAGATAAGTATTTTATTAGTATTTTATTTTAATACTTAATACAACATTGTACTGATGTTAGGATGGACAGAGCTTAGATTTAGGCGTAGTCACACACATTATTTTGTACAACTCTTTGAAAAATGATCTGGACTACAACATGTATACTTTTATACTTTTATACAGTGCAATACAGTTTTACAACGTTTCAAAGTTATTGTTGTTAGAAAGATTATTAGTATGTGTGAAACAACTTAAATATTCTTCTGTGGATTTCTTTGTTCTATGATTGGTACTTGTAAATACAACAGATATCTTAACCTAGAGCATTGTACTGATGTTATTTAGGTAGACCTTTTTCTCTTGAAAATCTCTTAACAACATTTATCTTATACTATCTATATTGTTGTATTGATGTTTTACACACCTTCAATGGCATTTAGTAGTATTATACAAGTTCTACGGTTACAGTTAGTTATTATATTATTATAGGCATTTGAAAAGTTTTCTTACACAGTTAATATACATTCTACTACCAATAAACAAAATACTTTTCTCGCACACTTCTTAATATTACCCCCACCACATCACTATTTACTACTGACCCAGGTTTACTCTCCTTCATTTGTAAGTTGGGCACTAGATAGGTATTTTATCATTTCACATGTGATACTCTTAGACTTAGACTCACTCTAACTACAACATGTATGCTTTTATTTGTGTGACATAAACCTTATTTCATATAAATATTCACTTATTGCATATTATAGGTACCTACGCTTACTGTCATAGATAGCAATAATTATTGTTGTTATTATTATAATTATATAGAATTATCAATACAATTGTACCTACTCTAAACTCAACCTAACTTTTAGGTGCTTGGGGATGTCGAGATGGAAGAAAGGGAGGACGTGGAGGTCGTCGGCGTCCCAGTGGAGGGTGTGGAGTACGTGGAAGTCGTTGGCGTCCCAGTGGATATAGGGGATGATGTGGAAGGAGTGGAGGTGGTGGAGGACGTGGAATTTGTTGAGGTCCAGATGGACGGAGGTGATGACGTGGAAGTGGTAGAAGTCCAGATGGATGGAGGGGATGACGTGGAAGTGGTAGAAGTCCAGATGGACGAAGTGCAAGCGGAACTGGAGTTTGTGGACATGCTCGACGAGTTGCAGCCAGACGTCGACGAAGAGGTCAGTAAATATGTCTTACTTATAAAAAAAACAATAAATAAAACTTATCATTTAAATTGCAGTTCCGACCACTTGCCGTGGGTGAACAACCCCGAGGGCGTGCGCCAATAATTGACAGGCCGGCAGGCGTGACACACCCGCTTCCAGAGCAGCACAACGCGGGCGCGTTAAACAGAATCTGCACACAGTGTAACGCCCGCCACTTCGAAGGCGAGGTTGTGGGCCAGGGTGCCAATATGCACTTCTCCACTTGCTGTAACAACGGTCAAGTGACCGCTGCAGGACAACACGCGTTGTTGCCCGCCCCTTTTTTACTAATGAGTTTGTTGATTGGAGATTCACAGGATGGTCGTAGATTCCGAGACGACATCCGCCGGTACAACAACGCCCTGGCATTCGCTGCGTTTAGCTGTGGCACAGACGACAGGCGTTTGCGAGGGCGTGGACCGCGAACGATGTGTATCCAAGGCCAAACTTATCAGAGGATAAATAATGACGTGGCCGTTGACCGAGTAGATGCCAACTACTGTCAGTTGTATTTCCTCGAGTCCGCAGAGGCCAACGCCCGCCGCGTTGGGATGGCTCTGCAGAGAAATCATCGTGAACTGTCCGTAGTTGTGATGGGACTATTGGACGGTTTTCTGCGGGACGTAAATCCGTACGCAATGGCTTTTAAGTAAGATATAAATTTATTGTATTTATTAACATTAGGAATATGAATTGCCCCTTAGAGTAAATTTCTTTTACAGATACCTTTCTCAAAGTAGACAGAAAAAACAAAAAAAATTACACACTGTAACCAATAAACTAACTATGTTAACTGTCAAACTAGATATTACGTTGATATTAGACACTCACAGCTACCAATATACTGCAGTTATTACTTAATGTTCATTCAAAATAGTATACAAAGCAAAAAATTTTCTTACCTTTATTACTTAAATTATATTAAATATTATATGTATTTTATGTGTTTATTATAATTTTACTCTGCTACCAACAGAGTTATATGTACTTATGAATGATACAGGTAACATTAAATATAACTTAGGGCTGGGACATTTTTATATTTTATACGAAGTATAGGTTTTATTGTTATTGCCTAACCTATGTGGTCTCCTAAGCTTACTACACTTCACACACATTTATAATATATATATTTATTATTATGTATTATGTTAATTATACAATTATAGAGTTAAATGCACTGAATGATTTATTTATGATTTCTACGTGGAGTCTGTCTAAGTATAAAAATATACATGTCTATATTTGTTCCAGGAACATGCGTGAGGTGTGGCTGGCAGAAAGAGACCTAGCCGACGCCGATCCCGCAGGTGTGCGACCTAGGCCAGTGACGATGCATTTTGTCCGAGATGCGGCCCGAGACGACGGGCGAAACAACCTGCCTACCGCAAACGAAGTTGCGGCCGTGTTCGTAGGCGAAGGGGGTCGTCCGCCAAGAGACATTAATCTGGTCATCTACGATACGAATCCAATCAACCCGCAACACAGGATGCAAACCATACCAGCGGGTTAGTTAATAATTATTTCCTATAAACACAGCTGACTCAAAGTGTTCACTTATATTCACTATATTTATTGCACATTAATATCAACACCATCAAATAGAATCATAGTTTTTGTTGTACAGTAAAGCTGACACTGCGATTTTAAATTTACATTAAGTATACACTACATTTTGGACATTCTTTTGAATGAATCTATTAAATTCTATTACTTAAACAATATGAGGTACAATTATTTTAATAAGCTTTACTGATAATTTGACAAATTTTTTTTTGCGAAATAAACAGATGAAAGACTATGAAGGATAATTATATTATTGTTCGCATCTCCGACAATAAGTGTCGTTCAAAGATTTATCAGTGATTAGAATGTTAGATAGACAGGCCAGGAATTCTATTCAGGACATAATTTAATCATAATAGATCATGTATTGCTATTCGAGCTAGGGGACCTATGTATACATAAAATATTTGATAAAGTTAAATTAATAATATTAAATTCCTTACAACCATATTCATTATAAATTATATTCATCTTGTAGTGATAGTATGACAATAAGTCGTCTTATGATTTGTATGTAGTGCACTATATAATTTATCAATAATCAAACATAATATAGTCACATTACTTCGGTGCTTAATTTCATGATTTGTTTGGACTTCATAACAGACATCACTTACAAATATACACTATAAATCCTTGGAATACAAAGAGATCAGAGTTTATATTTTTTTTATACATTACCTTTCTTTTGCGGTTATGTACTTGCTATACTCACAACACAATCACAACTCCATCCTCTAACCCCCAGCTACTACAAATCGTTGATTTAGCAATTCACTTTAAATAATATATACCATTCGTTACATTTCACAAGGGTCGTGTCACTCGGATCCGATGTTGTATCCGCTGTTTTTCCCGTACGGCGAGGCCGGTTGGCATAACGGGATGTTGCAAGCGGGCAACCGACGAAACAATGTCCGCAATCGCAACAGTATCAGAGAGTTTGCGTGCTACCGTTTGGCTGTTAGATATCAGGGAAATAACGACCAAAGACATGAACTGTTTAGTTTATTACATCAGGGTCGGTTCTTGTTGCAGATGTATGTGTGCGACCAGTATGTTCGAATGGAGTCGAACAATCTGAACTACATACGTTTGCACCAGAGGGATCTCCTCGCCGAAGCGTATCAAGGGCTCATGGACCATGTGAACCAACAGCTCCACGTCGATCCCATGGCGGTCGGGCGTAGGGTCATATTGCCGTCGACGTTCACGGGTAGCGACCGATTCAACAAGATGAATTATCAAGACGCCATCACCATAGTGCGTACCAAAGGGAAACCCGACCTGTTCATAACGTTTACGTGCAATCCCAGGTGGCCAGAGATCACTGAAAACCTGGCTGCCCACAGCACGGCAAGCGACAGGCCAGACCTGGTGGCCAGAGTGTTCAACAGTAAGCTACAGGAGCTAATAGGTGACATAACTGTACATCGTGTGTTTGGTAATGTCAGCGCTTACGTGTACACTATCGAGTTTCAGAAACGTGGTCTGCCCCATGCGCATATACTGATAATCCTGGCGGAGGACTGTAAGTTCCGCACGGCCGAGGACGTGGACGACGTGGTTTGCGCCTTCTTGCCGGACCCCGCAATCGACAGGCGCTTACACGACTGCGTCAAGTCTCACATGATCCACGGGCCGTGTGGAACAGTCAATCCACAGTGTCCGTGCATGGTGGACAACAAATGCTCCAAAGATTTCCCGAAAGCGTACGCAGAGGAGACTGTGTACGTTGCGGACGGCGGATATCCAAAGTACCGCCGACCGGATGACGGCCGGGTGGTACTTGTGAGAGGTCGTGAGGTTGGTAACGAGTGTGTAGTGCCGTACAACCCTTACCTTCTGGCCAAGTATGACGCGCACATCAACGTCGAGATATGCACGTCCATAAAGAGTGTCATGTATATCTACAAGTATATATACAAGGGACACGACCGTGTGACGTTGGAAGTTCAGGACCAGGATGAGATTGCCAAGTGAGTCTTAACTTAATTTTATAAATTACATATTTCTAAATTTAGGTATAATCATTATAATAGTATATTGTATGTTTATTTAGTGTGTTTACTACTTTATATGTTCAGGAATTTTAAATATTAAATTGGACAATTTTTAAAATTCACATAAAAATCTTAAATTTAGAAATTCTGTTACTTAATTACATTTGTTGTTATTCCATTGTATTACTCTTGTTTTGTTTTTAATTTTAAATATGTACACGTTTTAGTTTGAAATAATAAAATTACTTTGGTTTGACATTGGCTAAAAACTAAAATTTTAATGATTAAAGAACTTTACTTTTTTATGAAAACATTTCTACATTTTAATAAGAATATTCAGTTGAGCAAAACTTTAGGAACTTCTACATTTATAAACTATTATTATTATACAGTAATAAACATCAATTGAATAAATAGTTAACTAATAAATCATTTATTAATTTTTAATAATTCCCATCAATAGTGTAATTTTTATAATTTTATATTACATTTAATCCTTTTTTTCATGTGTCTTCATTCAAGCTGTGTATAATAAACATTCTATTGCATACAGTATTAAACATAAATTAAATAAATAGTTAATTAATAAATGATTTAATAGTGTCTTAAGGTTTCTATAATATTATATATTAATTTTATAATTTTATATTACATTTAATCCTTTTTTTCATGTATCTTCATTCAAGCTGTGTATAATAAACATTCTATTGCATACAGTATTAAACATAAATTAAATAAATAGTTAATTAATAAATGATTTAATAGTGTCTTAAGATTTTTATAATATTATATATTAATTAATATGTAGGTTGTACCTTATATTATGTACTTCTACAGAGAGTTCTATAGGTGGTCTACATTATTATTGATAGATTTTTATTATAGGTATTACATTGAAAATTATTATCATTCCATCATTATTAGCATATAACAATATTTTATGCATGTGTCATTTTTAGCAGTGTGTCCAGTGTGTATGAATTATTTTACTCACTATTTTTTAGGTTTTTAGGGTACTTGTAATCGTTTACCGATAACTTTTAGTTTTTTTACTATTGTATACTAGCTATATTATATACTTAACATTTAATGTGTGTTCTTTAGGTATTATTATTATTACATTAAATTTGTTATTTTATGCTTTTTCATTCAAGTTGTTTATACACATTACATTGCATACAGAACTGAACATCAATGACATTAAGTACACCAATTAACTAACGTACCTAATAGATATAAATTTTGGTTTATAACCTGATCTAAGTTTAACCGTGATCACATAATATACTGTCTCAAATTGTAAACTTCAACACCTCGGCAATGTGAAACACGCTTTTATGGATTGTTATTTTCGTTGGCATAAATTAACAGTCCTACAGCTTTGCCATTCTTAAATAATATTATACAGTTATAATGTATTCCACCTGATACAAATTTTAAAATATAATATAATATAATAATAATAATAATAATAATTTAAATTTTGAATATTTTATGTGTACACTGTTATCACCTTGATCACCTAATATACTACTAATATACTAATACCAACTATGTAAATTATAGATTAAATTGTATACTTATATAACTATAACTTTTATGTCACTAGACTAGACGTCCACTATGATTATATTTAGCTACTCGAGTTGACATTTCACGACATTTATTTATCAAAACATCATAATATATCAGTCACATTTATTGTATGGCAAACGTTTAAACACCGTTCAACGGTTGTAGGGATTCTTCGTCAAATGCACATTGTAATGCAATGCTATGTGTCTACAGAACAAAAAATAAATTACATTTACTTGAATTATATAATAATAATAATACCAATCACAACACCAGACGGTATCATCTATAGAGCCATTGTTAGTTATCTTTTCAATATTAATTTTCAGTTACGTAAACTCAAGATATGTCAGCCCACCAGAAGGCATCTGGCGGTTGTTTTCGTACAAATTGCACGGCAAGAGTCACACGGTCGTCAGACTTCCTGTCCACCTGGAGGGTCGTCAGAACGTGTACTTTGCGCCGGGCCAAGCAGAAGAACGGCTACAGAACCAAGCTGTGCGTAGTACGAAACTCACGCAGTTCTTTGCGCTCAACACAACAGACGTGAATGCTCGACAATACTTGTACCAAGAAATACCGACGCATTACACCTGGCAGATGCCACGTAATCAAGAAAACGTACTCGTAAGAAATGTCACCCAATGGTTGCCGCGGCGGATTCGGATGGCAAACGTTACGTTGGCTCGGATGTACATAGTAAACCCACTGGACCGGGACCGTTTCCACCTGAGATTGCTACTTCTGAACCGAAGAGGCCCGAAGTCCTTTCAAGACATAAGGACGGTGGACGGGGTCGTTCACGAAACATTCACGGCGGCTGCCGTTGCACTCGGATTATTGGAAGACGACCGAGCGTGGCGGGATTGCTTGACGGAATCGGCGACGTTGGACACACCGCGGCAGCTGCGGTATCTGTTCGTCACTATACTGGTGTTCTGCGAGCCCTCAAACCCGCTGGCGTTGTACGAGGCGAACGAAGCAAACATGATGGAGGACTTCAACCGCCGTCTCCAAGACGTCGACCGCGCGAGGGCCGCGTGTCTGGCGGCCATCGAGGATCTACTTCGTGTACACCGAAAATCGCCGGGCGACTACGGTCTGCCCCTCGCCGACCCCCGTCTACTGGAACCGCTGCAGGACGACGCGCTGTTCCGGGCAATAGACGCGGCGGCACGGTGGGCCCCACAAGTAGACGCCTTGAACGCCGAACAGCGAACGGTGTACGACCGCGTGATGGCGGCCGTCGACGACCAACGCGAGGTGGCGAAAACTTTCTTCGTCGACGGACCCGGGGGGTACCGGAAAAACGACGCTGTACGGATGCCTGATATGGGCGCTTCGGCACCGACCTCCGCAGCGGGAGGTGTTGTGCGTGGCGTTCACCGGTATCGCCGCGTCGCTCATGGACGGCGGCATGACCGTACACTCGACGTTCGGACTGCCTTTCGGCACGCTGACCGAAGACTCGACGTCCAGCGTCACCATGCAGTCCGAGCGAGCGCAGAAGATACGCAACGCGGCGCTCATCGTCTGGGACGAAGCCCCAATGTCGCCGGGACTGCAACTGACGGTGGTGGACCGCCTGCTCAGGGACGTCATGGCATCGGAATTACCGTTCGGCGGTAAAACCATGCTGTTCGCCGGCGACTTCAGGCAGATATTGCCCGTGGTCCGGAGAGGGACGAGAGCCGAGATCGTCATGTCGTCGATCAAGGAAAACGGTCTTTGGCGCGTCATGGAGCGCTTCAATCTGGTCCAGAACATGCGCGCGGACCACGACGCGGACTTTGCGACTTGGTTGCTTGAGCTCGGCAACGGCCGACTGCCCGCGGTCGACGGCGTTCCGAACACCGTGCAAATCCCGCGGCAAATGGTATGCGACGTTGATGATTTGATCGATTTCGTGTACCCGCAGCAAATGTCGTTGGCCAACGTCGACGAATTCGCTCGGAGAATCGTTGTGTGTCCCACCAACGAAGACTGTAGAGGTGTCAACAGGGACGTGCTGGAGCGCGTCGACGGTGCTCAGATGACCTACACCGCCGTCGACACCATGATGGCGGACGATCCCGACGAAGTGGCCAATTTTCCCACGGAATTCCTCAACAGCTTGGAACCGGACGGCCTGCCGCCGTACCGGCTGACGTTGAAGGTGGGGTGCATCGTGATGTTGCTCAGAAATCTCGACCCGAGGAGACGACTGTGCAACGGTACGAGGTTGGTGGTCACCGAACTGCGGCGTCACAATTTCAAGGCTAGGATTTTGGGCGGTGAAGCACAGGACGACGACTTCGTCGTGCCCAAGATACCGCTCACGTCCAGCGGTGAGGACGACCTGCCCATCTTACTGCGGCGCCTTCAATTCCCGGTGAGATTGTCGTTCGCCATGACTATCAACAAGTCGCAGGGTCAGACGTTCGACAGGGTAGGTTTGCTACTGACGTCGCCTGTGTTCACGCACGGGCAGCTGTACGTAGCGTTTTCGAGGGTGAGAAACGCACAGTCCGTGAGAGTTGGCATGTACGCCGATGATAGCGGGCGATTCGTCACCAAGAACATTGTGTACAGGGAAGTTCTGTAATGCAATATGTGTTGACAATGGTAAGTGTAAGTCTAGGTGACGCTCAATGATAAAGTCTAGGTGACACTCGATGTTCAAGTCTAGGTGACGCTCGATGATCAAGTCTAGGTGACGCTCGATGTTCAAATCTGAGTGATGCTAGATTATCAAGTCTAGGTGACGCTAGATTATCAAGTCTAGGTGACGCTCGATGATCAAGTCTAGGTGACGCTCAATGATCAAGTCTAGGTGACGCTCGATGATCAAGTCTAGGTGACGCTCGATGTTCAAATCTGAGTGATGCTAGATTATCAAGTCTAGGTGACGCTCAATGATCAAGTCTAGCGTCACACCAGATGTTCAAGTCTAGGTGATGTGGAGAGAAAGTTTGACAACCTCCACGTGGTCTCTCTGGATGCGAATACTCAAAGGTGTATTCGTAACTAATGTCAAACGGTTTGTTAGGATTTTATAATATTGTACAGTCACACATACATTTGTCAATAATTAATTTACGCTATATCAATAATTATTTATTTATACCTACTTCAAAATACATGGTCAATGTAATGAAATGTAAAAAAACATTTAAATAATATTATGTAACTTTCTAACGTTAGTTTAAATTATTTGACCTTTTTATATGTTTTGTTAGTATTAATATCATACAATGGATTTGATATTGATGTCTGTATGAGTGACTTTTTAAATTTGTTTTTACTTTTACTTATATAATTTTTACTTTTACTTATACTTATACTTATTAAATTTTAAACACAATTTGCAATAACTTTTTATATTAATCTAAATATCTGTTAATATAATATTATTATAGTTGAAATTGCATTCACAATCCTATACTGTGATTGTATTTATATTTGTTATACTATGCTATTATGAAACTTTTTACATTTGTTTTTTACTTTGTACCAATGTACCATATAAGATAATTTGGTATTCAACCACTAATTGTTATTATAGTACTCTAGCTTTATATTTAGCTCTCTATAACTTTGCTATTCATGTCTGTATGAATAACTTTTAATAACAATCTAAATATCTGTTATTGATTTGTTGTACATATTATATTAATATATTAAGTAACTTTTTACATATGTTTTTACTTTGTAATGTATAGTTAATTATATTCAATATTTTATTGGTGTTTGACCACCAATTGTCATTACAATGTTTGTATAATATAATACATTTAAACGCCTATGTCAAGAACTTTGTGATTTATATCAGTATGAATTATTTTAAATAATAGTCCAAATATCAGTTAGTTTCAAGTAGACTGTATTGTTATGTTTGTATTATTTTTACTGTGATAGGTAACGTTTTAATTGTATCATCAATATTTTACTAGCTACCTTATTATTATTATTACCTACCTATTACACTCTAAGCTATTTTACCTCTCATCACTTAGAATTACTGGTAATTTGTAAATAATTTGTAACGTCTATGTAAGAATAAAAATAATATTGCAAGGCGAATCATGACTTATATTTAATAGCCTAAAGTTTTATTTGTATCGTCACCGTATTATAATGACACATCAGTATTGGTTGGTGTTCTTTGTATTACACTACCTATTTTTGTGATACATAATTACACAAGTAAACATATCACATCAGACCCCTAGAAATTGTACATCTAACACATAGGCTACTCATATTATTATACTCTAATATTACTACTATTAACTAATGTGTTAACCATGATTATTATATTAAGGTAAGAAATAAAAACAAGACATGTGAAAAAAAAAAGTTTTTATTCATGAGATCTGAAAAATATTAGAGGAAAAAATATTGTTAGGATAATGGCATTACAAAAAAATTATCCAATTGACTACTTACGGTGTTGAAATCATCAACGCCTCCAGCTGCCGCAACGCCGAATCACACGAGCCACCAGCCATCGATTCATACAACGTCTACAATTTATATAAACAAATTAAACATGGCATTAAAAGGTATTCTCAAATTCACAACTAACTGTGGTCTCTCCAATACCACATGTGTGCATTCATATCTTACAATTTTGTATTTATTTAGCACTATTAGGATTAAAAATATTACTTACGGTTGATGCCATCGGGGTTGATGTTCCGATAGGTTGGGGACCGGGAGTCTGAGTGCGTGTCGACCTTGCATTCAGACTCCTCGGCGGCCTTACCCTAACGGAACTCAACCCTCCACGTTGTGTGGCTGGTGCTCTCCTAGGTGTTTGTGGGGCTATAAATATAACAAACGTTATTAATTTAATTTTTATTTTATTATGAAAATGCGATATACACTCACCGAGGCATTGCCGGACCGTGTGCCCCATTTTATTGCATCTATAACATCCTGAAACACGATGTAGGCGTTAATTAATAGTAAACGTTTAAATTTTCCTATCACCTATGTACTTACGGCGTTTGGGGGGTGCCTTTCGCGGCGGTTGATGGCGATGGCGTGCGGCGACGGCGGTCTCGGCTGGCGGGCGGCGTGCGGCGACGGCGGTCTCGGCCGGCGGGTGGCGCGCGGCGGCGGCGGTCTCGGCCGGCGGTGCAGGGGCGGCGGTGCTCATGTTTAGTGTTTGCACCGCCGCATTGAAGTTGATCTTTATATAATTCATTCTAAAAAGAAAAAAGATGCAACATTTACAGTATGTCAGCGCAATATATTTGTTTTTTCTATATTGGTCTCCCCGACCTGTGCAACGTAGACACAGTATAGATATTTAACAACTTTGCCGGAAAGCGTGGACAGGTGCTTACAAAAAATCTAAGTTTAAACATTAAATATTTTAATTTTCTGACGGAAAGCATGTGTTACATTATACTGATTGATAAATACCTGCGATCTGCGGTGAACGTTTTAAAAAAAAAAAATTAAATTAATAATACAAAATATACTCACGTGTTGTCCGTCGGACGGCAGTCGGATGTTTAAGAACGGTTTGTGGGACGTCGGCGCAGTTAATTGTCAACGCAGGTAACCCATGCAGGTAACAAATTGATTAATTGACATTATATCGACATTGATTGATACACACGCAAACATGATTTTCAAAAATTCCCGCCTTCGACAAAATACCGCCAAAATACCGACTATTACTTATAACGACAACAATTACTTATTACTACGGCGAACGTCATTAGAAGTGACTGACCTGCTAGACACCCAAAAAAATACGGCGACTAAATGATTTGCACGGACGCCCGAAATATTTTGAATTTTTTTCATGTAAATTATTACTTAATTTTGCGTTTTCGGTGACAGTAATGAACGCTGTCCGCGATTCGACGCAGTCGGATTGCATACCTGACAACGTGACCCGGCCGTTGCACATTGTCCGCTATCCGACGAAGTCGGATTGCCTACCTGCACCACTGAGGTGACTGACCTGCTAGACACCCTAAAAAGACGGTGGCTATATGATTTGCATAAAAGCCCGAAATGTTTTACTTTTTTTTTTCACAGTAAAGAAAGCTGTCCGATATCCGACGCAGTCGGATTGCATACCTGACGACGTGACCCGGCCGTCGCATATTGTCTGCTACTCGGACCACTGAGGTGACTGACCTCCTAGACACCCTTAAAAGACGGTGGCTATATGATTTGCATAGAAGCCCGAAATGTTTTGAATTTTATTACTTAATTTTCCGTTTTCGGTGACAGTAATTAACGTTGTCCGCGATTCGACGCAGTCGGATTGCATACCTGACGACGTGAACCGGCCGTCGCACATTGTCCGCTATCCGACTTCGTACCCTTATTACTACGGCGAACGTCATTCGAGGTGACTGACCTGCTAGACACCCATAAAAAGACGGCGGCTATATGATTTTCATGGACCCCCGAAATGTTTTACAATTTTTTTCACGTTTCACGTTTTGAACGTTGCATACCTGTTGCCGAGACATATAAGTCCAACGTCGAGGTAGGTGACTGACCCGCTAGACCCCAAATAAATCGAGGTGGCTCTATGATTATCCGAAATATTTGAATTCTATTACTTGATTTGGCGTTTTTGAAGGCAGTAAAAAACTTACAGCTCTCCGGTTACCTAATCCACTATCCTTCTCACAAATCCACCATTCTTATCATTAATCCAACATCCTTATCAGCAATCCAAAATCCTTATCACTTATCCACTTTTCTCATCAATATCCACCGTTCTTATCATAACACTCATAACCGACATCGGTTGACGACCAGACCACAAGACCACTGCGGCATCCGACATCGACAACACTCCTCACCAACCACGGGGGGTCTGGGGGTCTCCCCCAGCGACGCTCGGAGAGCTAGTCTTATAGTATAAAACGAAGACCCGTGTGGCGCCTCCTATGTCGATTTTCCGTACCAGCGTAAGAGACTACCAATGAAAAAATTCGACGGGCGGTCTCCCGTCGGCGGCGGAGCCGTCGCCGCGTTATCACTCCTTCTTATCACTTTTCGCGATTTCTTTCGATATTTTCAAAATTTCTTCACATTTCGAGTTTTACCCCCCCCTGGGGTTCCCCGAGCGGCCCCGTTCGGACCTTATTCGCGTTCCCCGCTAAATTTACGTACCGCGCGCGGCCGTACTTTTTTCCCGGCGGGCCCGCCGCGGTGGCGATTACGTGCAAACCGTCCGCCGCCGTCGCGCGCGTTTTTCGCCTTTGTTTTCAAGAATTCGAGTTTTAGCCCTTTTCGAGGCGTCCGCCTTTCCCGTTTGCCACTTATTCGCGTTCCCCGTTACATTTATAGGTCGCGCGCGGCCGTACTCGAATATTTTAGAGCGCCGCGGCGTAGAGAACGATAGCGGAAAGCGCGGCGTCGTCGCCGTCTTACCGATTTTTTCGACTAAAGTCGCGTCTCGCCGCTCTCTCAAAAGTCTCACCTCCCCATCGATATTCGCGTTCCCAGCTAAATTTATAGGCCGCGCGCGGCCGTACTTCGTCCGAGACGAGTCCCGGGGCCGCGGAACGACGCCGAGAGCAGAGCGCCGATATCGCCGCCGTCGAGTAGGTATTACTATATACAGGCATAAATACGTGCGTCGGAGGGTCCGATTTTTTTTCGCGAATATCGCGTTTTCGACGTCCGGGGGTGGCGGAGCCTGTCGTCCGCCGCCCGAAGCGGTGGGATCGCCGGCTCAAAAGCCCTCCGCGGACGCCGGGACCGCGTTCGCGATTCGCCGGGACGGCGAAACCGCTTAAGAGTCATAGATTCGACACAAGTTTTCAACTCGGTAGGTAGGTAGGTAGGTAAGGCGTCGGTGCGGTTGACCCGGGGGTCGTGGTTTCGATGCCGGCCGCCGGGAATTTCGTTAATTTGCGGCGGCCGTGATATTTCGGAATTTTTTTTTTTCTTGTTTTTTTTTTTGTCATTTTCCTTTCGCCATCACTTTCGCCTTATCGTGATATACGGATTTGACGAAAATTTGACGTTTTTTTTTTTAAATTCGAGTTTCACCCCTTTTGAAGACGTCGGACCTCCCCGTCGAAGACTTATTCACGTTCCCTGCTAAATTTATAGGCCGCGCGCGGCCGTACTTCGTCCGGTACAAGTCCCGGGTCCGCGGGACGACGCCGAGAGCCGAGTGCGGAGAACGCCGCCGTCGAGTGGGTATTACTATATACAGGCATAAATACGTGCGTCGGAAGGTTCGATTTTTTTCACGAATATCGCGTTTTTGACGTCCGGGAGTGGCGGAGCCGGTCGTCCGCTGCCCGAAGCCGTGGGATCGCCGGCTGAAAAGCCCTCTGCAAACGCCGGGAAAGCGTTCGTGATTCGCCGGGACGGCCAAACCGCTTAAGAGTCATAGATTCGACACCAGTTTTCAACTCAGTAGGTAGGTAGGTAGGTTTAGGCGTATGTGCGGATGATCCGGGGGTCGTGGTTTCGATGCCGGCCGCCGGGATTGGAGATAATTTGCGGCGGCCGTGTTAATCCGGAATTTTTTTTTCACGTTTTTTTTTTCGTTATTTTCCTTTCGCTATCACTTCCGCCTTATCGTGATATTCGTATTTAACCAACATTTTACGTTTTTTTTTTTCAAAATTCGAGTTTTACGCCTATTGAAGACGTCGGACCTCCCCGTTGATGACTTATTCGCGTTCCCCGTCAGATTTTGAGTACCTTTTTGCCCTCCGCGGCCGAGACGACGCGCTTTACGTCCGCCACCGTTGCGCGCGCGTTTTTTGCCTTTTTTTTTAAATATTCGAGTTTTAGCCCTTTTCGAGGGGTCTGCCCTCCCCGTTTGCCCCTTATTCACGTTCCTCGCTAAATCTATAGGCCGTACTTCCTCCGGGACGAGTCCCGGGGCCGCGGGACGACGCCGAGAGCCGAGTGCCCATATCGCCGCCGTCGAGTGGGTAATACTATATACAGGCATAAATACGTGCGTCGGAGGGTTCGATTTCAACGTCTGAGGGTGGCGGAGCCGGTCGTCCGCTGCCCAAAGCGGTGGGATCGCTGGCTCAAAAGCCCTCTGCGGACGCTGGGACCGCGTTCGTAATTCGCCGGGACGTTGAAACGGCTTAAGAGTCATAGATTCGACGCCAGTTATCAACTCAGTAGGTAGGTAGGTAGGTAAGGCGTCGGTACGGAAGACCTGGGGTCGTGGTTTCGATGCCGGCCGCCGGGAGTTAATTTGCGGCAGCCGTGTTAAATCGGAATTTTTTTTTCCACATTTTTTTTTTTGTCATTTTCCTTTCGCTATCATTTTCGCCTTATCATATTATATATTCGTATTGAACGAAAATTTTACCTTTTTTTTCAAAATTCGAGTTTTACCCCTTTCGAAGACGTCGGACCTCCCCCTTGATGACTTAATCGCGTTCTCCGCTAAATGTATTGACCGCCTGTGGCTGTACTTCGTTCGCGAACAGCGAGATCGGACGGCGTCGTTATTATTATGTACAGGCATATATTATATATATATGCGTCGAAGCGTTCGATTTTATATTTTACAGACTTTTGCCTACTCGGTCTCGGTGACGCCGTGAGCTACTCATATCGGTATACATATATATTTGATACACGATATAGCCACAGAAGTTACTGTAGGTACATGTATACTTAATTAAATAAACGCCTAAATGTTAAGAGTTGATACGGTCGTTGGGTTAGTTGAATTATATAATAATATCCTAGCTCGAGTCGACGATGGATGTGACGGAAACGTTCGAATACTTCAACGCAGAGTGCATTACAATACATATATTATTATTGATCGATTGGTCGGTATGACTATACCACGGGTAGGTATATTTTGTATGCCACACTAAATTTTTGTTTACCAAATTTGATTCACCTAAAAACTGTAATTTATTATTTACCTTTTGATTATCTATTTATTAATTTGATTTTATGCTCATGATTAAATACACAATACCTACCTACATAAGTAATACCAAATAGTATAGCCATATCATTATACAATTTAACTTTATATTAATGATTACCAGTTCTGACTCACCTAAAAACTGCAATATAGTATGTACCTACTACATAGTAAAGAGCATAAAATCAAATTAATAAACAGTTAATTTAAAGGTAAATAACAAATTGATAATAACGAATTGCAACAGATTCTAAATAATATTAATACAATAACAAAATATAACTTATGGAATATATGGGACGGTTCTTTTATACTTGAATTAGACAATAGTAATATAATTTACCTACATTGTATAATATGTAGGTAGTACTAAATATATTACAGTTTTTAGGGCAGTTGATTGTTTGAGGTAATATAATTTGCTAATTATAAATTTTATGTATGATACAAAGCTGCTGCAGATACTATATAGTACAATAATTATTATGAACTTATAGATCTTAATGTATTTAATTAAATTCTGGCAGTTAAATTGTATAAAGATATGGCTATACTATTTGATATTACTTATGTAGGTAGGTTTAGTTATGAGTATTAAGTGATCAATTAGACTATTTGATAAATAATTAGCTACATTTATTAAGCATTGTTTGATAGGTTCAATCATTAGCATAAAATCAAATTAATAAAATATAACAAATATACACAGCTAATGCTTTTATTATCTTATAATAACTAAACTAAATGTTAACTATGTAGTACCCACTTCATTCATTACAGATTTTTGGTGAGTCAAATTTGTTGTAGCATACAAAGATGATACAGATTTTAAATAATACAATATTAATAAAGAAAATAAAAATGTATGTATTTAATTAAAGTCTGGAAATTAAATTGTATGATTATATGACTATATACTATTTGAAACAACTTATATAGGTAGGTTTAATTATGAGTATTATATGAAATCAACTATTTAATACAAATTAATTACTCGAATAGACAATAGTAACATAACTAATGTACATGCATACTATGTTGTGCTAAATATATTACAGTTCAAGTGAGTTTATTTACCCCGTAAAGAGCATAAAATCAAATTAATAAACAGTTAATTTAAAGGTAAATAACAAATTGATATACACAGCTATTGCTTTTATTGTCTACCTTTATTGAGCAATATTTATTGGACTCGATTATGTGGTTAAATATTAAATATGTAATACCTATACTATGCAGTAGGTACTTAATATATTACAGTTTTTAGGTGAGTCAAATTTGGTAATCATAAATTTACTGCAACAGATTCTAAATAATACAATAACAAAATAGAACTTATGGAATATATGGGACGGTTCTTTTATACTTGAATTAGACAATAGTAATATAATTTACCTACATGTATACTATGAAGGTAGTACTAAATATATTAAAATTTTTATGGCAGTTGATTCTTTGAGGTAATATGATTTGCTAATTATAAATTTTATGTATGATGCATAGCTGCTGCATATACTATATAATACAATAATAATTATTATAAACTAATAGATCTACATGTATTTAATTAAATTCTGGCAGTTAAATTGTATAATGATATGGCTATACTATTCGATATTACTTATGTAGGTAGGTTTAGTTATGAGTAGCAAGTGATCAATTAAACTATTTGATAAATTGTTAGCTACATTTATTAAGCATCGTTTGATAGGTTCAATCTTTAGCATAAAATCAAATTAATAAAAAACAAATATACACAGCTATTGCTTTTATTATCTACGTTTATAAAGCAACACTCCCATATCGTTTGACATGGGCTCGAATATTAAATATTAAAAATATAATATACTATGTAGTGGGTACTACAGTTTTTAGGTGAGTCAAATTTGGTGTAAAATACTAACGATGCTACAGATTTTAAATAATACAATATAAATAAACATAGGAAGTAAAAATGTATGTATTTAATTAAGGTCTGGAAATTAAATTGTATGATTATATGACTATATACTATTTGAAACAACTTAAATAGGTAGGTTTAATTATGAATATTATATGAAAAACTATTTAATACATAATAAATTAATTACTTGAATAGACAATAGTAACATAACTAACGTATAGTATGTTGTGCTCAATATATTACAGTTCAAGTGAGTTAATTGGTTGAGGTAATGTATTATGATATGACTATACTATATGGATAGGTTTTGAGCCCATGTCAAACGATTATGTGGTTAAATATTAAATATATAATAAAATATTTCAGTTTTTAGGTGAGTCAAATTATGTATATTAATAGACAAAAAATAACATATTATGTATTTAATTAAATTCTGGCAGTTAAATTGTATTATGATATGACTATACCATTAAACTATTTAATAATTAATATTTAATTAATACTATTTTATTATCTACACATTTATTGAGTGACCCCCCTATATTATTTAACAAGGGCTGCATTATATGGTTCTTTACTTGAATAGACAATAGTACAATATAACTATATAGTACCCACTTAATTCATTACAGTTTTTAGGTGACTTGATTGGTTGAGGAAATTAAAAATTATAATGCTGCAGATACCATATAATACAATATTAATAAACAAATAGATTTTCATATATTTCAGTAAAATCTGGTAGTTAAATTGTATAATGATATGCCTATACTGTTTGATATTGCTTATGTATAGATACGTTTAGTAAATATTGTTTTTAAATAAGTAATTGATTAACAACAATAATTAATTTAGCGGCGTAAAGTCGTTATTACTATATACAGGCTTTAATATATGCGTCGGAGGGATATATTTTTTTGCGCATTACGGTTTAAGAGTCATAGATTTGACTTCAGTTTTCAACTCGATAGGTAGGTAGGTAGGTTTAGGCGTATGTGCGGATGACCCGGGGTCGTGGTTTCGATGCCGGTCGCCGGGATTGAAGATAATTTGCGGCGGCCGTGTTAATGAGGAATTTTTTTCTCGCGTTTTTTTTTTCGTTATTTACCTTTCGCTATCACTTCCGCCTTATCACTTTTGACGAATTTTTTCAAAATGTCTTCAAAATTCGTGGTTTAACGCCTTCGTGCACCTCGGACGGCCCCGTTCGGACCTTATTCGCGTTCCCCGTTAAATTTTGAGCAAGACGACGTGCGATAGGAGTTCCGCCATCGCCCGCGTTTTTTCGATAATTTTTTCGAAAAGTCGAGTTTTAACCGTTTTGGAAACGTCTCACCTCCCCGTCGACGCGATATTCGCGTTCCCAGCTAAATTTACAGGCCGCAGGACGCCGCCGTCGAGTGGGTATTACTATATACAGGCATAAATACGTGCGTCAGAAGGTTCGATTTTTTTCGCGAATCTCGCCGTTTCGACGTCCGAAGACAGCGGAGCACGTCGTCCGCTTCCCGACGCGATCGCGTCCCCCTTTACGCGCCCTTTGAAGGACGTCGAAACCACGTTCGTAATTCGCCGGGACGGCGAAACGGCTTAAGAGTCATAGATTCGACACCAGTTTTCATCTCAGTAGGTAAGGCGTAGGTGCGGATGACCCGGGGTCGTGGTTTCGATGCCGGCAGCCGGGATTGAAGATATTTTGCGGCGGCCGTGATAATCCGTATTTTTTTTTCCGTTATTTACTTTTGCTATCACTTCCGCCTATATTATTCGTAATTAACGAAAATTTCAATATTTTTTTCGAAATTCAAGTTTTACCTCCTTTTCGAACTCCATACAGTTCCGTTGAAACCTTATTCGCGTTCCCTCCTAGATGTATAGGCTGCTCGCGGCCGCGCTTCGTTCGCGACGAGTCCCGGGGGCCGATTGACATCGCGGAGAGCTCCACCGTCGTGTCGCTATTACTATCTTATACAGGCTTGAATATATGCGCCCGAAATGTTTTGAATTTATTACTTAATTTTGTGTTTTCGGCGACAGTAATGAACGTTGTCCGCTATCCGACACAGTCGGATTGCATACCTGACGACGTGACCCGGCCGTCGCATATTGTCTGCTATCCGACGAAGTCGGATTGCCTACTCGGACCACTGAGTTGACTGACCTGCTAGACACCCTAAAAAGACGATGGCTATATGATTTGCATAGAATCCCAAAATGTTTTGAATTTTTTTTCACGTAATTATTTTTTCCATTTTCGGTGACAGTAATGAACGTTGTCCGCGATTCGACGCAGTCGGATTGCATACCTGACGACGTAACCCAGCCGTCGCACATTGTCCGCTATCTGACGAAGTCGGATTGCCTACCCTTATTACTACGGCGAACGTCATTCGAGATTTGACCTGCTAGACACCCATAAAAAGACGGAGGCTATATGATTTTCATGGACCCCCGAAATGTTTTAAAATTTTTTTCACAGTAAAGAACGCTGTCCGCTATCCGACGCAGTCGGATTGCATACCTGACGACGTGACCTGGCCATCGCATATTGTCTGCTATCCGACGAAGTCGGATTGCCTACTCGGACCACAAAGGTGACTGACCTGCTAGACACCCTAAAAAGACGATGGCTATATGATTTGCATAGAATCCCGAAATGTTTTGAATTTTTTTTTTCAGTTTTCGGTGGCAGTAATGAACGTTGTCCGCGATTCGACGCAGTCGGATTGCATACCTGACGACGTAACCCAGCCGTCGCAGATTGTCGGATGCCTACCCTTATTACTACAGTGAACGTCATTCGAGGTGACTGACCTGCTAGACACCCATAAAAAGACTGAGACTATATGATTTTCATGGACCCCCGAAATGGTTTAAAATTTTTTTCACGGTAAAGAACGCTGTCCGCTATCCGACGCAGTCGGATTGCATACCTGACGACGTGACCCGACTGTCGCATATTATCTGCTTTCCGACGAAGTCAGATTGCCTACTCGGACCACCGAGTTGACTCAGCAGGTCGCTAGACACCCTAAAAAGACGGTGGCTATATGATTTGCATAGAAGCCCGAAATGTTTTGAATTTTATTACTTAATTTTCCGTTTTCGGTGACAGTAATGAACGTTGTCCGCGATTCGACGCAGTCGGATTGCATACCTGACGACGTGACCCGGCCGTCGCACATTGTCCGCTATCCGACGAAGTCGGATTGCCTACCCGCACCACTGAGGTGACTGACCTGCTAGACACCCTAAAAAGACGGTTACTATATGATTTGTATAGAAGCCCGAAATGTTTTGAATTTTATTACTTAATTTTCCGTTTTCGGTGACAGTTATGAACGTTGTCCGCGATTCAACGCAGTCGGATTGCCTACCCTTATTACTACGGGGAACGTCATTCGAGGTGACTGACCTGCTAGACACCCATAAAAAGACGGCGGCTATATGATTTTCATGGACCCCCGAAATGTCTTACAATTTTTTTCACGTTTCACGTTTCACGATTTGAACGTTGCATACCTGTTGCCGAGACATATAAGTCCAACGTCGAGGTAGGTGACTGACCCGCTAGACCCCAAATAAATCGAGGTGGCTATATGATTATCCGAAATATTTGAATTCTATTACTTGATTTGGCGTTTTTGAAGGCAGTAAAAAACTTACAGCTCTCCGGTTAACTAATCCACTATCCTTCTCACAAATCCACCATTCTTTTCATTAATCCAACATCCTTATCAGCAATCCAAAATCCTTATCACTTATCCACTTTTCTTATCAATATCCACCGTTCTTATCATAACACTCATAACCGACATCGGTTGACGACCAGACCACAAGACCACTGCGGCATCCGACATCGACAACACTCCTCACCAACCGCGGGGGGTCTGGGGGTCTCCCCCAGCGACGCTCGGAGAGCTAGTCTTATAGTATAAAACAGAAACCCGAGGGCGCGGCCTGTGGCGAATTTCCGAACCAGCGTAAGAGACTACCAATGAAAAAATTCGACGGGCGGTCTCCCGGCGGCGGCGGAGCCGTCGCCGCGTTATCACTCCTTCTTATCACTTTTCGCGATTTCTTTCGATATTTTCAAAATTTCTTCACATTTCGAGTTTTACCCCCCCCCCCTGGGGTCCCCGGGCGGCCCCGCTCGGACCTTATTCGCGTTCCCCGGTAAATTTACGTACCGCGCGCGGCCGTAATTTTTTCCCGGCGGGCCCGCCGCGTGGGCCGTTACGTGAAAACCGAGCGCCGCCGTCGCGGGCGTTTTTTGCCTTTTTTTTTCGAGAATTCGAGTTTTAGCCCTCTTCGAGGCGTCCGCCCTCCCCGTTCGCGACTCATTCGCGTTCCCCGTTACGTTTATAGGTCGCGCGCGGCCGTACTCGAATATTTTAGTGCGCCGCGGCGTAGAGAACGATAGCGGAAAGCGCGGCGTCGTCGCCGTCTTACCGATTTTTCCGACTTTTTCGACTAGAGTCGCGTCTCGCCGCTCTCTCGAAAGTCTCACCTCCCCGTCGACGCGATATTCGCGTTCCCAGCTAAATTTATAGGCCGCGCGCGGCCGTACTTCGTCCGAGACGAGTCCCGGGGCCGCGGGACGACGCCGAGAGCGGAGCGCCGATATCGCCGCCGTCGAGTGGGTATTACTATATACGGGCATAAATACGTGCGTCGGAGGGTCCGATTTTTTTTCGCGAATATCGCGTTTTCGACGTCCGGGGGTGGCGGAGCCTGTCGTCCGCCGCCCGAAGCGGTGGGATCGCCGGCTCAAAAGCCCTCCGCGGACGCCGGGACCGCGTTCGCGATTCGCCGGGACGGCGAAACCGCTTAAGAGTCATAGATTCGACACAACTTTTCAACTCGGTAGGTAGGTAGGTAGGTAAGGCGTCGGTGCGGTTGACCCGGGGGTCGTGGTTTCGATGCCGGCCGCCGGGAATTTCGTAAATTTGCGGCGGCCGTGATATTTCGGAATTTTTTTTTTTCGCGTTTTTTTTTTGTCATTTTCCTTTCGCCATCACTTTCGCCTTATCACTTTTGACGAATTTTCAAAATTTCTTCAAAATTCGTGTTTTAACGCCTTCGCGCACCTCGGACGGCCCCGTTCGGACCTTATTCGCGTTCCCCGTTAAATTGTGAGGCCGCGCGCGGCCGTACTTTGTCCCGTCCCGTCCCGCCGAGGCCGAGACGACGTGCGATAGGAGTGCCGCCGTCGCCCGCGTTTTTCGATAATTTTTTCGAATAGTCGAGTTTTAACCGTTTTGGAAACGTCTCACCTCCCGTTCGCGACTTATTCGCGTTCCCCGTTACATTAATAGGCCGCGCGCGGCCGTACTTGAATATTTTAGAGCGCCGCGGCGTCTTACCGATTTTTCCGACTTTTTCGACTAAAGTCGCGTCTCGCCGCTCTCTCAAAAGGGACGACGCCGAGAGTGGAGTGCTGATATCGCCGCCGTCGAGTAGGTATTACTATATACAGGCATGAATACGTGCGTCGGAGGGTCCGATTTTTTCGCGTTTTCGACGTCCGAGGGTGGTGGAGCCGGTCGTCCGCTACCCGTTGCGGTGGGATCGCCGGCTCAAAAGCCCTCCACGGACGCCGGGACCGCGTTCGCGATTTGCCGGGACGGCGAAACGGCTTAAGAGTCATAGATTCGACGCCAGTTTCCAACTCTGTAGGTAGGTAGGTAGGTAAGGCGTCGGTGCGGATGACCCGGGGAGTTATGAACAGTTATGAACGTTGTCCGCGATTCGACGCAGTCGGATTGCATACCTGACGAAGTTACCCAGCCGTCACACATTGTCCGCTATCCGACGAAGTCGGATTGCCTACTCGGACCACCGAGGTGACTGACCTGCTAGACACCCTTAAAAGACGATTGCTATATGATTTGCATAGAAGCCCGAAATGTTTTGAATTTTTTTTCACGTAATTAATTTTTCCGTTTTCGGTGACAGTTATGAACGTTGTCCGCGATTCGACGCAGTCGGATTGCATACCTGACGAAGTTACCCAGCCGTCGCACATTGTCCGCTATCCGACGAAGTCGGATTGCCTACTCGGACCACCGAGGTGACTGACCTGCTAGACACCCTTAAAAGACGATTGCTATATGATTTCCATAGAAGCCCGAAATGTTTTGAATTTTTTTTCACGTAATTAATTTTTCCGTTTTCGGTGACAGTTATGAACGTTGTCCGCGATTCGACGCAGTCGGATTGCATACCTGACGAAGTTACCCAGCCGTCGCACATTGTCCGCTATCCGACGAAGTCGGATTGCCTACTCGGACCACTGAGGTGACTGACCTGCTAGACACCCTTAAAAGACGATTGCTATATGATTTGCATAGAAGCCCGAAATGTTTTGAATTTTTTTCACGTAATTAATTTTTCCGTTTTCGGTGACAGTAATGAACGTTGTCCGCGATTCGACGTAGTCGGATTGCATACCTGACGAAGTTACCCAGCCGTCGCACATTGTCCGCTATCCGACGAAGTCGGATTGCCTACTCGGACCACTGAGGTGACTGACCTGCTAGACACCCTTAAAAGACGATTGCTATATGATTTGCATAGAAGCCCGAAATGTTTTGAATTTTGCATATTTTTTTTCACGTAATTTATTACTTAATTTTGCATTTTTGGCGACAGTTGTGAACGCTGTCCGCTATTCGACGCAGTCGGATTGCATACCTGATGACGTGACCCGGCCGACGCATATTGTCTGCTATCTGACGAAGTCGGATTGCCTACCCACACCACTGAGGTGACTGACCTGCTAGACACCCTTAAAAGACGATTGCTATATGATTTGCATAGAAGCCCGAAATGTTTTGAATTTTTTTCACGAAACTTATTACCTAATTTCGCGTTTTCGGCGACAGTAATGGACGCTGTCCGCGATTCGACGCAGTCGGATTGCATACCTGACGACGTGACCCGGCCGTCGCATATTGTCTGCTATCCGTCGAATTCGGATTGCCTACTCGGACCCCTGAGGTGACTGACCTGCTAGACACCCTACCCTTATTATTACGGTGAACGTCATTTGAGGTGACTGACCACCTAGACACTCAAAGATATACGACGGCTATATGACTTGCATGGACGCCTGAAATGTTTTACAATTTTTTTCACGAAACTTATTACCTAATTTCGCGTTTTCGGCGACAGAAATGAACGCTGTCCGCGATTTGACGCAGTCGGATTGCATACCTGACGACGTGACCCGGCCGTCGCATATTGTCTGCTATCCGACGAAGTCGGATTGCCTACTCGGACCACTGAGGTGACTGACCTGCTAGACACCCTACCCTTATTATTACGGTGAACGTCATTTGAGGTTACTGACCACCTAGACACTCAAAAATATACGACGGCTATATGACTTGCATGGACGCCCGAAATGTTACAATTTTTTTCATGAAACTTATTACCTAATTTCGCGTTTTCGGCGACAGTAATGAACGCTGTCCGCGATTCGACGCAGTCGGATTGCATACCTGACGACCGGCCGACCTATATTGTCTGCTATCCGACGAAGTCGGATTGCCTACTCGGACCACTGAGGTGACTGACCTGCTAGACACCCTTAAAAGACGATTGCTATATGATTTGCATAGAAGCCCGAAATGTTTTGAATTTTTTTTCAAGTAATTAATTTTTCCGTTCTCGGTGACAGTAATGAACGCTGTCCGCGATTCGACGCAGTCGGATTGCATACCTGACGAAGTTACCCAGTTGTCGCACATTGTCCACCATTCACAATCCACTATTCTTATCATTAACCCAGAATCCTTATCAGAAATCCAAAATCCTTATCACTAATCCACCATCCTTATCATAAATCCACTTTTCTTATCAAAATCTAAAATCCTTATCACTTAATTTTTTCACAGATCCCTATCACTAGACCTCTGTATCACCCATACACCGCGTCGGCTTCGGTTGACGACCAGACCACAAGACCACTGCGGTTTCGATGCCGGCCGCCGGGAGTTAATTTGCGGCGGCCGTGTTAAATCGGAATTTTTTTTTCCACATTTTTTTTTTTGTCATTTTCCTTTCGCTATCATTTTCGCCTTATCATATTATATATTCGTATTGAACGAAAATTTTACCTTTTTTTTCAAAATTCGAGTTTTACCCCTTTCGAAGATGTCGGACCTCCCCCTTGATGACTTAATCGCGTTCTCCGCTAAATGTATTGACCGCCTGTGGCTGTACTTCGTTCGCGAACAGCGAGATCGGACGGCGTCGTTATTATTATGTACAGGCATATATTATATATATATGCGTCGAAGCGTTCGATTTTATATTTTACAGACTTTTGCCTACTCGGTCTCGGTGACGCCGTGAGCTACTCATATCGGTATACATATATATTTGATACACGATATAGCCACAGAAGGTACTGTAGGTACATGTATACTTAATTAAATAAACGCCTAAATGTTAAGAGTTGATACGGTCGTTGGGTTAGTTGAATTATATAATAATATCCTAGCTCGAGTCGACGATGGATGTGACGGAAACGTTCGAATACTTCAACGCAGAGTGCATTACAATACATATATTATTATTGATCGATTGGTCGGTATGACTATACCACGGGTAGGTATATTTTGTATGCCACACTAAATTTTTGTTTACCAAATTTGATTCACCTAAAAACTGTAATTTATTATTTACCTTTTGATTATCTATTTATTAATTTGATTTTATGCTCATGATTAAATACACAATACCTACCTACATAAGTAATACCAAATAGTATAGCCATATCATTATACAATTTAACTTTATATTAATGATTACCAGTTCTGACTCACCTAAAAACTGCAATATAGTATGTACCTACTACATAGTAAAGAGCATAAAATCAAATTAATAAACAGTTAATTTAAAGGTAAATAACAAATTGATAATAACGAATTGCAACAGATTCTAAATAATATTAATACAATAACAAAATATAACTTATGGAATATATGGGACGGTTCTTTTATACTTGAATTAGACAATAGTAATATAATTTACCTACATTGTATAATATGTAGGTAGTACTAAATATATTACAGTTTTTAGGGCAGTTGATTGTTTGAGGTAATATAATTTGCTAATTATAAATTTTATGTATGATACAAAGCTGCTGCAGATACTATATAGTACAATAATTATTATGAACTTATAGATCTTAATGTATTTAATTAAATTCTGGCAGTTAAATTGTATAAAGATATGGCTATACTATTTGATATTACTTATGTAGGTAGGTTTAGTTATGAGTATTAAGTGATCAATTAGACTATTTGATAAATAATTAGCTACATTTATTAAGCATTGTTTGATAGGTTCAATCATTAGCATAAAATCAAATTAATAAAATATAACAAATATACACAGCTAATGCTTTTATTATCTTATAATAACTAAACTAAATGTTAACTATGTAGTACCCACTTCATTCATTACAGATTTTTGGTGAGTCAAATTTGTTGTAGCATACAAAGATGATACAGATTTTAAATAATACAATATTAATAAAGAAAATAAAAATGTATGTATTTAATTAAAGTCTGGAAATTAAATTGTATGATTATATGACTATATACTATTTGAAACAACTTATATAGGTAGGTTTAATTATGAGTATTATATGAAATCAACTATTTAATACATAATAAATTAATTACTCGAATAGACAATAGTAACATAACTAATGTACATGCATACTATGTTGTGCTAAATATATTACAGTTCAAGTGAGTTTATTTACCCCGTAAAGAGCATAAAATCAAATTAATAAACAGTTAATTTAAAGGTAAATAACAAATTGATATACACAGCTATTGCTTTTATTGTCTACCTTTATTGAGCAATATTTATTGGACTCGATTATGTGGTTAAATATTAAATATGTAATACCTATACTATGCAGTAGGTACTTAATATATTACAGTTTTTAGGTTAGTCAAATTTGGTAATCATAAATTTACTGCAACAGATTCTAAATAATACAATAACAAAATAGAACTTATGGAATATATGGGACGGTTCTTTTATACTTGAATTAGACAATAGTAATATAATTTACCTACATGTATACTATGAAGGTAGTACTAAATATATTAAAATTTTTATGGCAGTTGATTCTTTGAGGTAATATGATTTGCTAATTATAAATTTTATGTATGATGCATAGCTGCTGCATATACTATATAATACAATAATAATTATTATAAACTAATAGATCTACATGTATTTAATTAAATTCTGGCAGTTAAATTGTATAATGATATGGCTATACTATTCGATATTACTTATGTAGGTAGGTTTAGTTATGAGTAGCAAGTGATCAATTAAACTATTTGATAAATTGTTAGCTACATTTATTAAGCATCGTTTGATAGGTTCAATCTTTAGCATAAAATCAAATTAATAAAAAACAAATATACACAGCTATTGCTTTTATTATCTATGTTTATAAAGCAACACTCCCATATCGTTTGACATGGGCTCGAATATTAAATATTAAAAATATAATATACTATGTAGTGGGTACTACAGTTTTTAGGTGAGTCAAATTTGGTGTAAAATACTAACGATGCTACAGATTTTAAATAATACAATATAAATAAACATAGGAAGTAAAAATGTATGTATTTAATTAAGGTCTGGAAATTAAATTGTATGATTATATGACTATATACTATTTGAAACAACTTAAATAGGTAGGTTTAATTATGAATATTATATGAAAAACTATTTAATACATAATAAATTAATTACTTGAATAGACAATAGTAACATAACTAACGTATAGTATGTTGTGCTCAATATATTACAGTTCAAGTGAGTTAATTGGTTGAAGTAATGTATTATGATATGACTATACTATATGGATAGGTTTTGAGCCCATGTCAAACGATTATGTGGTTAAATATTAAATATATAATAAAATATTTCAGTTTTTAGGTGAGTCAAATTATGTATATTAATAGACAAAAAATAACATATTATGTATTTAATTAAATTCTGGCAGTTAAATTGTATTATGATATGACTATACCATTAAACTATTTAATAATTAATATTTAATTAATACTATTTTATTATCTACACATTTATTGAGTGACCCCCCTATATTATTTAACAAGGGCTGCATTATATGGTTCTTTACTTGAATAGACAATAGTACAATATAACTATATAGTACCCACTTAATTCATTACAGTTTTTAGGTGACTTGATTGGTTGAGGAAATTAAAAATTATAATGCTGCAGATACCATATAATACAATATTAATAAACAAATAGATTTTCATATATTTCAGTAAAATCTGGTAGTTAAATTGTATAATGATATGCCTATACTGTTTGATATTGCTTATGTATAGATACGTTTAGTAAATATTGTTTTTAAATAAGTAATTGATTAACAACAATAATTAATTTAGCGGCGTAAAGTCGTTATTACTATATACAGGCTTTAATATATGCGTCGGAGGGATATATTTTTTTGCGCATTACGGTTTAAGAGTCATAGATTTGACTTCAGTTTTCAACTCGATAGGTAGGTAGGTAGGTTTAGGCGTATGTGCGGATGACCCGGGGTCGTGGTTTCGATGCCGGTCGCCGGGATTGAAGATAATTTGCGGCGGCCCTGTTAATTCGGAATTTTTTTCTCGCGTTTTTTTTTTCGTTATTTACCTTTCGCTATCACTTCCGCCTTATCACTTTTGACGAATTTTTTCAAAATGTCTTCAAAATTCGTGGTTTAACGCCTTCGTGCACCTCGGACGGCCCCGTTCGGACCTTATTCGCGTTCCCCGTTAAATTTTGAGCAAGACGACGTGCGATAGGAGTTCCGCCGTCGCCCGCGTTTTTCGATAATTTTTTCGAAAAGTCGAGTTTTAACCGTTTTGGAAACGTCTCACCTCCCCGTCGACGCGATATTCGCGTTCCCAGCTAAATTTACAGGCCGCAGGACGCCGCCGTCGAGTGGGTATTACTATATACAGGCATAAATACGTGCGTCAGAAGGTTCGATTTTTTTCGCGAATCTCGCCGTTTCGACGTCCGAAGACAGCGGAGCACGTCGTCCGCTTCCCGACGCGATCGCGTCCCCCTTTACGCGCCCTTTGAAGGACGTCGAAACCACGTTCGTAATTCGCCGGGACGGCGAAACGGCTTAAGAGTCATAGATTCGACACCAGTTTTCATCTCAGTAGGTAAGGCGTAGGTGCGGATGACCCGGGGTCGTGGTTTCGATGCCGGCAGCCGGGATTGAAGATATTTTGCGGCGGCCGTGATAATCCGTATTTTTTTTTCCGTTATTTACTTTTGCTATCACTTCCGCCTCTATTATTCGTAATTAACGAAAATTTCAATATTTTTTTCGAAATTCGAGTTTTACCTCCTTTTCGAACTCCATACAGTTCCGTTGAAACCTTATTCGCGTTCCCTCCTAGATGTATAGGCTGCTCGCGGCCGCGCTTCTTTCGCGACGAGTCCCGGGGGCCGATTGACATCGCGGAGAGCTCCACCGTCGTGTCGCTATTACTATCTTATACAGGCTTGAATATATGCGCCCGAAATGTTTTGAATTTATTACTTAATTTTGTGTTTTCGGCGACAGTAATGAACGTTGTCCGCTATCCGACACGGTCGGATTGCATACCTGACGACGTGACCCGGCCGTCGCATATTGTCTGCTATCCGACGAAGTCGGATTGCCTACTCGGACCACTGAGTTGACTGACCTGCTAGACACCCTAAAAAGACGATGGCTATATGATTTGCATAGAATCCCAAAATGTTTTGAATTTTTTTTCACGTAATTATTTTTTCCATTTTCGGTGACAGTAATGAACGTTGTCCGCGATTCGACGCAGTCGGATTGCATACCTGACGAAGTTACGCAGCCGTCGCACATTGTCCGCTATCCGACGAAGTCGGATTGCCTACCCGCACCACTGAGGTGACTGACCTGCTAGACACCCTAAAAAGACGATGGCTATATGATTTGCATAGAATCCCGAAATGTTTTGAATTTTTTTTTCCGTTTTCGGTGGCAGTAATGAAAGTTGTCCGCGATGCGACGCAGTCGGATTGCATACCTGACGACGTAACCCAGCCGTCGCACATTGTCCGCTATCTGACGAAGTCGGATTGCCTACCCTTATTACTACGCGAACGTCATTCGAGGTTTGACCTGCTAGACACCCATAAAAAGACGGAGGCTATATGATTTTCATGGACCCCCGAAATGTTTTAAAATTTTATTCACAGTAAAGAACGCTGTCCGCTATCCGACGCAGTCGGATTGCATACCTGACGACGTGACCTGGCCATCGCATATTGTCTGCTATCCGACGAAGTCGGATTGCCTACTCGGACCACAAAGGTGACTGACCTGCTAGACACCCTAAAAAGACGATGGCTATATGATTTGCATAGAATCCCGAAATGTTTTGAATTTTTTTTTCCGTTTTCGGTGGCAGTAATGAACGTTGTCCGCGATTAGACGCAGTCGGATTGCATACCTGACGACGTAACCCAGCCGTCGCACATTGTCGGATGCCTACCCTTATTACTACAGTGAACGTCATTCGAGGTGACTGACTTGCTAGACACCCATAAAAAGACTGAGACTATATGATTTTCATGGACCCCCGAAATGGTTTAAAATTTTTTTCACGGTAAAGAACGCTGTCCGCTATCCGACGCAGTCGGATTGCATACCTGACGACGTGACCCGACAGTCGCATATTATCTGCTTTCCGACGAAGTCAGATTGCCTACTCGGACCACCGAGTTGAATCAGCAGGTCGCTAGACACCCTAAAAAGACGGTGGCTATATGATTTGCATAGAAGCCCGAAATGTTTTGAATTTTATTACTTAATTTTCCGTTTTCGGTGACAGTAATGAACGTTGTCCGCGATTCGACGCAGTCGGATTGCCTACCCTTATTACTACGGCGAACGTCATTCGAGGTGACTGACCTGCTAGACACCCATAAAAAGACGGCGGCTATATGATTTTCATGGACCCCCGAAATGTTGTACAATTTTTTTCACGTTTTGAACGTTGCATATTTGAACGTTGCATACCTGTTGCCGAGACATATAAGTCCAACGTCGAGGTAGGTGACTGACCCGCTAGACCCCAAATAAATCGAGGTGGCTATATGATTATCCGAAATATTTGATTTCTATTATTTGATTTTGCGTTTTTGAAGGCAGTAAAAAACTTACAGCTCTCCGGTTAACTAATCCACTATCCTTCTCACTAATCCATCATTCTTTTCATTAATCCAACATCCTTATCAGCAATCCAAAATCCTTATCACTTATCCACTTTTCTTATCAATATCCACCGTTCTTATCATAACACTCATAACCGACATCGGTTGACGATCAGACCACAAGACCACTGCGGCTTCCGACATCGAAAACACTCTTTACCGACACCGGTAGAAGACGCGCTTTACGTCCGCTGCCGTCGCGCGCGTTTTTTGCCTTTTTTTTTCGAGAATTCGAGTTTTAGCCCTCTTCGAGGCGTCCGCCCTCCCCGTTTGCCCCTTATTCGCGTTCCCCGCTAAATTTGTAGGCCGCGCGCGGCCGTACTTTCACCGGTACGATTCCCGGGGCCGCGGGACGGCGCCGAGAGTCGAGTGCCGATATCGCCGCCGTCGAGTAGGTATTACTATATACAGGCATAAATACGTGCGTCAGAGGGTCCGATATTTTTCGCGAATATCGCGTTTTCGACGTCCGAGGGTGGCGGAGCCGGTCGTCCGCTGCCCGAAGCCGCGGGATCGCCGGCTCGATAGCCCTCTGCGGACGTCGAATCCGCGTTCGTAATTCGCCGGGACGGCGAAACGGCTTAAGAGTCATAGATTCGACACGAGTCTTCAACTCGGTAGGTAGGTAGGCAGGTAAGGCGTCGGTGCGGATGACCCGGGGGTCGTGGTTTCGATGCCGGACGCCGGGATTGAAAATAATTTGCGGCGGCCGTGTTAGTTCGGAATTCTTTTTTTCGCGTTTTTTTTTTTCGGTATTTAACTTTCGCCATCGCTTCCGCCTTATCGTGATATTCGTATTTAACCAACATTTTACGTTTTTTTTTCAAAATTCGAGTTTTACGCCTATCGAAGACGTCAGACCTCCCCGTTGATGACTTATTCGCGTTCCCCGTCAGATTTTGAGTACTTTTTTGCCCTCCGCGGCCGAGACGACGCGCTTTACGTCCGCCGCCGTTGCGCGCGTTTTTTGCCTTTTTTTTCAAATATTCGAGTTTTAGCCCTTTTCGAGGGGTCTGCCCTCCCCGTTTGCCCCTTATTCGTGTTCCCCGCTAAATTTCTAGGCCGCGCGCCACCGTACTTTCTCCTGTACGAGTCCCGGGGCACCAGTTTCCAACTCAGTATGTAGGTAGGTAGGTGAGGCGTTAGTGCGGATGACCCGGTGTCGTGGTTTCGATGCCGGCCGCCGGGATTGAAGTTAATTTGTGGCGCTCGTGTAATAACGGACCTCTTTTTTCGCCTTTTATAATTCTGACTCCCCGTTTGACCGATTGACGTCGCGGTGAGCGCATGAAAATAAATGAATTAGGCTTGAATATATGCGACGAAGAGCATTTTTTTCACGCGATTTTTCAAATATATGTATATAGATATACATATCATGCTTAATGTTTATGTAGGTCGTATAGGTTCTTATTATCCTACACGTGTATCTGATAAAAGACACCAATATACTAAACACGTATATCGTATGGTAACTTAATAATATTATATCATGTACCTACATAATAAATATATAAACATAACGGTCACGATGTTTTCGTTGGGTCGGTACCGAATGTCTTGACACATAATAATTATTATAATAACTATTACTTCAAGTGTAGGTATACCAATTTGCGTTCAATTGTACACTAATGACGTAGGTAAATATAAGTACGTTAGGTTAGGTGGTTGTTTTTTCTTATTATTATTGTGTGCGTACATACCCACAATACAATAATAGGTGTAAGTGTTTATGCATGCGTGAGAAATATTAAAAGTGGACCATCAATATTATACAGTGCACAATACTACGCGCGATAATACAGTACGACCGTTATTATACGCAACATTATACGCTTTGCGTGGGGTGGAGTGGAGCCGTGGGGGGACAACTTTGGCGACGCGAAACGCGCCCGTGTCAACCTGCCTCATCTCGTGACCGGCGCTCTTGCAACGTACATCAAATCTCACCGAAAAGCCTAATACGTTGTATTATTTAATATTCAGTGCTTTTCTTTGAGTTTTGTTGTTCTGCATTGGGCGCTTTTCACAAACCGGTGAGTAAACTTTTATATCTACTACTACTATATTATACTATTTAGATAGATAAACTACAGGTGTATTCGTGGCGGCGGCGCGTATCGCCAACGAACATATTTTCACCGCCTACAGACATCGTTCTCCGCTGCTCACGGCGCATTTCGAGTTTTTTTCGTACACTTTGAATACCTACAACGTTAATTAAACCGCATTCGTATTAGCTGAATACGTATTAGACGTGTAAGTCCGTTGGCCGTTTCGGCGCGTTGCCATTGCGGACACGTGTTTTACGGTTAATTCATAATATTGTGCTACTGCGAGCTGGGTATGTAATTTTTCGTATTTTTCTATTTTTTATGTACATCATGTAAGCCGGTGTGTACCTATTAATTCTAAAAATAACACACGATACTCATACATCACCGCTGATAACAAACTGTATCAGTCGTTTTTTTTTTACCACGAGGTTTTCATAATATTCAGTATTTACTTTTCACTTATTATTATTCCTATTATTATAATATGTTCGTTCGTGATGATGTTTTTAGGCTATTCAAAATGGTCAAACGCTGTGCTTTATGCGGAGTTGTGGACAACATCGATGACGTTTCCGTACACAGGTATTTCACACAACACGTTGATACATATCGATATATATATTATAATAAATAATGTGTCGCCTCTTAGATTTCCAACTGCCGTACATCGTCGTATTGAGTGGGTGGCATTTGTGGTGGACCATGGTTTTCCCGTGAACCAAACATCTCAGCTGTGTTCGAGGCATTTCGTCCCCGGTGTCGACTACGCTGTGGGAAACGCGCGGCGCCGCCGTCTGTGGCCCATGGCAGTGCCTTCTTTGGTGAGTGTGTTCAATAAATATCATTTCATTGCAGTACACCATGACGGTATGCCCGTCTGACTGGACTTCTAATACTGTTGTATACTCTCGTGAGTTTGATGTACCTACTGTGTATTTCAAACCTAACTTAATTTCATAACTTAACTCAATGGCATTCAAGCTTTTTGTTGTAACATAATACACATGACCTCACAAAAGTATACTTCTAGACCTTATAAATACGGTTTAATACACAATATCAAGTGAATGACATATTATAACAAAATTCATGATATTACACTCATTTGGATCACATATCTTCATTATTTCAAGTTTGATCAATTTTCACAACATTTACAATTTCTGCAGTGCTAATTTCATTTCATTTGTTTACGTTTATTCCATAGTATGTAATTTTTAAAGTTAAGCCAATGACAATGAGTAGTACCCAACCTGCGGTTAAAATTCCTTACATGCTTAATTATTCACTGTGCTCTTAGATGCATATCATTGTTTCTGTACTCTACTATACTACCATACTATACTGGCTCGGTACAACATTCTTGAAAACTAAATGTCTATTTTATCATAAAACTTTCATTCAACTTATTATATTATGATTAAATTGTAGAATAACTTGAACGACATTCAATTGTGTTACTGCTGTTTCAGATTTCAAACACTTTGCTTATCAAACACTGGGTAAAGCTTATTTTACCTAGATTAACTCATAACTATACTAATATATCAACTTTTACTATAGAACACTTAAGGTTTTCTCACATAAATTTACATTTTCTTAATGTTACTACTACACAAAGTAGGTATTACTAGAGACTCCTAACTAACCTCTCCTTTTTTTGTGAACTGTGTACTGGATAAGTGTTTTATAATTTCACATATTGCCGTACTGTTAGCAATGTTAAGATTATTTTAATACTTTCTCTCCTTTATTTATACAACTAACTTTGTTTGTACTACGGTGTAACATATTTACTACTGATGTGTGTTATATCAATACTTAGTGGTGATAAATATAGGTGTGCTTGATTTTATCACATTGAAGACTCTTTAAAAAATAACACCACATATATGATTTCATATTCAACCTTACATTCAACTTATCATATAATGATTTCATATAAATGCACTTATTGCATACGAGTACCTACACTTACTGTTATAGAGTGCAATACATTTTTTAAATGTAAGTCGTTATTGTTGTTGTTACAGTAATACCTAACCAACACAAGATTGAACACACAATCATTAAAATGTTTTCTTTTTATTGTTGTAAGTTAAAGTTCTGTATTAAATAACACATTTTTTTTTCTACTATTACTACTACTACTACTACTACTACTACTACTACTACTACTACTACTACTACTTACTACTGAACTAGGCCATTTGTAAGTTGTGTACTAGATAAGTATTTTATTAGTATTTTATTTTAATACTTAATACAACATTGTACTGATGTTAGGATGGACAGAGCTTAGATTTAGGCGTAGTCACACACATTATTTTGTACAACTCTTTGAAAAATGATCTGGACTACAACATGTATACTTTTATACTTTTATACAGTGCAATACAGTTTTACAACGTTTCAAAGTTATTGTTGTTAGAAAGATTATTAGTATGTGTGAAACAACTTAAATATTCTTCTGTGGATTTCTTTGTTCTATGATTGGTACTTGTAAATACAACAGATATCTTAACCTAGAGCATTGTACTGATGTTATTTAGGTAGACCTTTTTCTCTTGAAAATCTCTTAACAACATTTATCTTATACTATCTATATTGTTGTATTGATGTTTTACACACCTTCAATGGCATTTAGTAGTATTATACAAGTTCTACGGTTACAGTTAGTTATTATATTATTATAGGCATTTGGAAAGTTTTCTTACACAGTTAATATACATTACTTTGTAATGTATAGTTAATTATATTCAATATTTTATTGGTGTTTGACCACCAATTGTCATTACAATGTTTGTATATTATAATACATTTAAACGCCTATGTCAAGAACTTTGTGATTTATATCAGTATGAATTATTTTAAATAATAGTCCAAATATCAGTTAGTTTCAAGTAGACTGTATTGTTATGTTTGTATTATTTTTACTGTGATAGGTAACGTTTTAATTGTATCATCAATATTTTACTAGCTACCTTATTATTATTATTACCTACCTATTACACTCTAAGCTATTTTACCTCTCATCACTTAGAATTACTGGTAATTTGTAAATAATTTGTAACGTCTATGTAAGAATAAAAATAATATTGCAAGGCGAATCATGACTTATATTTAATAGCCTAAAGTTTTATTTGTATCGTCACCGTATTATAATGACACATCAGTATTGGTTGGTGTTCTTTGTATTACACTACCTATTTTTGTGATACACATCTACCAATGGCACAAACTATTCAAATACATAATTACACAAGTGAACATATCACATCAGACCCCTAGAAATTGTACATCTAACACATAGGCTACTCATATTATTATACTCTAATATTACTACTATTAACTAATGTGTTAACCATGATTATTATATTAAGGTAAGAAATAAAAACAAGACATGTGAAAAAAAAAGTTTTTATTCATGAGATCTGAAAAATATTAGAGGAAAAAATATTGTTAGGATAATGGCATTACAAAAAAATTATCCAATTGACTACTTACGGTGTTGAAATTATTAGCGCCTCCAGCTGCCGCAACGCCGAATCACACGAGCCACCAGCCATCGATTCATACAACGTCTACAATTTATATAAACAAATTAAACATGGCATTAAAAGGTATTCTCAAATTCACAACTAACTGTGGTCTCTCCAATACCACATGTGTGCATTCATATCTTACAATTTTGTATTTATTTAGCACTATTAGGATTAAAAATATTACTTACGGTTGATGCCATCGGGGTTGATATTCCGATAGGTTGGGGACCGGGAGTCTGAGTGCGTGTCGACCTTGCACTCAGACTCCGCGGCGGCCTTACCCTAACGGAACTCAACCCTCCACGTTGTGTGGCTGGTGCTCTCCTAGGTGTTTGTGGGGCTATAAATATAACAAACGTTATTAATTTAATTTTAATTTTATTATGAAAATGCGATATACACTCACCGAGGCATTGCCGGACAGTGTGCCCCATTTTATTGCATCTATAACATCCTGAAACACGATGTAGGCGTTAATTAATAGTAAACTTTTAAATTTTCCTATCACCTATGTACTTACGGCGTTTGGGGGGTGCCTTTCGCGGCGGTTGATGGCGATGGCGTGCGGCGACGGCGGTCTCGGCCGGCGGTGCAGGGGCGGCGGTGCTCATGTTTAGTGTTTGCACCGCCGCATTGAAGTTGATCTTTATATAATTCATTCTAAAAAGAAAAAAGATGCAACATTTACAGTATGTCAGCGCAATATATTTGTTTTTTCTATATTGGTCTCCCCGACCTGTGCAACGTAGACACAGTATAGATATTTAACAACTTTGCCGGAAAGCGTGGACAGGTGCTTACAAAAAATCTAAGTTTAAACATTAAATATTTTAATTTTCTGACGGAAAGCATTTGTTACATTATACTGATTGATAAATACCTGCGATCTGCGGTGAACGTTTTAAAAAAAAAAATTAAATTAATAATACAAAATATACTCACGTGTTGTCCGTCGGACGGCAGTCGGATGTTTAAGAACGGTTTGTGGGACGTCGGCGCAGTTAATTGTCAACGCAGGTAACCCATGCAGGTAACAAATTGATTAATTGACATTATATCGACATTGATTGATACACACGCAAACATGATTTTCAAAAATTCCCGCCTTCGACAAAATACCGACTATTACTTATAACGACAACAATTACTTATTACTACGGCGAACGTCATTAGAAGTGACTGACCTGCTAGACACCCAAAAAAATACGGCGACTAAATGATTTGCACGGACGCCCGAAATATTTTGAATTTTTTTCATGTAAATTATTACTTAATTTTGCGTTTTCGGTGACAGTTATGAACGCTGTCCGCGATTCGACGCAGTCGGATTGCATACCTGACAACGTGACCCGGCCGTTGCACATTGTCCGCTATCCGACGAAGTCGGATTGCCTACCTGCACCACTGAGGTGACTGACCTGCTAGACACCCTAAAAAGACGGTGTCTATATGATTTGCATAAAAGCCCGAAATGTTTTACTTTTTTTTTTCACAGTAAAGAAAGCTGTCCGATATCCGACGCAGTCAGATTGCATACCTGACGACGTGACCCGGCCGTCGCATATTGTCTGCTACTCGGACCACTAAGGTGACTGACCTCCTAGACACCCTTAAAAGACGGTGGCTATATGATTTGCATAGAAGCCCGAAATGTTTTGAATTTTATTACTTAATTTTCCGTTTTCGGTGACAGTAATGAACGTTGTCCGCGATTCGACGCAGTCGGATTGGCTACCCTTATTACTACGGCGAACGTCATTCGAGGTGACTGACCTGCTAGACACCCATAAAAAGACGGCGGCTATATGATTTTCATGGACCCCCGAAATGTCTTACAATTTTTTTCACGTTTCACGTTTTGAACGTTGCATACCTGTTGCCGAGACATATAAGTCTAACGTCGAGGTAGGTGACTGACCCGCCAAACCCCAAATAAATCGAGGTGGCTATATGATTATCCGAAATATTTGAATTCTATTACTTGATTTTGCGTTTTTGAAGGCAGTAAAAAACTTACAGCTCTCCGGTTAACTAATCCACTATCCTTCTCACAAATCCACCATTCTTTTCATTAATCCAACATCCTTATCAGCAATCCAAAATCCTTATCACTTATCCACTTTTCTTATCAATATCCACCGTTCTTATCATAACACTCATAACCGACATCGGTTGACGACCAGACCACAAGACCACTGCGGCATCCGACATCGACAACACTCCTCACCAACCACGGGGGGTCTGGGGGTCTCCCCCAGCGACGCTCGGAGAGCTAGTCTTATAGTATAAAACGAAGACCCGTGTGGCGCCTCCTATGTCGATTTTCCGTACCAGCGTAAGAGACTACCAATGAAAAAATTCGACGGGCGGTCTCCCGGCGGCGGCGGAGCCGTCGCCGCGTTATCACTCCTTCTTATCACTTTTCGCGAATTCTTTCGATATTTTCAAAATTTCTTCACATTTCGAGTTTTACCCCCCCCTGGGGTCCCCGGGCGGCCCCGCTCGGACCTTATTCGCGTTCCCCGGTAAATTCACGTACCGCGCGCGGCCGTAATTTTTTCCCGGCGGGCCCGCCGCGTGGGCCGTTACGTGAAAACCGAGCGCCGCCGTCGCGGGCGTTTTTTTGCCTTTTTTTTTCGAGAATTCGAGTTTTAGCCCTCTTCGAGGCGTCCGCCCTCCCCGTTCGCGACTCATTCGCGTTCCCCGTTACGTTTATAGGTCGCGCGCGGCCGTACTCGAATATTTTAGTGCGCCGCGGCGTAGAGAACGATAGCGGAAAGCGCGGCGTCGTCGCTGTCTTACCGATTTTTCCGACTTTTTCGACTAGAGTCGCGTCTCGCCGCTCTCTCGAAAGTCTCACCTCCCCGTCGACGCGATATTCGCGTTCCCAGCTAAATTTATAGGCCGCGCGCGGCCGTACTTCGTCCGAGACGAGTCCCGGGGCCGCGGGACGACGCCGAGAGCGGAGCGCCGATATCGCCGCCGTCGAGTAGGTATTACTATATACAGGCATAAATACGTGCGTCGGAGGGACCGATTTTTTTTCGCGAATATCGCGTTTTCGACGTCCGGGGGTGGCGGAGCCTGTCGTCCGCCGCCCGAAGCGGTGGGATCGCCGGCTCAAAAGCCCTCCGCGGACGCCGGGACCGCGTTCGCGATTCGCCGGGACGGCGAAACCGCTTAAGAGTCATAGATTCGACACAACTTTTCAACTCGGTAGGTAGGTAGGTAGGTAAGGCGTCGGTGCGGTTGACCCGGGGGTCGTGGTTTCGATGCCGGCCGCCGGGAATTTCGTAAATTTGCGGCGGCCGTGATATTTCGGAATTTTTTTTTTTCGCGTTTTTTTTTTTGTCATTTTCCTTTCGCCATCACTTTCGCCTTATCACTTTTGACGAATTTTCAAAATTTCTTCAAAATTCGTGTTTTAACGCCTTCGCGCACCTCGGACGGCCCCGTTCGGACCTTATTCGCGTTCCCCGTTAAATTGTGAGGCCGCGCGCGGCCGTACTTTGTCCCGTCCCGTCCCGCCGAGGCCGAGACGACGTGCGATAGGAGTGCCGCCGTCGCCCGCGTTTTTCGATAATTTTTTCGAATAGTCGAGTTTTAACCGTTTTGGAAACGTCTCACCTCCCGTTCGCGACTTATTCGCGTTCCCCGTTACATTAATAGGCCGCGCGCGGCCGTACTTGAATATTTTAGAGCGCCGCGGCGTAGAGAACGATAGCGAAAAGCGCGGCGTCGTCGCCGTCTTACCGAGTTTTCCGAGTTTTTCGACTAAAGTCGCGTCTCGCCGCTCTCTCAAAAGGGACGACGCCGAGAGTGGAGTGCTGATATCGCCGCCGTCGAGTAGGTATTACTATATACAGGCATGAATACGTGCGTCGGAGGGTCCGATTTTTTCGCGTTTTCGACGTCCGAGGGTGGTGGAGCCGGTCGTCCGCTACCCGTTGCGGTGGGATCGCCGGCTCAAAAGCCCTCCACGGACGCCGGGACCGCGTTCGCGATTTGCCGGGACGGCGAAACGGCTTAAGAGTCATAGATTCGACGCCAGTTTCCAACTCTGTAGGTAGGTAGGTAGGTAAGGCGTCGGTGCGGATGACCCGGGGAGTTATGAACAGTTATGAACGTTGTCCGCGATTCGACGCAGTCGGATTGCATACCTGACGAAGTTACCCAGCCGTCGCACATTGTCCGCTATCCGACGAAGTCGGATTGCCTACTCGGACCACCGAGGTGACTGACCTGCTAGACACCCTTAAAAGACGATTGCTATATGATTTGCATAGAAGCCCGAAATGTTTTGAATTTTTTTTCACGTAATTAATTTTTCCGTTTTCGGTGACAGTTATGAACGTTGTCCGCGATTCGACGCAGTCGGATTGCATACCTGACGAAGTTACCCAGCCGTCGCACATTGTCCGCTATCCGACGAAGTCGGATTGCCTACTCGGACCACCGAGGTGACTGACCTGCTAGACACCCTTAAAAGACGATTGCTATATGATTTCCATAGAAGCCCGAAATGTTTTGAATTTTTTTTCACGTAATTAATTTTTCCGTTTTCGGTGACAGTTATGAACGTTGTCCGCGATTCGACGCAGTCGGATTGCATACCTGACGAAGTTACCCAGCCGTCGCACATTGTCCGCTATCCGACGAAGTCGGATTGCCTACTCGGACCACTGAGGTGACTGACCTGCTAGACACCCTTAAAAGACGATTGCTATATGATTTGCATAGAAGCCCGAAATGTTTTGAATTTTTTTCACGTAATTAATTTTTCCGTTTTCGGTGACAGTAATGAACGTTGTCCGCGATTCGACGTAGTCGGATTGCATACCTGACGAAGTTACCCAGCCGTCGCACATTGTCCGCTATCCGACGAAGTCGGATTGCCTACTCGGACCACTGAGGTGACTGACCTGCTAGACACCCTTATAAGACGATTGCTATATGATTTGCATAGAAGCCCGAAATGTTTTGAATTTTGCATATTTTTTTTCACGTAATTTATTACTTAATTTTGCATTTTTGGCGACAGTTGTGAACGCTGTCCGCTATTCGACGCAGTCGGATTGCATACCTGATGACGTGACCCGGCCGACGCATATTGTCTGCTATCTGACGAAGTCGGATTGCCTACCCACACCACTGAGGTGACTGACCTGCTAGACACCCTTAAAAGACGATTGCTATATGATTTGCATAGAAGCCCGAAATGTTTTGAATTTTTTTCACGAAACTTATTACCTAATTTCGCGTTTTCGGCGACAGTAATGGACGCTGTCCGCGATTCGACGCAGTCGGATTGCATACCTGACGACGTGACCCGGCCGTCGCATATTGTCTGCTATCCGTCGAATTCGGATTGCCTACTCGGACCACTGAGGTGACTGACCTGCTAGACACCCTACCCTTATTATTACGGTGAACGTCATTTGAGGTTACTGACCACCTAGACACTCAAAAATATACGACGGCTATATGACTTGCATGGACGCCCGAAATGTTACAATTTTTTTCATGAAACTTATTACCTAATTTCGCGTTTTCGGCGACAGTAATGAACGCTGTCCGCGATTCGACGCAGTCGGATTGCATACCTGACGACCGGCCGACCTATATTGTCTGCTATCCGACGAAGTCGGATTGCCTACTCGGACCACTGAGGTGACTGACCTGCTAGACACCCTTAAAAGACGATTGCTATATGATTTGCATAGAAGCCCGAAATGTTTTGAATTTTTTTTCAAGTAATTAATTTTTCCGTTCTCGGTGACAGTAATGAACGCTGTCCGCGATTCGACGCAGTCGGATTGCATACCTGACGAAGTTACCCAGTTGTCGCACATTGTCCACCATTCACAATCCACTATTCTTATCATTAACCCAGAATCCTTATCAGAAATCCAAAATCCTTATCACTAATCCACCATCCTTATCATAAATCCACTTTTCTTATCAAAATCTAAAATCCTTATCACTTAATTTTTTCACAGATCCCTATCACTAGACCTCTGTATCACCCATACACCGCGTCGGCTTCGGTTGACGACCAGACCACAAGACCACTGCGGTTTCGATGCCGGCCGCCGGGAGTCAATTTGCGGCGGCCGTGTTAAATCGGAATTTTTTTTTCCACATTTTTTTTTTTGTCATTTTCCTTTCGCTATCATTTTCGCCTTATCATATTATATATTCGTATTGAACGAAAATTTTACCTTTTTTTTCAAAATTCGAGTTTTACCCCTTTCGAAGACGTCGGACCTCCCCCTTGATGACTTAATCGCGTTCTCCGCTAAATGTATTGACCGCCTGTGGCTGTACTTCGTTCGCGAACAGCGAGATCGGACGGCGTCGTTATTATTATGTACAGGCATATATTATATATATATGCGTCGAAGCGTTCGATTTTATATTTTACAGACTTTTGCCTACTCGGTCTCGGTGACGCCGTGAGCTACTCATATCGGTATACATATATATTTGATACACGATATAGCCACAGAAGGTACTGTAGGTACATGTATACTTAATTAAATAAACGCCTAAATGTTAAGAGTTGATACGGTCGTTGGGTTAGTTGAATTATATAATAATATCCTAGCTCGAGTCGACGATGGATGTGACGGAAACGTTCGAATACTTATATTATTATTGATCGATTGGTCGATATGACTATACTACGGGTAGGTATATTTTGTATGCCACACTAAATTTTTGTTTACCAAATTTGACTCACCTAAAAACTGTAATTTATTATTTACCTTTTGATTATCTATTTATTAATTTGATTTTATGCTCATGATTAAATACACAATACCTACCTACATAAGTAATATCAAATAGTATAGCCAATTCATTATACAATTTAACTTTATATTAATGATTACCAGTTCTGACTCACCTAAAAACTGCAATATAGTATGTACCTACTACATAGTAAAGAGCATAAAATCAAATTAATAAACAGTTAATTTAAAGGTAAATAACAAATTGATAATAACGAATTGCAACAGATTCTAAATAATATTAATACAATAACAAAATATAACTTATGGAATATATGGGACGGTTCTTTTATACTTGAATTAGACAATAGTAATATAATTTACCTACATTGTATAATATGTAGGTAGTACTAAATATATTACAGTTTTTAGGGCAGTTGATTGTTTGAGGTAATATAATTTGCTAATTATAAATTTTATGTATGATACAAAGCTGCTGCAGATACTATATAGTACAATAATTATTATGAACTTATAGATCTTAATGTATTTAATTAAATTCTGGCAGTTAAATTGTATAAAGATATGGCTATACTATTTGATATTACTTATGTAGGTAGGTTTAGTTATGAGTATTAAGTGATCAATTAGACTATTTGATAAATAATTAGCTACATTTATTAAGCATTGTTTGATAGGTTCAATCATTAGCATAAAATCAAATTAATAAAATATAACAAATATACACAGCTAATGCTTTTATTATCTTATAATAACTAAACTAAATGTTAACTATGTAGTACCCACTTCATTCATTACAGATTTTTGGTGAGTCAAATTTGTTGTAGCATACAAAGATGATACAGATTTTAAATAATACAATATTAATAAAGAAAATAAAAATGTATGTATTTAATTAAAGTCTGGAAATTAAATTGTATGATTATATGACTATATACTATTTGAAACAACTTATATAGGTAGGTTTAATTATGAGTATTATATGAAATCAACTATTTAATACATAATAAATTAATTACTCGAATAGACAATAGTAACATAACTAATGTACATGCATACTATGTTGTGCTAAATATATTACAGTTCAAGTGAGTTTATTTACCCCGTAAAGAGCATAAAATCAAATTAATAAACAGTTAATTTAAAGGTAAATAACAAATTGATATACACAGCTATTGCTTTTATTGTCTACCTTTATTGAGCAATATTTATTGGACTCGATTATGTGGTTAAATATTAAATATGTAATACCTATACTATGCAGTAGGTACTTAATATATTACAGTTTTTAGGTTAGTCAAATTTGGTAATCATAAATTTACTGCAACAGATTCTAAATAATACAATAACAAAATAGAACTTATGGAATATATGGGACGGTTCTTTTATACTTGAATTAGACAATAGTAATATAATTTACCTACATGTATACTATGAAGGTAGTACTAAATATATTAAAATTTTTATGGCAGTTGATTCTTTGAGGTAATATGATTTGCTAATTATAAATTTTATGTATGATGCATAGCTGCTGCATATACTATATAATACAATAATAATTATTATAAACTAATAGATCTACATGTATTTAATTAAATTCTGGCAGTTAAATTGTATAATGATATGGCTATACTATTCGATATTACTTATGTAGGTAGGTTTAGTTATGAGTAGCAAGTGATCAATTAAACTATTTGATAAATTGTTAGCTACATTTATTAAGCATCGTTTGATAGGTTCAATCTTTAGCATAAAATCAAATTAATAAAAAACAAATATACACAGCTATTGCTTTTATTATCTATGTTTATAAAGCAACACTCCCATATCGTTTGACATGGGCTCGAATATTAAATATTAAAAATATAATATACTATGTAGTGGGTACTACAGTTTTTAGGTGAGTCAAATTTGGTGTAAAATACTAACGATGCTACAGATTTTAAATAATACAATATAAATAAACATAGGAAGTAAAAATGTATGTATTTAATTAAGGTCTGGAAATTAAATTGTATGATTATATGACTATATACTATTTGAAACAACTTAAATAGGTAGGTTTAATTATGAATATTATATGAAAAACTATTTAATACATAATAAATTAATTACTTGAATAGACAATAGTAACATAACTAACGTATAGTATGTTGTGCTCAATATATTACAGTTCAAGTGAGTTAATTGGTTGAAGTAATGTATTATGATATGACTATACTATATGGATAGGTTTTGAGCCCATGTCAAACGATTATGTGGTTAAATATTAAATATATAATAAAATATTTCAGTTTTTAGGTGAGTCAAATTATGTATATTAATAGACAAAAAATAACATATTATGTATTTAATTAAATTCTGGCAGTTAAATTGTATTATGATATGACTATACCATTAAACTATTTAATAATTAATATTTAATTAATACTATTTTATTATCTACACATTTATTGAGTGACCCCCCTATATTATTTAACAAGGGCTGCATTATATGGTTCTTTACTTGAATAGACAATAGTACAATATAACTATATAGTACCCACTTAATTCATTACAGTTTTTAGGTGACTTGATTGGTTGAGGAAATTAAAAATTATAATGCTGCAGATACCATATAATACAATATTAATAAACAAATAGATTTTCATATATTTCAGTAAAATCTGGTAGTTAAATTGTATAATGATATGCCTATACTGTTTGATATTGCTTATGTATAGATACGTTTAGTAAATATTGTTTTTAAATAAGTAATTGATTAACAACAATAATTAATTTAGCGGCGTAAAGTCGTTATTACTATATACAGGCTTTAATATATGCGTCGGAGGGATATATTTTTTTGCGCATTACGGTTTAAGAGTCATAGATTTGACTTCAGTTTTCAACTCGATAGGTAGGTAGGTAGGTTTAGGCGTATGTGCGGATGACCCGGGGTCATGGTTTCGATGCCGGTCGCCGGGATTGAAGATAATTTGCGGCGGCCGTGTTAATTCGGAATTTTTTTCTCGCGTTTTTTTTTTCGTTATTTACCTTTCGCTATCACTTCCGCCTTATCACTTTTGACGAATTTTTTCAAAATGTCTTCAAAATTCGTGGTTTAACGCCTTCGTGCACCTCGGACGGCCCCGTTCGGACCTTATTCGCGTTCCCCGTTAAATTTTGAGCAAGACGACGTGCGATAGGAGTTCCGCCGTCGCCCGCGTTTTTCGATAATTTTTTCGAAAAGTCGAGTTTTAACCGTTTTGGAAACGTCTCACCTCCCCGTCGACGCGATATTCGCGTTCCCAGCTAAATTTACAGGCCGCAGGACGCCGCCGTCGAGTGGGTATTACTATATACAGGCATAAATACGTGCGTCAGAAGGTTCGATTTTTTTCGCGAATCTCGCCGTTTCGACGTCCGAAGACAGCGGAGCACGTCGTCCGCTTCCCGACGCGATCGCGTCCCCCTTTACGCGCCCTTTGAAGGACGTCGAAACCACGTTCGTAATTCGCCGGGACGGCGAAACGGCTTAAGAGTCATAGATTCGACACCAGTTTTCATCTCAGTAGGTAAGGCGTAGGTGCGGATGACCCGGGGTCGTGGTTTCGATGCCGGCAGCCGGGATTGAAGATATTTTGCGGCGGCCGTGATAATCCGTATTTTTTTTTCCGTTATTTACTTTTGCTATCACTTCCGCCTCTATTATTCGTAATTAACGAAAATTTCAATATTTTTTTCGAAATTCGAGTTTTACCTCCTTTTCGAACTCCATACAGTTCCGTTGAAACCTTATTCGCGTTCCCTCCTAGATGTATAGGCTGCTCGCGGCCGCGCTTCTTTCGCGACGAGTCCCGGGGGCCGATTGACATCGCGGAGAGCTCCACCGTCGTGTCGCTATTACTATCTTATACAGGCTTGAATATATGCGCCCGAAATGTTTTGAATTTATTACTTAATTTTGTGTTTTCGGCGACAGTAATGAACGTTGTCCGCTATCCGACACGGTCGGATTGCATACCTGACGACGTGACCCGGCCGTCGCATATTGTCTGCTATCCGACGAAGTCGGATTGCCTACTCGGACCACTGAGTTGACTGACCTGCTAGACACCCTAAAAAGACGATGGCTATATGATTTGCATAGAATCCCAAAATGTTTTGAATTTTTTTTCACGTAATTATTTTTTCCATTTTCGGTGACAGTAATGAACGTTGTCCGCGATTCGACGCAGTCGGATTGCATACCTGACGAAGTTACGCAGCCGTCGCACATTGTCCGCTATCCGACGAAGTCGGATTGCCTACCCGCACCACTGAGGTGACTGACCTGCTAGACACCCTAAAAAGACGATGGCTATATGATTTGCATAGAATCCCGAAATGTTTTGAATTTTTTTTTCCGTTTTCGGTGGCAGTAATGAAAGTTGTCCGCGATGCGACGCAGTCGGATTGCATACCTGACGACGTAACCCAGCCGTCGCACATTGTCCGCTATCTGACGAAGTCGGATTGCCTACCCTTATTACTACGCGAACGTCATTCGAGGTTTGACCTGCTAGACACCCATAAAAAGACGGAGGCTATATGATTTTCATGGACCCCCGAAATGTTTTAAAATTTTATTCACAGTAAAGAACGCTGTCCGCTATCCGACGCAGTCGGATTGCATACCTGACGACGTGACCTGGCCATCGCATATTGTCTGCTATCCGACGAAGTCGGATTGCCTACTCGGACCACAAAGGTGACTGACCTGCTAGACACCCTAAAAAGACGATGGCTATATGATTTGCATAGAATCCCGAAATGTTTTGAATTTTTTTTTCCGTTTTCGGTGGCAGTAATGAACGTTGTCCGCGATTAGACGCAGTCGGATTGCATACCTGACGACGTAACCCAGCCGTCGCACATTGTCGGATGCCTTATTACTACAGTGAACGTCATTCGAGGTGACTGACTTGCTAGACACCCATAAAAAGACTGAGACTATATGATTTTCATGGACCCCCGAAATGGTTTAAAATTTTTTTCACGGTAAAGAACGCTGTCCGCTATCCGACGCAGTCGGATTGCATACCTGACGACGTGACCCGACAGTCGCATATTATCTGCTTTCCGACGAAGTCAGATTGCCTACTCGGACCACCGAGTTGAATCAGCAGGTCGCTAGACACCCTAAAAAGACGGTGGCTATATGATTTGCATAGAAGCCCGAAATGTTTTGAATTTTATTACTTAATTTTCCGTTTTCGGTGACAGTAATGAACGTTGTCCGCGATTCGACGCAGTCGGATTGCCTACCCTTATTACTACGGCGAACGTCATTCGAGGTGACTGACCTGCTAGACACCCATAAAAAGACGGCGGCTATATGATTTTCATGGACCCCCGAAATGTTGTACAATTTTTTTCACGTTTTGAACGTTGCATACCTGTTGCCGAGACATATAAGTCCAACGTCGAGGTAGGTGACTGACCCGCTAGACCCCAAATAAATCGAGGTGGCTATATGATTATCCGAAATATTTGATTTCTATTATTTGATTTTGCGTTTTTGAAGGCAGTAAAAAACTTACAGCTCTCCGGTTAACTAATCCACTATCCTTCTCACTAATCCATCATTCTTTTCATTAATCCAACATCCTTATCAGCAATCCAAAATCCTTATCACTTATCCACTTTTCTTATCAATATCCACCGTTCTTATCATAACACTCATAACCGACATCGGTTGACGATCAGACCACAAGACCACTGCGGCTTCCGACATCGAAAACACTCTTTACCGACACCGGTAGAAGACGCGCTTTACGTCCGCTGCCGTCGCGCGCGTTTTTTGCCTTTTTTTTTCGAGAATTCGAGTTTTAGCCCTCTTCGAGGCGTCCGCCCTCCCCGTTTGCCCCTTATTCGCGTTCCCCGCTAAATTTGTAGGCCGCGCGCGGCCGTACTTTCACCGGTACGATTCCCGGGGCCGCGGGACGGCGCCGAGAGTCGAGTGCCGATATCGCCGCCGTCGAGTAGGTATTACTATATACAGGCATAAATACGTGCGTCAGAGGGTCCGATATTTTTCGCGAATATCGCGTTTTCGACGTCCGAGGGTGGCGGAGCCGGTCGTCCGCTGCCCGAAGCCGCGGGATCGCCGGCTCGATAGCCCTCTGCGGACGTCGAATCCGCGTTCGTAATTCGCCGGGACGGCGAAACGGCTTAAGAGTCATAGATTCGACACGAGTCTTCAACTCGGTAGGTAGGTAGGCAGGTAAGGCGTCGGTGCGGATGACCCGGGGGTCGTGGTTTCGATGCCGGACGCCGGGATTGAAAATAATTTGCGGCGGCCGTGTTAGTTCGGAATTCTTTTTTTCGCGTTTTTTTTTTTCGGTATTTAACTTTCGCCATCGCTTCCGCCTTATCGTGATATTCGTATTTAACCAACATTTTACGTTTTTTTTTCAAAATTCGAGTTTTACGCCTATCGAAGACGTCAGACCTCCCCGTTGATGACTTATTCGCGTTCCCCGTCAGATTTTGAGTACTTTTTTGCCCTCCGCGGCCGAGACGACGCGCTTTACGTCCGCCGCCGTTGCGCGCGTTTTTTGCCTTTTTTTTCAAATATTCGAGTTTTAGCCCTTTTCGAGGGGTCTGCCCTCCCCGTTTGCCCCTTATTCGTGTTCCCCGCTAAATTTCTAGGCCGCGCGCCACCGTACTTTCTCCTGTACGAGTCCCGGGGCACCAGTTTCCAACTCAGTATGTAGGTAGGTAGGTGAGGCGTTAGTGCGGATGACCCGGTGTCGTGGTTTCGATGCCGGCCGCCGGGATTGAAGTTAATTTGTGGCGCTCGTGTAATAACGGACCTCTTTTTTCGCCTTTTATAATTCTGACTCCCCGTTTGACCGATTGACGTCGCGGTGAGCGCATGAAAATAAATGAATTAGGCTTGAATATATGCGACGAAGAGCATTTTTTTCACGCGATTTTTCAAATATATGTATATAGATATACATATCATGCTTAATGTTTATGTAGGTCGTATAGGTTCTTATTATCCTACACGTGTATCTGATAAAAGACACCAATATACTAAACACGTATATCGTATGGTAACTTAATAATATTATATCATGTACCTACATAATAAATATATAAACATAACGGTCACGATGTTTTCGTTGGGTCGGTACCGAATGTCTTGACACATAATAATTATTATAATAACTATTACTTCAAGTGTAGGTATACCAATTTGCGTTCAATTGTACACTAATGACGTAGGTAAATATAAGTACGTTAGGTTAGGTGGTTGTTTTTTCTTATTATTATTGTGTGCGTACATACCCACAATACAATAATAGGTGTAAGTGTTTATGCATGCGTGAGAAATATTAAAAGTGGACCATCAATATTATACAGTGCACAATACTACGCGCGATAATACAGTACGACCGTTATTATACGCAACATTATACGCTTTGCGTGGGGTGGAGTGGAGCCGTGGGGGGACAACTTTGGCGACGCGAAACGCGCCCGTGTCAACCTGCCTCATCTCGTGACCGGCGCTCTTGCAACGTACATCAAATCTCACCGAAAAGCCTAATACGTTGTATTATTTAATATTCAGTGCTTTTCTTTGAGTTTTGTTGTTCTGCATTGGGCGCTTTTCACAAACCGGTGAGTAAACTTTTATATCTACTACTACTATATTATACTATTTAGATAGATAAACTACAGGTGTATTCGTGGCGGCGGCGCGTATCGCCAACGAACATATTTTCACCGCCTACAGACATCGTTCTCCGCTGCTCACGGCGCATTTCGAGTTTTTTTCGTACACTTTGAATACCTACAACGTTAATTAAACCGCATTCGTATTAGCTGAATACGTATTAGACGTGTAAGTCCGTTGGCCGTTTCGGCGCGTTGCCATTGCGGACACGTGTTTTACGGTTAATTCATAATATTGTGCTACTGCGAGCTGGGTATGTAATTTTTCGTATTTTTCTATTTTTTATGTACATCATGTAAGCCGGTGTGTACCTATTAATTCTAAAAATAACACACGATACTCATACATCACCGCTGATAACAAACTGTATCAGTCGTTTTTTTTTTACCACGAGGTTTTCATAATATTCAGTATTTACTTTTCACTTATTATTATTCCTATTATTATAATATGTTCGTTCGTGATGATGTTTTTAGGCTATTCAAAATGGTCAAACGCTGTGCTTTATGCGGAGTTGTGGACAACATCGATGACGTTTCCGTACACAGGTATTTCACACAACACGTTGATACATATCGATATATATATTATAATAAATAATGTGTCGCCTCTTAGATTTCCAACTGCCGTACATCGTCGTATTGAGTGGGTGGCATTTGTGGTGGACCATGGTTTTCCCGTGAACCAAACATCTCAGCTGTGTTCGAGGCATTTCGTCCCCGGTGTCGACTACGCTGTGGGAAACGCGCGGCGCCGCCGTCTGTGGCCCATGGCAGTGCCTTCTTTGGTGAGTGTGTTCAATAAATATCATTTCATTGCAGTACACCATGACGGTATGCCCGTCTGACTGGACTTCTAATACTGTTGTATACTCTCGTGAGTTTGATGTACCTACTGTGTATTTCAAACCTAACTTAATTTCATAACTTAACTCAATGGCATTCAAGCTTTTTGTTGTAACATAATACACATGACCTCACAAAAGTATACTTCTAGACCTTATAAATACGGTTTAATACACAATATCAAGTGAATGACATATTATAACAAAATTCATGATATTACACTCATTTGGATCACATATCTTCATTATTTCAAGTTTGATCAATTTTCACAACATTTACAATTTCTGCAGTGCTAATTTCATTTCATTTGTTTACGTTTATTCCATAGTATGTAATTTTTAAAGTTAAGCCAATGACAATGAGTAGTACCCAACCTGCGGTTAAAATTCCTTACATGCTTAATTATTCACTGTGCTCTTAGATGCATATCATTGTTTCTGTACTCTACTATACTACCATACTATACTGGCTCGGTACAACATTCTTGAAAACTAAATGTCTATTTTATCATAAAACTTTCATTCAACTTATTATATTATGATTAAATTGTAGAATAACTTGAACGACATTCAATTGTGTTACTGCTGTTTCAGATTTCAAACACTTTGCTTATCAAACACTGGGTAAAGCTTATTTTACCTAGATTAACTCATAACTATACTAATATATCAACTTTTACTATAGAACACTTAAGGTTTTCTCACATAAATTTACATTTTCTTAATGTTACTACTACACAAAGTAGGTATTACTAGAGACTCCTAACTAACCTCTCCTTTTTTTGTGAACTGTGTACTGGATAAGTGTTTTATAATTTCACATATTGCCGTACTGTTAGCAATGTTAAGATTATTTTAATACTTTCTCTCCTTTATTTATACAACTAACTTTGTTTGTACTACGGTGTAACATATTTACTACTGATGTGTGTTATATCAATACTTAGTGGTGATAAATATAGGTGTGCTTGATTTTATCACATTGAAGACTCTTTAAAAAATAACACCACATATATGATTTCATATTCAACCTTACATTCAACTTATCATATAATGATTTCATATAAATGCACTTATTGCATACGAGTACCTACACTTACTGTTATAGAGTGCAATACATTTTTTAAATGTAAGTCGTTATTGTTGTTGTTACAGTAATACCTAACCAACACAAGATTGAACACACAATCATTAAAATGTTTTCTTTTTATTGTTGTAAGTTAAAGTTCTGTATTAAATAACACATTTTTTTTTCTACTATTACTACTACTACTACTACTACTACTACTACTACTACTACTACTACTACTACTTACTACTGAACTAGGCCATTTGTAAGTTGTGTACTAGATAAGTATTTTATTAGTATTTTATTTTAATACTTAATACAACATTGTACTGATGTTAGGATGGACAGAGCTTAGATTTAGGCGTAGTCACACACATTATTTTGTACAACTCTTTGAAAAATGATCTGGACTACAACATGTATACTTTTATACTTTTATACAGTGCAATACAGTTTTACAACGTTTCAAAGTTATTGTTGTTAGAAAGATTATTAGTATGTGTGAAACAACTTAAATATTCTTCTGTGGATTTCTTTGTTCTATGATTGGTACTTGTAAATACAACAGATATCTTAACCTAGAGCATTGTACTGATGTTATTTAGGTAGACCTTTTTCTCTTGAAAATCTCTTAACAACATTTATCTTATACTATCTATATTGTTGTATTGATGTTTTACACACCTTCAATGGCATTTAGTAGTATTATACAAGTTCTACGGTTACAGTTAGTTATTATATTATTATAGGCATTTGGAAAGTTTTCTTACACAGTTAATATACATTACTTTGTAATGTATAGTTAATTATATTCAATATTTTATTGGTGTTTGACCACCAATTGTCATTACAATGTTTGTATATTATAATACATTTAAACGCCTATGTCAAGAACTTTGTGATTTATATCAGTATGAATTATTTTAAATAATAGTCCAAATATCAGTTAGTTTCAAGTAGACTGTATTGTTATGTTTGTATTATTTTTACTGTGATAGGTAACGTTTTAATTGTATCATCAATATTTTACTAGCTACCTTATTATTATTATTACCTACCTATTACACTCTAAGCTATTTTACCTCTCATCACTTAGAATTACTGGTAATTTGTAAATAATTTGTAACGTCTATGTAAGAATAAAAATAATATTGCAAGGCGAATCATGACTTATATTTAATAGCCTAAAGTTTTATTTGTATCGTCACCGTATTATAATGACACATCAGTATTGGTTGGTGTTCTTTGTATTACACTACCTATTTTTGTGATACACATCTACCAATGGCACAAACTATTCAAATACATAATTACACAAGTGAACATATCACATCAGACCCCTAGAAATTGTACATCTAACACATAGGCTACTCATATTATTATACTCTAATATTACTACTATTAACTAATGTGTTAACCATGATTATTATATTAAGGTAAGAAATAAAAACAAGACATGTGAAAAAAAAAGTTTTTATTCATGAGATCTGAAAAATATTAGAGGAAAAAATATTGTTAGGATAATGGCATTACAAAAAAATTATCCAATTGACTACTTACGGTGTTGAAATTATTAGCGCCTCCAGCTGCCGCAACGCCGAATCACACGAGCCACCAGCCATCGATTCATACAACGTCTACAATTTATATAAACAAATTAAACATGGCATTAAAAGGTATTCTCAAATTCACAACTAACTGTGGTCTCTCCAATACCACATGTGTGCATTCATATCTTACAATTTTGTATTTATTTAGCACTATTAGGATTAAAAATATTACTTACGGTTGATGCCATCGGGGTTGATATTCCGATAGGTTGGGGACCGGGAGTCTGAGTGCGTGTCGACCTTGCACTCAGACTCCGCGGCGGCCTTACCCTAACGGAACTCAACCCTCCACGTTGTGTGGCTGGTGCTCTCCTAGGTGTTTGTGGGGCTATAAATATAACAAACGTTATTAATTTAATTTTAATTTTATTATGAAAATGCGATATACACTCACCGAGGCATTGCCGGACAGTGTGCCCCATTTTATTGCATCTATAACATCCTGAAACACGATGTAGGCGTTAATTAATAGTAAACTTTTAAATTTTCCTATCACCTATGTACTTACGGCGTTTGGGGGGTGCCTTTCGCGGCGGTTGATGGCGATGGCGTGCGGCGACGGCGGTCTCGGCCGGCGGTGCAGGGGCGGCGGTGCTCATGTTTAGTGTTTGCACCGCCGCATTGAAGTTGATCTTTATATAATTCATTCTAAAAAGAAAAAAGATGCAACATTTACAGTATGTCAGCGCAATATATTTGTTTTTTCTATATTGGTCTCCCCGACCTGTGCAACGTAGACACAGTATAGATATTTAACAACTTTGCCGGAAAGCGTGGACAGGTGCTTACAAAAAATCTAAGTTTAAACATTAAATATTTTAATTTTCTGACGGAAAGCATTTGTTACATTATACTGATTGATAAATACCTGCGATCTGCGGTGAACGTTTTAAAAAAAAAAATTAAATTAATAATACAAAATATACTCACGTGTTGTCCGTCGGACGGCAGTCGGATGTTTAAGAACGGTTTGTGGGACGTCGGCGCAGTTAATTGTCAACGCAGGTAACCCATGCAGGTAACAAATTGATTAATTGACATTATATCGACATTGATTGATACACACGCAAACATGATTTTCAAAAATTCCCGCCTTCGACAAAATACCGACTATTACTTATAACGACAACAATTACTTATTACTACGGCGAACGTCATTAGAAGTGACTGACCTGCTAGACACCCAAAAAAATACGGCGACTAAATGATTTGCACGGACGCCCGAAATATTTTGAATTTTTTTCATGTAAATTATTACTTAATTTTGCGTTTTCGGTGACAGTTATGAACGCTGTCCGCGATTCGACGCAGTCGGATTGCATACCTGACAACGTGACCCGGCCGTTGCACATTGTCCGCTATCCGACGAAGTCGGATTGCCTACCTGCACCACTGAGGTGACTGACCTGCTAGACACCCTAAAAAGACGGTGTCTATATGATTTGCATAAAAGCCCGAAATGTTTTACTTTTTTTTTTCACAGTAAAGAAAGCTGTCCGATATCCGACGCAGTCAGATTGCATACCTGACGACGTGACCCGGCCGTCGCATATTGTCTGCTACTCGGACCACTAAGGTGACTGACCTCCTAGACACCCTTAAAAGACGGTGGCTATATGATTTGCATAGAAGCCCGAAATGTTTTGAATTTTATTACTTAATTTTCCGTTTTCGGTGACAGTAATGAACGTTGTCCGCGATTCGACGCAGTCGGATTGGCTACCCTTATTACTACGGCGAACGTCATTCGAGGTGACTGACCTGCTAGACACCCATAAAAAGACGGCGGCTATATGATTTTCATGGACCCCCGAAATGTCTTACAATTTTTTTCACGTTTCACGTTTTGAACGTTGCATACCTGTTGCCGAGACATATAAGTCTAACGTCGAGGTAGGTGACTGACCCGCCAAACCCCAAATAAATCGAGGTGGCTATATGATTATCCGAAATATTTGAATTCTATTACTTGATTTTGCGTTTTTGAAGGCAGTAAAAAACTTACAGCTCTCCGGTTAACTAATCCACTATCCTTCTCACAAATCCACCATTCTTTTCATTAATCCAACATCCTTATCAGCAATCCAAAATCCTTATCACTTATCCACTTTTCTTATCAATATCCACCGTTCTTATCATAACACTCATAACCGACATCGGTTGACGACCAGACCACAAGACCACTGCGGCATCCGACATCGACAACACTCCTCACCAACCACGGGGGGTCTGGGGGTCTCCCCCAGCGACGCTCGGAGAGCTAGTCTTATAGTATAAAACGAAGACCCGTGTGGCGCCTCCTATGTCGATTTTCCGTACCAGCGTAAGAGACTACCAATGAAAAAATTCGACGGGCGGTCTCCCGGCGGCGGCGGAGCCGTCGCCGCGTTATCACTCCTTCTTATCACTTTTCGCGAATTCTTTCGATATTTTCAAAATTTCTTCACATTTCGAGTTTTACCCCCCCCTGGGGTCCCCGGGCGGCCCCGCTCGGACCTTATTCGCGTTCCCCGGTAAATTCACGTACCGCGCGCGGCCGTAATTTTTTCCCGGCGGGCCCGCCGCGTGGGCCGTTACGTGAAAACCGAGCGCCGCCGTCGCGGGCGTTTTTTGCCTTTTTTTTTCGAGAATTCGAGTTTTAGCCCTCTTCGAGGCGTCCGCCCTCCCCGTTCGCGACTCATTCGCGTTCCCCGTTACGTTTATAGGTCGCGCGCGGCCGTACTCGAATATTTTAGTGCGCCGCGGCGTAGAGAACGATAGCGGAAAGCGCGGCGTCGTCGCTGTCTTACCGATTTTTCCGACTTTTTCGACTAGAGTCGCGTCTCGCCGCTCTCTCGAAAGTCTCACCTCCCCGTCGACGCGATATTCGCGTTCCCAGCTAAATTTATAGGCCGCGCGCGGCCGTACTTCGTCCGAGACGAGTCCCGGGGCCGCGGGACGACGCCGAGAGCGGAGCGCCGATATCGCCGCCGTCGAGTAGGTATTACTATATACAGGCATAAATACGTGCGTCGGAGGGTCCGATTTTTTTTCGCGAATATCGCGTTTTCGACGTCCGGGGGTGGCGGAGCCTGTCGTCCGCCGCCCGAAGCGGTGGGATCGCCGGCTCAAAAGCCCTCCGCGGACGCCGGGACCGCGTTCGCGATTCGCCGGGACGGCGAAACCGCTTAAGAGTCATAGATTCGACACAACTTTTCAACTCGGTAGGTAGGTAGGTAGGTAAGGCGTCGGTGCGGTTGACCCGGGGGTCGTGGTTTCGATGCCGGCCGCCGGGAATTTCGTAAATTTGCGGCGGCCGTGATATTTCGGAATTTTTTTTTTTCGCGTTTTTTTTTTTGTCATTTTCCTTTCGCCATCACTTTCGCCTTATCACTTTTGACGAATTTTCAAAATTTCTTCAAAATTCGTGTTTTAACGCCTTCGCGCACCTCGGACGGCCCCGTTCGGACCTTATTCGCGTTCCCCGTTAAATTGTGAGGCCGCGCGCGGCCGTACTTTGTCCCGTCCCGTCCCGCCGAGGCCGAGACGACGTGCGATAGGAGTGCCGCCGTCGCCCGCGTTTTTCGATAATTTTTTCGAATAGTCGAGTTTTAACCGTTTTGGAAACGTCTCACCTCCCGTTCGCGACTTATTCGCGTTCCCCGTTACATTAATATGCCGCGCGCGGCCGTACTTGAATATTTTAGAGCGCCGCGGCGTAGAGAACGATAGCGAAAAGCGCGGCGTCGTCGCCGTCTTACCGAGTTTTCCGAGTTTTTCGACTAAAGTCGCGTCTCGCCGCTCTCTCAAAAGGGACGACGCCGAGAGTGGAGTGCTGATATCGCCGCCGTCGAGTAGGTATTACTATATACAGGCATGAATACGTGCGTCGGAGGGTCCGATTTTTTCGCGTTTTCGACGTCCGAGGGTGGTGGAGCCGGTCGTCCGCTACCCGTTGCGGTGGGATCGCCGGCTCAAAAGCCCTCCACGGACGCCGGGACCGCGTTCGCGATTTGCCGGGACGGCGAAACGGCTTAAGAGTCATAGATTCGACGCCAGTTTCCAACTCTGTAGGTAGGTAGGTAGGTAAGGCGTCGGTGCGGATGACCCGGGGAGTTATGAACAGTTATGAACGTTGTCCGCGATTCGACGCAGTCGGATTGCATACCTGACGAAGTTACCCAGCCGTCACACATTGTCCGCTATCCGACGAAGTCGGATTGCCTACTCGGACCACCGAGGTGACTGACCTGCTAGACACCCTTAAAAGACGATTGCTATATGATTTGCATAGAAGCCCGAAATGTTTTGAATTTTTTTTCACGTAATTAATTTTTCCGTTTTCGGTGACAGTTATGAACGTTGTCCGCGATTCGACGCAGTCGGATTGCATACCTGACGAAGTTACCCAGCCGTCGCACATTGTCCGCTATCCGACGAAGTCGGATTGCCTACTCGGACCACCGAGGTGACTGACCTGCTAGACACCCTTAAAAGACGATTGCTATATGATTTCCATAGAAGCCCGAAATGTTTTGAATTTTTTTTCACGTAATTAATTTTTCCGTTTTCGGTGACAGTTATGAACGTTGTCCGCGATTCGACGCAGTCGGATTGCATACCTGACGAAGTTACCCAGCCGTCGCACATTGTCCGCTATCCGACGAAGTCGGATTGCCTACTCGGACCACTGAGGTGACTGACCTGCTAGACACCCTTAAAAGACGATTGCTATATGATTTGCATAGAAGCCCGAAATGTTTTGAATTTTTTTCACGTAATTAATTTTTCCGTTTTCGGTGACAGTAATGAACGTTGTCCGCGATTCGACGTAGTCGGATTGCATACCTGACGAAGTTACCCAGCCGTCGCACATTGTCCGCTATCCGACGAAGTCGGATTGCCTACTCGGACCACTGAGGTGACTGACCTGCTAGACACCCTTATAAGACGATTGCTATATGATTTGCATAGAAGCCCGAAATGTTTTGAATTTTGCATATTTTTTTTCACGTAATTTATTACTTAATTTTGCATTTTTGGCGACAGTTGTGAACGCTGTCCGCTATTCGACGCAGTCGGATTGCATACCTGATGACGTGACCCGGCCGACGCATATTGTCTGCTATCTGACGAAGTCGGATTGCCTACCCACACCACTGAGGTGACTGACCTGCTAGACACCCTTAAAAGACGATTGCTATATGATTTGCATAGAAGCCCGAAATGTTTTGAATTTTTTTCACGAAACTTATTACCTAATTTCGCGTTTTCGGCGACAGTAATGGACGCTGTCCGCGATTCGACGCAGTCGGATTGCATACCTGACGACGTGACCCGGCCGTCGCATATTGTCTGCTATCCGTCGAATTCGGATTGCCTACTCGGACCACTGAGGTGACTGACCTGCTAGACACCCTTAAAAGACGATTGCTATATGATTTGCATAGAAGCCCGAAATGTTTTGAATTTTTTTTCAAGTAATTAATTTTTCCGTTCTCGGTGACAGTAATGAACGCTGTCCGCGATTCGACGCAGTCGGATTGCATACCTGACGAAGTTACCCAGCCGTCGCACATTGTCCGCTATCCGACGAAGTCGGATTGCCTACTCGGACCACTGAGGTGACTGACCTGCTAGACACCCTTATAAGACGATTGCTATATGATTTGCATAGAAGCCCGAAATGTTTTGAATTTTGCATATTTTTTTTCACGTAATTTATTACTTAATTTTGCATTTTTGGCGACAGTTGTGAACGCTGTCCGCTATTCGACGCAGTCGGATTGCATACCTGATGACGTGACCCGGCCGACGCATATTGTCTGCTATCTGACGAAGTCGGATTGCCTACCCACACCACTGAGGTGACTGACCTGCTAGACACCCTTAAAAGACGATTGCTATATGATTTGCATAGAAGCCCGAAATGTTTTGAATTTTTTTCACGAAACTTATTACCTAATTTCGCGTTTTCGGCGACAGTAATGGACGCTGTCCGCGATTCGACGCAGTCGGATTGCATACCTGACGACGTGACCCGGCCGTCGCATATTGTCTGCTATCCGTCGAATTCGGATTGCCTACTCGGACCACTGAGGTGACTGACCTGCTAGACACCCTACCCTTATTATTACGGTGAACGTCATTTGAGGTTACTGACCACCTAGACACTCAAAAATATACGACGGCTATATGACTTGCATGGACGCCCGAAATGTTACAATTTTTTTCATGAAACTTATTACCTAATTTCGCGTTTTCGGCGACAGTAATGAACGCTGTCCGCGATTCGACGCAGTCGGATTGCATACCTGACGACCGGCCGACCTATATTGTCTGCTATCCGACGAAGTCGGATTGCCTACTCGGACCACTGAGGTGACTGACCTGCTAGACACCCTTAAAAGACGATTGCTATATGATTTGCATAGAAGCCCGAAATGTTTTGAATTTTTTTTCAAGTAATTAATTTTTCCGTTCTCGGTGACAGTAATGAACGCTGTCCGCGATTCGACGCAGTCGGATTGCATACCTGACGAAGTTACCCAGTTGTCGCACATTGTCCACCATTCACAATCCACTATTCTTATCATTAACCCAGAATCCTTATCAGAAATCCAAAATCCTTATCACTAATCCACCATCCTTATCATAAATCCACTTTTCTTATCAAAATCTAAAATCCTTATCACTTAATTTTTTCACAGATCCCTATCACTAGACCTCTGTATCACCCATACACCGCGTCGGCTTCGGTTGACGACCAGACCACAAGACCACTGCGGTTTCGATGCCGGCCGCCGGGAGTCAATTTGCGGCGGCCGTGTTAAATCGGAATTTTTTTTTCCACATTTTTTTTTTTGTCATTTTCCTTTCGCTATCATTTTCGCCTTATCATATTATATATTCGTATTGAACGAAAATTTTACCTTTTTTTTCAAAATTCGAGTTTTACCCCTTTCGAAGACGTCGGACCTCCCCCTTGATGACTTAATCGCGTTCTCCGCTAAATGTATTGACCGCCTGTGGCTGTACTTCGTTCGCGAACAGCGAGATCGGACGGCGTCGTTATTATTATGTACAGGCATATATTATATATATATGCGTCGAAGCGTTCGATTTTATATTTTACAGACTTTTGCCTACTCGGTCTCGGTGACGCCGTGAGCTACTCATATCGGTATACATATATATTTGATACACGATATAGCCACAGAAGGTACTGTAGGTACATGTATACTTAATTAAATAAACGCCTAAATGTTAAGAGTTGATACGGTCGTTGGGTTAGTTGAATTATATAATAATATCCTAGCTCGAGTCGACGATGGATGTGACGGAAACGTTCGAATACTTATATTATTATTGATCGATTGGTCGATATGACTATACTACGGGTAGGTATATTTTGTATGCCACACTAAATTTTTGTTTACCAAATTTGACTCACCTAAAAACTGTAATTTATTATTTACCTTTTGATTATCTATTTATTAATTTGATTTTATGCTCATGATTAAATACACAATACCTACCTACATAAGTAATATCAAATAGTATAGCCAATTCATTATACAATTTAACTTTATATTAATGATTACCAGTTCTGACTCACCTAAAAACTGCAATATAGTATGTACCTACTACATAGTAAAGAGCATAAAATCAAATTAATAAACAGTTAATTTAAAGGTAAATAACAAATTGATAATAACGAATTGCAACAGATTCTAAATAATATTAATACAATAACAAAATATAACTTATGGAATATATGGGACGGTTCTTTTATACTTGAATTAGACAATAGTAATATAATTTACCTACATTGTATAATATGTAGGTAGTACTAAATATATTACAGTTTTTAGGGCAGTTGATTGTTTGAGGTAATATAATTTGCTAATTATAAATTTTATGTATGATACAAAGCTGCTGCAGATACTATATAGTACAATAATTATTATGAACTTATAGATCTTAATGTATTTAATTAAATTCTGGCAGTTAAATTGTATAAAGATATGGCTATACTATTTGATATTACTTATGTAGGTAGGTTTAGTTATGAGTATTAAGTGATCAATTAGACTATTTGATAAATAATTAGCTACATTTATTAGGCATTGTTTGATAGGTTCAATCATTAGCATAAAATCAAATTAATAAAATATAACAAATATACACAGCTAATGCTTTTATTATCTTATAATAACTAAACTAAATGTTAACTATGTAGTACCCACTTCATTCATTACAGATTTTTGGTGAGTCAAATTTGTTGTAGCATACAAAGATGATACAGATTTTAAATAATACAATATTAATAAAGAAAATAAAAATGTATGTATTTAATTAAAGTCTGGAAATTAAATTGTATGATTATATGACTATATACTATTTGAAACAACTTATATAGGTAGGTTTAATTATGAGTATTATATGAAATCAACTATTTAATACATAATAAATTAATTACTCGAATAGACAATAGTAACATAACTAATGTACATGCATACTATGTTGTGCTAAATATATTACAGTTCAAGTGAGTTTATTTACCCCGTAAAGAGCATAAAATCAAATTAATAAACAGTTAATTTAAAGGTAAATAACAAATTGATATACACAGCTATTGCTTTTATTGTCTACCTTTATTGAGCAATATTTATTGGACTCGATTATGTGGTTAAATATTAAATATGTAATACCTATACTATGCAGTAGGTACTTAATATATTACAGTTTTTAGGTTAGTCAAATTTGGTAATCATAAATTTACTGCAACAGATTCTAAATAATACAATAACAAAATAGAACTTATGGAATATATGGAATGGTTCTTTTATACTTGAATTAGACAATAGTAATATAATTTACCTACATGTATACTATGAAGGTAGTACTAAATATATTAAAATTTTTATGGCAGTTGATTCTTTGAGGTAATATGATTTGCTAATTATAAATTTTATGTATGATGCATAGCTGCTGCATATACTATATAATACAATAATAATTATTATAAACTAATAGATCTACATGTATTTAATTAAATTCTGGCAGTTAAATTGTATAATGATATGGCTATACTATTCGATATTACTTATGTAGGTAGGTTTAGTTATGAGTAGCAAGTGATCAATTAAACTATTTGATAAATTGTTAGCTACATTTATTAAGCATCGTTTGATAGGTTCAATCTTTAGCATAAAATCAAATTAATAAAAAACAAATATACACAGCTATTGCTTTTATTATCTACGTTTATAAAGCAACACTCCCATATCGTTTGACATGGGCTCGAATATTAAATATTAAAAATATAATATACTATGTAGTGGGTACTACAGTTTTTAGGTGAGTCAAATTTGGTGTAAAATACTAACGATGCTACAGATTTTAAATAATACAATATAAATAAACATAGGAAGTAAAAATGTATGTATTTAATTAAGGTCTGGAAATTAAATTGTATGATTATATGACTATATACTATTTGAAACAACTTAAATAGGTAGGTTTAATTATGAATATTATATGAAAAACTATTTAATACATAATAAATTAATTACTTGAATAGACAATAGTAACATAACTAACGTATAGTATGTTGTGCTCAATATATTACAGTTCAAGTGAGTTAATTGGTTGAAGTAATGTATTATGATATGACTATACTATATGGATAGGTTTTGAGCCCATGTCAAACGATTATGTGGTTAAATATTAAATATATAATAAAATATTTCAGTTTTTAGGTGAGTCAAATTATGTATATTAATAGACAAAAAATAACATATTATGTATTTAATTAAATTCTGGCAGTTAAATTGTATTATGATATGACTATACCATTAAACTATTTAATAATTAATATTTAATTAATACTATTTTATTATCTACACATTTATTGAGTGACCCCCCTATATTATTTAACAAGGGCTGCATTATATGGTTCTTTACTTGAATAGACAATAGTACAATATAACTATATAGTACCCACTTAATTCATTACAGTTTTTAGGTGACTTGATTGGTTGAGGAAATTAAAAATTATAATGCTGCAGATACCATATAATACAATATTAATAAACAAATAGATTTTCATATATTTCAGTAAAATCTGGTAGTTAAATTGTATAATGATATGCCTATACTGTTTGATATTGCTTATGTATAGATACGTTTAGTAAATATTGTTTTTAAATAAGTAATTGATTAACAACAATAATTAATTTAGCGGCGTAAAGTCGTTATTACTATATACAGGCTTTAATATATGCGTCGGAGGGATATATTTTTTTGCGCATTACGGTTTAAGAGTCATAGATTTGACTTCAGTTTTCAACTCGATAGGTAGGTAGGTAGGTTTAGGCGTATGTGCGGATGACCCGGGGTCATGGTTTCGATGCCGGTCGCCGGGATTGAAGATAATTTGCGGCGGCCGTGTTAATTCGGAATTTTTTTCTCGCGTTTTTTTTTTCGTTATTTACCTTTCGCTATCACTTCCGCCTTATCACTTTTGACGAATTTTTTCAAAATGTCTTCAAAATTCGTGGTTTAACGCCTTCGTGCACCTCGGACGGCCCCGTTCGGACCTTATTCGCGTTCCCCGTTAAATTTTGAGCAAGACGACGTGCGATAGGAGTTCCGCCGTCGCCCGCGTTTTTCGATAATTTTTTCGAAAAGTCGAGTTTTAACCGTTTTGGAAACGTCTCACCTCCCCGTCGACGCGATATTCGCGTTCCCAGCTAAATTTACAGGCCGCAGGACGCCGCCGTCGAGTGGGTATTACTATATACAGGCATAAATACGTGCGTCAGAAGGTTCGATTTTTTTCGCGAATCTCGCCGTTTCGACGTCCGAAGACAGCGGAGCACGTCGTCCGCTTCCCGACGCGATCGCGTCCCCCTTTACGCGCCCTTTGAAGGACGTCGAAACCACGTTCGTAATTCGCCGGGACGGCGAAACGGCTTAAGAGTCATAGATTCGACACCAGTTTTCATCTCAGTAGGTAAGGCGTAGGTGCGGATGACCCGGGGTCGTGGTTTCGATGCCGGCAGCCGGGATTGAAGATATTTTGCGGCGGCCGTGATAATCCGTATTTTTTTTTCCGTTATTTACTTTTGCTATCACTTCCGCCTCTATTATTCGTAATTAACGAAAATTTCAATATTTTTTTCGAAATTCGAGTTTTACCTCCTTTTCGAACTCCATACAGTTCCGTTGAAACCTTATTCGCGTTCCCTCCTAGATGTATAGGCTGCTCGCGGCCGCGCTTCTTTCGCGACGAGTCCCGGGGGCCGATTGACATCGCGGAGAGCTCCACCGTCGTGTCGCTATTACTATCTTATACAGGCTTGAATATATGCGCCCGAAATGTTTTGAATTTATTACTTAATTTTGTGTTTTCGGCGACAGTAATGAACGTTGTCCGCTATCCGACACGGTCGGATTGCATACCTGACGACGTGACCCGGCCGTCGCATATTGTCTGCTATCCGACGAAGTCGGATTGCCTACTCGGACCACTGAGTTGACTGACCTGCTAGACACCCTAAAAAGACGATGGCTATATGATTTGCATAGAATCCCAAAATGTTTTGAATTTTTTTTCACGTAATTATTTTTTCCATTTTCGGTGACAGTAATGAACGTTGTCCGCGATTCGACGCAGTCGGATTGCATACCTGACGAAGTTACGCAGCCGTCGCACATTGTCCGCTATCCGACGAAGTCGGATTGCCTACCCGCACCACTGAGGTGACTGACCTGCTAGACACCCTAAAAAGACGATGGCTATATGATTTGCATAGAATCCCGAAATGTTTTGAATTTTTTTTTCCGTTTTCGGTGGCAGTAATGAAAGTTGTCCGCGATGCGACGCAGTCGGATTGCATACCTGACGACGTAACCCAGCCGTCGCACATTGTCCGCTATCTGACGAAGTCGGATTGCCTACCCTTATTACTACGCGAACGTCATTCGAGGTTTGACCTGCTAGACACCCATAAAAAGACGGAGGCTATATGATTTTCATGGACCCCCGAAATGTTTTAAAATTTTATTCACAGTAAAGAACGCTGTCCGCTATCCGACGCAGTCGGATTGCATACCTGACGACGTGACCTGGCCATCGCATATTGTCTGCTATCCGACGAAGTCGGATTGCCTACTCGGACCACAAAGGTGACTGACCTGCTAGACACCCTAAAAAGACGATGGCTATATGATTTGCATAGAATCCCGAAATGTTTTGAATTTTTTTTTCCGTTTTCGGTGGCAGTAATGAACGTTGTCCGCGATTAGACGCAGTCGGATTGCATACCTGACGACGTAACCCAGCCGTCGCACATTGTCGGATGCCTTATTACTACAGTGAACGTCATTCGAGGTGACTGACTTGCTAGACACCCATAAAAAGACTGAGACTATATGATTTTCATGGACCCCCGAAATGGTTTAAAATTTTTTTCACGGTAAAGAACGCTGTCCGCTATCCGACGCAGTCGGATTGCATACCTGACGACGTGACCCGACAGTCGCATATTATCTGCTTTCCGACGAAGTCAGATTGCCTACTCGGACCACCGAGTTGAATCAGCAGGTCGCTAGACACCCTAAAAAGACGGTGGCTATATGATTTGCATAGAAGCCCGAAATGTTTTGAATTTTATTACTTAATTTTCCGTTTTCGGTGACAGTAATGAACGTTGTCCGCGATTCGACGCAGTCGGATTGCCTACCCTTATTACTACGGCGAACGTCATTCGAGGTGACTGACCTGCTAGACACCCATAAAAAGACGGCGGCTATATGATTTTCATGGACCCCCGAAATGTTGTACAATTTTTTTCACGTTTTGAACGTTGCATACCTGTTGCCGAGACATATAAGTCCAACGTCGAGGTAGGTGACTGACCCGCTAGACCCCAAATAAATCGAGGTGGCTATATGATTATCCGAAATATTTGATTTCTATTATTTGATTTTGCGTTTTTGAAGGCAGTAAAAAACTTACAGCTCTCCGGTTAACTAATCCACTATCCTTCTCACTAATCCATCATTCTTTTCATTAATCCAACATCCTTATCAGCAATCCAAAATCCTTATCACTTATCCACTTTTCTTATCAATATCCACCGTTCTTATCATAACACTCATAACCGACATCGGTTGACGATCAGACCACAAGACCACTGCGGCTTCCGACATCGAAAACACTCTTTACCGACACCGGTAGAAGACGCGCTTTACGTCCGCTGCCGTCGCGCGCGTTTTTTGCCTTTTTTTTTCGAGAATTCGAGTTTTAGCCCTCTTCGAGGCGTCCGCCCTCCCCGTTTGCCCCTTATTCGCGTTCCCCGCTAAATTTGTAGGCCGCGCGCGGCCGTACTTTCACCGGTACGATTCCCGGGGCCGCGGGACGGCGCCGAGAGTCGAGTGCCGATATCGCCGCCGTCGAGTAGGTATTACTATATACAGGCATAAATACGTGCGTCAGAGGGTCCGATATTTTTCGCGAATATCGCGTTTTCGACGTCCGAGGGTGGCGGAGCCGGTCGTCCGCTGCCCGAAGCCGCGGGATCGCCGGCTCGATAGCCCTCTGCGGACGTCGAATCCGCGTTCGTAATTCGCCGGGACGGCGAAACGGCTTAAGAGTCATAGATTCGACACGAGTCTTCAACTCGGTAGGTAGGTAGGCAGGTAAGGCGTCGGTGCGGATGACCCGGGGGTCGTGGTTTCGATGCCGGACGCCGGGATTGAAAATAATTTGCGGCGGCCGTGTTAGTTCGGAATTCTTTTTTTCGCGTTTTTTTTTTTCGGTATTTAACTTTCGCCATCGCTTCCGCCTTATCGTGATATTCGTATTTAACCAACATTTTACGTTTTTTTTTCAAAATTCGAGTTTTACGCCTATCGAAGACGTCAGACCTCCCCGTTGATGACTTATTCGCGTTCCCCGTCAGATTTTGAGTACTTTTTTGCCCTCCGCGGCCGAGACGACGCGCTTTACGTCCGCCGCCGTTGCGCGCGTTTTTTGCCTTTTTTTTCAAATATTCGAGTTTTAGCCCTTTTCGAGGGGTCTGCCCTCCCCGTTTGCCCCTTATTCGTGTTCCCCGCTAAATTTCTAGGCCGCGCGCCACCGTACTTTCTCCTGTACGAGTCCCGGGGCACCAGTTTCCAACTCAGTATGTAGGTAGGTAGGTGAGGCGTTAGTGCGGATGACCCGGTGTCGTGGTTTCGATGCCGGCCGCCGGGATTGAAGTTAATTTGTGGCGCTCGTGTAATAACGGACCTCTTTTTTCGCCTTTTATAATTCTGACTCCCCGTTTGACCGATTGACGTCGCGGTGAGCGCATGAAAATAAATGAATTAGGCTTGAATATATGCGACGAAGAGCATTTTTTTCACGCGATTTTTCAAATATATGTATATAGATATACATATCATGCTTAATGTTTATGTAGGTCGTATAGGTTCTTATTATCCTACACGTGTATCTGATAAAAGACACCAATATACTAAACACGTATATCGTATGGTAACTTAATAATATTATATCATGTACCTACATAATAAATATATAAACATAACGGTCACGATGTTTTCGTTGGGTCGGTACCGAATGTCTTGACACATAATAATTATTATAATAACTATTACTTCAAGTGTAGGTATACCAATTTGCGTTCAATTGTACACTAATGACGTAGGTAAATATAAGTACGTTAGGTTAGGTGGTTGTTTTTTCTTATTATTATTGTGTGCGTACATACCCACAATACAATAATAGGTGTAAGTGTTTATGCATGCGTGAGAAATATTAAAAGTGGACCATCAATATTATACAGTGCACAATACTACGCGCGATAATACAGTACGACCGTTATTATACGCAACATTATACGCTTTGCGTGGGGTGGAGTGGAGCCGTGGGGGGACAACTTTGGCGACGCGAAACGCGCCCGTGTCAACCTGCCTCATCTCGTGACCGGCGCTCTTGCAACGTACATCAAATCTCACCGAAAAGCCTAATACGTTGTATTATTTAATATTCAGTGCTTTTCTTTGAGTTTTGTTGTTCTGCATTGGGCGCTTTTCACAAACCGGTGAGTAAACTTTTATATCTACTACTACTATATTATACTATTTAGATAGATAAACTACAGGTGTATTCGTGGCGGCGGCGCGTATCGCCAACGAACATATTTTCACCGCCTACAGACATCGTTCTCCGCTGCTCACGGCGCATTTCGAGTTTTTTTCGTACACTTTGAATACCTACAACGTTAATTAAACCGCATTCGTATTAGCTGAATACGTATTAGACGTGTAAGTCCGTTGGCCGTTTCGGCGCGTTGCCATTGCGGACACGTGTTTTACGGTTAATTCATAATATTGTGCTACTGCGAGCTGGGTATGTAATTTTTCGTATTTTTCTATTTTTTATGTACATCATGTAAGCCGGTGTGTACCTATTAATTCTAAAAATAACACACGATACTCATACATCACCGCTGATAACAAACTGTATCAGTCGTTTTTTTTTTACCACGAGGTTTTCATAATATTCAGTATTTACTTTTCACTTATTATTATTCCTATTATTATAATATGTTCGTTCGTGATGATGTTTTTAGGCTATTCAAAATGGTCAAACGCTGTGCTTTATGCGGAGTTGTGGACAACATCGATGACGTTTCCGTACACAGGTATTTCACACAACACGTTGATACATATCGATATATATATTATAATAAATAATGTGTCGCCTCTTAGATTTCCAACTGCCGTACATCGTCGTATTGAGTGGGTGGCATTTGTGGTGGACCATGGTTTTCCCGTGAACCAAACATCTCAGCTGTGTTCGAGGCATTTCGTCCCCGGTGTCGACTACGCTGTGGGAAACGCGCGGCGCCGCCGTCTGTGGCCCATGGCAGTGCCTTCTTTGGTGAGTGTGTTCAATAAATATCATTTCATTGCAGTACACCATGACGGTATGCCCGTCTGACTGGACTTCTAATACTGTTGTATACTCTCGTGAGTTTGATGTACCTACTGTGTATTTCAAACCTAACTTAATTTCATAACTTAACTCAATGGCATTCAAGCTTTTTGTTGTAACATAATACACATGACCTCACAAAAGTATACTTCTAGACCTTATAAATACGGTTTAATACACAATATCAAGTGAATGACATATTATAACAAAATTCATGATATTACACTCATTTGGATCACATATCTTCATTATTTCAAGTTTGATCAATTTTCACAACATTTACAATTTCTGCAGTGCTAATTTCATTTCATTTGTTTACGTTTATTCCATAGTATGTAATTTTTAAAGTTAAGCCAATGACAATGAGTAGTACCCAACCTGCGGTTAAAATTCCTTACATGCTTAATTATTCACTGTGCTCTTAGATGCATATCATTGTTTCTGTACTCTACTATACTACCATACTATACTGGCTCGGTACAACATTCTTGAAAACTAAATGTCTATTTTATCATAAAACTTTCATTCAACTTATTATATTATGATTAAATTGTAGAATAACTTGAACGACATTCAATTGTGTTACTGCTGTTTCAGATTTCAAACACTTTGCTTATCAAACACTGGGTAAAGCTTATTTTACCTAGATTAACTCATAACTATACTAATATATCAACTTTTACTATAGAACACTTAAGGTTTTCTCACATAAATTTACATTTTCTTAATGTTACTACTACACAAAGTAGGTATTACTAGAGACTCCTAACTAACCTCTCCTTTTTTTGTGAACTGTGTACTGGATAAGTGTTTTATAATTTCACATATTGCCGTACTGTTAGCAATGTTAAGATTATTTTAATACTTTCTCTCCTTTATTTATACAACTAACTTTGTTTGTACTACGGTGTAACATATTTACTACTGATGTGTGTTATATCAATACTTAGTGGTGATAAATATAGGTGTGCTTGATTTTATCACATTGAAGACTCTTTAAAAAATAACACCACATATATGATTTCATATTCAACCTTACATTCAACTTATCATATAATGATTTCATATAAATGCACTTATTGCATACGAGTACCTACACTTACTGTTATAGAGTGCAATACATTTTTTAAATGTAAGTCGTTATTGTTGTTGTTACAGTAATACCTAACCAACACAAGATTGAACACACAATCATTAAAATGTTTTCTTTTTATTGTTGTAAGTTAAAGTTCTGTATTAAATAACACATTTTTTTTTCTACTATTACTACTACTACTACTACTACTACTACTACTACTACTACTACTACTACTACTTACTACTGAACTAGGCCATTTGTAAGTTGTGTACTAGATAAGTATTTTATTAGTATTTTATTTTAATACTTAATACAACATTGTACTGATGTTAGGATGGACAGAGCTTAGATTTAGGCGTAGTCACACACATTATTTTGTACAACTCTTTGAAAAATGATCTGGACTACAACATGTATACTTTTATACTTTTATACAGTGCAATACAGTTTTACAACGTTTCAAAGTTATTGTTGTTAGAAAGATTATTAGTATGTGTGAAACAACTTAAATATTCTTCTGTGGATTTCTTTGTTCTATGATTGGTACTTGTAAATACAACAGATATCTTAACCTAGAGCATTGTACTGATGTTATTTAGGTAGACCTTTTTCTCTTGAAAATCTCTTAACAACATTTATCTTATACTATCTATATTGTTGTATTGATGTTTTACACACCTTCAATGGCATTTAGTAGTATTATACAAGTTCTACGGTTACAGTTAGTTATTATATTATTATAGGCATTTGGAAAGTTTTCTTACACAGTTAATATACATTACTTTGTAATGTATAGTTAATTATATTCAATATTTTATTGGTGTTTGACCACCAATTGTCATTACAATGTTTGTATATTATAATACATTTAAACGCCTATGTCAAGAACTTTGTGATTTATATCAGTATGAATTATTTTAAATAATAGTCCAAATATCAGTTAGTTTCAAGTAGACTGTATTGTTATGTTTGTATTATTTTTACTGTGATAGGTAACGTTTTAATTGTATCATCAATATTTTACTAGCTACCTTATTATTATTATTACCTACCTATTACACTCTAAGCTATTTTACCTCTCATCACTTAGAATTACTGGTAATTTGTAAATAATTTGTAACGTCTATGTAAGAATAAAAATAATATTGCAAGGCGAATCATGACTTATATTTAATAGCCTAAAGTTTTATTTGTATCGTCACCGTATTATAATGACACATCAGTATTGGTTGGTGTTCTTTGTATTACACTACCTATTTTTGTGATACACATCTACCAATGGCACAAACTATTCAAATACATAATTACACAAGTGAACATATCACATCAGACCCCTAGAAATTGTACATCTAACACATAGGCTACTCATATTATTATACTCTAATATTACTACTATTAACTAATGTGTTAACCATGATTATTATATTAAGGTAAGAAATAAAAACAAGACATGTGAAAAAAAAAGTTTTTATTCATGAGATCTGAAAAATATTAGAGGAAAAAATATTGTTAGGATAATGGCATTACAAAAAAATTATCCAATTGACTACTTACGGTGTTGAAATTATTAGCGCCTCCAGCTGCCGCAACGCCGAATCACACGAGCCACCAGCCATCGATTCATACAACGTCTACAATTTATATAAACAAATTAAACATGGCATTAAAAGGTATTCTCAAATTCACAACTAACTGTGGTCTCTCCAATACCACATGTGTGCATTCATATCTTACAATTTTGTATTTATTTAGCACTATTAGGATTAAAAATATTACTTACGGTTGATGCCATCGGGGTTGATATTCCGATAGGTTGGGGACCGGGAGTCTGAGTGCGTGTCGACCTTGCACTCAGACTCCGCGGCGGCCTTACCCTAACGGAACTCAACCCTCCACGTTGTGTGGCTGGTGCTCTCCTAGGTGTTTGTGGGGCTATAAATATAACAAACGTTATTAATTTAATTTTAATTTTATTATGAAAATGCGATATACACTCACCGAGGCATTGCCGGACAGTGTGCCCCATTTTATTGCATCTATAACATCCTGAAACACGATGTAGGCGTTAATTAATAGTAAACTTTTAAATTTTCCTATCACCTATGTACTTACGGCGTTTGGGGGGTGCCTTTCGCGGCGGTTGATGGCGATGGCGTGCGGCGACGGCGGTCTCGGCCGGCGGTGCAGGGGCGGCGGTGCTCATGTTTAGTGTTTGCACCGCCGCATTGAAGTTGATCTTTATATAATTCATTCTAAAAAGAAAAAAGATGCAACATTTACAGTATGTCAGCGCAATATATTTGTTTTTTCTATATTGGTCTCCCCGACCTGTGCAACGTAGACACAGTATAGATATTTAACAACTTTGCCGGAAAGCGTGGACAGGTGCTTACAAAAAATCTAAGTTTAAACATTAAATATTTTAATTTTCTGACGGAAAGCATTTGTTACATTATACTGATTGATAAATACCTGCGATCTGCGGTGAACGTTTTAAAAAAAAAAATTAAATTAATAATACAAAATATACTCACGTGTTGTCCGTCGGACGGCAGTCGGATGTTTAAGAACGGTTTGTGGGACGTCGGCGCAGTTAATTGTCAACGCAGGTAACCCATGCAGGTAACAAATTGATTAATTGACATTATATCGACATTGATTGATACACACGCAAACATGATTTTCAAAAATTCCCGCCTTCGACAAAATACCGACTATTACTTATAACGACAACAATTACTTATTACTACGGCGAACGTCATTAGAAGTGACTGACCTGCTAGACACCCAAAAAAATACGGCGACTAAATGATTTGCACGGACGCCCGAAATATTTTGAATTTTTTTCATGTAAATTATTACTTAATTTTGCGTTTTCGGTGACAGTTATGAACGCTGTCCGCGATTCGACGCAGTCGGATTGCATACCTGACAACGTGACCCGGCCGTTGCACATTGTCCGCTATCCGACGAAGTCGGATTGCCTACCTGCACCACTGAGGTGACTGACCTGCTAGACACCCTAAAAAGACGGTGTCTATATGATTTGCATAAAAGCCCGAAATGTTTTACTTTTTTTTTTCACAGTAAAGAAAGCTGTCCGATATCCGACGCAGTCAGATTGCATACCTGACGACGTGACCCGGCCGTCGCATATTGTCTGCTACTCGGACCACTAAGGTGACTGACCTCCTAGACACCCTTAAAAGACGGTGGCTATATGATTTGCATAGAAGCCCGAAATGTTTTGAATTTTATTACTTAATTTTCCGTTTTCGGTGACAGTAATGAACGTTGTCCGCGATTCGACGCAGTCGGATTGGCTACCCTTATTACTACGGCGAACGTCATTCGAGGTGACTGACCTGCTAGACACCCATAAAAAGACGGCGGCTATATGATTTTCATGGACCCCCGAAATGTCTTACAATTTTTTTCACGTTTCACGTTTTGAACGTTGCATACCTGTTGCCGAGACATATAAGTCTAACGTCGAGGTAGGTGACTGACCCGCCAAACCCCAAATAAATCGAGGTGGCTATATGATTATCCGAAATATTTGAATTCTATTACTTGATTTTGCGTTTTTGAAGGCAGTAAAAAACTTACAGCTCTCCGGTTAACTAATCCACTATCCTTCTCACAAATCCACCATTCTTTTCATTAATCCAACATCCTTATCAGCAATCCAAAATCCTTATCACTTATCCACTTTTCTTATCAATATCCACCGTTCTTATCATAACACTCATAACCGACATCGGTTGACGACCAGACCACAAGACCACTACGGCATCCGACATCGACAACACTCCTCACCAACCACGGGGGGTCTGGGGGTCTCCCCCAGCGACGCTCGGAGAGCTAGTCTTATAGTATAAAACAGAAACCCGAGGGCGCGGCCTGTGGCGAATTTCCGAACCAGCGTAAGAGACTACCAATGAAAAAATTCGACGGGCGGTCTCCCGGCGGCGGCGGAGCCGTCGCCGCGTTATCACTCCTTCTTATCACTTTTCGCGATTTCTTTCGATATTTTCAAAATTTCTTCACATTTCGAGTTTTACCCCCCCTGGGGTCCCCGGGCGGCCCCGCTCGGACCTTATTCGCGTTCCCCGGTAAATTTACGTACCGCGCGCGGCCGTAATTTTTTCCCGGCGGGCCCGCCGCGTGGGCCGTTACGTGAAAACCGAGCGCCGCCGTCGCGGGCGTTTTTTGCCTTTTTTTTTCGAGAATTCGAGTTTTAGCCCTCTTCGAGGCGTCCGCCCTCCCCGTTCGCGACTCATTCGCGTTCCCCGTTACGTTTATAGGTCGCGCGCGGCCGTACTCGAATATTTTAGTGCGCCGCGGCGTAGAGAACGATAGCGGAAAGCGCGGCGTCGTCGCCGTCTTACCGATTTTTCCGACTTTTTCGACTAGAGTCGCGTCTCGCCGCTCTCTCGAAAGTCTCACCTCCCCGTCGACGCGATATTCGCGTTCCCAGCTAAATTTATAGGCCGCGCGCGGCCGTACTTCGTCCGAGACGAGTCCCGGGGCCGCGGGACGACGCCGAGAGCGGAGCGCCGATATCGCCGCCGTCGAGTAGGTATTACTATATACGGGCATAAATACGTGCGTCGGAGGGTCCGATTTTTTTTCGCGAATATCGCGTTTTCGACGTCCGGGGGTGGCGGAGCCTGTCGTCCGCCGCCCGAAGCGGTGGGATCGCCGGCTCAAAAGCCCTCCGCGGACGCCGGGACCGCGTTCGCGATTCGCCGGGACGGCGAAACCGCTTAAGAGTCATAGATTCGACACAACTTTTCAACTCGGTAGGTAGGTAGGTAGGTAAGGCGTCGGTGCGGATGACCCGGGGGTCGTGGTTTCGATGCCGGCCGCCGGGAATTTCGTGAATTTGTGGCGGCCGCGATATTTCGGAATTTTTTTTTTCGCGTTTTTTTTTTGTCATTTTCCTTTCGCCATCACTTTCGCCTTATCACTTTTGACGAATTTTCAAAATTTCTTCAAAATTCGTGTTTTAACGCCTTCGCGCACCTCGGACTGCCCCGTTCGGACCTTATTCGCGTTCCCCGTTAAATTGTGAGGCCGCGCGCGGCCGTACTTTGTTCCGTCCCGTCCCGCCGAGGCCGAGACGACGTGCGATAGGAGTGCCGCCGTCGCCCACGTTTTTCGATAATTTTTTCGAATAGTCGAGTTTTAACCGTTTTGGAAACGTCTCACCTCCCGTTCGCGACTTATTCGCGTTCCCCGTTACATTTATAGGCCGCGCGCGGCCGTACTTGAATATTTTAGAGCGCCGCGGCGTCTTACCGATTTTTCCGACTTTTTCGACTAAAGTCGCGTCTCGCCGCTCTCTCAAAAGTCTCACCTTCCCGTCGACGCGATATTCGCGTTCCCAGCTAAATTTATAGGCCGCCTGCGGCCGTACTTCCTCCGGGACGGGTCCCGAGGCCGCGGGATGACGCCGAGAGCCGAGTGCGGAGAGCGGCGCCGTCGAGTGGGTATTACTATATACAGGCATAAATACGTGCGTCGGAAGGTTTGATTTTTTTCGCGAATATCGCGTTTTTTACGTCCGGGGGTAGCAAAGCCGGTCGTCCGCTGCCCGAAGCCGTGGGATCGCTGGCTCAAAAGCCCTCTGCGGACGCCGGGAAAGCGTTCGCGATTCGCCGGGACGGCGAAACGGCTTAAGAGGCATAGATTCGACACCAGTTTTCAACTCGGTAGGTAGGTAGGTAGGTTTAGGCGTATGTGCGGATGATCCGGGGGTCGTGGTTTCGATGCCGGCCGCCGGGATTGGAGATAATTTGCGGCGGCCGTGTTAATCCGGAATTTTTTTTTCACGTTTTTTTTTTTTCGTTATTTTCCTTTCGCTATCACTTCCGCCTTATCACTTTTGATGAATTTTTTCAAAATTTCTTCAAAATTAGTGTTTTAACGCCTTCGCGCACCTCGGACGGCCCCGTTCGGACTTTATTCGCGTTCCCCGTTAAATTGTGAGGCCGCGCGCGGCCATACTTTGTCTCGGCCCGTCCCGCCGCGGCCGAGACGACGTGCGATAGGAGTGCCGCCGTCGCCCACGTTTTTCGATAATTTTTTCGAATAGTCGAGTTTTAACCGTTTTGGAAACGTCTCACCTCCCGTTCGCGACTTATTCGCGTTCCCCGTTACATTAATAGGCCGCGCGCGGCCGTACTTGAATATTTTAGAGCGCCGCGGCGTCTTACCGATTTTTCCGACTTTTTCGACTAAAGTCGCGTCTCGCCGCTCTCTCAAAAGTCTCACCTTCCCGTCGACGCGATATTCGCGTTCCCAGCTAAATTTATAGGCCGCCCGCGGCCGTACTTCCTCCGGGACGGGTCCCGAGGCCGCGGGATGACGCCGAGAGCCGAGTGCGGAGAGCGGCGCCGTCGAGTGGGTATTACTATATACAGGCATAAATACGTGCGTCGGAAGGTTTGATTTTTTTCGCGAATATCGCGTTTTTTACGTCCGGGGGTAGCAAAGCCGGTCGTCCGCTGCCCGAAGCCGTGGGATCGCTGGCTCAAAAGCCCTCTGCGGACGCCGGGAAAGCGTTCGCGATTCGCCGGGACGGCGAAACGGCTTAAGAGGCATAGATTCGACACCAGTTTTCAACTCGGTAGGTAGGTAGGTAGGTTTAGGCGTATGTGCGGATGATCCGGGGGTCGTGGTTTCGATGCCGGCCGCCGGGATTGGAGATAATTTGCGGCGGCCGTGTTAATCCGGAATTTTTTTTTCACGTTTTTTTTTTTCGTTATTTTCCTTTCGCTATCACTTCCGCCTTATCACTTTTGATGAATTTTTTCAAAATTTCTTCAAAATTAGTGTTTTAACGCCTTCGCGCACCTCGGACGGCCCCGTTCGGACTTTATTCGCGTTCCCCGTTAAATTGTGAGGCCGCGCGCGGCCATACTTTGTCTCGGCCCGTCCCGCCGCGGCCGAGACGACGTGCGATAGGAGTGCCGCCGTCGCCTGCGTTTTTCGATAATTTTTTCGAAAAGTCGAGTTTTAACTGTTTTGGAAACGTCTCACCTCCCGTTCGCGACTTATTCGCGTTCCCCGTTACATTTATAGGCCGCGCGCGGCCGTACTTGAATATCTTAGAGCGCCGCGGCGTAGAGAACGATAGCGAAAAGCGCGGCGTCGTCGCCGTCTTACCGAGTTTTCCGAGTTTTTCGACTAAAGTCGCATCTCACCGCTCTCTCGAAAGTCTCACCTCCCCGCCGACGTGATATTCGCGTTCCCCGCTGAATTTCTAGGCCGCGGGCGGCCGGACTTCGTCCGGGACGAGTCCCGGGGCCGCGGGACGACGCCGAGAGTGGAGTGCTGATATCGCCGCCGTCGAGTAGGTATTACTATATACAGGCATGAATACGTGCGTCGGAGGGTCCGATTTTTTCGCGTTTTCGACGTCCGAGGGTGGCGGAGCCGGTCGTCCGCTGCCCGATGCGGTGGGATCGCCGGCTCAAAAGCCCTCCACGGACGCCGGGACCGCGTTCGCGATTCGCCGGGACGGCGAAACGGCTTAAGAGTCATAGATTCGACGCCAGTTTCCAACTCTGTAGGTAGGTAGGTAGGTAAGGCGTCGGTGCGGATGACCCGGGGAGTTATGAACAGTTATGAACGTTGTCAGCGATTCGACGCAGTCGGATTGCCTACTCGGACCACCGAGGTGACTGACCTGCTAGACACCCTTAAAAGACGATTGCTATATGATTTGCATAGAAGCCCGAAATGTTTTGAATTTTGCATAATTTTTTTTCACGTAATTTATTACTTAATTTTGCATTTTTGGCGACAGTTATGAACGCTGTCCGCTATTCGACGCAGTCGGATTGCATACCTGATGACGTGACCCGGCCGACGCATATTGTCTGCTATCTGACGAAGTCGGATTGCCTACCCACACCACTGAGGTGACTGACCTGCTAGACACCCTTAAAAGACGATTGCTATATGATTTGCATAGAAGCCCGAAATGTTTTGAATTTTTTTCACGAAACTTATTACCTAATTTCGCGTTTTCGGCGACAGTAATGGACGCTGTCCGCGATTCGACGCAGTCGGATTGCATACCTGACGACGTGACCCGGCCGTCGCATATTGTCTGCTATCCGTCGAATTCGGATTGCCTACTCGGACCCCTGAGGTGACTGACCTGCTAGACACCCTACCCTTATTATTACGGTGAACGTCATTTGAGGTGACTGACCACCTAGACACTCAAAGATATACGACGGCTATATGACTTGCATGGACGCCCGAAATGTTTTACAATTTTTTTCACGAAACTTATTACCTAATTTCGCGTTTTCGGCGACAGTAATGAACGCTGTCCGCGATTCGACGCAGTCGGATTGCATACCTGACGACCAGCCGACGCATATCGTCTGCTATCCGACGAAGTCGGATTGCCTACTCGGACCACTGAGGTGACTGACCTGCTAGACACCCTTAAAAGACGATTGCTATATGATTTGCATAGAAGCCCGAAATGTTTTGAATTTTTTTTCAAGTAATTAATTTTTCCGTTCTCGGTGACAGTAATGAACGCTGTCCGCGATTCGACGCAGTCGGATTGCATACCTGACGAAGTTACCCAGCCGTCGCACATTGTCCTTTATCCGACGAAGTCGGATTGCCTACTCGGACCACTGAGGTGACTGACCTGCTAGACACCCATAAAAGACGATTGCTATATGATTTGCATAGAAGCCCGAAATGTTTTGAATTTTTTTTCACGTAATTAATTTTTCCGTTTTCGGTAACAGTAATGAACGTTGTCCGCGATTTGACGCAGTCGGATTGCATACCTGACAAAGTTACCCAGCCGTCGCACATTGTCCGCTATCTGACGAAGTCGGATTGCCTACTCGGACCTCTAAGGTGACTGATCTGCTAGACACCCTTAAAAGACGATTGCTATATGATTTGCATAGAAGCCCGAAATGTTTTGAATTTTTTTTCACGTAATTAATTTTTCCGTTTTCGGTGACAGTAATGAACGTTGTCCGCGATTCGACGCAGTCCGATTGCATACCTGACGAAGTTACTCAGCCGTCGTACATTGTCCGCTATCCGACGAAGTCGGATTGCCTACTCGGACCACCGAGGTGACTGACCTGCTAGACACCCTAAAAAGACAGTTACTATATGATTTGCATAGAAGGCCCGAAATGTTTTGAATTTTGCATAATTTTTTTTCACGTAATTTATTACTTAATTTTGCATTTTTGGCGACAGTTATGAACGCTGTCCGCTATTCGACGCAGTCGGATTGCATACCTGATGACGTGACCCGGCTGACGCATATTGTCTGCTATCTGACGAAGTCGGATTGCCTACCCACACCACTGAGGTGACTGACCTGCTAGACACCCTTAAAAGACGATTGCTATATGATTTGCATAGGAGCCCGAAATGTTTTGAATTTTTTTCACGAAACTTATTACCTAATTTCACGTTTTCGGCGACAGTAATGAACGCTGTCCGCAATTGGACGCAGTCGGATTGCATACCTGACGACGTGACCCGGCCGTCGCATATTGTCTGCTTTCCGACGAATTCGGATTGCCTACTCGGACCCCTGAGGTGACTGACCTGTTAGACACCCTACCCTTATTATTACGGTGAACGTCATTTGAGGTGACTGACCACCTAGACCCTCAAAGATATACGACGGCTATATGACTTGCATGGACGCCCGAAATGTTTTACAATTTTTTTCACGAAACTTATTACCTAATTTCGCGTTTTCGGCGACAGTAATGAACGCTGTCCGCGATTCGACGCAGTCGGATTGCATACCTGACGACCGGCCGACGCATATTGTCTGCTATCCGACGAAGTCGGATTGCCTACTCGGACCACTGAGGTGACTGACCTGCTAGACACCCTTAAAAGACGATTGCTATATGATTTGCATAGAAGCCCGAAATGTTTTGAATTTTTTTTCAAGTAATTAATTTTTCCGTTCTCGGTGACAGTAATGAACGCTGTCCGCGATTCGACGCAGTCGGATTGCATACCTGACGAAGTTACCCGGCCGACGCATATTGTCTGCTATCTGACGAAGTCGGATTGCCTACCCACACCACTGAGGTGACTGACCTGCTAGACACCCTTAAAAGACGATTGCTATATGATTTGCATAGGAGCCCGAAATGTTTTGAATTTTTTTCACGAAACTTATTACCTAATTTCACGTTTTCGGCGACAGTAATGAACGCTGTCCGCGATTCGACGCAGTCGCATTGCATACCTGACGACCAGCCGCCGCATATCGTCTGCTATCCGACGAAGTCGGATTGCCTACTCGGACCACTGAGGTGACTGACCTGCTAGACACCCTTAAAAGACGATTGCTATATGATTTGCATAGAAGCCCGAAATGTTTTGAATTTTTTTTCACGTAATTAATTTTTCCGTTTTCGGTGACAGTAATGAACGTTGTCCGCGATTTGACGCAGTCGGATTGCATACCTGACAAAGTTACCCAGCCGTCGCACATTGTCCGCTATCCGACGAAGTCGGATTGCCTACTCGGACCTCTGAGGTGACTGATCTGCTAGACACCCTTAAAAGACGATTGCTATATGATTTGCATAGAAGCCCGAAATGTTTTGAATTTTTTTTCACGTAATTAATTTTTCCGTTTTCGGTGACAGTAATGAACGTTGTCCGCGATTCGACGCAGTCGGATTGCATACCTGACGAAGTTACTCAGCCGTCGTACATTGTCCGCTATCCGACGAAGTCGGATTGCCTACTCGGACCACCGAGGTGACTGACCTGCTAGACACCCTAAAAAGACAGTTACTATATGATTTGCATAGAAGCCCGAAATGTTTTGAATTTTGCATAATTTTTTTTCACGTAATTTATTACTTAATTTTGCATTTTTGGCGACAGTTATGAACGCTGTCCGCTATTCGACGCAGTCGGATTGCATACCTGATGACGTGACCCGGCCGACGCATATTGTCTGCTATCTGACGAAGTCGGATTGCCTACCCACACCACTGAGGTGACTGACCTGCTAGACACCCTTAAAAGACGATTGCTATATGATTTCCATAGGAGCCCGAAATGTTTTGAATTTTTTTCACGAAACTTATTACCTAATTTCGCGTTTTCGGCGACAGTAATGGACGCTGTCCGCGATTCGACGCAGTCGGATTGCATACCTGACGACGTGACCCGGCCGTCGCATATTGTCTGCTATCCGTCGAATTCGGATTGCCTACTCGGACCCCTGAGGTGACTGACCTGCTAGACACCCTACCCTTATTATTACGGTGAACGTCATTTGAGGTGACTGACCACCTAGACACTCAAAGATATACGACGGCTATATGACTTGCATGGACGCCCGAAATGTTTTACAATTTTTTTCACGAAACTTATTACCTAATTTCGCGTTTTCGGCGACAGTAATGAACGCTGTCCGCGATTCGACGCAGTCGGATTGCATACCTGACGACCGGCCGACGCATATCGTCTGCTATCCGACGAAGTCGGATTGCCTACTCGGACCACTGAGGTGACTGACCTGCTAGACACCCTTAAAAGACGATTGCTATATGATTTGCATAGAAGCCCGAAATGTTTTGAATTTTTTTTCAAGTAATTAATTTTTCCGTTCTCGGTGACAGTAATGAACGCTGTCCGCGATTCGACGCAGTCGGATTGCATACCTGACGAAGTTACCCGGCCGACGCATATTGTCTGCTATCTGATGAAGTCGGATTGCCTACCCACACCACTGAGGTGACTGACCTGCTAGACACCCTTAAAAGACGATTGCTATATGATTTGCATAGGAGCCCGAAATGTTTTGAATTTTTTTCACGAAACTTATTACCTAATTTCACGTTTTCGGCGACAGTAATGAACGCTGTCCGCAATTGGACGCAGTCGGATTGCATACCTGACGACGTGACCCGGCCGTCGCATATTGTCTGCTTTCCGACGAATTCGGATTGCCTACTCGGACCCCTGAGGTGACTGACCTGTTAGACACCCTACCCTTATTATTACGGTGAACGTCATTTGAGGTGACTGACCACCTAGACACTCAAAGATATACGACGGCTATATGACTTGCATGGACGCCCGAAATGTTTTACAATTTTTTTCACGAAACTTATTACCTAATTTCGCGTTTTCGGCGACAGTAATGAACGCTGTCCGCGATTCGACGCAGTCGGATTGCATACCTGACGACCGGCCGACGCATATCGTCTGCTATCCGACGAAGTCGGATTGCCTACTCGGACCACTGAGGTGACTGACCTGCTAGACACCCTTAAAAGACGATTGCTATATGATTTGCATAGAAGCCCGAAATGTTTTGAATTTTTTTTCAAGTAATTAATTTTTCCGTTCTCGGTGACAGTAATGAACGCTGTCCGCGATTCGACGCAGTCGGATTGCATACCTGACGAAGTTACCCAGCCGTCGCACATTGTCCGCTATCCGACGAAGTCGGATTGCCTACTCGGACCACTGAGGTGACTGACCTGCTAGACACCCTTAAAAGACGATTGCTATATGATTTGCATAGAAGCCCGAAATGTTTTGAATTTTTTTTCACGTAATTAATTTTTCCGTTCTCGGTGACAGTAATGAACGCTGTCCGCGATTCGACGCAGTCGGATTGCATACCTGACGAAGTTACTCAGCCGTCGTACATTGTCCGCTATCCGACGAAGTCGGATTGCCTACTCGGACCACCGAGGTGACTGACCTGCTAGACACCCTAAAAAGACAGTTACTATATGATTTGCATAGAAGCCCGAAATGTTTTGAATTTTGCATAATTTTTTTTCACGTAATTTATTACTTAATTTTGCATTTTTGGCGACAGTTATGAACGCTGTCCGCTATTCGACGCAGTCGGATTGCATACCTGACGACCGGCCGACGCAGATTGTCTGCTATCCGACGAAGTCGGATTGCCTACTCGGACCACTGAGGTGACTGACCTGCTAGACACCCTTAAAAGACGATTGCTATATGATTTGCATAGAAGCCCGAAATGTTTTGAATTTTTTTTCAAGTAATTAATTTTTCCGTTCTCGGTGACAGTAATGAACGCTGTCCGCGATTCGACGCAGTCGGATTGCATACCTGACGACGTGACCCGGCCGTCGCATATTGTCTGCTATCCGTCGAATTCGGATTGCCTACTCGGACCCCTGAGGTGACTGACCTGCTAGACACCCTACCCTTATTATTACGGTGAACGTCATTTGAGGTGACTGACCACCTAGACACTCAAAGATATACGACGGCTATATGACTTGCATGGACGCCCGAAATGTTTTACAATTTTTTTCACGAAACTTATTACCTAATTTCGCGTTTTCGGCGACAGTAATGAACGCTGTCCGCGATTCGACGCAGTCGGATTGCATACCTGACGACCGGCCGACGCATATCGTCTGCTATCCGACGAAGTCGGATTGCCTACTCGGACCACTGAGGTGACTGACCTGCTAGACACCCTTAAAAGACGATTGCTATATGATTTGCATAGAAGCCCGAAATGTTTTGAATTTTTTTTCAAGTAATTAATTTTTCCGTTCTCGGTGACAGTAATGAACGCTGTCCGCGATTCGACGCAGTCGGATTGCATACCTGACGAAGTTACCCGGCCGACGCATATTGTCTGATATCTGATGAAGTCGGATTGCCTACCCACACCACTGAGGTGACTGACCTGCTAGACACCCTTAAAAGACGATTGCTATATGATTTGCATAGGAGCCCGAAATGTTTTGAATTTTTTTCACGAAACTTATTACCTAATTTCACGTTTTCGGCGACAGTAATGAACGCCGTCCGCAATTGGACGCAGTCGGATTGCATACCTGACGACGTGACCCGGCCGTCGCATATTGTCTGCTTTCCGACGAATTCGGATTGCCTACTCGGACCCCTGAGGTGACTGACCTGTTAGACACCCTACCCTTATTATTACGGTGAACGTCATTTGAGGTGACTGACCACCTAGACACTCAAAGATATACGACGGCTATATGACTTGCATGGACGCCCGAAATGTTTTACAATTTTTTTCACGAAACTTATTACCTAATTTCGCGTTTTCGGCGACAGTAATGAACGCTGTCCGCGATTCGACGCAGTCGGATTGCATACCTGACGACCGGCCGACGCATATCGTCTGCTATCCGACGAAGTCGGATTGCCTACTCGGACCACTGAGGTGACTGACCTGCTAGACACCCTTAAAAGACGATTGCTATATGATTTGCATAGAAGCCCGAAATGTTTTGAATTTTTTTTCAAGTAATTAATTTTTCCGTTCTCGGTGACAGTAATGAACGCTGTCCGCGATTCGACGCAGTCGGATTGCATACCTGACGAAGTTACCCAGCCGTCGCACATTGTCCGCTATCCGACGAAGTCGGATTGCCTACTCGGACCACTGAGGTGACTGACCTGCTAGACACCCTTAAAAGACGATTGCTATATGATTTGCATAGAAGCCCGAAATGTTTTGAATTTTTTTTCACGTAATTAATTTTTCCGTTCTCGGTGACAGTAATGAACGCTGTCCGCGATTCGACGCAGTCGGATTGCATACCTGACGAAGTTACTCAGCCGTCGTACATTGTCCGCTATCCGACGAAGTCGGATTGCCTACTCGGACCACCGAGTTGACTGACCTGCTAGACACCCTAAAAAGACAGTTACTATATGATTTGCATAGAAGCCCGAAATGTTTTGAATTTTGCATAATTTTTTTTCACGTAATTTATTACTTAATTTTGCATTTTTGGCGACAGTTATGAACGCTGTCCGCTATTCGACGCAGTCGGATTGCATACCTGACGACCGGCCGACGCAGATTGTCTGCTATCCGACGAAGTCGGATTGCCTACTCGGACCACTGAGGTGACTGACCTGCTAGACACCCTTAAAAGACGATTGCTATATGATTTGCATAGAAGCCCGAAATGTTTTGAATTTTTTTTCAAGTAATTAATTTTTCCGTTCTCGGTGACAGTAATGAACGCTGTCCGCGATTCGACGCAGTCGGATTGCATACCTGACGAAGTTACCCGGCCGACGCATATTGTCTGCTATCTGACGAAGTCGGATTGCCTACCCACACCACTGAGGTGACTGACCTGCTAGACACCCTTAAAAGACGATTGCTATATGATTTGCATAGGAGCCCGAAATGTTTTGAATTTTTTTCACGAAACTTATTACCTAATTTCACGTTTTCGGCGACAGTAATGAACGCTGTCCGCAATTGGACGCAGTTGGATTGCATACCTGACGACGTGACCCGGCCGTCGCATATTGTCTGCTTTCCGACGAATTCGGATTGCCTACTCGGACCCCTGAGGTGACTGACCTGTTAGACACCCTACCCTTATTATTACGGTGAACGTCATTTGAGGTGACTGACCACCTAGACACTCAAAGATATACGACGGCTATATGACTTGCATGGACGCCCGAAATGTTTTACAATTTTTTTCACGAAACTTATTACCTAATTTCGCGTTTTCGGCGACAGTAATGAACGCTGTCCGCGATTCGACGCAGTCGGATTGCATACCTGACGACCGGCCGACGCATATTGTCTGCTATCCGACGAAGTCGGATTGCCTACTCGGACCACTGAGGTGACTGACCTGCTAGACACCCTTAAAAGACGATTGCTATATGATTTGCATAGAAGCCCGAAATGTTTTGAATTTTTTTTCAAGTAATTAATTTTTCCGTTCTCGGTGACAGTAATGAACGCTGTCCGCGATTCGACGCAGTCGGATTGCATACCTGACGAAGTTACCCAGTTGTCGCACATTGTCCACCATTCACAATCCACTATTCTTATCATTAACCCAGAATCCTTATCAGAAATCCAAAATCCTTATCACTAATCCACCATCCTTATCATAAATCCACTTTTCTTATCAAAATCTAAAATCCTTATCACTTAATTTTTTCACAGATCCCTATCACTAGACCTCTGTATCACCCATACACCGCGTCGGCTTCGGTTGACGACCAGACCACAAGACCACTGCGGCATCCGACATCGACAACACTCCTCACCAACCACGGGGGGTCTAGAGAGCTAGTCTTATAGTATAAAACGAAGACCCGTGTGGCGCCTCCTATGTCGATTTTCCGTACCAGCGTAAGAGACTACCAATGAAAAAATTCGACGGGCGGTCTCCCGGCGGCGGCGGAGCCGTCGCCGCGTTATCACTCCTTCTTATCACTTTTCGCGATTTCTTTCGATATTTTCAAAATTTCTTCACATTTCGAGTTTTACCCCCCCCCTGGGGTCCCCGGGCGGCCCCGCTCGGACCTTATTCGCGTTCCCCGGTAAATTCACGTACCGCGCGCGGCCGTAATTTTTTCCCGGCGGGCCCGCCGCGTGGGCCGTTACGTGAAAACCGAGCGCCGCCGTCGCGGGCGTTTTTTGCCTTTTTTTTTTCGAGAATTCGAGTTTTAGCCCTCTTCGAGGCGTCCGCCCTCCCCGTTCGCGACTCATTCGCGTTCCCCGTTACGTTTATAGGTCGCGCGCGGCCGTACTCGAATATTTTAGTGCGCCGCGGCGTAGAGAACGATAGCGGAAAGCGCGGCGTCGTCGCCGTCTTACCGATTTTTCCGACTTTTTCGACTAGAGTCGCGTCTCGCCGCTCTCTCGAAAGTCTCACCTCCCCGTCGACGCGATATTCGCGTTCCCAGCTAAATTTATAGGCCGCGCGCGGCCGTACTTCGTCCGAGACGAGTCCCGGGGCCGCGGGACGACGCCGAGAGCGGAGCGCCGATATCGCCGCCGTCGAGTAGGTATTACTATATACGGGCATAAATACGTGCGTCGGAGGGTCCGATTTTTTTTCGCGAATATCGCGTTTTCGACGTCCGGGGGTGGCGGAGCCTGTCGTCCGCCGCCCGAAGCGGTGGGATCGCCGGCTCAAAAGCCCTCCGCGGACGCCGGGACCGCGTTCGCGATTCGCCGGGACGGCGAAACCGCTTAAGAGTCATAGATTCGACACAACTTTTCAACTCGGTAGGTAGGTAGGTAGGTAAGGCGTCGGTGCGGTTGACCCGGGGGTCGTGGTTTCGATGCCGGCCGCCGGGAATTTCGTAAATTTGCGGCGGCCGTGATATTTCGGAATTTTTTTTTTTCGCGTTTTTTTTTTTGTCATTTTCCTTTCGCCATCACTTTCGCCTTATCACTTTTGACGAATTTTCAAAATTTCTTCAAAATTCGTGTTTTAACGCCTTCGCGCACCTCGGACGGCCCCGTTCGGACCTTATTCGCGTTCCCCGTTAAATTGTGAGGCCGCGCGCGGCCGTACTTTGTCCCGTCCCGTCCCGCCGAGGCCGAGACGACGTGCGATAGGAGTGCCGCCGTCGCCCGCGTTTTTCGATAATTTTTTCGAATAGTCGAGTTTTAACCGTTTTGGAAACGTCTCACCTCCCGTTCGCGACTTATTCGCGTTCCCCGTTACATTAATAGGCCGCGCGCGGCCGTACTTGAATATTTTAGAGCGCCGCGGCGTAGAGAACGATAGCGAAAAGCGCGGCGTCGTCGCCGTCTTACCGAGTTTTCCGAGTTTTTCGACTAAAGTCGCGTCTCGCCGCTCTCTCAAAAGGGACGACGCCGAGAGTGGAGTGCTGATATCGCCGCCGTCGAGTAGGTATTACTATATACAGGCATGAATACGTGCGTCGGAGGGTCCGATTTTTTCGCGTTTTCGACGTCCGAGGGTGGTGGAGCCGGTCGTCCGCTACCCGTTGCGGTGGGATCGCCGGCTCAAAAGCCCTCCACGGACGCCGGGACCGCGTTCGCGATTTGCCGGGACGGCGAAACGGCTTAAGAGTCATAGATTCGACGCCAGTTTCCAACTCTGTAGGTAGGTAGGTAGGTAAGGCGTCGGTGCGGATGACCCGGGGAGTTATGAACAGTTATGAACGTTGTCCGCGATTCGACGCAGTCGGATTGCATACCTGACGAAGTTACCCAGCCGTCGCACATTGTCCGCTATCCGACGAAGTCGGATTGCCTACTCGGACCACCGAGGTGACTGACCTGCTAGACACCCTTAAAAGACGATTGCTATATGATTTGCATAGAAGCCCGAAATGTTTTGAATTTTTTTTCACGTAATTAATTTTTCCGTTTTCGGTGACAGTTATGAACGTTGTCCGCGATTCGACGCAGTCGGATTGCATACCTGACGAAGTTACCCAGCCGTCGCACATTGTCCGCTATCCGACGAAGTCGGATTGCCTACTCGGACCACCGAGGTGACTGACCTGCTAGACACCCTTAAAAGACGATTGCTATATGATTTCCATAGAAGCCCGAAATGTTTTGAATTTTTTTTCACGTAATTAATTTTTCCGTTTTCGGTGACAGTTATGAACGTTGTCCGCGATTCGACGCAGTCGGATTGCATACCTGACGAAGTTACCCAGCCGTCGCACATTGTCCGCTATCCGACGAAGTCGGATTGCCTACTCGGACCACTGAGGTGACTGACCTGCTAGACACCCTTAAAAGACGATTGCTATATGATTTGCATAGAAGCCCGAAATGTTTTGAATTTTTTTCACGTAATTAATTTTTCCGTTTTCGGTGACAGTAATGAACGTTGTCCGCGATTCGACGTAGTCGGATTGCATACCTGACGAAGTTACCCAGCCGTCGCACATTGTCCGCTATCCGACGAAGTCGGATTGCCTACTCGGACCACTGAGGTGACTGACCTGCTAGACACCCTTATAAGACGATTGCTATATGATTTGCATAGAAGCCCGAAATGTTTTGAATTTTGCATATTTTTTTTCACGTAATTTATTACTTAATTTTGCATTTTTGGCGACAGTTGTGAACGCTGTCCGCTATTCGACGCAGTCGGATTGCATACCTGATGACGTGACCCGGCCGACGCATATTGTCTGCTATCTGACGAAGTCGGATTGCCTACCCACACCACTGAGGTGACTGACCTGCTAGACACCCTTAAAAGACGATTGCTATATGATTTGCATAGAAGCCCGAAATGTTTTGAATTTTTTTCACGAAACTTATTACCTAATTTCGCGTTTTCGGCGACAGTAATGGACGCTGTCCGCGATTCGACGCAGTCGGATTGCATACCTGACGACGTGACCCGGCCGTCGCATATTGTCTGCTATCCGTCGAATTCGGATTGCCTACTCGGACCACTGAGGTGACTGACCTGCTAGACACCCTACCCTTATTATTACGGTGAACGTCATTTGAGGTTACTGACCACCTAGACACTCAAAAATATACGACGGCTATATGACTTGCATGGACGCCCGAAATGTTACAATTTTTTTCATGAAACTTATTACCTAATTTCGCGTTTTCGGCGACAGTAATGAACGCTGTCCGCGATTCGACGCAGTCGGATTGCATACCTGACGACCGGCCGACCTATATTGTCTGCTATCCGACGAAGTCGGATTGCCTACTCGGACCACTGAGGTGACTGACCTGCTAGACACCCTTAAAAGACGATTGCTATATGATTTGCATAGAAGCCCGAAATGTTTTGAATTTTTTTTCAAGTAATTAATTTTTCCGTTCTCGGTGACAGTAATGAACGCTGTCCGCGATTCGACGCAGTCGGATTGCATACCTGACGAAGTTACCCAGTTGTCGCACATTGTCCACCATTCACAATCCACTATTCTTATCATTAACCCAGAATCCTTATCAGAAATCCAAAATCCTTATCACTAATCCACCATCCTTATCATAAATCCACTTTTCTTATCAAAATCTAAAATCCTTATCACTTAATTTTTTCACAGATCCCTATCACTAGACCTCTGTATCACCCATACACCGCGTCGGCTTCGGTTGACGACCAGACCACAAGACCACTGCGGTTTCGATGCCGGCCGCCGGGAGTCAATTTGCGGCGGCCGTGTTAAATCGGAATTTTTTTTTCCACATTTTTTTTTTTGTCATTTTCCTTTCGCTATCATTTTCGCCTTATCATATTATATATTCGTATTGAACGAAAATTTTACCTTTTTTTTCAAAATTCGAGTTTTACCCCTTTCGAAGACGTCGGACCTCCCCCTTGATGACTTAATCGCGTTCTCCGCTAAATGTATTGACCGCCTGTGGCTGTACTTCGTTCGCGAACAGCGAGATCGGACGGCGTCGTTATTATTATGTACAGGCATATATTATATATATATGCGTCGAAGCGTTCGATTTTATATTTTACAGACTTTTGCCTACTCGGTCTCGGTGACGCCGTGAGCTACTCATATCGGTATACATATATATTTGATACACGATATAGCCACAGAAGGTACTGTAGGTACATGTATACTTAATTAAATAAACGCCTAAATGTTAAGAGTTGATACGGTCGTTGGGTTAGTTGAATTATATAATAATATCCTAGCTCGAGTCGACGATGGATGTGACGGAAACGTTCGAATACTTATATTATTATTGATCGATTGGTCGATATGACTATACTACGGGTAGGTATATTTTGTATGCCACACTAAATTTTTGTTTACCAAATTTGACTCACCTAAAAACTGTAATTTATTATTTACCTTTTGATTATCTATTTATTAATTTGATTTTATGCTCATGATTAAATACACAATACCTACCTACATAAGTAATATCAAATAGTATAGCCAATTCATTATACAATTTAACTTTATATTAATGATTACCAGTTCTGACTCACCTAAAAACTGCAATATAGTATGTACCTACTACATAGTAAAGAGCATAAAATCAAATTAATAAACAGTTAATTTAAAGGTAAATAACAAATTGATAATAACGAATTGCAACAGATTCTAAATAATATTAATACAATAACAAAATATAACTTATGGAATATATGGGACGGTTCTTTTATACTTGAATTAGACAATAGTAATATAATTTACCTACATTGTATAATATGTAGGTAGTACTAAATATATTACAGTTTTTAGGGCAGTTGATTGTTTGAGGTAATATAATTTGCTAATTATAAATTTTATGTATGATACAAAGCTGCTGCAGATACTATATAGTACAATAATTATTATGAACTTATAGATCTTAATGTATTTAATTAAATTCTGGCAGTTAAATTGTATAAAGATATGGCTATACTATTTGATATTACTTATGTAGGTAGGTTTAGTTATGAGTATTAAGTGATCAATTAGACTATTTGATAAATAATTAGCTACATTTATTAAGCATTGTTTGATAGGTTCAATCATTAGCATAAAATCAAATTAATAAAATATAACAAATATACACAGCTAATGCTTTTATTATCTTATAATAACTAAACTAAATGTTAACTATGTAGTACCCACTTCATTCATTACAGATTTTTGGTGAGTCAAATTTGTTGTAGCATACAAAGATGATACAGATTTTAAATAATACAATATTAATAAAGAAAATAAAAATGTATGTATTTAATTAAAGTCTGGAAATTAAATTGTATGATTATATGACTATATACTATTTGAAACAACTTATATAGGTAGGTTTAATTATGAGTATTATATGAAATCAACTATTTAATACATAATAAATTAATTACTCGAATAGACAATAGTAACATAACTAATGTACATGCATACTATGTTGTGCTAAATATATTACAGTTCAAGTGAGTTTATTTACCCCGTAAAGAGCATAAAATCAAATTAATAAACAGTTAATTTAAAGGTAAATAACAAATTGATATACACAGCTATTGCTTTTATTGTCTACCTTTATTGAGCAATATTTATTGGACTCGATTATGTGGTTAAATATTAAATATGTAATACCTATACTATGCAGTAGGTACTTAATATATTACAGTTTTTAGGTTAGTCAAATTTGGTAATCATAAATTTACTGCAACAGATTCTAAATAATACAATAACAAAATAGAACTTATGGAATATATGGGACGGTTCTTTTATACTTGAATTAGACAATAGTAATATAATTTACCTACATGTATACTATGAAGGTAGTACTAAATATATTAAAATTTTTATGGCAGTTGATTCTTTGAGGTAATATGATTTGCTAATTATAAATTTTATGTATGATGCATAGCTGCTGCATATACTATATAATACAATAATAATTATTATAAACTAATAGATCTACATGTATTTAATTAAATTCTGGCAGTTAAATTGTATAATGATATGGCTATACTATTCGATATTACTTATGTAGGTAGGTTTAGTTATGAGTAGCAAGTGATCAATTAAACTATTTGATAAATTGTTAGCTACATTTATTAAGCATCGTTTGATAGGTTCAATCTTTAGCATAAAATCAAATTAATAAAAAACAAATATACACAGCTATTGCTTTTATTATCTATGTTTATAAAGCAACACTCCCATATCGTTTGACATGGGCTCGAATATTAAATATTAAAAATATAATATACTATGTAGTGGGTACTACAGTTTTTAGGTGAGTCAAATTTGGTGTAAAATACTAACGATGCTACAGATTTTAAATAATACAATATAAATAAACATAGGAAGTAAAAATGTATGTATTTAATTAAGGTCTGGAAATTAAATTGTATGATTATATGACTATATACTATTTGAAACAACTTAAATAGGTAGGTTTAATTATGAATATTATATGAAAAACTATTTAATACATAATAAATTAATTACTTGAATAGACAATAGTAACATAACTAACGTATAGTATGTTGTGCTCAATATATTACAGTTCAAGTGAGTTAATTGGTTGAAGTAATGTATTATGATATGACTATACTATATGGATAGGTTTTGAGCCCATGTCAAACGATTATGTGGTTAAATATTAAATATATAATAAAATATTTCAGTTTTTAGGTGAGTCAAATTATGTATATTAATAGACAAAAAATAACATATTATGTATTTAATTAAATTCTGGCAGTTAAATTGTATTATGATATGACTATACCATTAAACTATTTAATAATTAATATTTAATTAATACTATTTTATTATCTACACATTTATTGAGTGACCCCCCTATATTATTTAACAAGGGCTGCATTATATGGTTCTTTACTTGAATAGACAATAGTACAATATAACTATATAGTACCCACTTAATTCATTACAGTTTTTAGGTGACTTGATTGGTTGAGGAAATTAAAAATTATAATGCTGCAGATACCATATAATACAATATTAATAAACAAATAGATTTTCATATATTTCAGTAAAATCTGGTAGTTAAATTGTATAATGATATGCCTATACTGTTTGATATTGCTTATGTATAGATACGTTTAGTAAATATTGTTTTTAAATAAGTAATTGATTAACAACAATAATTAATTTAGCGGCGTAAAGTCGTTATTACTATATACAGGCTTTAATATATGCGTCGGAGGGATATATTTTTTTGCGCATTACGGTTTAAGAGTCATAGATTTGACTTCAGTTTTCAACTCGATAGGTAGGTAGGTAGGTTTAGGCGTATGTGCGGATGACCCGGGGTCATGGTTTCGATGCCGGTCGCCGGGATTGAAGATAATTTGCGGCGGCCGTGTTAATTCGGAATTTTTTTCTCGCGTTTTTTTTTTCGTTATTTACCTTTCGCTATCACTTCCGCCTTATCACTTTTGACGAATTTTTTCAAAATGTCTTCAAAATTCGTGGTTTAACGCCTTCGTGCACCTCGGACGGCCCCGTTCGGACCTTATTCGCGTTCCCCGTTAAATTTTGAGCAAGACGACGTGCGATAGGAGTTCCGCCGTCGCCCGCGTTTTTCGATAATTTTTTCGAAAAGTCGAGTTTTAACCGTTTTGGAAACGTCTCACCTCCCCGTCGACGCGATATTCGCGTTCCCAGCTAAATTTACAGGCCGCAGGACGCCGCCGTCGAGTGGGTATTACTATATACAGGCATAAATACGTGCGTCAGAAGGTTCGATTTTTTTCGCGAATCTCGCCGTTTCGACGTCCGAAGACAGCGGAGCACGTCGTCCGCTTCCCGACGCGATCGCGTCCCCCTTTACGCGCCCTTTGAAGGACGTCGAAACCACGTTCGTAATTCGCCGGGACGGCGAAACGGCTTAAGAGTCATAGATTCGACACCAGTTTTCATCTCAGTAGGTAAGGCGTAGGTGCGGATGACCCGGGGTCGTGGTTTCGATGCCGGCAGCCGGGATTGAAGATATTTTGCGGCGGCCGTGATAATCCGTATTTTTTTTTCCGTTATTTACTTTTGCTATCACTTCCGCCTCTATTATTCGTAATTAACGAAAATTTCAATATTTTTTTCGAAATTCGAGTTTTACCTCCTTTTCGAACTCCATACAGTTCCGTTGAAACCTTATTCGCGTTCCCTCCTAGATGTATAGGCTGCTCGCGGCCGCGCTTCTTTCGCGACGAGTCCCGGGGGCCGATTGACATCGCGGAGAGCTCCACCGTCGTGTCGCTATTACTATCTTATACAGGCTTGAATATATGCGCCCGAAATGTTTTGAATTTATTACTTAATTTTGTGTTTTCGGCGACAGTAATGAACGTTGTCCGCTATCCGACACGGTCGGATTGCATACCTGACGACGTGACCCGGCCGTCGCATATTGTCTGCTATCCGACGAAGTCGGATTGCCTACTCGGACCACTGAGTTGACTGACCTGCTAGACACCCTAAAAAGACGATGGCTATATGATTTGCATAGAATCCCAAAATGTTTTGAATTTTTTTTCACGTAATTATTTTTTCCATTTTCGGTGACAGTAATGAACGTTGTCCGCGATTCGACGCAGTCGGATTGCATACCTGACGAAGTTACGCAGCCGTCGCACATTGTCCGCTATCCGACGAAGTCGGATTGCCTACCCGCACCACTGAGGTGACTGACCTGCTAGACACCCTAAAAAGACGATGGCTATATGATTTGCATAGAATCCCGAAATGTTTTGAATTTTTTTTTCCGTTTTCGGTGGCAGTAATGAAAGTTGTCCGCGATGCGACGCAGTCGGATTGCATACCTGACGACGTAACCCAGCCGTCGCACATTGTCCGCTATCTGACGAAGTCGGATTGCCTACCCTTATTACTACGCGAACGTCATTCGAGGTTTGACCTGCTAGACACCCATAAAAAGACGGAGGCTATATGATTTTCATGGACCCCCGAAATGTTTTAAAATTTTATTCACAGTAAAGAACGCTGTCCGCTATCCGACGCAGTCGGATTGCATACCTGACGACGTGACCTGGCCATCGCATATTGTCTGCTATCCGACGAAGTCGGATTGCCTACTCGGACCACAAAGGTGACTGACCTGCTAGACACCCTAAAAAGACGATGGCTATATGATTTGCATAGAATCCCGAAATGTTTTGAATTTTTTTTTCCGTTTTCGGTGGCAGTAATGAACGTTGTCCGCGATTAGACGCAGTCGGATTGCATACCTGACGACGTAACCCAGCCGTCGCACATTGTCGGATGCCTTATTACTACAGTGAACGTCATTCGAGGTGACTGACTTGCTAGACACCCATAAAAAGACTGAGACTATATGATTTTCATGGACCCCCGAAATGGTTTAAAATTTTTTTCACGGTAAAGAACGCTGTCCGCTATCCGACGCAGTCGGATTGCATACCTGACGACGTGACCCGACAGTCGCATATTATCTGCTTTCCGACGAAGTCAGATTGCCTACTCGGACCACCGAGTTGAATCAGCAGGTCGCTAGACACCCTAAAAAGACGGTGGCTATATGATTTGCATAGAAGCCCGAAATGTTTTGAATTTTATTACTTAATTTTCCGTTTTCGGTGACAGTAATGAACGTTGTCCGCGATTCGACGCAGTCGGATTGCCTACCCTTATTACTACGGCGAACGTCATTCGAGGTGACTGACCTGCTAGACACCCATAAAAAGACGGCGGCTATATGATTTTCATGGACCCCCGAAATGTTGTACAATTTTTTTCACGTTTTGAACGTTGCATACCTGTTGCCGAGACATATAAGTCCAACGTCGAGGTAGGTGACTGACCCGCTAGACCCCAAATAAATCGAGGTGGCTATATGATTATCCGAAATATTTGATTTCTATTATTTGATTTTGCGTTTTTGAAGGCAGTAAAAAACTTACAGCTCTCCGGTTAACTAATCCACTATCCTTCTCACTAATCCATCATTCTTTTCATTAATCCAACATCCTTATCAGCAATCCAAAATCCTTATCACTTATCCACTTTTCTTATCAATATCCACCGTTCTTATCATAACACTCATAACCGACATCGGTTGACGATCAGACCACAAGACCACTGCGGCTTCCGACATCGAAAACACTCTTTACCGACACCGGTAGAAGACGCGCTTTACGTCCGCTGCCGTCGCGCGCGTTTTTTGCCTTTTTTTTTCGAGAATTCGAGTTTTAGCCCTCTTCGAGGCGTCCGCCCTCCCCGTTTGCCCCTTATTCGCGTTCCCCGCTAAATTTGTAGGCCGCGCGCGGCCGTACTTTCACCGGTACGATTCCCGGGGCCGCGGGACGGCGCCGAGAGTCGAGTGCCGATATCGCCGCCGTCGAGTAGGTATTACTATATACAGGCATAAATACGTGCGTCAGAGGGTCCGATATTTTTCGCGAATATCGCGTTTTCGACGTCCGAGGGTGGCGGAGCCGGTCGTCCGCTGCCCGAAGCCGCGGGATCGCCGGCTCGATAGCCCTCTGCGGACGTCGAATCCGCGTTCGTAATTCGCCGGGACGGCGAAACGGCTTAAGAGTCATAGATTCGACACGAGTCTTCAACTCGGTAGGTAGGTAGGCAGGTAAGGCGTCGGTGCGGATGACCCGGGGGTCGTGGTTTCGATGCCGGACGCCGGGATTGAAAATAATTTGCGGCGGCCGTGTTAGTTCGGAATTCTTTTTTTCGCGTTTTTTTTTTTCGGTATTTAACTTTCGCCATCGCTTCCGCCTTATCGTGATATTCGTATTTAACCAACATTTTACGTTTTTTTTTCAAAATTCGAGTTTTACGCCTATCGAAGACGTCAGACCTCCCCGTTGATGACTTATTCGCGTTCCCCGTCAGATTTTGAGTACTTTTTTGCCCTCCGCGGCCGAGACGACGCGCTTTACGTCCGCCGCCGTTGCGCGCGTTTTTTGCCTTTTTTTTCAAATATTCGAGTTTTAGCCCTTTTCGAGGGGTCTGCCCTCCCCGTTTGCCCCTTATTCGTGTTCCCCGCTAAATTTCTAGGCCGCGCGCCACCGTACTTTCTCCTGTACGAGTCCCGGGGCACCAGTTTCCAACTCAGTATGTAGGTAGGTAGGTGAGGCGTTAGTGCGGATGACCCGGTGTCGTGGTTTCGATGCCGGCCGCCGGGATTGAAGTTAATTTGTGGCGCTCGTGTAATAACGGACCTCTTTTTTCGCCTTTTATAATTCTGACTCCCCGTTTGACCGATTGACGTCGCGGTGAGCGCATGAAAATAAATGAATTAGGCTTGAATATATGCGACGAAGAGCATTTTTTTCACGCGATTTTTCAAATATATGTATATAGATATACATATCATGCTTAATGTTTATGTAGGTCGTATAGGTTCTTATTATCCTACACGTGTATCTGATAAAAGACACCAATATACTAAACACGTATATCGTATGGTAACTTAATAATATTATATCATGTACCTACATAATAAATATATAAACATAACGGTCACGATGTTTTCGTTGGGTCGGTACCGAATGTCTTGACACATAATAATTATTATAATAACTATTACTTCAAGTGTAGGTATACCAATTTGCGTTCAATTGTACACTAATGACGTAGGTAAATATAAGTACGTTAGGTTAGGTGGTTGTTTTTTCTTATTATTATTGTGTGCGTACATACCCACAATACAATAATAGGTGTAAGTGTTTATGCATGCGTGAGAAATATTAAAAGTGGACCATCAATATTATACAGTGCACAATACTACGCGCGATAATACAGTACGACCGTTATTATACGCAACATTATACGCTTTGCGTGGGGTGGAGTGGAGCCGTGGGGGGACAACTTTGGCGACGCGAAACGCGCCCGTGTCAACCTGCCTCATCTCGTGACCGGCGCTCTTGCAACGTACATCAAATCTCACCGAAAAGCCTAATACGTTGTATTATTTAATATTCAGTGCTTTTCTTTGAGTTTTGTTGTTCTGCATTGGGCGCTTTTCACAAACCGGTGAGTAAACTTTTATATCTACTACTACTATATTATACTATTTAGATAGATAAACTACAGGTGTATTCGTGGCGGCGGCGCGTATCGCCAACGAACATATTTTCACCGCCTACAGACATCGTTCTCCGCTGCTCACGGCGCATTTCGAGTTTTTTTCGTACACTTTGAATACCTACAACGTTAATTAAACCGCATTCGTATTAGCTGAATACGTATTAGACGTGTAAGTCCGTTGGCCGTTTCGGCGCGTTGCCATTGCGGACACGTGTTTTACGGTTAATTCATAATATTGTGCTACTGCGAGCTGGGTATGTAATTTTTCGTATTTTTCTATTTTTTATGTACATCATGTAAGCCGGTGTGTACCTATTAATTCTAAAAATAACACACGATACTCATACATCACCGCTGATAACAAACTGTATCAGTCGTTTTTTTTTTACCACGAGGTTTTCATAATATTCAGTATTTACTTTTCACTTATTATTATTCCTATTATTATAATATGTTCGTTCGTGATGATGTTTTTAGGCTATTCAAAATGGTCAAACGCTGTGCTTTATGCGGAGTTGTGGACAACATCGATGACGTTTCCGTACACAGGTATTTCACACAACACGTTGATACATATCGATATATATATTATAATAAATAATGTGTCGCCTCTTAGATTTCCAACTGCCGTACATCGTCGTATTGAGTGGGTGGCATTTGTGGTGGACCATGGTTTTCCCGTGAACCAAACATCTCAGCTGTGTTCGAGGCATTTCGTCCCCGGTGTCGACTACGCTGTGGGAAACGCGCGGCGCCGCCGTCTGTGGCCCATGGCAGTGCCTTCTTTGGTGAGTGTGTTCAATAAATATCATTTCATTGCAGTACACCATGACGGTATGCCCGTCTGACTGGACTTCTAATACTGTTGTATACTCTCGTGAGTTTGATGTACCTACTGTGTATTTCAAACCTAACTTAATTTCATAACTTAACTCAATGGCATTCAAGCTTTTTGTTGTAACATAATACACATGACCTCACAAAAGTATACTTCTAGACCTTATAAATACGGTTTAATACACAATATCAAGTGAATGACATATTATAACAAAATTCATGATATTACACTCATTTGGATCACATATCTTCATTATTTCAAGTTTGATCAATTTTCACAACATTTACAATTTCTGCAGTGCTAATTTCATTTCATTTGTTTACGTTTATTCCATAGTATGTAATTTTTAAAGTTAAGCCAATGACAATGAGTAGTACCCAACCTGCGGTTAAAATTCCTTACATGCTTAATTATTCACTGTGCTCTTAGATGCATATCATTGTTTCTGTACTCTACTATACTACCATACTATACTGGCTCGGTACAACATTCTTGAAAACTAAATGTCTATTTTATCATAAAACTTTCATTCAACTTATTATATTATGATTAAATTGTAGAATAACTTGAACGACATTCAATTGTGTTACTGCTGTTTCAGATTTCAAACACTTTGCTTATCAAACACTGGGTAAAGCTTATTTTACCTAGATTAACTCATAACTATACTAATATATCAACTTTTACTATAGAACACTTAAGGTTTTCTCACATAAATTTACATTTTCTTAATGTTACTACTACACAAAGTAGGTATTACTAGAGACTCCTAACTAACCTCTCCTTTTTTTGTGAACTGTGTACTGGATAAGTGTTTTATAATTTCACATATTGCCGTACTGTTAGCAATGTTAAGATTATTTTAATACTTTCTCTCCTTTATTTATACAACTAACTTTGTTTGTACTACGGTGTAACATATTTACTACTGATGTGTGTTATATCAATACTTAGTGGTGATAAATATAGGTGTGCTTGATTTTATCACATTGAAGACTCTTTAAAAAATAACACCACATATATGATTTCATATTCAACCTTACATTCAACTTATCATATAATGATTTCATATAAATGCACTTATTGCATACGAGTACCTACACTTACTGTTATAGAGTGCAATACATTTTTTAAATGTAAGTCGTTATTGTTGTTGTTACAGTAATACCTAACCAACACAAGATTGAACACACAATCATTAAAATGTTTTCTTTTTATTGTTGTAAGTTAAAGTTCTGTATTAAATAACACATTTTTTTTTCTACTATTACTACTACTACTACTACTACTACTACTACTACTACTACTACTACTACTACTTACTACTGAACTAGGCCATTTGTAAGTTGTGTACTAGATAAGTATTTTATTAGTATTTTATTTTAATACTTAATACAACATTGTACTGATGTTAGGATGGACAGAGCTTAGATTTAGGCGTAGTCACACACATTATTTTGTACAACTCTTTGAAAAATGATCTGGACTACAACATGTATACTTTTATACTTTTATACAGTGCAATACAGTTTTACAACGTTTCAAAGTTATTGTTGTTAGAAAGATTATTAGTATGTGTGAAACAACTTAAATATTCTTCTGTGGATTTCTTTGTTCTATGATTGGTACTTGTAAATACAACAGATATCTTAACCTAGAGCATTGTACTGATGTTATTTAGGTAGACCTTTTTCTCTTGAAAATCTCTTAACAACATTTATCTTATACTATCTATATTGTTGTATTGATGTTTTACACACCTTCAATGGCATTTAGTAGTATTATACAAGTTCTACGGTTACAGTTAGTTATTATATTATTATAGGCATTTGGAAAGTTTTCTTACACAGTTAATATACATTACTTTGTAATGTATAGTTAATTATATTCAATATTTTATTGGTGTTTGACCACCAATTGTCATTACAATGTTTGTATATTATAATACATTTAAACGCCTATGTCAAGAACTTTGTGATTTATATCAGTATGAATTATTTTAAATAATAGTCCAAATATCAGTTAGTTTCAAGTAGACTGTATTGTTATGTTTGTATTATTTTTACTGTGATAGGTAACGTTTTAATTGTATCATCAATATTTTACTAGCTACCTTATTATTATTATTACCTACCTATTACACTCTAAGCTATTTTACCTCTCATCACTTAGAATTACTGGTAATTTGTAAATAATTTGTAACGTCTATGTAAGAATAAAAATAATATTGCAAGGCGAATCATGACTTATATTTAATAGCCTAAAGTTTTATTTGTATCGTCACCGTATTATAATGACACATCAGTATTGGTTGGTGTTCTTTGTATTACACTACCTATTTTTGTGATACACATCTACCAATGGCACAAACTATTCAAATACATAATTACACAAGTGAACATATCACATCAGACCCCTAGAAATTGTACATCTAACACATAGGCTACTCATATTATTATACTCTAATATTACTACTATTAACTAATGTGTTAACCATGATTATTATATTAAGGTAAGAAATAAAAACAAGACATGTGAAAAAAAAAGTTTTTATTCATGAGATCTGAAAAATATTAGAGGAAAAAATATTGTTAGGATAATGGCATTACAAAAAAATTATCCAATTGACTACTTACGGTGTTGAAATTATTAGCGCCTCCAGCTGCCGCAACGCCGAATCACACGAGCCACCAGCCATCGATTCATACAACGTCTACAATTTATATAAACAAATTAAACATGGCATTAAAAGGTATTCTCAAATTCACAACTAACTGTGGTCTCTCCAATACCACATGTGTGCATTCATATCTTACAATTTTGTATTTATTTAGCACTATTAGGATTAAAAATATTACTTACGGTTGATGCCATCGGGGTTGATATTCCGATAGGTTGGGGACCGGGAGTCTGAGTGCGTGTCGACCTTGCACTCAGACTCCGCGGCGGCCTTACCCTAACGGAACTCAACCCTCCACGTTGTGTGGCTGGTGCTCTCCTAGGTGTTTGTGGGGCTATAAATATAACAAACGTTATTAATTTAATTTTAATTTTATTATGAAAATGCGATATACACTCACCGAGGCATTGCCGGACAGTGTGCCCCATTTTATTGCATCTATAACATCCTGAAACACGATGTAGGCGTTAATTAATAGTAAACTTTTAAATTTTCCTATCACCTATGTACTTACGGCGTTTGGGGGGTGCCTTTCGCGGCGGTTGATGGCGATGGCGTGCGGCGACGGCGGTCTCGGCCGGCGGTGCAGGGGCGGCGGTGCTCATGTTTAGTGTTTGCACCGCCGCATTGAAGTTGATCTTTATATAATTCATTCTAAAAAGAAAAAAGATGCAACATTTACAGTATGTCAGCGCAATATATTTGTTTTTTCTATATTGGTCTCCCCGACCTGTGCAACGTAGACACAGTATAGATATTTAACAACTTTGCCGGAAAGCGTGGACAGGTGCTTACAAAAAATCTAAGTTTAAACATTAAATATTTTAATTTTCTGACGGAAAGCATTTGTTACATTATACTGATTGATAAATACCTGCGATCTGCGGTGAACGTTTTAAAAAAAAAAATTAAATTAATAATACAAAATATACTCACGTGTTGTCCGTCGGACGGCAGTCGGATGTTTAAGAACGGTTTGTGGGACGTCGGCGCAGTTAATTGTCAACGCAGGTAACCCATGCAGGTAACAAATTGATTAATTGACATTATATCGACATTGATTGATACACACGCAAACATGATTTTCAAAAATTCCCGCCTTCGACAAAATACCGACTATTACTTATAACGACAACAATTACTTATTACTACGGCGAACGTCATTAGAAGTGACTGACCTGCTAGACACCCAAAAAAATACGGCGACTAAATGATTTGCACGGACGCCCGAAATATTTTGAATTTTTTTCATGTAAATTATTACTTAATTTTGCGTTTTCGGTGACAGTTATGAACGCTGTCCGCGATTCGACGCAGTCGGATTGCATACCTGACAACGTGACCCGGCCGTTGCACATTGTCCGCTATCCGACGAAGTCGGATTGCCTACCTGCACCACTGAGGTGACTGACCTGCTAGACACCCTAAAAAGACGGTGTCTATATGATTTGCATAAAAGCCCGAAATGTTTTACTTTTTTTTTTCACAGTAAAGAAAGCTGTCCGATATCCGACGCAGTCAGATTGCATACCTGACGACGTGACCCGGCCGTCGCATATTGTCTGCTACTCGGACCACTAAGGTGACTGACCTCCTAGACACCCTTAAAAGACGGTGGCTATATGATTTGCATAGAAGCCCGAAATGTTTTGAATTTTATTACTTAATTTTCCGTTTTCGGTGACAGTAATGAACGTTGTCCGCGATTCGACGCAGTCGGATTGGCTACCCTTATTACTACGGCGAACGTCATTCGAGGTGACTGACCTGCTAGACACCCATAAAAAGACGGCGGCTATATGATTTTCATGGACCCCCGAAATGTCTTACAATTTTTTTCACGTTTCACGTTTTGAACGTTGCATACCTGTTGCCGAGACATATAAGTCTAACGTCGAGGTAGGTGACTGACCCGCCAAACCCCAAATAAATCGAGGTGGCTATATGATTATCCGAAATATTTGAATTCTATTACTTGATTTTGCGTTTTTGAAGGCAGTAAAAAACTTACAGCTCTCCGGTTAACTAATCCACTATCCTTCTCACAAATCCACCATTCTTTTCATTAATCCAACATCCTTATCAGCAATCCAAAATCCTTATCACTTATCCACTTTTCTTATCAATATCCACCGTTCTTATCATAACACTCATAACCGACATCGGTTGACGACCAGACCACAAGACCACTGCGGCATCCGACATCGACAACACTCCTCACCAACCACGGGGGGTCTGGGGGTCTCCCCCAGCGACGCTCGGAGAGCTAGTCTTATAGTATAAAACGAAGACCCGTGTGGCGCCCCCTATGGCGTTTTCCCGTACCAGCATAGAGGATAATGGAGGGAAAACAGAGAACCCGCCAATGGGACGGTCGGGACGCGGCGGCGGAGCCGTCGCCGCGCTATCACTTCCGCCTTATCACTTTTCGCGATTTTTTTCCAGATTTTCAAAATTTCTTCACGTTTTCGAGTTTTACCCCCCCGGGGGTCCCCGGGCGGCCCCGCTCGGACCTTATTCGCGTTCCCCGCTAAATTTACGTACCGCGCGCGGCCGCACTCTTTTCCCGGCGGGCCCGCCGCGGTGGCGATCACGTGCAGACCGAGCGCCGCCGTCGCGCGCGTTTTTCGCCTTTTTTTTCGAGAATTCGAGTTTTAGCCCTCTTCGAGGCGTCCGCCCTCCCCGTTTGCCCCTTATTCGCGTTCCCCGTTACGTTTATAGGTCGCGCGCGGCCGTACTCGAATATTTTAGAGCGCCGCGGCGCAGAAAACGATAGCGGAAAGCGCGGCGTCGTCGCCTTCTTACCGATTTTTCCGACTTTTTCGACTAAAGTCGCGTCTCGCCGCTCTCTCGAAAGTCTCACCTCCCCGTCGACGCGATATTCACGTTCCCAGCTAAATTTATAGGCCGCGCGCGGCCGTACTTCGTCCGAGACGAGTCCCGGGGCCGCGGGACGACGCCGAGAGCGGAGCGCCGATATCGCCGCCGTCGAGTAGGTATTACTATATACGGGCATAAATACGTGCGTCGGAGGGTCCGATTTTTTTTCGCGAATATCGCGTTTTCGACGTCCGGGGGTGGCGGAGCCTGTCGTCCGCCGCCCGAAGCGGTGGGATCGCCGGCTCAAAAGCCCTCCGCGGACGCCGGGACCGCGTTCGCGATTCGCCGGGACGGCGAAACCGCTTAAGAGTCATAGATTCGACACGAGTTTTCAACTCGGTAGGTAGGTAGGTAGGTAAGGCGTCGGTGCGGTTGACCCGGGGGTCGTGGTTTCGATGCCGGCCGCCGGGAATTTCGTTAATTTGCGGCGGCCGTGATATTTCGGAATTTTTTTTTTTCGCGTTTTTTTTTTCGTCATTTTCCTTTCGCCATCACTTTCGCCTTATCACTTTTGATGAATTTTTTCAAAATTTCTTCAAAATTAGTGTTTTAACGCCTTCGCGCACCTCGGACGGCCCCGTTCGGACTTTATTCGCGTTCCCCGTTAAATTGTGAGGCCGCGCGCGGCCGTACTTTGTCTCGGCCCGTCCCGCCGCGGCCGAGACGACGTGCGATAGGAGTGCCGCCGTCGCCTGCGTTAGGTTAGGTTAGGTTAGGTTAGGTTATCCGCTTAAGAGTCATAGATTCGACACGAGTTTTCAACTCGGTAGGTAGGTAGGTAGGTAAGGCGTCGGTGCGGATGACCCGGGGAGTTATGAACAGTTATGAACGTTGTCCGCGATTCGACGCAGTCGGATTGCATACTTGACGAAGTTACCCAGCCGTCGCACATTGTCCGCTATCCGACGAAGTCGGATTGCCTACTCGGACCACTGAGGTGACTGACCTGCTAGACACCCTTAAAAGACGATTGCTATATAATTTGCATAGAAGCCCGAAATGTTTTGAATTTTTTTTCACGTAATTAATTTTTCCGTTTTTGGTGACAGTAATGAACGTTGTCCGCGATTCGACGCAGTCGGATTGCATACCTGACGAAGTTACCCAGCCGTCGCACATTGTCCGCTATCCGACGAAGTCGGATTGCCTACTCGGACCACCGAGGTGACTGACCTGCTAGACACCCTTAAAAGACGATTGCTATATGTTTTTCATAGAAGCCCGAAATGTTTTGAATTTTTTTTCACGTAATTAATTTTTCCGTTTTCGGTGACAGTTATGAACGTTGTCCGCGATTCGACGCAGTCGGATTGCATACCTGACGAAGTTACCCAGCCGTCGCACATTGTCCGCTATCCGACGAAGTCGGATTGCCTACTCGGACCACTGAGGTGACTGACCTGCTAGACACCCTTAAAAGACGATTGCTATATGATTTCCATAGAAGCCCGAAATGTTTTGAATTTTTTTCACGTAATTAATTTTTCCGTTTTCGGTGACAGTAATGAACGTTGTCCGCGATTCGACGCAGTCGGATTGCATACCTGACGAAGTTACCCAGCCGTCGCACATTGTCCGGTATCCGACGATTGCCTACTCGGACCACTGAGGTGACTGACCTGCTAGACACCCTTAAAAGACGATTGCTATATGATTTGCATAGAAGCCCGAAATGTTTTGAATTTTGCATATTTTTTTTCACGTAATTTATTACTTAATTTTGCATTTTTGGCGACAGTTGTGAACGCTGTCCGCTATTCGACGCAGTCGGATTGCATACCTGATGACGTGACCCGGCCGACGCATATTGTCTGCAGTCTGACGAAGTCGGATTGCCTACCCACACCACTGAGGTGACTGACCTGCTAGACACCCTTAAAAGACGATTGCTATATGATTTGCATAGAAGCCCGAAATGTTTTGAATTTTTTTCACGAAACTTATTACCTAATTTCGCGTTTTCGGCGACAGTAATGGACGCTGTCCACGATTCGACGCAGTCGGATTGCATACCTGACGACGTGACCCGGCCGTCGCATATTGTCTGCTATCCGACGAAGTCGGATTGCCTACCCACACCACTGAGGTGACTGACCTGCTAGACACCCTACCCTTATTATTACGGTGAACGTCATTTGAGGTGACTGACCACCTAGACACTCAAAAATATACGACGGCTATATGACTTGCATGGACGCCCGAAATGTTACAATTTTTTTCATGAAACTTATTACCTAATTTCGCGTTTTCGGCGACAGTAATGAACGCTGTCCGCGATTCGACGCAGTCGGATTGCATACCTGACGACCGGCCGACGCATATTGTCTGCTATCCGACGAAGTCGGATTGCCTACTCGGACCACTGAGGTGACTGACCTGCTAGACACCCTTAAAAGACGATTGCTATATGATTTGCATAGAAGCCCGAAATGTTTTGAATTTTTTTTCAAGTAATTAATTTTTCCGTTCTCGGTGACAGTAATGAACGCTGTCCGCGATTCGACGCAGTCGGATTGCATACCTGACGAAGTTACCCAGTTGTCGCACATTGTCCACCATTCACAATCCACTATTCTTATCATTAACCCAGAATCCTTATCAGAAATCCAAAATCCTTATCACTAATCCACCATCCTTATCATAAATCCACTTTTCTTATCAAAATCTAAAATCCTTATCACTTAATTTTTTCACAGATCCCTATCACTAGACCTCTGTATCACCCATACACCGCGTCGGCTTCGGTTGACGACCAGACCACAAGACCACTGCGGCATCCGACATCGACAACACTCCTCACCAACCACGGGGGGTCTGGGGGTCTCCCCCAGCGACGCTCGGAGAGCTAGTCTTATAGTATAAAACAGAAACCCGAGGGCGCCCCCTATGGCGTTTTCCCGTACCAGCATAGAGGATAATGGAGGGAAAACAGAGAACCCGCCAATGGGACGGTCGGGACGCGGCGGCGGAGCCGTCGCCGCGCTATCACTTCCGCCTTATCACTTTTCGCGATTTTTTTCCAGATTTTCAAAATTTCTTCACGTTTTCGAGTTTTACCCCCCCGGGGGTCCCCGGGCGGCCCCGCTCGGACCTTATTCGCGTTCCCCGCTAAATTTACGTACCGCGCGCGGCCGCACTCTTTTCCCGGCGGGCCCGCCGCGGTGGCGATCACGTGCGGACCGAGCGCCGCCGTCGCGCGCGTTTTTTGCCTTTTTTTTCGAGAATTCGAGTTTTAGCCCTCTTCGAGGCGTCCGCCCTCCCCGTTCGCGACTTATTCGCGTTCCCCGTTACGTTTATAGGTCGCGCGCGGCCGTACTCGAATATTTTAGAGCGCCGCGGCGCAGAAAACGATAGCGGAAAGCGCGGCGTCGTCGCCGTCTTACCGATTTTTCCGACTTTTTCGACTAGAGTCGCGTCTCGCCGCTCTCTCGAAAGTCTCACCTCCCCGTCGACGCGATATTCGCGTTCCCAGCTAAATTTATAGGCCGCGCGCGGCCGTACTTCGTCCGAGACGAGTCCCGGGGCCGCGGGACGACGCCGAGAGCGGAGCGCCGATATCGCCGCCGTCGAGTAGGTATTACTATATACAGGCATAAATACGTGCGTCGGAGGGTCCGATTTTTTTTCGCGAATATCGCGTTTTCGACGTCCGGGGGTGGCGGAGCCTGTCGTCCGCCGCCCGAAGCGGTGGGATCGCCGGCTCAAAAGCCCTCCGCGGACGCCGGGACCGCGTTCGCGATTCGCCGGGACGGCGAAACCGCTTAAGAGTCATAGATTCGACACGAGTTTTCAACTCGGTAGGTAGGTAGGTAGGTAAGGCGTCGGTGCGGTTGACCCGGGGGTCGTGGTTTCGATGCCGGCCGCCGGGAATTTCGTTAATTTGCGGCGGCCGTGATATTTCGGAATTTTTTTTTTTCGCGTTTTTTTTTTTGTCATTTTCCTTTCGCCATCACTTTCGCCTTATCGTGATATACGGATTTGACGAAAATTTGACGTTTTTTTTTTTAAATTCGAGTTTCAACCCTTTTGAAGACGTCGGACCTCCCCGTCGAAGACTTATTCACGTTCCCCGCTAAATTTATAGGCCGCGCGCGGCCGTACTTCGTCCGGTACAAGTCCCGGGTCCGCGGGACGACGCCGAGAGCCGAGTGCGGAGAACGCCGCCGTCGAGTGGGTATTACTATATACAGGCATAAATACGTGCGTCGGAGGGTTATATTTTTTTCGCGAATATCGCGTTTTCGACGTCCGAGGGTGGCGGAGCCGGTCGTCCGCTGCCCGAAGCCGTGGGATCGCCGGCTCAAAAGCCCTCTGCGGGCGCTGGGACTGCATTCGTAATTCGCCGGGACGTTGAAACGGCTTAACAGTCATAGATTCGACTCCAGTAATCAACTCAGTAGGTAGGTAGGTAGGTAAGGCGTCGGTGCGGATGACACGGGGGTCGTGGTTTCGATGCCGGCCGCCGGGATTGAAAATAATTTGCGGCGGCCGTGTTTATTCGGAATTCTTTTTTTCGCGTTTTTAATTTTCGGTATTTAACTTTCGCTATCGCTTCCGCCTTATCGTGATATTCGTATTTAGCCAACATTTTACGTTTTTTTTTTCAAAATTCGAGTTTTACGCCTATTGAAGACGTCGGACCTCCCCGTTGATGACTTATTCGCGTTCCCCGTCAGATTTTGAGTACCTTTTTGCCCTCCGCGGCCGAGACGACGCGCTTTACGTCCGCCACCGTTGCGCGCGTTTTTTGCCTTTTTTTTAAAATATTCGAGTTTTACCCCTTTTCGAGGGGTCTGCCCTCCCCGTTTGCCCCTTATTCGCGTTCCCCGCTAAATCTATAGGCCGTACTTCCTCCGGGACGAGTCCCGTGGCCGCGGGACGACGCCGAGAGCCGAGTGCCCATATCGCCGCCGTCGAGTGGGTAATACTAAATACAGGCATAAATACGTGCGTCGGAGGGTTCGATTTCGACGTCCGAGGGTGGCGGAGCCGGTCGTCCGCTGCCCAAAGCGGTGGGATTGCCCTGTCAAAAGCCCTCTGCGGACGTCGAATCCGCGTTCGTAATTCGCCGGGACGTTGAAACGGCTTAAGAGTCATAGATTCGACGCCAGTTATCAACTCAGTAGGTAGGTAGGTAGGTAAGGCGTCGGTACGGAAGACCTGGGGTCGTGGTTTCGATGCCGGTCGCCGGGAGTTAATTTGCGGCGGCCGTGTTAAATCGGAATTTTTTTTTCCACATTTTTTTTTTGTCATTTTCCTTTCGCTATCATTTTCGCCTTATCATATTATATATTCGTATTGAACGAAAATTTTACCTTTTTTTTCAAAATTCGAGTTTTACCCCTTTCGAAGACGTCGGACCTCCCCCTTGATGACTTAATCGCGTTCTCCGCTAAATGTATTGACCGCCTGTGGCTGTACTTCGTTCGCGAAACGCGAGATCGGACGGCGTCGTTATTATTATGTACAGGCATATATTATATATATATGCGTCGAAGCGTTCGATTTTATATTTTACAGACTTTTGCCTACTCGGTCTCGGTGACGCCGTGAGCTACTCATATCGGTATACATATATATTTGATACACGATATAGCCACAGAAGGTACTGTAGGTACATGTATACTTAATAAATAAACGCCTAAATGTTAAGAGTTGATACGGTGGTTGGGTTAGTTGAATTATATAATAATATCCTAGCTCGAGTCGACGATGGATGTGACGGAAACGTTCGAATACTTCAACGCAGAGTGCATTACAATACATATATTATTATTGATCGATTGGTCGGTATGACTATACCACGGGTAGGTATATTTTGTATGCCACACTAAATTTTTGTTTACCAAATTTGATTCACCTAAAAACTGTAATTTATTATTTACCTTTTGATTATCTATTTATTAATTTGATTTTATGCTCATGATTAAATACACAATACCTACCTACATAAGTAATATCAAATAGTATAGCCATATCATTATACAATTTAACTTTATATTAATGATTACCAGTTCTGACTCACCTAAAAACTGCAATATAGTATGTACCTACTACATAGTAAAGAGCATAAAATCAAATTAATAAACAGTTAATTTAAAGGTAAATAACAAATTGATAATAACGAATTGCAACAGATTCTAAATAATATTAATACAATAACAAAATATAACTTATGGAATATATGGGACGGTTCTTTTATACTTGAATTAGACAATAGTAATATAATTTACCTACATTGTATAATATGTAGGTAGTACTAAATATATTACAGTTTTTAGGGCAGTTGATTGTTTGAGGTAATATAATTTGCTAATTATAAATTTTATGTATGATACAAAGCTGCTGCAGATACTATATAGTACAATAATTATTATGAACTTATAGATCTTAATGTATTTAATTAAATTCTGGCAGTTAAATTGTATTAAGATATGGCTATACTATTTGATATTACTTATGTAGGTAGGTTTAGTTATGAGTATTAAGTGATCAATTAGACTATTTGATAAATAATTAGCTACATTTATTAAGCATTGTTTGATAGGTTCAATCATTAGCATAAAATCAAATTAATAAAATATAACAAATATACACAGCTAATGCTTTTATTATCTTATAATAACTAAACTAAATGTTAACTATGTAGTACCCACTTCATTCATTACAGATTTTTGGTGAGTCAAATTTGTTGTAGCATACAAAGATGATACAGATTTTAAATAATACAATATTAATAAAGAAAATAAAAATGTATGTATTTAATTAAAGTCTGGAAATTAAATTGTATGATTATATGACTATATACTATTTGAAACAACTTATATAGGTAGGTTTAATTATGAGTATTATATGAAATCAACTATTTAATACATAATAAATTAATTACTCGAATAGACAATAGTAACATAACTAATGTACATGCATACTATGTTGTGCTAAATATATTACAGTTCAAGTGAGTTTATTTACCCCGTAAAGAGCATAAAATCAAATTAATAAACAGTTAATTTAAAGGTAAATAACAAATAGATATACACAGCTATTGCTTTTATTGTCTACCTTTATTGAGCAATATTTATTGGACTCGATTATGTGGTTAAATATTAAATATGTAATACCTATACTATGCAGTAGGTACTTAATATATTACAGTTTTTAGGTTAGTCAAATTTGGTAATCATAAATTTACTGCAACAGATTCTAAATAATACAATAACAAAATAGAACTTATGGAATATATGGAATGGTTCTTTTATACTTGAATTAGACAATAGTAATATAATTTACCTACATGTATACTATGAAGGTAGTACTAAATATATTAAAATTTTTATGGCAGTTGATTCTTTGAGGTAATATGATTTGCTAATTATAAATTTTATGTATGATGCATAGCTGCTGCATATACTATATAATACAATAATAATTATTATAAACTAATAGATCTACATGTATTTAATTAAATTCTGGCAGTTAAATTGTATAATGATATGGCTATACTATTCGATATTACTTATGTAGGTAGGTTTAGTTATGAGTAGCAAGTGATCAATTAAACTATTTGATAAATTGTTAGCTACATTTATTAAGCATCGTTTGATAGGTTCAATCTTTAGCATAAAATCAAATTAATAAAAAACAAATATACACAGCTATTGCTTTTATTATCTACGTTTATAAAGCAACACTCCCATATCGTTTGACATGGGCTCGAATATTAAATATTAAAAATATAATATACTATGTAGTGGGTACTACAGTTTTTAGGTGAGTCAAATTTGGTGTAAAATACTAACGATGCTACAGATTTTAAATAATACAATATAAATAAACATAGGAAGTAAAAATGTATGTATTTAATTAAGGTCTGGAAATTAAATTGTATGATTATATGACTATATACTATTTGAAACAACTTAAATAGGTAGGTTTAATTATGAATATTATATGAAAAACTATTTAATACATAATAAATTAATTACTTGAATAGACAATAGTAACATAACTAACGTATAGTATGTTGTGCTCAATATATTACAGTTCAAGTGAGTTAATTGGTTGAGGTAATGTATTATGATATGACTATACTATATGGATAGGTTTTGAGCCCATGTCAAACGATTATGTGGTTAAATATTAAATATATAATAAAATATTTCAGTTTTTAGGTGAGTCAAATTATGTATATTAATAGACAAAAAATAACATATTATGTATTTAATTAAATTCTGGCAGTTAAATTGTATTATGATATGACTATACCATTAAACTATTTAATAATTAATATTTAATTAATACTATTTTATTATCTACACATTTATTGAGTGACCCCCCTATATTATTTAACAAGGGCTGCATTATATGGTTCTTTACTTGAATAGACAATAGTACAATATAACTATATAGTACCCACTTAATTCATTACAGTTTTTAGGTGACTTGATTGGTTGAGGAAATTAAAAATTATAATGCTGCAGATACCATATAATACAATATTAATAAACAAATAGATTTTCATATATTTCAGTAAAATCTGGTAGTTAAATTGTATAATGATATGCCTATACTGTTTGATATTGCTTATGTATAGATACGTTTAGTAAATATTGTTTTTAAATAAGTAATTGATTAACAACAATAATTAATTTAGCGGCGTCAAGTCGTTATTACTATATACAGGCTTTAATATATGCGTCGGAGGGATATATTTTTTTGCGCATTACGGTTTAAGAGTCATAGATTTGACTTCAGTTTTCAACTCGATAGGTAGGTAGGTAGGTTTAGGCGTATGTGCGGATGACCCGGGGTCGTGGTTTCGATGCCGGTTGCCGGGATTGAAGATAATTTGCGGCGGCCGTGTTAATTCGGAATTTTTTTCTCGCGTTTTTTTTTTCGTTATTTACCTTTCGCTATCACTTCCGCCTTATCACTTTTGACGAATTTTTTCAAAATGTCTTCAAAATTCGTGGTTTAACGCCTTCGTGCACCTCGGACGGCCCCGTTCGGACCTTATTCGCGTTCCCCGTTAAATTTTGAGCAAGACGACGTGCGATAGGAGTTCCGCTGTCGCCCGCGTTTTTCGATAATTTTTTCGAAAAGTCGAGTTTTAACCGTTTTGGAAACGTCTCACCTCCCCGTCGACGCGATATTCGCGTTCCCAGCTAAATTTACAGGCCGCAGGACGCCGCCGTCGAGTGGGTATTACTATATACAGGCATAAATACGTGCGTCAGAAGGTTCGATTTTTTTCGCGAATCTCGCCGTTTCGACGTCCGAAGACAGCGGAGCACGTCGTCCGCTTCCCGACGCGATCGCGTCCCCCTTTACGCCCCCTTTGAAGGACGTCGAAACCACGTTCGTAATTCGCCGGGACGGCGAAACGGCTTAAGAGTCATAGATTCGACACCAGTTTTCATCTCAGTAGGTAAGGCGTAGGTGCGGATGACCCGGGGTCGTGGTTTCGATGCCGGCAGCCGGGATTGAAGATATTTTGCGGCGGCCGTGATAATCCGTATTTTTTTTTCCGTTATTTACTTTTGCTATCACTTCCGCCTATATTATTCGTAATTAACGAAAATTTCAATATTTTTTTCGAAATTCAAGTTTTACCTCCTTTTCGAACTCCATACAGTTCCGTTGAAACCTTATTCGCGTTCCCTCCTAGATGTATAGGCTGCTCGCGGCCGCGCTTCGTTCGCGACGAGTCCCAGGGGCCGATTGACATCGCAGAGAGCTCCACCGTCGTGTCGCTATTACTATCTTATACAGGCTTGAATATATGCGCCCGAAATGTTTTGAATTTATTACTTAATTTTGTGTTTTCGGCGACAGTAATGAACGTTGTCCGCTATCCGACACAGTCGGATTGCATACCTGACGACGTGACCCGGCCGTCGCATATTGTCTGCTATCCGACGAAGTCGGATTGCCTACTCGGACCACTGAGGTGACTGACCTGCTAGACACCCTAAAAAGACGATGGCTATATGATTTGCATAGAATCCCGAAATGTTTTGAATTTTTTTTTCCGTTTTCGGTGGCAGTAATGAACGTTGTCCGCGATTCGACGCAGTCGGATTGCATACCTGACGACGTAACCCAGCCGTCGCACATTGTCCGCTATCTGACGAAGTCGGATTGCCTACCCTTATTACTACGGCGAACGTCATTCGAGATTTGACCTGCTAGACACCCATAAAAAGACGGAGGCTATATGATTTTCATGGACCCCCGAAATGTTTTAAAATTTTTTTCACAGTAAAGAACGCTGTCCGCTATCCGACGCAGTCGGATTGCATACCTGACGACGTGACCTGGCCATCGCATATTGTCTGCTATCCGACGAAGTCGGATTGCCTACTCGGACCACAAAGGTGACTGACCTGCTAGACACCCTAAAAAGACGATGGCTATATGATTTGCATAGAATCCCGAAATGTTTTGAATTTTTTTTTCCGTTTTCGGTGGCAGTAATGAACGTTGTCCGCGATTCGACGCAGTCGGATTGCATACCTGACGACGTAACCCAGCCGTCGCAGATTGGCGGATGCCTACCCTTATTACTACAGTGAACGTCATTCGAGGTGACTGACCTGCTAGACACCCATAAAAAGACTGAGACTATATGATTTTCATGGACCCCCGAAATGGTTTAAAATTTTTTTCACGGTAAAGAACGCTGTCCGCTATCCGACGCAGTCGGATTGCATACCTGACGACGTGACCCGACCGTCGCATATTATCTGCTTTCCGACGAAGTCAGATTGCCTACTCGGACCACCGAGTTGACTCAGCAGGTCGCTAGACACCCTAAAAAGACGGTGGCTATATGATTTGCATAGAAGCCCGAAATGTTTTGAATTTTATTACTTAATTTTCCGTTTTCGGTGACAGTAATGAACGTTGTCCGCGATTCGACGCAGTCGGATTGCATACCTGACGACGTGACCCGGCCGTCGCACATTGTCCGCTATCCGACGAAGTCGGATTGCCTACCCGCACCACTGAGGTGACTGACCTGCCTTACACCCTAAAAAGACGGTTACTATATGATTTGCATAGAAGCCCGAAATGTTTTGAATTTTATTACTTAATTTTCCGTTTTCGGTGACAGTTATGAACGTTGTCCGCGATTCAACGCAGTCGGATTGCCTACCCTTATTACTACGGGGAACGTCATTCGAGGTGACTGACCTGCTAGACACCCATAAAAAGACGGCGGCTATATGATTTTCATGGACCCCCGAAATGTCTTACAATTTTTTTCACGTTTCACGTTTCACGATTTGAACGTTGCATACCTGTTGCCGAGACATATAAGTCCAACGTCGAGGTAGGTGACTGACCCGCTAGACCCCAAATAAATCGAGGTGGCTATATGATTATCCGAAATATTTGAATTCTATTACTTGATTTGGCGTTTTTGAAGGCAGAAAACTTACAGCTCTCCGGTTAACTAATCCACTATCCTTCTCACAAATCCACCATTCTTTTCATTAATCCAACATCCTTATCAGCAATCCAAAATCCTTATCACTTATCCACTTTTCTTATCAATATCCACCGTTCTTATCATAACACTCATAACCGACATCGGTTGACGACCAGACCACAAGACCACTGCGGCATCCGACATCGACAACACTCCTCACCAACCGCGGGGGGTCTGGGGGTCTCCCCCAGCGACGCTCGGAGAGCTAGTCTTATAGTATAAAACGAAGACCCGTGTGGCGCCCCCTATGGCGTTTTCCCGTACCAGCATAGAGGATAATGGAGGGAAAACAGAGAACCCGCCAATGGGACGGTCGGGACGCGGCGGCGGAGCCGTCGCCGCGCTATCACTTCCGCCTTATCACTTTTCGCGATTTTTTTCCAGATTTTCAAAATTTCTTCACGTTTTCGAGTTTTACCCCCCCGGGGGTCCCCGGGCGGCCCCGCTCGGACCTTATTCGCGTTCCCCGCTAAATTTACGTACCGCGCGCGGCCGCACTCTTTTCCCGGCGGGCCCGCCGCGGTGGCGATCACGTGCAGACCGAGCGCCGCCGTCGCGCGCGTTTTTCGCCTTTTTTTTCGAGAATTCGAGTCTTAGCCCTCTTCGAGGCGTCCGCCCTCCCCGTTTGCCCCTTATTCGCGTTCCCCGTTACGTTTATAGGTCGCGCGCGGCCGTACTCGAATATTTTAGAGCGCCGCGGCGCAGAAAACGATAGCGGAAAGCGCGGCGTCGTCGCCTTCTTACCGATTTTTCCGACTTTTTCGACTAAAGTCGCGTCTCGCCGCTCTCTCGAAAGTCTCACCTCCCCGTCGACGCGATATTCGCGTTCCCAGCTAAATTTATAGGCCGCGCGCGGCCGTACTTCGTCCGAGACGAGTCCCGGGGCCGCGGGACGACGCCGAGAGCGGAGCGCCGATATCGCCGCCGTCGAGTAGGTATTACTATATACGGGCATAAATACGTGCGTCGGAGGGTCCGATTTTTTTTCGCGAATATCGCGTTTTCGACGTCCGGGGGTGGCGGAGCCTGTCGTCCGCCGCCCGAAGCGGTGGGATCGCCGGCTCAAAAGCCCTCCGCGGACGCCGGGACCGCGTTCGCGATTCGCCGGGACGGCGAAACCGCTTAAGAGTCATAGATTCGACACGAGTTTTCAACTCGGTAGGTAGGTAGGTAGGTAAGGCGTCGGTGCGGTTGGCCCGGGGGTCGTGGTTTCGATGCCGGCCGCCGGGAATTTCGTTAATTTGCGGCGGCCGTGATATTTCGGAATTTTTTTTTTTCGCGTTTTTTTTTTCGTCATTTTCCTTTCGCCTTATCGTGATATACGGATTTGACGAAAATTTGACGTTTTTTTTTTTAAATTCGAGTTTCACCCCTTTTGAAGACGTCGGACCTCCCCGTCGAAGACTTATTCGCGTTCCCCGCTAAATTTATAGGCCGCGCGCGGCCGTACTCCGTCCGGTACGAGTCCCGGGTCCGCGGGACGACGCCGAGAGCCGAGTGCGGAGAACGCCGCCGTCGAGTGGGTATTACTATATACGGGCATAAATACGTGCGTCGGAAGGTTCGATTTTTTTCACGAATATCGCGTTTTTGACGTCCGGGAGTGGCGGAGCCGGTCGTCCGCTGCCCGAAGCCGTGGGATCGCCGGCTCAAAAGCCCTCTGCAAACGCCGCGAGAGCGTTCGTGATTCGCCGGGACGGCGAAACCGCTTAAGAGTCATAGATTCGACACCGGTTTTCAACTCAGTAGGTAGGTAGGCAGGTTTAGGCGTATGTGCGGATGATCCGGGGGTCGTGGTTTCGATGCCGGCCGCCGGGATTGGAGATAATTTGCGGCGGCCGTGTTAATCCGGAATTTTTTTTTCACGTTTTTTTTTTTCGTTATTTTCCTTTCGCTATCACTTCCGCCTTATCACTTTTGACGATTTTTTTCAAAATTTCTTCAAAATTCGTGTTTTAACGCCTTCGCGCACCTCGGACGGCCCCGTTCGGACTTTATTCGCGTTCCCCGTTAAATTGTGAGGCCGCGCGCGGCCGTACTTTGTCTCGGCCCGTCCCGCCGCGGCCGAGACGACGTGCGATAGGAGTGCCGCCGTCGCCTGCGTTTTTCGATAATTTTTTCGAAAAGTCGAGTTTTAACTGTTTTGGAAACGTCTCACCTCCCGTTCGCGACTTATTCGCGTTCCCCGTTAAATTTATAGGCCGCGCGCGGCCGTACTTGAATATCTTAGAGCGCCGTGGCGTAGAGAACGATAGCGAAAAGCGCGGCGTCGTCGCCGTCTTACCGAGTTTTCCGAGTTTTTCGACTAAAGTCGCGTCTCACCGCTCTCTCGAAAGTCTCACCTCCCCGCCGACGTGATATTCGCGTTCCCCGCTGAATTTCTAGGCCGCGGGCAGCCGGACTTCGTCCGGGACGACGCCGAGAGTGGAGTGCCGATATCGCCGCCGTCGAGTAGGTATGACTATATACAGGCATAAATACGTGCGTCGGAGGGTCCGATTTTTTCGCGTTTTCGACGTCCGAGGGTGGCGGAGCCGGTCGTCCGCTGCCCGATGCGGTGAGATCGCCGGCTCAAAAGCCCTCCGCGGACGCTGGGACCGCGTTCGCGATTCGCCGGGACGGCGAAACGGCTTAAGAGTCATAGATTCGACGCCAGTTTTCAACTCTGTAGGTAGGTAGGTAGGTAAGGCGTCGGTGCGGATGACCCGGGGAGTTATGAACAGTTATGAACGTTGTCCGCGATTCGACGCAGTCGGATTGCATACTTGACGAAGTTACCCAGCCGTCGCACATTGTCCGCTATCCGACGAAGTCGGATTGCCTACTCGGACCACTGAGGTGACTGACCTGCTAGACACCCTTAAAAGACGATTGCTATATGATTTGCACAGAAGCCCGAAATGTTTTGAATTTTTTTTCACGTAATTAATTTTTCCGTTTTCGGTGACAGTTATGAACGTTGTCCGCGATTCGACGCAGTCGGATTGCATACCTGACGAAGTTACCCAGCCGTCGCACATTGTCCGCTATCCGACGAAGTCGGATTGCCTACTCGGACCACCGAGGTGACTGACCTGCTAGACACCCTTAAAAGACGATTGCTATATGATTTCCATAGAAGCCCGAAATGTTTTGAATTATTTTTCACGTAATTAATTTTTCCGTTTTCGGTGACAGTTATGAACGGTGTCCGCGATTCGACGCAGTCGGATTGCATACCTGACGAAGTTACCCAGCCGTCGCACATTGTCCGCTATCCGACGAAGTCGGATTGCCTACTCGGACCACTGAGGTGACTGACCTGCTAGACACCCTTAAAAGACGATTGCTATATGATTTCCATAGAAGCCCGAAATGTTTTGAATTTTTTTCACGTTATTAATTTTTCCGTTTTCGGTGACAGTAATGAACGTTGTCCGCGATTCGACGCAGTCGGATTGCATACCTGACGAAGTTACCCAGCCGTCGCACATTGTCCGCTATCCGACGATTGCCTACTCGGACCACTGAGGTGACTGACCTGCTAGACACCCTTAAAAGACGATTGCTATATGATTTGCATAGAAGCCCGAAATGTTTTGAATTTTGCATAATTTTTTTTCACGTAATTTATTACTTAATTTTGCATTTTTGGCGACAGTTATGAACGCTGTCCGCTATTCAACGCAGTCGGATTGCATACCTGATGACGTGACCCGGCCGACGCATATTGTCTGCAATCTGACGAAGTCGGATTGCCTACCCACACCACTGAGGTGACTGACCTGCTAGACACCCTTAAAAGACGATTGCTATATGATTTGCATAGAAGCCCGAAATGTTTTGAATTTTTTTTCAAGTAATTAATTTTTCCGTTCTCGGTGACAGTAATGAACGCTGTCCGCGATTCGACGCAGTCGGATTGCATACCTGACGAAGTTACCCAGTTGTCGCACATTGTCCACCATTCACAATCCACTATTCTTATCATTAACCCAGAATCCTTATCAGAAATCCAAAATCCTTATCACTAATCCACCATCCTTATCATAAATCCACTTTTCTTATCAAAATCTTAAATCCTTATCACTTAATTTTTTCACAGATCCCTATCAATAGACCTCTGTATCACCCATACACCGCGTCGGCTTCGGTTGACGACCAGACCACAAGACCACTGCGGTATCCGACATCGACAACACTCCTCACCAACCACGGGGGGTCTGGAGGTCTCCCCCAGCGACGCTCGGAGAGCTAGTCTTATAGTATAAAACGAAGACCCGTGTGGCGCCTCCTATGTCGATTTTCCGTACCAGCGTAAGAGACTACCAATGAAAAAATTCGACGGGCGGTCTCCCGTCGGCGGCGGAGTCGTCGCCGCGTTATCACTCCTTCTTATCACTTTTCGCGATTTCTTTCGATATTTTCAAAATTTCTTCACATTTCGAGTTTTACCCCCCCGGGGTTCCCCGAGCGGCCCCGTTCGGACCTTATTCGCGTTCCCTGCTAAATTTACGTACCGCGCGCGGCCGTACTTTTTTCCCGGCGGGCCCGCCGCGGTGGCGATTACGTGCAAACCGTCCGCCGCCGTCGCGCGCGTTTTTTGCCTTTGTTTTCAAGAATTCGAGTTTTAGCCCTTTTCGAGGCGTCCGCCTTTCCCGTTTGCCACTTATTCGCGTTCCCCGTTACATTTATAGGTCGCGCGCGGCCGTACTCGAATATTTTAGAGCGCCGCGGCGTAGAGAACGATAGCGGAAAGCGCGGCGTCGTCGCCGTCTTACCGATTTTTTCGACTAAAGTCGCGTCTCGCCGCTCTCTCAAAAGTCTCACCTCCCCATCGATATTCGCGTTCCCAGCTAAATTTATAGGCCGCGCGCGGCCGTACTTCGTCCGAGACGAGTCCCGGGGCCGCGGGACGACGCCGAGAGCGGAGCGCCGATATCGCCGCCGTCGAGTGGGTATTACTATATACGGGCATAAATACGTGCGTCGGAGGGTCCGATTTTTTTTCGCGAATATCGCGTTTTCGACGTCCGGGGGTGGCGGAGCCTGTCGTCCGCCGCCCGAAGCGGTGGGATCGCCGGCTCAAAAGCCCTCCGCGGACGCCGGGACCGCGTTCGCGATTCGCCGGGACGGCGAAACCGCTTAAGAGTCATAGATTCGACACAACTTTTCAACTCGGTAGGTAGGTAGGTAGGTAAGGCGTCGGTGCGGTTGACCCGGGGGTCGTGGTTTCGATGCCGGCCGCCGGGAATTTCGTAAATTTGCGGCGGCCGTGATATTTCGGAATTTTTTTTTTTCGCGTTTTTTTTTTTTGTCATTTTCCTTTCGCCATCACTTTCGCCTTATCACTTTTGACGAATTTTCAAAATTTCTTCAAAATTCGTGTTTTAACGCCTTCGCGCACCTCGGACGGCCCCGTTCGGACCTTATTCGCGTTCCCCGTTAAATTGTGAGGCCGCGCGCGGCCGTACTTTGTCCCGTCCCGTCCCGCCGAGGCCGAGACGACGTGCGATAGGAGTGCCGCCGTCGCCCGCGTTTTTCGATAATTTTTTCGAATAGTCGAGTTTTAACCGTTTTGGAAACGTCTCACCTCCCGTTCGCGACTTATTCGCGTTCCCCGTTACATTTATAGGCCGCGCGCGGCCGTACTTGAATATTTTAGAGCGCCGCGGCGTCTTACCGATTTTTCCGACTTTTTCGACTAAAGTCGCGTCTCGCCGCTCTCTCAAAAGTCTCACCTCCCCGTCGACGCGATATTCGCGTTCCCAGCCAAATTTATAGGCCGCCTGCGGCCGTACTTCCTCCGGGACGGGTTCCGAGGCCGCGGGATGACGCCGAGAGCCGAGTGCGGAGAGCGGCGCCGTCGAGTGGGTATTACTATATACAGGCATAAATACGTGCGTCGGAAGGTTTGATTTTTTTCGCGAATATCGCGTTTTTTACGTCCGGGGGTAGCGGAGCCGGTCGTCCGCTGCCCGAAGCCGTGGGATCGCCGGCTCAGAAGCCCTCTGCGGACGCCGGGAAAGCGTTCGCGATTCGCCGGGACGGCGAAACGGCTTAAGAGTCATAGATTCGACACCAGTTTTCAACTCAGTAGGTAGGTAGGTAGGTTTAGGCGTATGTGCGGATGATCCGGGGGTCGTGGTTTCGATGCCGGCTGCCGGGATTGGAGATAATTTGCGGCGGCCGTGTTAATCCGGAATTTTTTTTTCACGTTTTTTTTTTTCGTTATTTTCCTTTCGCTATCACTTCCGCCTTATCACATTTGATGAATTTTTTCAAAATTTCTTCAAAATTAGTGTTTTAACGCCTTCGCGCACCTCGGACGGCCCTGTTCGGACTTTATTCGCGTTCCCCGTTAAATTGTGAGGCCGCGCGCGGCCGTACTTTGTCTCGGCCCGTCCCGCCGCGGCCGAGACGACGTGCGATAGGAGTGCCGCCGTCGCCTGCGTTTTTCGATAATTTTTTCGAAAAGTCGAGTTTTAACTGTTTTGGAAACGTCTCACCTCCCGTTCGCGACTTATTCGCGTTCCCCGTTACATTTATAGGCCGCGCGCGGCCGTACTTGAATATCTTAGAGCGCCGCGGCGTAGAGAACGATAGCGAAATGCGCGGCGTCGTCGCCGTCTTACCGAGTTTTCCGAGTTTTTCGACTAAAGTCGCGTCTCACCGCTCTCTCGAAAGTCTCACCTCCCCGCCGACGTGATATTCGCGTTCCCCGCTGAATTTCTAGGCCGCGGGCGGCCGGACTTCGTCCGGGACGACGCCGAGAGTGGAGTGCCGATATCGCCGCCGTCGAGTAGGTATTACTATATACAGGCATAAATACGTGCGTCGGAGGGTCCGATTTTTTCGCGTTTTCGACGTCCGAGGGTGGCGGAGCCGGTCGTCCGCTGCCCGATGCGGTGGGATCGCCGGCTCAAAAGCCCTCCACGGACGCCGGGACCGCGTTCGCGATTCGCCGGGACGGCGAAACGGCTTAAGAGTCATAGATTCGACGCCAGTTTCCAACTCTGTAGGTAGGTAGGTAGGTAAGGCGTCGGTGCGGATGACCCGGGGAGTTATGAACAGTTATGAACGTTGTCAGCGATTCGACGCAGTCGGATTGCCTACTCGGACCACCGAGGTGACTGACCTGCTAGACACCCTTAAAAGACGATTGCTATATGATTTGCATAGAAGCCCGAAATGTTTTGAATTTTGCATAATTTTTTTTCACGTAATTTATTACTTAATTTTGCATTTTTGGCGACAGTTATGAACGCTGTCCGCTATTCGACGCAGTCGGATTGCCTACTCGGACCACTGAGGTGACTGACCTGCTAGACACCCTTAAAAGACGATTGCTATATGATTTGCATAGAAGCCCGAAATGTTTTGAATTTTTTTTCAAGTAATTAATTTTTCCGTTCTCGGTGACAGTAATGAACGCTGTCCGCGATTCGACGCAGTCGGATTGCATACCTGACGAAGTTACCCGGCCGACGCATATTGTCTGCTATCTGACGAAGTCGGATTGCCTACCCACACCACTGAGGTGACTGACCTGCTAGACACCCTTAAAAGACGATTGCTATATGATTTGCATAGGAGCCCGAAATGTTTTGAATTTTTTTTCAAATAATTAATTTTTCCGTTCTCGGTGACAGTAATGAACGCTGTCCGCGATTCGACGCAGTCGGATTGCATACCTGACGAAGTTACCCAGCCGTCGCACATTGTCCGCTATCCGACGAAGTCGGATTGCCTACTCGGACCACTGAGGTGACTGACCTGCTAGACACCCTTAAAAGACGATTGCTATATGATTTGCATAGAAGCCCGAAATGTTTTGAATTTTTTTTCACGTAATTAATTTTTCCGTTTTCGGTGACAGTAATGAACGTTGTCCGCGATTTGACGCAGTCGGATTGCATACCTGACAAAGTTACCCAGCCGTCGCACATTGTCCGCTATCCGACGAAGTCGGATTGCCTACTCGGACCTCTAAGGTGACTGATCTGCTAGACACCCTTAAAAGACGATTGCTATATGATTTGCATAGAAGCCCGAAATGTTTTGAATTTTTTTTCACGTAATTAATTTTTCCGTTTTCGGTGACAGTAATGAACGTTGTCCGCGATTCGACGCAGTCGGATTGCATACCTGACGAAGTTACTCAGCCGTCGTACATTGTCCGCTATCCGACGAAGTCGGATTGCCTACTCGGACCACCGAGGTGACTGACCTGCTAGACACCCTAAAAAGACAGTTACTATATGATTTGCATAGAAGCCCGAAATGTTTTGAATTTTGCATAATTTTTTTTCACGTAATTTATTACTTAATTTTGCATTTTTGGCGACAGTTATGAACGCTGTCCGCTATTCGACGCAGTCGGATTGCATACCTGACGACCGGCCGACGCAGATTGTCTGCTATCCGACGAAGTCGGATTGCCTACTCGGACCACTGAGGTGACTGACCTGCTAGACACCCTTAAAAGACGATTGCTATATGATTTGCATAGAAGCCCGAAATGTTTTGAATTTTTTTTCAAGTAATTAATTTTTCCGTTCTCGGTGACAGTAATGAACGCTGTCCGCGATTCGACGCAGTCGGATTGCATACCTGACGAAGTTACCCGGCCGACGCATATTGTCTGCTATCTGACGAAGTCGGATTGCCTACCCACACCACTGAGGTGACTGACCTGCTAGACACCCTTAAAAGACGATTGCTATATGATTTGCATAGGAGCCCGAAATGTTTTGAATTTTTTTCACGAAACTTATTACCTAATTTCACGTTTTCGGCGACAGTAATGAACGCTGTCCGCAATTGGACGCAGTCGGATTGCATACCTGACGACGTGACCCGGCCGTCGCATATTGTCTGCTTTCCGACGAATTCGGATTGCCTACTCGGACCCCTGAGGTGACTGACCTGTTAGACACCCTACCCTTATTATTACGGTGAACGTCATTTGAGGTGACTGACCACCTAGACACTCAAAGATATACGACGGCTATATGACTTGCATGGACGCCCGAAATGTTTTACAATTTTTTTCACGAAACTTATTACCTAATTTCGCGTTTTCGGCGACAGTAATGAACGCTGTCCGCGATTCGACGCAGTCGGATTGCATACCTGACGACCGGCCGACGCATATTGTCTGCTATCCGACGAAGTCGGATTGCCTACTCGGACCACTGAGGTGACTGACCTGCTAGACACCCTTAAAAGACGATTGCTATATGATTTGCATAGAAGCCCGAAATGTTTTGAATTTTAATTTTTCCGTTCTCGGTGACAGTAATGAACGCTGTCCGCGATTCGACGCAGTCGGATTGCATACCTGACGAAGTTACCCAGTTGTCGCACATTGTCCACCATTCACAATCCACTATTCTTATCATTAACCCAGAATCCTTATCAGAAATCCAAAATCCTTATCACTAATCCACCATCCTTATCATAAATCCACTTTTCTTATCAAAATCTAAAATCCTTATCACTTAATTTTTTCACAGATCCCTATCACTAGACCTCTGTATCACCCATACACCGCGTCGGCTTCGGTTGACGACCAGACCACAAGACCACTGCGGCATCCGACATCGACAACACTCCTCACCAACCACGGGGGGTCTGGGGGTCTCCCCCAGCGACGCTCGGAGAGCTAGTCTTATAGTATAAAACGAAGACCCGTGTGGCGCCTCCTATGTCGATTTTTCGTACCAGCGTAAGAGACTACCAATGAAAAAATTCGACGGGCGGTCTCCCGTCGGCGGCGGAGCCGTCGCCGCGTTATCACTCCTTCTTATCACTTTTCGCGATTTCTTTCGATATTTTCAAAATTTCTTCACATTTCGAGTTTTACCCCCCCCCCCTGGGGTCCCCGGGCGGCCCCGCTCGGACCTTATTCGCGTTCCCCGGTAAATTTACGTACCGCGCGCGGCCGTAATTTTTTCCCGGCGGGCCCGCCGCGTGGGCCGTTACGTGAAAACCGAGCGCCGCCGTCGCGGGCGTTTTTTGCCTTTTTTTTTCGAGAATTCGAGTTTTAGCCCTCTTCGAGGCGTCCGCCCTCCCCGTTCGCGACTCATTCGCGTTCCCCGTTACGTTTATAGGTCGCGCGCGGCCGTACTCGAATATTTTAGTGCGCCGCGGCGTAGAGAACGATAGCGGAAAGCGCGGCGTCGTCGCCGTCTTACCGATTTTTCCGACTTTTTCGACTAGAGTCGCGTCTCGCCGCTCTCTCGAAAGTCTCACCTCCCCGTCGACGCGATATTCGCGTTCCCAGCTAAATTTATAGGCCGCGCGCGGCCGTACTTCGTCCGAGACGAGTCCCGGGGCCGCGGGACGACGCCGAGAGCGGAGCGCCGATATCGCCGCCGTCGAGTGGGTATTACTATATACGGGCATAAATACGTGCGTCGGAGGGTCCGATTTTTTGTTCGCGAATATCGCGTTTTCGACGTCCGGGGGTGGCGGAGCCTGTCGTCCGCCGCCCGAAGCGGTGGGATCGCCGGCTCAAAAGCCCTCCGCGGACGCCGGGACCGCGTTCGCGATTCGCCGGGACGGCGAAACCGCTTAAGAGTCATAGATTCGACACAACTTTTCAACTCGGTAGGTAGGTAGGTAGGTAAGGCGTCGGTGCGGATGACCCGGGGGTCGTGGTTTCGATGCCGGCCGCCGGGAATTTCGTAATTTTTTTTTTCGCGTTTTTTTTTTGTCATTTTCCTTTCGCCATCACTTTCGCCTTATCACTTTTGACGAATTTTCAAAATTTCTTCAAAATTCGTGTTTTAACGCCTTCGCGCACCTCGGACGGCCCCGTTCGGACCTTATTCGCGTTCCCCGTTAAATTGTGAGGCCGCGCGCGGCCGTACTTTGTCCCGTCCCGTCCCGCCGAGGCCGAGACGACGTGCGATAGGAGTGCCGCCGTCGCCCGCGTTTTTCGATAATTTTTTCGAATAGTCGAGTTTTAACCGTTTTGGAAACGTCTCAACTCCCGTTCGCGACTTATTCGCGTTCCCCGTTACATTTATAGGCCGCGCGCGGCCGTACTTGAATATTTTAGAGCGCCGCGGCGTCTTACCGATTTTTCCGACTTTTTCGACTAAAGTCGCGTCTCGCCGCTCTCTCAAAAGTCTCACCTCCCCGTCGACGCGATATTCGCGTTCCCAGCCAAATTTATAGGCCACCAGCGGCCGTACTTCCTCCGGGACGGGTCCCGAGGCCGCGGGATGACGCCGAGAGCCGAGTGCGGAGAGCGGCGCCGTCGAGTGGGTATTACTATATACAGGCATAAATACGTGCGTCGGAAGGTTTGATTTTTTTCGCGAATATCGCGTTTTTTACGTCCGGGGGTAGCGGAGCCGGTCGTCCGCTGCCCGAAGCCGTGGGATCGCCGGCTCAAAAGCCCTCTGCGGACGCCGGGAAAGCGTTCGCGATTCGCCGGGACGGCGAAACGGCTTAAGAGTCATAGATTCGACACCAGTTTTCAACTCAGTAGGTAGGTAGGTAGGTTTAGGCGTATGTGCGGATGATCCGGGGGTCGTGGTTTCGATGCCGGCCGCCGGGATCGGAGACAATTTGCGGCAGCCGTGTTAATCCGGAATTTTTTTTTCACGTTTTTTTTTTTCGTTATTTTCCTTTCGCTATCACTTCCGCCTTATCACTTTTGATGAATTTTTTCAAAATTTCTTCAAAATTAGTGTTTTAACGCCTTCGCGCACCTCGGACGGCCCCGTTCGGACTTTATTCGCGTTCCCCGTTAAATTGTGAGGCCGCGCGCGGCCGTACTTTGTCTCGGCCCGTCCCGCCGCGGCCGAGACGACGTGCGATAGGAGTGCCGCCGTCGCCTGCGTTTTTCGATAATTTTTTCGAAAAGTCGAGTTTTAACTGTTTTGGAAACGTCTCACCTCCCGTTCGCGACTTATTCGCGTTCCCCGTTACATTTATAGGCCGCGCGCGGCCGTACTTGAATATCTTAGAGCGCCGCGGCGTAGAGAACGATAGCGAAAAGCGCGGCGTCGTCGCCGTCTTACCGAGTTTTCCGAGTTTTTCGACTAAAGTCGCGTCTCACCGCTCTCTCGAAAGTCTCACCTCCCCGCCGACGTGATATTCGCGTTCCCCGCTGAATTTCTAGGCCGCGGGCGGCCGGACTTCGTCCGGGACGACGCCGAGAGTCGAGTGCCGATATCGCCGCCGTCGAGTAGGTATTATTATATACAGGCATAAATACGTGCGTCGGAGGGTCCGATTTTTTCGCGTTTTCGACGTCCGAGGGTTGCGGAGCCGGTCGTCCGCTGCCCGATGCGGTGAGATCGCCGGCTCAAAAGCCCTCCGCGGACGCCGGGACCGCGTTCGCGATTCGCCGGGACGGCGAAACGGCTTAAGAGTCATAGATTCGACGCCAGTTTTCAACTCTGTAGGTAGGTAGGTAGGTAAGGCGTCGGTGCGGATGACCCGGGGAGTTATGAACAGTTATGAACGTTGTCCGCGATTCGACGCAGTCGGATTGCATACTTGACGAAGTTACCCAGCCGTCGCACATTGTCCGCTATCCGACGAAGTCGGATTGCCTACTCGGACCACTGAGGTGACTGACCTGCTAGACACCCTTAAAAGACGATTGCTATATAATTTGCATAGAAGCCCGAAATGTTTTGAATTTTTTTTCACGTAATTAATTTTTCCGTTTTTGGTGACAGTAATGAACGTTGTCCGCGATTCGACGCAGTCGGATTGCATACCTGACGAAGTTACCCAGCCGTCGCACATTGTCCGCTATCCGACGAAGTCGGATTGCCTACTCGGACCACCGAGGTGACTGACCTGCTAGACACCCTTAAAAGACGATTGCTATATGATTTCCATAGAAGCCCGAAATGTTTTGAATTTTTTTTCACGTAATTAATTTTTCCGTTTTCGGTGACAGTTATGAACGTTGTCCGCGATTCGACGCAGTCGGATTGCATACCTGACGAAGTTACCCAGCTGTCGCACATTGTCCGCTATCCGACGAAGTCGGATTGCCTACTCGGACCACTGAGGTGACTGACCTGCTAGACACCCTTAAAAGACGATTGCTATATGATTTCCATAGAAGCCCGAAATGTTTTGAATTTTTTTCACGTAATTAATTTTTCCGTTTTCGGTGACAGTAATGAACGTTGTCCGCGATTCGACGCAGTCGGATTGCATACCTGACGAAGTTACCCAGCCGTCGCACATTGTCCGCTATCCGACGATTGCCTACTCGGACCACTGAGGTGACTGACCTGCTAGACACCCTTAAAAGACGATTGCTATATGATTTGCATAGAAGCCCGAAATGTTTTGAATTTTGCATAATTTTTTTTCACGTAATTTATTACTTAATTTTGCATTTTTGGCGACAGTTATGAACGCTGTCCGCTATTCGACGCAGTCGGATTGCATACCTGATGACGTGACCCGGCTGACGCATATTGTCTGCAATCTGACGAAGTCGGATTGCCTACCCACACCACTGAGGTGACTGACCTGCTAGACACCCTTAAAAGACGATTGCTATATGATTTGCATAGAAGCCCGAAATGTTTTGAATTTTTTTCACGAAACTTATTACCTAATTTCGCGTTTTCGGCGACAGTAATGGACGCTGTCCGCGATTCGACGCAGTCGGATTGCACACCTGACGACGTGACCCGGCCGTCGCATATTGTCTGCTATCCGACGAAGTCGGATTGCCTACCCACACCACTGAGGTGACTGACCTGCTAGACACCCTACCCTTATTATTACGGTGATCGTCATTTGAGGTGACTGACCACCTAGACACTCAAAAATATACGACGGCTATATGACTTGCATGGACGCCCGAAATGTTACAATTTTTTTCATGAAACTTATTACCTAATTTCGCGTTTTCGGCGACAGTAATGAACGCTGTCCGCGATTCGACGCAGTCGGATTGCATACCTGACGACCGGCCGACGCATATTGTCTGCTATCCGACGAAGTCGGATTGCCTACTCGGACCACTGAGGTGACTGACCTGCTAGACACCCTTAAAAGACGATTGCTATATGATTTGCATAGAAGCCCGAAATGTTTTGAATTTTAATTTTTCCGTTCTCGGTGACAGTAATGAACGCTGTCCGCGATTCGACGCAGTCGGATTGCATACCTGACGAAGTTACCCAGTTGTCGCACATTGTCCACCATTCACAATCCACTATTCTTATCATTAACCCAGAATCCTTATCAGAAATCCAAAATCCTTATCACTAATCCACCATCCTTATCATAAATCCACTTTTCTTATCAAAATCTAAAATCCTTATCACTTAATTTTTTCACAGATCCCTATCACTAGACCTCTGTATCACCCATACACCGCGTCGGCTTCGGTTGACGACCAGACCACAAGACCACTGCGGCATCCGACATCGACAACACTCCTCACCAACCACGGGGGGTCTGGGGGTCTCCCCCAGCGACGCTCGGAGAGCTAGTCTTATAGTATAAAACGAAGACCCGTGTGGCGCCTCCTATGTCGATTTTTCGTACCAGCGTAAGAGACTACCAATGAAAAAATTCGACGGGCGGTCTCCCGTCGGCGGCGGAGCCGTCGCCGCGTTATCACTCCTTCTTATCACTTTTCGCGATTTCTTTCGATATTTTCAAAATTTCTTCACATTTCGAGTTTTACCCCCCCCCCCTGGGGTCCCCGGGCGGCCCCGCTCGGACCTTATTCGCGTTCCCCGGTAAATTTACGTACCGCGCGCGGCCGTAATTTTTTCCCGGCGGGCCCGCCGCGTGGGCCGTTACGTGAAAACCGAGCGCCGCCGTCGCGGGCGTTTTTTTGCCTTTTTTTTTCGAGAATTCGAGTTTTAGCCCTCTTCGAGGCGTCCGCCCTCCCCGTTCGCGACTCATTCGCGTTCCCCGTTACGTTTATAGGTCGCGCGCGGCCGTACTCGAATATTTTAGTGCGCCGCGGCGTAGAGAACGATAGCGGAAAGCGCGGCGTCGTCGCCGTCTTACCGATTTTTCCGACTTTTTCGACTAGAGTCGCGTCTCGCCGCTCTCTCGAAAGTCTCACCTCCCCGTCGACGCGATATTCGCGTTCCCAGCTAAATTTATAGGCCGCGCGCGGCCGTACTTCGTCCGAGACGAGTCCCGGGGCCGCGGGACGACGCCGAGAGCGGAGCGCCGATATCGCCGCCGTCGAGTGGGTATTACTATATACGGGCATAAATACGTGCGTCGGAGGGTCCGATTTTTTGTTCGCGAATTTCGCGTTTTCGACGTCCGGGGGTGGCGGAGCCTGTCGTCCGCCGCCCGAAGCGGTGGGATCGCCGGCTCAAAAGCCCTCCGCGGACGCCGGGACCGCGTTCGCGATTCGCCGGGACGGCGAAACCGCTTAAGAGTCATAGATTCGACACAACTTTTCAACTCGGTAGGTAGGTAGGTAGGTAAGGCGTCGGTGCGGATGACCCGGGGGTCGTGGTTTCGATGCCGGCCGCCGGGAATTTCGTTAATTTGCGGCGGCCGTGATATTTCGTAATTTTTTTTTTCGCGTTTTTTTTTTTGTCATTTTCCTTTCGCCATCACTTTCGCCTTATCACTTTTGACGAATTTTCAAAATTTCTTCAAAATTCGTGTTTTAACGCCTTCGCGCACCTCGGACGGCCCCGTTCGGACCTTATTCGCGTTCCCCGTTAAATTGTGAGGCCGCGCGCGGCCGTACTTTGTCCCGTCCCGTCCCGCCGAGGCCGAGACGACGTGCGATAGGAGTGCCGCCGTCGCCCGCGTTTTTCGATAATTTTTTCGAATAGTCGAGTTTTAACCGTTTTGGAAACGTCTCAACTCCCGTTCGCGACTTATTCGCGTTCCCCGTTACATTTATAGGCCGCGCGCGGCCGTACTTGAATATTTTAGAGCGCCGCGGCGTCTTACCGATTTTTCCGACTTTTTCGACTAAAGTCGCGTCTCGCCGCTCTCTCAAAAGTCTCACCTCCCCGTCGACGCGATATTCGCGTTCCCAGCCAAATTTATAGGCCACCAGCGGCCGTACTTCCTCCGGGACGGGTCCCGAGGCCGCGGGATGACGCCGAGAGCCGAGTGCGGAGAGCGGCGCCGTCGAGTGGGTATTACTATATACAGGCATAAATACGTGCGTCGGAAGGTTTGATTTTTTTCGCGAATATCGCGTTTTTTACGTCCGGGGGTAGCGGAGCCGGTCGTCCGCTGCCCGAAGCCGTGGGATCGCCGGCTCAAAAGCCCTCTGCGGACGCCGGGAAAGCGTTCGCGATTCGCCGGGACGGCGAAACGGCTTAAGAGTCATAGATTCGACACCAGTTTTCAACTCAGTAGGTAGGTAGGTAGGTTTAGGCGTATGTGCGGATGATCCGGGGGTCGTGGTTTCGATGCCGGCCGCCGGGATCGGAGACAATTTGCGGCAGCCGTGTTAATCCGGAATTTTTTTTTCACGTTTTTTTTTTTCGTTATTTTCCTTTCGCTATCACTTCCGCCTTATCACTTTTGATGAATTTTTTCAAAATTTCTTCAAAATTAGTGTTTTAACGCCTTCGCGCACCTCGGACGGCCCCGTTCGGACTTTATTCGCGTTCCCCGTTAAATTGTGAGGCCGCGCGCGGCCGTACTTTGTCTCGGCCCGTCCCGCCGCGGCCGAGACGACGTGCGATAGGAGTGCCGCCGTCGCCTGCGTTTTTTCGATAATTTTTTCGAAAAGTCGAGTTTTAACTGTTTTGGAAACGTCTCACCTCCCGTTCGCGACTTATTCGCGTTCCCCGTTACATTTATAGGCCGCGCGCGGCCGTACTTGAATATCTTAGAGCGCCGCGGCGTAGAGAACGATAGCGAAAAGCGCGGCGTCGTCGCCGTCTTACCGAGTTTTCCGAGTTTTTCGACTAAAGTCGCGTCTCACCGCTCTCTCGAAAGTCTCACCTCCCCGCCGACGTGATATTCGCGTTCCCCGCTGAATTTCTAGGCCGCGGGCGGCCGGTCTTCGTCCGGGACGACGCCGAGAGTCGAGTGCCGATATCGCCGCCGTCGAGTAGGTATTATTATATACAGGCATAAATACGTGCGTCGGAGGGTCCGATTTTTTCGCGTTTTCGACGTCCGAGGGTTGCGGAGCCGGTCGTCCGCTGCCCGATGCGGTGAGATCGCCGGCTCAAAAGCCCTCCGCGGACGCCGGGACCGCGTTCGCGATTCGCCGGGACGGCGAAACGGCTTAAGAGTCATAGATTCGACGCCAGTTTTCAACTCTGTAGGTAGGTAGGTAGGTAAGGCGTCGGTGCGGATGACCCGGGGAGTTATGAACAGTTATGAACGTTGTCCGCGATTCGACGCAGTCGGATTGCATACTTGACGAAGTTACCCAGCCGTCGCACATTGTCCGCTATCCGACGAAGTCGGATTGCCTACTCGGACCACTGAGGTGACTGACCTGCTAGACACCCTTAAAAGACGATTGCTATATAATTTGCATAGAAGCCCGAAATGTTTTGAATTTTTTTTCACGTAATTAATTTTTCCGTTTTTGGTGACAGTAATGAACGTTGTCCGCGATTCGACGCAGTCGGATTGCATACCTGACGAAGTTACCCAGCCGTCGCACATTGTCCGCTATCCGACGAAGTCGGATTGCCTACTCGGACCACCGAGGTGACTGACCTGCTAGACACCCTTAAAAGACGATTGCTATATGATTTCCATAGAAGCCCGAAATGTTTTGAATTTTTTTTCACGTAATTAATTTTTCCGTTTTCGGTGACAGTTATGAACGTTGTCCGCGATTCGACGCAGTCGGATTGCATACCTGACGAAGTTACCCAGCTGTCGCACATTGTCCGCTATCCGACGAAGTCGGATTGCCTACTCGGACCACTGAGGTGACTGACCTGCTAGACACCCTTAAAAGACGATTGCTATATGATTTCCATAGAAGCCCGAAATGTTTTGAATTTTTTTCACGTAATTAATTTTTCCGTTTTCGGTGACAGTAATGAACGTTGTCCGCGATTCGACGCAGTCGGATTGCATACCTGACGAAGTTACCCAGCCGTCGCACATTGTCCGCTATCCGACGATTGCCTACTCGGACCACTGAGGTGACTGACCTGCTAGACACCCTTAAAAGACGATTGCTATATGATTTGCATAGAAGCCCGAAATGTTTTGAATTTTGCATAATTTTTTTTCACGTAATTTATTACTTAATTTTGCATTTTTGGCGACAGTTATGAACGCTGTCCGCTATTCGACGCAGTCGGATTGCATACCTGATGACGTGACCCGGCTGACGCATATTGTCTGCAATCTGACGAAGTCGGATTGCCTACCCACACCACTGAGGTGACTGACCTGCTAGACACCCTTAAAAGACGATTGCTATATGATTTGCATAGAAGCCCGAAATGTTTTGAATTTTTTTCACGAAACTTATTACCTAATTTCGCGTTTTCGGCGACAGTAATGGACGCTGTCCGCGATTCGACGCAGTCGGATTGCACACCTGACGACGTGACCCGGCCGTCGCATATTGTCTGCTATCCGACGAAGTCGGATTGCCTACCCACACCACTGAGGTGACTGACCTGCTAGACACCCTTAAAAGACGATTGCTATATGACTTGCATGGACGCCCGAAATGTTACAATTTTTTTCATGAAACTTATTACCTAATTTCGCGTTTTCGGCGACAGTAATGAACGCTGTCCGCGATTCGACGCAGTCGGATTGCATACCTGACGACCGGCCGACGCATATTGTCTGCTATCCGACGAAGTCGGATTGCCTACTCGGACCACTGAGGTGACTGACCTGCTAGACACCCTTAAAAGACGATTGCTATATGATTTGCATAGAAGCCCGAAATGTTTTGAATTTTAATTTTTCCGTTCTCGGTGACAGTAATGAACGCTGTCCGCGATTCGACGCAGTCGGATTGCATACCTGACGAAGTTACCCAGTTGTCGCACATTGTCCACCATTCACAATCCACTATTCTTATCATTAACCCAGAATCCTTATCAGAAATCCAAAATCCTTATCACTAATCCACCATCCTTATCATAAATCCACTTTTCTTATCAAAATCTAAAATCCTTATCACTTAATTTTTTCACAGATCCCTATCACTAGACCTCTGTATCACCCATACACCGCGTCGGCTTCGGTTGACGACCAGACCACAAGACCACTGCGGCATCCGACATCGACAACACTCCTCACCAACCACGGGTGGTCTGGGGGTCTCCCCCAGCGACGCTCGGAGAGCTAGTCTTATAGTATAAAACGAAGACCCGTGTGGCGCCTCCTATGTCGATTTTTCGTACCAGCGTAAGAGACTACCAATGAAAAAATTCGACGGGCGGTCTCCCGTCGGCGGCGGAGCCGTCGCCGCGTTATCACTCCTTCTTATCACTTTTCGCGATTTCTTTCGATATTTTCAAAATTTCTTCACATTTCGAGTTTTACCCCCCCCCCCCCCTGGGGTCCCCGGGCGGCCCCGCTCGGACCTTATTCGCGTTCCCCGGTAAATTTACGTACCGCGCGCGGCCGTAATTTTTTCCCGGCGGGCCCGCCGCGTGGGCCGTTACGTGAAAACCGAGCGCCGCCGTCGCGGGCGTTTTTTGCCTTTTTTTTTCGAGAATTCGAGTTTTAGCCCTCTTCGAGGCGTCCGCCCTCCCCGTTCGCGACTCATTCGCGTTCCCCGTTACGTTTATAGGTCGCGCGCGGCCGTACTCGAATATTTTAGTGCGCCGCGGCGTAGAGAACGATAGCGGAAAGCGCGGCGTCGTCGCCGTCTTACCGATTTTTCCGACTTTTTCGACTAGAGTCGCGTCTCGCCGCTCTCTCGAAAGTCTCACCTCCCCGTCGACGCGATATTCGCGTTCCCAGCTAAATTTATAGGCCGCGCGCGGCCGTACTTCGTCCGAGACGAGTCCCGGGGCCGCGGGACGACGCCGAGAGCGGAGCGCCGATATCGCCGCCGTCGAGTGGGTATTACTATATACGGGCATAAATACGTGCGTCGGAGGGTCCGATTTTTTGTTCGCGAATATCGCGTTTTCGACGTCCGGGGGTGGCGGAGCCTGTCGTCCGCCGCCCGAAGCGGTGGGATCGCCGGCTCAAAAGCCCTCCGCGGACGCCGGGACCGCGTTCGCGATTCGCCGGGACGGCGAAACCGCTTAAGAGTCATAGATTCGACACAACTTTTCAACTCGGTAGGTAGGTAGGTAGGTAAGGCGTCGGTGCGGATGACCCGGGGGTCGTGGTTTCGATGCCGGCCGCCGGGAATTTCGTTAATTTGCGGCGGCCGTGATATTTCGTAATTTTTTTTTTCGCGTTTTTTTTTTTGTCATTTTCCTTTCGCCATCACTTTCGCCTTATCACTTTTGACGAATTTTCAAAATTTCTTCAAAATTCGTGTTTTAACGCCTTCGCGCACCTCGGACGGCCCCGTTCGGACCTTATTCGCGTTCCCCGTTAAATTGTGAGGCCGCGCGCGGCCGTACTTTGTCCCGTCCCGTCCCGCCGAGGCCGAGACGACGTGCGATAGGAGTGCCGCCGTCGCCCGCGTTTTTCGATAATTTTTTCGAATAGTCGAGTTTTAACCGTTTTGGAAACGTCTCAACTCCCGTTCGCGACTTATTCGCGTTCCCCGTTACATTTATAGGCCGCGCGCGGCCGTACTTGAATATTTTAGAGCGCCGCGGCGTCTTACCGATTTTTCCGACTTTTTCGACTAAAGTCGCGTCTCGCCGCTCTCTCAAAAGTCTCACCTCCCCGTCGACGCGATATTCGCGTTCCCAGCCAAATTTATAGGCCGCCAGCGGCCGTACTTCCTCCGGGACGGGTCCCGAGGCCGCGGGATGACGCCGAGAGCCGAGTGCGGAGAGCGGCGCCGTCGAGTGGGTATTACTATATACAGGCATAAATACGTGCGTCGGAAGGTTTGATTTTTTTCGCGAATATCGCGTTTTTTACGTCCGGGGGTAGCGGAGCCGGTCGTCCGCTGCCCGAAGCCGTGGGATCGCCGGCTCAAAAGCCCTCTGCGGACGCCGGGAAAGCGTTCGCGATTCGCCGGGACGGCGAAACGGCTTAAGAGTCATAGATTCGACACCAGTTTTCAACTCAGTAGGTAGGTAGGTAGGTTTAGGCGTATGTGCGGATGATCCGGGGGTCGTGGTTTCGATGCCGGCCGCCGGGATCGGAGACAATATGCGGCAGCCGTGTTAATCCGGAATTTTTTTTTCACGTTTTTTTTTTTTCGTTATTTTCCTTTCGCTATCACTTCCGCCTTATCACTTTTGATGAATTTTTTCAAAATTTCTTCAAAATTAGTGTTTTAACGCCTTCGCGCACCTCGGACGGCCCCGTTCGGACTTTATTCGCGTTCCCCGTTAAATTGTGAGGCCGCGCGCGGCCGTACTTTGTCTCGGCCCGTCCCGCCGCGGCCGAGACGACGTGCGATAGGAGTGCCGCCGTCGCCTGCGTTTTTCGATAATTTTTTCGAAAAGTCGAGTTTTAACTGTTTTGGAAACGTCTCACCTCCCGTTCGCGACTTATTCGCGTTCCCCGTTACATTTATAGGCCGCGCGCGGCCGTACTTGAATATCTTAGAGCGCCGCGGCGTAGAGAACGATAGCGAAAAGCGCGGCGTCGTCGCCGTCTTACCGAGTTTTCCGAGTTTTTCGACTAAAGTCGCGTCTCACCGCTCTCTCGAAAGTCTCACCTCCCCGCCGACGTGATATTCGCGTTCCCCGCTGAATTTCTAGGCCGCGGGCGGCCGGACTTCGTCCGGGACGACGCCGAGAGTCGAGTGCCGATATCGCCGCCGTCGAGTAGGTATTATTATATACAGGCATAAATACGTGCGTCGGAGGGTCCGATTTTTTCGCGTTTTCGACGTCCGAGGGTTGCGGAGCCGGTCGTCCGCTGCCCGATGCGGTGAGATCGCCGGCTCAAAAGCCCTCCGCGGACGCCGGGACCGCGTTCGCGATTCGCCGGGACGGCGAAACGGCTTAAGAGTCATAGATTCGACGCCAGTTTTCAACTCTGTAGGTAGGTAGGTAGGTAAGGCGTCGGTGCGGATGACCCGGGGAGTTATGAACAGTTATGAACGTTGTCCGCGATTCGACGCAGTCGGATTGCATACTTGACGAAGTTACCCAGCCGTCGCACATTGTCCGCTATCCGACGAAGTCGGATTGCCTACTCGGACCACTGAGGTGACTGACCTGCTAGACACCCTTAAAAGACGATTGCTATATAATTTGCATAGAAGCCCGAAATGTTTTGAATTTTTTTTCACGTAATTAATTTTTCCGTTTTTGGTGACAGTAATGAACGTTGTCCGCGATTCGACGCAGTCGGATTGCATACCTGACGAAGTTACCCAGCCGTCGCACATTGTCCGCTATCCGACGAAGTCGGATTGCCTACTCGGACCACCGAGGTGACTGACCTGCTAGACACCCTTAAAAGACGATTGCTATATGATTTCCATAGAAGCCCGAAATGTTTTGAATTTTTTTTCACGTAATTAATTTTTCCGTTTTCGGTGACAGTTATGAACGTTGTCCGCGATTCGACGCAGTCGGATTGCATACCTGACGAAGTTACCCAGCTGTCGCACATTGTCCGCTATCCGACGAAGTCGGATTGCCTACTCGGACCACTGAGGTGACTGACCTGCTAGACACCCTTAAAAGACGATTGCTATATGATTTCCATAGAAGCCCGAAATGTTTTGAATTTTTTTCACGTAATTAATTTTTCCGTTTTCGGTGACAGTAATGAACGTTGTCCGCGATTCGACGCAGTCGGATTGCATACCTGACGAAGTTACCCAGCCGTCGCACATTGTCCGCTATCCGACGATTGCCTACTCGGACCACTGAGGTGACTGACCTGCTAGACACCCTTAAAAGACGATTGCTATATGATTTGCATAGAAGCCCGATATGTTTTGAATTTTGCATAATTTTTTTTCACGTAATTTATTACTTAATTTTACATTTTTGGCGACAGTTATGAACGCTGTCCGCTATTCGACGCAGTCGGATTGCATACCTGATGACGTGACCCGGCTGACGCATATTGTCTGCAATCTGACGAAGTCGGATTGCCTACCCACACCACTGAGGTGACTGACCTGCTAGACACCCTTAAAAGACGATTGCTATATGATTTGCATAGAAGCCCGAAATGTTTTGAATTTTTTTCACGAAACTTATTACCTAATTTCGCGTTTTCGGCGACAGTAATGGACGCTGTCCGCGATTCGACGCAGTCGGATTGCATACCTGACGACGTGACCCGGCCGTCGCATATTGTCTGCTATCCGACGAAGTCGGATTGCCTACCCACACCACTGAGGTGACTGACCTGCTAGACACCCTACCCTTATTATTACGGTGAACGTCATTTGAGGTGACTGACCACCTAGACACTCAAAAATATACGACGGCTATATGACTTGCATGGACGCCCGAAATGTTACAATTTTTTTCATGAAACTTATTACCTAATTTCGCGTTTTCGGCGACAGTAATGAACGCTGTCCGCGATTCGACGCAGTCGGATTGCATACCTGACGACCGGCCGACGCATATTGTCTGCTATCCGACGAAGTCGGATTGCCTACTCGGACCACTGAGGTGACTGACCTGCTAGACACCCTTAAAAGACGATTGCTATATGATTTGCATAGAAGCCCGAAATGTTTTGAATTTTAATTTTTCCGTTCTCGGTGACAGTAATGAACGCTGTCCGCGATTCGACGCAGTCGGATTGCATACCTGACGAAGTTACCCAGTTGTCGCACATTGTCCACCATTCACAATCCACTATTCTTATCATTAACCCAGAATCCTTATCAGAAATCCAAAATCCTTATCACTAATCCACCATCCTTATCATAAATCCACTTTTCTTATCAAAATCTAAAATCCTTATCACTTAATTTTTTCACAGATCCCTATCACTAGACCTCTGTATCACCCATACACCGCGTCGGCTTCGGTTGACGACCAGACCACAAGACCACTGCGGCATCCGACATCGACAACACTCCTCACCAACCACGGGGGGTCTGGGGGTCTCCCCCAGCGACGCTCGGAGAGCTAGTCTATATATAATATACAGACATTGTAAATATATGATCGAGCCAGACCGACGTTATTGCGGGCGATGCGACCACAAAAGTTATTAAAATATAATATTATTATTGTTACCCAAAAGAATATAGCTAATTAAACGAATTACAACTTTTAACTTTTAAGGGACATAATAAATTACAGAACACTCTCGTATCTACAAATTGTATGTATATTTCCATTATAAATAATATATCATTGACCATATTATAAATACAATTATTTTGTTATTGTTGTAATAATAATATTATACTAACTGTGAATAACATAGTTTGTAAGAATTCTAAAGCTCTTACAAGTTTTTTAAAATACAATAGATCGATAAACGTAAGCAAGTTTTGTTTTTTCCGAACCGTTCGATTTAATGCGTTAAAGCAGTGTCAAACTCAAAACTGAAAGATTAAATAAATGAATAAAACACCAAATAAATTCGAATTGTCCGATTTTGTGCGTAATTTAATTTGGGTGAGCAGCTGCGCGATTAGGTATATAATACGAGTGTGATAAAATTATTATTAGCTAGGGAGGTGAGTGTATAAAAAAAGTTAAGAATAATATATTATTAGATTCGATCGAGTTAGGACCGTTAAAAATGTAGCACAGAAAAAGAAGAAAAAAGCTTATACGCGTAAAATAGTTTAGATATTTTTATTTTTTTCTGCGCTTGTACCTATCTATTATTTTTATAACGAAGCTTTCCTCCGATCTTGTTAAGTGAACGGCAAATCTGAGATAAAGAATACTCGGAAAACTATAGCATATGATATAACGCGTGAACGCGTTGTGAAAATATCGATATTATTATTACACCTGCTTATAGGTACCTATCTGACCTAATACGTTCGACCGCGAACGGAAAAATACACGTTACAATATTAACTATCCATAATAATTAAGTCATGCCTAACAGATATTATTATTATGAATTATTGTACGGTCAAACGGCCGTGATAATAATAATATGAGCGATCAAATATTAAATTATTCGGACGTATCGACGTAATCCTTATCGTGTTCCGGTGTATAGTCGTATAATTATTATTCTGTGTCAACTGAATCGCTCGGTAAGAGACACGTCAAAATTGTCAAATAATAATATCATAAGTCGCAGTACCCTAGAGGTCCACGATGCTGGACGAGCACACACACACAATTTTATGCAAAATATTGTATACCGTAGTGATGGCTATAAAATATTATTTTATACAGCGTGTAAATACACACGAAATATAATATACATATATACCTACGACACGGTATTCGTTATCTGGGTACAACTGAATAAATATGTCACTTGTATAATATTATCGCGCGTGATACGCAATGAAAAATGAAAGTTTTAAGTAAAGAAATGTGCAAATTGTGCGTTATTACCTACCTATGTATTATGATTATTATTATTATCGAGTGAAAAAAAAAGAGTTGTTTAAAATATAAAATATAACCCGGCAGTGGCAACGAACACGTACTTCAGCTTCTTTCTTATAGTATAAAACGAAGACCCGTGTGGCGCCTCCTATGTCGATTTTCCGTACCAGCGTAAGAGACTACCAATGAAAAAATTCGACGGGCGGTCTCCCGGCGGCGGCGGAGCCGTCGCCGCGTTATCACTCCTTCTTATCACTTTTCGCGATTTCTTTCGATATTTTCAAAATTTCTTCACATTTCGAGTTTTACCCCCCCCTGGGGTCCCCGGGCGGCCCCGCTCGGACCTTATTCGCGTTCCCCGGTAAATTCACGTACCGCGCGCGGCCGTAATTTTTTCCCGGCGGGCCCGCCGCGTGGGCCGTTACGTGAAAACCGAGCGCCGCCGTCGCGGGCGTTTTTTTGCCTTTTTTTTTCGAGAATTCGAGTTTTAGCCCTCTTCGAGGCGTCCGCCCTCCCCGTTCGCGACTCATTCGCGTTCCCCGTTACGTTTATAGGTCGCGCGCGGCCGTACTCGAATATTTTAGTGCGCCGCGGCGTAGAGAACGATAGCGGAAAGCGCGGCGTCGTCGCTGTCTTACCGATTTTTCCGACTTTTTCGACTAGAGTCGCGTCTCGCCGCTCTCTCGAAAGTCTCACCTCCCCGTCGACGCGATATTCGCGTTCCCAGCTAAATTTATAGGCCGCGCGCGGCCGTACTTCGTCCGAGACGAGTCCCGGGGCCGCGGGACGACGCCGAGAGCGGAGCGCCGATATCGCCGCCGTCGAGTAGGTATTACTATATACAGGCATAAATACGTGCGTCGGAGGGACCGATTTTTTTTCGCGAATATCGCGTTTTCGACGTCCGGGGGTGGCGGAGCCTGTCGTCCGCCGCCCGAAGCGGTGGGATCGCCGGCTCAAAAGCCCTCCGCGGACGCCGGGACCGCGTTCGCGATTCGCCGGGACGGCGAAACCGCTTAAGAGTCATAGATTCGACACAACTTTTCAACTCGGTAGGTAGGTAGGTAGGTAAGGCGTCGGTGCGGTTGACCCGGGGGTCGTGGTTTCGATGCCGGCCGCCGGGAATTTCGTAAATTTGCGGCGGCCGTGATATTTCGGAATTTTTTTTTTTCGCGTTTTTTTTTTGTCATTTTCCTTTCGCCATCACTTTCGCCTTATCACTTTTGACGAATTTTCAAAATTTCTTCAAAATTCGTGTTTTAACGCCTTCGCGCACCTCGGACGGCCCCGTTCGGACCTTATTCGCGTTCCCCGTTAAATTGTGAGGCCGCGCGCGGCCGTACTTTGTCCCGTCCCGTCCCGCCGAGGCCGAGACGACGTGCGATAGGAGTGCCGCCGTCGCCCGCGTTTTTCGATAATTTTTTCGAATAGTCGAGTTTTAACCGTTTTGGAAACGTCTCACCTCCCGTTCGCGACTTATTCGCGTTCCCCGTTACATTAATAGGCCGCGCGCGGCCGTACTTGAATATTTTAGAGCGCCGCGGCGTAGAGAACGATAGCGAAAAGCGCGGCGTCGTCGCCGTCTTACCGAGTTTTCCGAGTTTTTCGACTAAAGTCGCGTCTCGCCGCTCTCTCAAAAGGGACGACGCCGAGAGTGGAGTGCTGATATCGCCGCCGTCGAGTAGGTATTACTATATACAGGCATGAATACGTGCGTCGGAGGGTCCGATTTTTTCGCGTTTTCGACGTCCGAGGGTGGTGGAGCCGGTCGTCCGCTACCCGTTGCGGTGGGATCGCCGGCTCAAAAGCCCTCCACGGACGCCGGGACCGCGTTCGCGATTTGCCGGGACGGCGAAACGGCTTAAGAGTCATAGATTCGACGCCAGTTTCCAACTCTGTAGGTAGGTAGGTAGGTAAGGCGTCGGTGCGGATGACCCGGGGAGTTATGAACAGTTATGAACGTTGTCCGCGATTCGACGCAGTCGGATTGCATACCTGACGAAGTTACCCAGCCGTCGCACATTGTCCGCTATCCGACGAAGTCGGATTGCCTACTCGGACCACCGAGGTGACTGACCTGCTAGACACCCTTAAAAGACGATTGCTATATGATTTGCATAGAAGCCCGAAATGTTTTGAATTTTTTTTCACGTAATTAATTTTTCCGTTTTCGGTGACAGTTATGAACGTTGTCCGCGATTCGACGCAGTCGGATTGCATACCTGACGAAGTTACCCAGCCGTCGCACATTGTCCGCTATCCGACGAAGTCGGATTGCCTACTCGGACCACCGAGGTGACTGACCTGCTAGACACCCTTAAAAGACGATTGCTATATGATTTCCATAGAAGCCCGAAATGTTTTGAATTTTTTTTCACGTAATTAATTTTCTTATAGTATAAAACGAAGACCCGTGTGGCGCCTCCTATGTCGATTTTCCGTACCAGCGTAAGAGACTACCAATGAAAAAATTCGACGGGCGGTCTCCCGGCGGCGGCGGAGCCGTCGCCGCGTTATCACTCCTTCTTATCACTTTTCGCGATTTCTTTCGATATTTTCAAAATTTCTTCACATTTCGAGTTTTACCCCCCCCTGGGGTCCCCGGGCGGCCCCGCTCGGACCTTATTCGCGTTCCCCGGTAAATTCACGTACCGCGCGCGGCCGTAATTTTTTCCCGGCGGGCCCGCCGCGTGGGCCGTTACGTGAAAACCGAGCGCCGCCGTCGCGGGCGTTTTTTGCCTTTTTTTTTCGAGAATTCGAGTTTTAGCCCTCTTCGAGGCGTCCGCCCTCCCCGTTCGCGACTCATTCGCGTTCCCCGTTACGTTTATAGGTCGCGCGCGGCCGTACTCGAATATTTTAGTGCGCCGCGGCGTAGAGAACGATAGCGGAAAGCGCGGCGTCGTCGCTGTCTTACCGATTTTTCCGACTTTTTCGACTAGAGTCGCGTCTCGCCGCTCTCTCGAAAGTCTCACCTCCCCGTCGACGCGATATTCGCGTTCCCAGCTAAATTTATAGGCCGCGCGCGGCCGTACTTCGTCCGAGACGAGTCCCGGGGCCGCGGGACGACGCCGAGAGCGGAGCGCCGATATCGCCGCCGTCGAGTAGGTATTACTATATACAGGCATAAATACGTGCGTCGGAGGGTCCGATTTTTTTTCGCGAATATCGCGTTTTCGACGTCCGGGGGTGGCGGAGCCTGTCGTCCGCCGCCCGAAGCGGTGGGATCGCCGGCTCAAAAGCCCTCCGCGGACGCCGGGACCGCGTTCGCGATTCGCCGGGACGGCGAAACCGCTTAAGAGTCATAGATTCGACACAACTTTTCAACTCGGTAGGTAGGTAGGTAGGTAAGGCGTCGGTGCGGTTGACCCGGGGGTCGTGGTTTCGATGCCGGCCGCCGGGAATTTCGTAAATTTGCGGCGGCCGTGATATTTCGGAATTTTTTTTTTTCGCGTTTTTTTTTTGTCATTTTCCTTTCGCCATCACTTTCGCCTTATCACTTTTGACGAATTTTCAAAATTTCTTCAAAATTCGTGTTTTAACGCCTTCGCGCACCTCGGACGGCCCCGTTCGGACCTTATTCGCGTTCCCCGTTAAATTGTGAGGCCGCGCGCGGCCGTACTTTGTCCCGTCCCGTCCCGCCGAGGCCGAGACGACGTGCGATAGGAGTGCCGCCGTCGCCCGCGTTTTTCGATAATTTTTTCGAATAGTCGAGTTTTAACCGTTTTGGAAACGTCTCACCTCCCGTTCGCGACTTATTCGCGTTCCCCGTTACATTAATATGCCGCGCGCGGCCGTACTTGAATATTTTAGAGCGCCGCGGCGTAGAGAACGATAGCGAAAAGCGCGGCGTCGTCGCCGTCTTACCGAGTTTTCCGAGTTTTTCGACTAAAGTCGCGTCTCGCCGCTCTCTCAAAAGGGACGACGCCGAGAGTGGAGTGCTGATATCGCCGCCGTCGAGTAGGTATTACTATATACAGGCATGAATACGTGCGTCGGAGGGTCCGATTTTTTCGCGTTTTCGACGTCCGAGGGTGGTGGAGCCGGTCGTCCGCTACCCGTTGCGGTGGGATCGCCGGCTCAAAAGCCCTCCACGGACGCCGGGACCGCGTTCGCGATTTGCCGGGACGGCGAAACGGCTTAAGAGTCATAGATTCGACGCCAGTTTCCAACTCTGTAGGTAGGTAGGTAGGTAAGGCGTCGGTGCGGATGACCCGGGGAGTTATGAACAGTTATGAACGTTGTCCGCGATTCGACGCAGTCGGATTGCATACCTGACGAAGTTACCCAGCCGTCACACATTGTCCGCTATCCGACGAAGTCGGATTGCCTACTCGGACCACCGAGGTGACTGACCTGCTAGACACCCTTAAAAGACGATTGCTATATGATTTGCATAGAAGCCCGAAATGTTTTGAATTTTTTTTCACGTAATTAATTTTTCCGTTTTCGGTGACAGTTATGAACGTTGTCCGCGATTCGACGCAGTCGGATTGCATACCTGACGAAGTTACCCAGCCGTCGCACATTGTCCGCTATCCGACGAAGTCGGATTGCCTACTCGGACCACCGAGGTGACTGACCTGCTAGACACCCTTAAAAGACGATTGCTATATGATTTCCATAGAAGCCCGAAATGTTTTGAATTTTTTTTCACGTAATTAATTTTTCCGTTTTCGGTGACAGTTATGAACGTTGTCCGCGATTCGACGCAGTCGGATTGCATACCTGACGAAGTTACCCAGCCGTCGCACATTGTCCGCTATCCGACGAAGTCGGATTGCCTACTCGGACCACTGAGGTGACTGACCTGCTAGACACCCTTAAAAGACGATTGCTATATGATTTGCATAGAAGCCCGAAATGTTTTGAATTTTTTTCACGTAATTAATTTTTCCGTTTTCGGTGACAGTAATGAACGTTGTCCGCGATTCGACGTAGTCGGATTGCATACCTGACGAAGTTACCCAGCCGTCGCACATTGTCCGCTATCCGACGAAGTCGGATTGCCTACTCGGACCACTGAGGTGACTGACCTGCTAGACACCCTTATAAGACGATTGCTATATGATTTGCATAGAAGCCCGAAATGTTTTGAATTTTGCATATTTTTTTTCACGTAATTTATTACTTAATTTTGCATTTTTGGCGACAGTTGTGAACGCTGTCCGCTATTCGACGCAGTCGGATTGCATACCTGATGACGTGACCCGGCCGACGCATATTGTCTGCTATCTGACGAAGTCGGATTGCCTACCCACACCACTGAGGTGACTGACCTGCTAGACACCCTTAAAAGACGATTGCTATATGATTTGCATAGAAGCCCGAAATGTTTTGAATTTTTTTCACGAAACTTATTACCTAATTTCGCGTTTTCGGCGACAGTAATGGACGCTGTCCGCGATTCGACGCAGTCGGATTGCATACCTGACGACGTGACCCGGCCGTCGCATATTGTCTGCTATCCGTCGAATTCGGATTGCCTACTCGGACCACTGAGGTGACTGACCTGCTAGACACCCTTAAAAGACGATTGCTATATGATTTGCATAGAAGCCCGAAATGTTTTGAATTTTTTTTCAAGTAATTAATTTTTCCGTTCTCGGTGACAGTAATGAACGCTGTCCGCGATTCGACGCAGTCGGATTGCATACCTGACGAAGTTACCCAGCCGTCGCACATTGTCCGCTATCCGACGAAGTCGGATTGCCTACTCGGACCACTGAGGTGACTGACCTGCTAGACACCCTTATAAGACGATTGCTATATGATTTGCATAGAAGCCCGAAATGTTTTGAATTTTGCATATTTTTTTTCACGTAATTTATTACTTAATTTTGCATTTTTGGCGACAGTTGTGAACGCTGTCCGCTATTCGACGCAGTCGGATTGCATACCTGATGACGTGACCCGGCCGACGCATATTGTCTGCTATCTGACGAAGTCGGATTGCCTACCCACACCACTGAGGTGACTGACCTGCTAGACACCCTTAAAAGACGATTGCTATATGATTTGCATAGAAGCCCGAAATGTTTTGAATTTTTTTCACGAAACTTATTACCTAATTTCGCGTTTTCGGCGACAGTAATGGACGCTGTCCGCGATTCGACGCAGTCGGATTGCATACCTGACGACGTGACCCGGCCGTCGCATATTGTCTGCTATCCGTCGAATTCGGATTGCCTACTCGGACCACTGAGGTGACTGACCTGCTAGACACCCTACCCTTATTATTACGGTGAACGTCATTTGAGGTTACTGACCACCTAGACACTCAAAAATATACGACGGCTATATGACTTGCATGGACGCCCGAAATGTTACAATTTTTTTCATGAAACTTATTACCTAATTTCGCGTTTTCGGCGACAGTAATGAACGCTGTCCGCGATTCGACGCAGTCGGATTGCATACCTGACGACCGGCCGACCTATATTGTCTGCTATCCGACGAAGTCGGATTGCCTACTCGGACCACTGAGGTGACTGACCTGCTAGACACCCTTAAAAGACGATTGCTATATGATTTGCATAGAAGCCCGAAATGTTTTGAATTTTTTTTCAAGTAATTAATTTTTCCGTTCTCGGTGACAGTAATGAACGCTGTCCGCGATTCGACGCAGTCGGATTGCATACCTGACGAAGTTACCCAGTTGTCGCACATTGTCCACCATTCACAATCCACTATTCTTATCATTAACCCAGAATCCTTATCAGAAATCCAAAATCCTTATCACTAATCCACCATCCTTATCATAAATCCACTTTTCTTATCAAAATCTAAAATCCTTATCACTTAATTTTTTCACAGATCCCTATCACTAGACCTCTGTATCACCCATACACCGCGTCGGCTTCGGTTGACGACCAGACCACAAGACCACTGCGGTTTCGATGCCGGCCGCCGGGAGTCAATTTGCGGCGGCCGTGTTAAATCGGAATTTTTTTTTCCACATTTTTTTTTTTGTCATTTTCCTTTCGCTATCATTTTCGCCTTATCATATTATATATTCGTATTGAACGAAAATTTTACCTTTTTTTTCAAAATTCGAGTTTTACCCCTTTCGAAGACGTCGGACCTCCCCCTTGATGACTTAATCGCGTTCTCCGCTAAATGTATTGACCGCCTGTGGCTGTACTTCGTTCGCGAACAGCGAGATCGGACGGCGTCGTTATTATTATGTACAGGCATATATTATATATATATGCGTCGAAGCGTTCGATTTTATATTTTACAGACTTTTGCCTACTCGGTCTCGGTGACGCCGTGAGCTACTCATATCGGTATACATATATATTTGATACACGATATAGCCACAGAAGGTACTGTAGGTACATGTATACTTAATTAAATAAACGCCTAAATGTTAAGAGTTGATACGGTCGTTGGGTTAGTTGAATTATATAATAATATCCTAGCTCGAGTCGACGATGGATGTGACGGAAACGTTCGAATACTTATATTATTATTGATCGATTGGTCGATATGACTATACTACGGGTAGGTATATTTTGTATGCCACACTAAATTTTTGTTTACCAAATTTGACTCACCTAAAAACTGTAATTTATTATTTACCTTTTGATTATCTATTTATTAATTTGATTTTATGCTCATGATTAAATACACAATACCTACCTACATAAGTAATATCAAATAGTATAGCCAATTCATTATACAATTTAACTTTATATTAATGATTACCAGTTCTGACTCACCTAAAAACTGCAATATAGTATGTACCTACTACATAGTAAAGAGCATAAAATCAAATTAATAAACAGTTAATTTAAAGGTAAATAACAAATTGATAATAACGAATTGCAACAGATTCTAAATAATATTAATACAATAACAAAATATAACTTATGGAATATATGGGACGGTTCTTTTATACTTGAATTAGACAATAGTAATATAATTTACCTACATTGTATAATATGTAGGTAGTACTAAATATATTACAGTTTTTAGGGCAGTTGATTGTTTGAGGTAATATAATTTGCTAATTATAAATTTTATGTATGATACAAAGCTGCTGCAGATACTATATAGTACAATAATTATTATGAACTTATAGATCTTAATGTATTTAATTAAATTCTGGCAGTTAAATTGTATAAAGATATGGCTATACTATTTGATATTACTTATGTAGGTAGGTTTAGTTATGAGTATTAAGTGATCAATTAGACTATTTGATAAATAATTAGCTACATTTATTAGGCATTGTTTGATAGGTTCAATCATTAGCATAAAATCAAATTAATAAAATATAACAAATATACACAGCTAATGCTTTTATTATCTTATAATAACTAAACTAAATGTTAACTATGTAGTACCCACTTCATTCATTACAGATTTTTGGTGAGTCAAATTTGTTGTAGCATACAAAGATGATACAGATTTTAAATAATACAATATTAATAAAGAAAATAAAAATGTATGTATTTAATTAAAGTCTGGAAATTAAATTGTATGATTATATGACTATATACTATTTGAAACAACTTATATAGGTAGGTTTAATTATGAGTATTATATGAAATCAACTATTTAATACATAATAAATTAATTACTCGAATAGACAATAGTAACATAACTAATGTACATGCATACTATGTTGTGCTAAATATATTACAGTTCAAGTGAGTTTATTTACCCCGTAAAGAGCATAAAATCAAATTAATAAACAGTTAATTTAAAGGTAAATAACAAATTGATATACACAGCTATTGCTTTTATTGTCTACCTTTATTGAGCAATATTTATTGGACTCGATTATGTGGTTAAATATTAAATATGTAATACCTATACTATGCAGTAGGTACTTAATATATTACAGTTTTTAGGTTAGTCAAATTTGGTAATCATAAATTTACTGCAACAGATTCTAAATAATACAATAACAAAATAGAACTTATGGAATATATGGGACGGTTCTTTTATACTTGAATTAGACAATAGTAATATAATTTACCTACATGTATACTATGAAGGTAGTACTAAATATATTAAAATTTTTATGGCAGTTGATTCTTTGAGGTAATATGATTTGCTAATTATAAATTTTATGTATGATGCATAGCTGCTGCATATACTATATAATACAATAATAATTATTATAAACTAATAGATCTACATGTATTTAATTAAATTCTGGCAGTTAAATTGTATAATGATATGGCTATACTATTCGATATTACTTATGTAGGTAGGTTTAGTTATGAGTAGCAAGTGATCAATTAAACTATTTGATAAATTGTTAGCTACATTTATTAAGCATCGTTTGATAGGTTCAATCTTTAGCATAAAATCAAATTAATAAAAAACAAATATACACAGCTATTGCTTTTATTATCTATGTTTATAAAGCAACACTCCCATATCGTTTGACATGGGCTCGAATATTAAATATTAAAAATATAATATACTATGTAGTGGGTACTACAGTTTTTAGGTGAGTCAAATTTGGTGTAAAATACTAACGATGCTACAGATTTTAAATAATACAATATAAATAAACATAGGAAGTAAAAATGTATGTATTTAATTAAGGTCTGGAAATTAAATTGTATGATTATATGACTATATACTATTTGAAACAACTTAAATAGGTAGGTTTAATTATGAATATTATATGAAAAACTATTTAATACATAATAAATTAATTACTTGAATAGACAATAGTAACATAACTAACGTATAGTATGTTGTGCTCAATATATTACAGTTCAAGTGAGTTAATTGGTTGAAGTAATGTATTATGATATGACTATACTATATGGATAGGTTTTGAGCCCATGTCAAACGATTATGTGGTTAAATATTAAATATATAATAAAATATTTCAGTTTTTAGGTGAGTCAAATTATGTATATTAATAGACAAAAAATAACATATTATGTATTTAATTAAATTCTGGCAGTTAAATTGTATTATGATATGACTATACCATTAAACTATTTAATAATTAATATTTAATTAATACTATTTTATTATCTACACATTTATTGAGTGACCCCCCTATATTATTTAACAAGGGCTGCATTATATGGTTCTTTACTTGAATAGACAATAGTACAATATAACTATATAGTACCCACTTAATTCATTACAGTTTTTAGGTGACTTGATTGGTTGAGGAAATTAAAAATTATAATGCTGCAGATACCATATAATACAATATTAATAAACAAATAGATTTTCATATATTTCAGTAAAATCTGGTAGTTAAATTGTATAATGATATGCCTATACTGTTTGATATTGCTTATGTATAGATACGTTTAGTAAATATTGTTTTTAAATAAGTAATTGATTAACAACAATAATTAATTTAGCGGCGTAAAGTCGTTATTACTATATACAGGCTTTAATATATGCGTCGGAGGGATATATTTTTTTGCGCATTACGGTTTAAGAGTCATAGATTTGACTTCAGTTTTCAACTCGATAGGTAGGTAGGTAGGTTTAGGCGTATGTGCGGATGACCCGGGGTCATGGTTTCGATGCCGGTCGCCGGGATTGAAGATAATTTGCGGCGGCCGTGTTAATTCGGAATTTTTTTCTCGCGTTTTTTTTTTCGTTATTTACCTTTCGCTATCACTTCCGCCTTATCACTTTTGACGAATTTTTTCAAAATGTCTTCAAAATTCGTGGTTTAACGCCTTCGTGCACCTCGGACGGCCCCGTTCGGACCTTATTCGCGTTCCCCGTTAAATTTTGAGCAAGACGACGTGCGATAGGAGTTCCGCCGTCGCCCGCGTTTTTCGATAATTTTTTCGAAAAGTCGAGTTTTAACCGTTTTGGAAACGTCTCACCTCCCCGTCGACGCGATATTCGCGTTCCCAGCTAAATTTACAGGCCGCAGGACGCCGCCGTCGAGTGGGTATTACTATATACAGGCATAAATACGTGCGTCAGAAGGTTCGATTTTTTTCGCGAATCTCGCCGTTTCGACGTCCGAAGACAGCGGAGCACGTCGTCCGCTTCCCGACGCGATCGCGTCCCCCTTTACGCGCCCTTTGAAGGACGTCGAAACCACGTTCGTAATTCGCCGGGACGGCGAAACGGCTTAAGAGTCATAGATTCGACACCAGTTTTCATCTCAGTAGGTAAGGCGTAGGTGCGGATGACCCGGGGTCGTGGTTTCGATGCCGGCAGCCGGGATTGAAGATATTTTGCGGCGGCCGTGATAATCCGTATTTTTTTTTCCGTTATTTACTTTTGCTATCACTTCCGCCTCTATTATTCGTAATTAACGAAAATTTCAATATTTTTTTCGAAATTCGAGTTTTACCTCCTTTTCGAACTCCATACAGTTCCGTTGAAACCTTATTCGCGTTCCCTCCTAGATGTATAGGCTGCTCGCGGCCGCGCTTCTTTCGCGACGAGTCCCGGGGGCCGATTGACATCGCGGAGAGCTCCACCGTCGTGTCGCTATTACTATCTTATACAGGCTTGAATATATGCGCCCGAAATGTTTTGAATTTATTACTTAATTTTGTGTTTTCGGCGACAGTAATGAACGTTGTCCGCTATCCGACACGGTCGGATTGCATACCTGACGACGTGACCCGGCCGTCGCATATTGTCTGCTATCCGACGAAGTCGGATTGCCTACTCGGACCACTGAGTTGACTGACCTGCTAGACACCCTAAAAAGACGATGGCTATATGATTTGCATAGAATCCCAAAATGTTTTGAATTTTTTTTCACGTAATTATTTTTTCCATTTTCGGTGACAGTAATGAACGTTGTCCGCGATTCGACGCAGTCGGATTGCATACCTGACGAAGTTACGCAGCCGTCGCACATTGTCCGCTATCCGACGAAGTCGGATTGCCTACCCGCACCACTGAGGTGACTGACCTGCTAGACACCCTAAAAAGACGATGGCTATATGATTTGCATAGAATCCCGAAATGTTTTGAATTTTTTTTTCCGTTTTCGGTGGCAGTAATGAAAGTTGTCCGCGATGCGACGCAGTCGGATTGCATACCTGACGACGTAACCCAGCCGTCGCACATTGTCCGCTATCTGACGAAGTCGGATTGCCTACCCTTATTACTACGCGAACGTCATTCGAGGTTTGACCTGCTAGACACCCATAAAAAGACGGAGGCTATATGATTTTCATGGACCCCCGAAATGTTTTAAAATTTTATTCACAGTAAAGAACGCTGTCCGCTATCCGACGCAGTCGGATTGCATACCTGACGACGTGACCTGGCCATCGCATATTGTCTGCTATCCGACGAAGTCGGATTGCCTACTCGGACCACAAAGGTGACTGACCTGCTAGACACCCTAAAAAGACGATGGCTATATGATTTGCATAGAATCCCGAAATGTTTTGAATTTTTTTTTCCGTTTTCGGTGGCAGTAATGAACGTTGTCCGCGATTAGACGCAGTCGGATTGCATACCTGACGACGTAACCCAGCCGTCGCACATTGTCGGATGCCTTATTACTACAGTGAACGTCATTCGAGGTGACTGACTTGCTAGACACCCATAAAAAGACTGAGACTATATGATTTTCATGGACCCCCGAAATGGTTTAAAATTTTTTTCACGGTAAAGAACGCTGTCCGCTATCCGACGCAGTCGGATTGCATACCTGACGACGTGACCCGACAGTCGCATATTATCTGCTTTCCGACGAAGTCAGATTGCCTACTCGGACCACCGAGTTGAATCAGCAGGTCGCTAGACACCCTAAAAAGACGGTGGCTATATGATTTGCATAGAAGCCCGAAATGTTTTGAATTTTATTACTTAATTTTCCGTTTTCGGTGACAGTAATGAACGTTGTCCGCGATTCGACGCAGTCGGATTGCCTACCCTTATTACTACGGCGAACGTCATTCGAGGTGACTGACCTGCTAGACACCCATAAAAAGACGGCGGCTATATGATTTTCATGGACCCCCGAAATGTTGTACAATTTTTTTCACGTTTTGAACGTTGCATACCTGTTGCCGAGACATATAAGTCCAACGTCGAGGTAGGTGACTGACCCGCTAGACCCCAAATAAATCGAGGTGGCTATATGATTATCCGAAATATTTGATTTCTATTATTTGATTTTGCGTTTTTGAAGGCAGTAAAAAACTTACAGCTCTCCGGTTAACTAATCCACTATCCTTCTCACTAATCCATCATTCTTTTCATTAATCCAACATCCTTATCAGCAATCCAAAATCCTTATCACTTATCCACTTTTCTTATCAATATCCACCGTTCTTATCATAACACTCATAACCGACATCGGTTGACGATCAGACCACAAGACCACTGCGGCTTCCGACATCGAAAACACTCTTTACCGACACCGGTAGAAGACGCGCTTTACGTCCGCTGCCGTCGCGCGCGTTTTTTGCCTTTTTTTTTCGAGAATTCGAGTTTTAGCCCTCTTCGAGGCGTCCGCCCTCCCCGTTTGCCCCTTATTCGCGTTCCCCGCTAAATTTGTAGGCCGCGCGCGGCCGTACTTTCACCGGTACGATTCCCGGGGCCGCGGGACGGCGCCGAGAGTCGAGTGCCGATATCGCCGCCGTCGAGTAGGTATTACTATATACAGGCATAAATACGTGCGTCAGAGGGTCCGATATTTTTCGCGAATATCGCGTTTTCGACGTCCGAGGGTGGCGGAGCCGGTCGTCCGCTGCCCGAAGCCGCGGGATCGCCGGCTCGATAGCCCTCTGCGGACGTCGAATCCGCGTTCGTAATTCGCCGGGACGGCGAAACGGCTTAAGAGTCATAGATTCGACACGAGTCTTCAACTCGGTAGGTAGGTAGGCAGGTAAGGCGTCGGTGCGGATGACCCGGGGGTCGTGGTTTCGATGCCGGACGCCGGGATTGAAAATAATTTGCGGCGGCCGTGTTAGTTCGGAATTCTTTTTTTCGCGTTTTTTTTTTTCGGTATTTAACTTTCGCCATCGCTTCCGCCTTATCGTGATATTCGTATTTAACCAACATTTTACGTTTTTTTTTCAAAATTCGAGTTTTACGCCTATCGAAGACGTCAGACCTCCCCGTTGATGACTTATTCGCGTTCCCCGTCAGATTTTGAGTACTTTTTTGCCCTCCGCGGCCGAGACGACGCGCTTTACGTCCGCCGCCGTTGCGCGCGTTTTTTGCCTTTTTTTTCAAATATTCGAGTTTTAGCCCTTTTCGAGGGGTCTGCCCTCCCCGTTTGCCCCTTATTCGTGTTCCCCGCTAAATTTCTAGGCCGCGCGCCACCGTACTTTCTCCTGTACGAGTCCCGGGGCACCAGTTTCCAACTCAGTATGTAGGTAGGTAGGTGAGGCGTTAGTGCGGATGACCCGGTGTCGTGGTTTCGATGCCGGCCGCCGGGATTGAAGTTAATTTGTGGCGCTCGTGTAATAACGGACCTCTTTTTTCGCCTTTTATAATTCTGACTCCCCGTTTGACCGATTGACGTCGCGGTGAGCGCATGAAAATAAATGAATTAGGCTTGAATATATGCGACGAAGAGCATTTTTTTCACGCGATTTTTCAAATATATGTATATAGATATACATATCATGCTTAATGTTTATGTAGGTCGTATAGGTTCTTATTATCCTACACGTGTATCTGATAAAAGACACCAATATACTAAACACGTATATCGTATGGTAACTTAATAATATTATATCATGTACCTACATAATAAATATATAAACATAACGGTCACGATGTTTTCGTTGGGTCGGTACCGAATGTCTTGACACATAATAATTATTATAATAACTATTACTTCAAGTGTAGGTATACCAATTTGCGTTCAATTGTACACTAATGACGTAGGTAAATATAAGTACGTTAGGTTAGGTGGTTGTTTTTTCTTATTATTATTGTGTGCGTACATACCCACAATACAATAATAGGTGTAAGTGTTTATGCATGCGTGAGAAATATTAAAAGTGGACCATCAATATTATACAGTGCACAATACTACGCGCGATAATACAGTACGACCGTTATTATACGCAACATTATACGCTTTGCGTGGGGTGGAGTGGAGCCGTGGGGGGACAACTTTGGCGACGCGAAACGCGCCCGTGTCAACCTGCCTCATCTCGTGACCGGCGCTCTTGCAACGTACATCAAATCTCACCGAAAAGCCTAATACGTTGTATTATTTAATATTCAGTGCTTTTCTTTGAGTTTTGTTGTTCTGCATTGGGCGCTTTTCACAAACCGGTGAGTAAACTTTTATATCTACTACTACTATATTATACTATTTAGATAGATAAACTACAGGTGTATTCGTGGCGGCGGCGCGTATCGCCAACGAACATATTTTCACCGCCTACAGACATCGTTCTCCGCTGCTCACGGCGCATTTCGAGTTTTTTTCGTACACTTTGAATACCTACAACGTTAATTAAACCGCATTCGTATTAGCTGAATACGTATTAGACGTGTAAGTCCGTTGGCCGTTTCGGCGCGTTGCCATTGCGGACACGTGTTTTACGGTTAATTCATAATATTGTGCTACTGCGAGCTGGGTATGTAATTTTTCGTATTTTTCTATTTTTTATGTACATCATGTAAGCCGGTGTGTACCTATTAATTCTAAAAATAACACACGATACTCATACATCACCGCTGATAACAAACTGTATCAGTCGTTTTTTTTTTACCACGAGGTTTTCATAATATTCAGTATTTACTTTTCACTTATTATTATTCCTATTATTATAATATGTTCGTTCGTGATGATGTTTTTAGGCTATTCAAAATGGTCAAACGCTGTGCTTTATGCGGAGTTGTGGACAACATCGATGACGTTTCCGTACACAGGTATTTCACACAACACGTTGATACATATCGATATATATATTATAATAAATAATGTGTCGCCTCTTAGATTTCCAACTGCCGTACATCGTCGTATTGAGTGGGTGGCATTTGTGGTGGACCATGGTTTTCCCGTGAACCAAACATCTCAGCTGTGTTCGAGGCATTTCGTCCCCGGTGTCGACTACGCTGTGGGAAACGCGCGGCGCCGCCGTCTGTGGCCCATGGCAGTGCCTTCTTTGGTGAGTGTGTTCAATAAATATCATTTCATTGCAGTACACCATGACGGTATGCCCGTCTGACTGGACTTCTAATACTGTTGTATACTCTCGTGAGTTTGATGTACCTACTGTGTATTTCAAACCTAACTTAATTTCATAACTTAACTCAATGGCATTCAAGCTTTTTGTTGTAACATAATACACATGACCTCACAAAAGTATACTTCTAGACCTTATAAATACGGTTTAATACACAATATCAAGTGAATGACATATTATAACAAAATTCATGATATTACACTCATTTGGATCACATATCTTCATTATTTCAAGTTTGATCAATTTTCACAACATTTACAATTTCTGCAGTGCTAATTTCATTTCATTTGTTTACGTTTATTCCATAGTATGTAATTTTTAAAGTTAAGCCAATGACAATGAGTAGTACCCAACCTGCGGTTAAAATTCCTTACATGCTTAATTATTCACTGTGCTCTTAGATGCATATCATTGTTTCTGTACTCTACTATACTACCATACTATACTGGCTCGGTACAACATTCTTGAAAACTAAATGTCTATTTTATCATAAAACTTTCATTCAACTTATTATATTATGATTAAATTGTAGAATAACTTGAACGACATTCAATTGTGTTACTGCTGTTTCAGATTTCAAACACTTTGCTTATCAAACACTGGGTAAAGCTTATTTTACCTAGATTAACTCATAACTATACTAATATATCAACTTTTACTATAGAACACTTAAGGTTTTCTCACATAAATTTACATTTTCTTAATGTTACTACTACACAAAGTAGGTATTACTAGAGACTCCTAACTAACCTCTCCTTTTTTTGTGAACTGTGTACTGGATAAGTGTTTTATAATTTCACATATTGCCGTACTGTTAGCAATGTTAAGATTATTTTAATACTTTCTCTCCTTTATTTATACAACTAACTTTGTTTGTACTACGGTGTAACATATTTACTACTGATGTGTGTTATATCAATACTTAGTGGTGATAAATATAGGTGTGCTTGATTTTATCACATTGAAGACTCTTTAAAAAATAACACCACATATATGATTTCATATTCAACCTTACATTCAACTTATCATATAATGATTTCATATAAATGCACTTATTGCATACGAGTACCTACACTTACTGTTATAGAGTGCAATACATTTTTTAAATGTAAGTCGTTATTGTTGTTGTTACAGTAATACCTAACCAACACAAGATTGAACACACAATCATTAAAATGTTTTCTTTTTATTGTTGTAAGTTAAAGTTCTGTATTAAATAACACATTTTTTTTTCTACTATTACTACTACTACTACTACTACTACTACTACTACTACTACTACTACTACTACTTACTACTGAACTAGGCCATTTGTAAGTTGTGTACTAGATAAGTATTTTATTAGTATTTTATTTTAATACTTAATACAACATTGTACTGATGTTAGGATGGACAGAGCTTAGATTTAGGCGTAGTCACACACATTATTTTGTACAACTCTTTGAAAAATGATCTGGACTACAACATGTATACTTTTATACTTTTATACAGTGCAATACAGTTTTACAACGTTTCAAAGTTATTGTTGTTAGAAAGATTATTAGTATGTGTGAAACAACTTAAATATTCTTCTGTGGATTTCTTTGTTCTATGATTGGTACTTGTAAATACAACAGATATCTTAACCTAGAGCATTGTACTGATGTTATTTAGGTAGACCTTTTTCTCTTGAAAATCTCTTAACAACATTTATCTTATACTATCTATATTGTTGTATTGATGTTTTACACACCTTCAATGGCATTTAGTAGTATTATACAAGTTCTACGGTTACAGTTAGTTATTATATTATTATAGGCATTTGGAAAGTTTTCTTACACAGTTAATATACATTACTTTGTAATGTATAGTTAATTATATTCAATATTTTATTGGTGTTTGACCACCAATTGTCATTACAATGTTTGTATATTATAATACATTTAAACGCCTATGTCAAGAACTTTGTGATTTATATCAGTATGAATTATTTTAAATAATAGTCCAAATATCAGTTAGTTTCAAGTAGACTGTATTGTTATGTTTGTATTATTTTTACTGTGATAGGTAACGTTTTAATTGTATCATCAATATTTTACTAGCTACCTTATTATTATTATTACCTACCTATTACACTCTAAGCTATTTTACCTCTCATCACTTAGAATTACTGGTAATTTGTAAATAATTTGTAACGTCTATGTAAGAATAAAAATAATATTGCAAGGCGAATCATGACTTATATTTAATAGCCTAAAGTTTTATTTGTATCGTCACCGTATTATAATGACACATCAGTATTGGTTGGTGTTCTTTGTATTACACTACCTATTTTTGTGATACACATCTACCAATGGCACAAACTATTCAAATACATAATTACACAAGTGAACATATCACATCAGACCCCTAGAAATTGTACATCTAACACATAGGCTACTCATATTATTATACTCTAATATTACTACTATTAACTAATGTGTTAACCATGATTATTATATTAAGGTAAGAAATAAAAACAAGACATGTGAAAAAAAAAGTTTTTATTCATGAGATCTGAAAAATATTAGAGGAAAAAATATTGTTAGGATAATGGCATTACAAAAAAATTATCCAATTGACTACTTACGGTGTTGAAATTATTAGCGCCTCCAGCTGCCGCAACGCCGAATCACACGAGCCACCAGCCATCGATTCATACAACGTCTACAATTTATATAAACAAATTAAACATGGCATTAAAAGGTATTCTCAAATTCACAACTAACTGTGGTCTCTCCAATACCACATGTGTGCATTCATATCTTACAATTTTGTATTTATTTAGCACTATTAGGATTAAAAATATTACTTACGGTTGATGCCATCGGGGTTGATATTCCGATAGGTTGGGGACCGGGAGTCTGAGTGCGTGTCGACCTTGCACTCAGACTCCGCGGCGGCCTTACCCTAACGGAACTCAACCCTCCACGTTGTGTGGCTGGTGCTCTCCTAGGTGTTTGTGGGGCTATAAATATAACAAACGTTATTAATTTAATTTTAATTTTATTATGAAAATGCGATATACACTCACCGAGGCATTGCCGGACAGTGTGCCCCATTTTATTGCATCTATAACATCCTGAAACACGATGTAGGCGTTAATTAATAGTAAACTTTTAAATTTTCCTATCACCTATGTACTTACGGCGTTTGGGGGGTGCCTTTCGCGGCGGTTGATGGCGATGGCGTGCGGCGACGGCGGTCTCGGCCGGCGGTGCAGGGGCGGCGGTGCTCATGTTTAGTGTTTGCACCGCCGCATTGAAGTTGATCTTTATATAATTCATTCTAAAAAGAAAAAAGATGCAACATTTACAGTATGTCAGCGCAATATATTTGTTTTTTCTATATTGGTCTCCCCGACCTGTGCAACGTAGACACAGTATAGATATTTAACAACTTTGCCGGAAAGCGTGGACAGGTGCTTACAAAAAATCTAAGTTTAAACATTAAATATTTTAATTTTCTGACGGAAAGCATTTGTTACATTATACTGATTGATAAATACCTGCGATCTGCGGTGAACGTTTTAAAAAAAAAAATTAAATTAATAATACAAAATATACTCACGTGTTGTCCGTCGGACGGCAGTCGGATGTTTAAGAACGGTTTGTGGGACGTCGGCGCAGTTAATTGTCAACGCAGGTAACCCATGCAGGTAACAAATTGATTAATTGACATTATATCGACATTGATTGATACACACGCAAACATGATTTTCAAAAATTCCCGCCTTCGACAAAATACCGACTATTACTTATAACGACAACAATTACTTATTACTACGGCGAACGTCATTAGAAGTGACTGACCTGCTAGACACCCAAAAAAATACGGCGACTAAATGATTTGCACGGACGCCCGAAATATTTTGAATTTTTTTCATGTAAATTATTACTTAATTTTGCGTTTTCGGTGACAGTTATGAACGCTGTCCGCGATTCGACGCAGTCGGATTGCATACCTGACAACGTGACCCGGCCG